>NW_019268517.1:9000715-9081514 GCF_002738365.1 Cucurbita moschata
CCCCCCCCCCAGTGTCTTTATGCAAGTCTCCATCTTCTTCTTCAAGTTCAGAGCTAATTTTTTTCTCTCTCTCTTGGTATGTGTATGAAACTTTTCATCTTCCTGGTCAAGTTCATAGCTAATTTTAGTTATATCAAGCCTTTGTATGGTTTCTGATTGAGGGCACTGACTCTTTGGTGTGTTTAATACAAACTCTATCTCTCCCTTCCCATGGTTTCAGATTGAAGTCTCTGACTCTGATTCTGTGTGTGTTGAATACAAATTCTCTCTCTCTCTCTATTGTTGGACAAGTTTTCATGCCTGATTTTTTTGTTTTCTTGGCTGCAACCTTGCTTGAATAGGATCCATTCATTCTATAGTCTGTTAGGATCGCACAACAACACACACTCAATCTAGATGAACACAAAAAATAGGAGAGAGAAAATGTAAGGAGGAATATTGACTTTGAAGTTTGAAGTTTAGATGACGTCTGGTATGTTGAAAGAAGAATGTAGGAGGCCGGAAGTACATTTTCAAAGCACTGTCTAAAGGATAAAGGGTACGTATATGATCAGCTTCTTATATATAGCTTTACCCAGACATAGTACCAGTGCATACATATACAGCCTGATATAGCAGCAGCTTTACTATAAGTTATAAGTAAGTTGTCGACTCAACCTTGTTAGGTTACTTATTTATAGCTTAGTCAACGGTTATACCGACCTTGTTAAGTTATGGAGTCTGATGCTTATTTATAGCTTAGTCAACGTTTATACCAACCTTGTTAAGTAGCCTTATTAGGTTATGGAGCTTGATACTTATTTATAGCTTAGTCAACGAGTAAAACTATATTTGGTAAATGACATATAACATATAAAGTAAATTGTCATAAATAATGCATAGTAAGGTAAAGCTAGGTATGGTAGATAGTTATATATATAGTAGATGATTATATCTAGTAAGCTAAATCATATATATATCCAGCTTTGAAAATGTATTTTTTATATTCTCTGTATCCTACTCTACTTTGTAGTCATCAATACTAAATCTTTAGCCAATATTCTCTTTGCATTTTCTCTATCCTATTCTTTGTGTTCATCTAGATCGAGTGTGTATTGTTGTGCGATCCTAAGAAACCTAATATGAACAACTGGATCCTCGAGTTTTATAGTCAGATTCCGTGTTTTGTACAAGTTCATTTTTAGCTCTATTACCCTTGGTCTTCTTTCTTCTGGGTTTGAATGCAATATACCTTATCAAATTGAGAGCGAACCCACCTTGAAATAAGTTTAGTTTTATACGGCATTTTTCTTTTTCATCCCAAAACAAGCCAGACAAAGGCAGCAACCAAGTTTACTGTGTTCCTAAAGAACAAGAAAAAGTTGATGCCTCCATGTGCCAAACAACCAAGTGCCTGTAGATGGGGCATTGACCCTTGTCTAAGTTTCATTACAACATTGATATGAAACATGTGATGAAATGTCAACACTCAATCTGCAGGGATGAATGAGGAATAGAAACCCTAAACCCTAATATATATATATATATTATATGTTCCGACTCCTAAACTGTAAAGTTTATGTTTACTAACCCTACCTGTCTAATATTTATTTAGTTCGATAACTCTAATATTTTGGATTTTGCGTTTTGTTTGCCCGTGTGTAGGTGGTGTCTAAGTTCCTATGATCGAGTCTTTTTTGCTCATGTGAACATCTTTTCTGAATGTATTAAAGAGGTTCTCTCCAACCGGTGGAAAGTGGTGGGTGTCCACTAATGGTCATTCTTGGCTCAGCTTCGATAATGCAATTTTGGGAGGAGTCGGTAGTTCGACACTGGATCCTTTCGGACTTGGAGTACGTGGGACGCTGGGTCGAGGTTTGGTAAATCAACTAGTCGCTCCTCTCCTTTATAGTCTCATAGCTTCCGTCCTCTAGTTTTATACTCTTTAGAATTTACGAACCTGCTAGGTATAAAATTGAATATATGAATTTTTTTTTTTTAAATGTTCAAATATAATGAGATCTATCAAACACAAAATTTAAAACATGTTGCAATTTACTAATTTATTAGCTATAAATTTGAAAATTTAAGGATATGGTGACACTTTTATTTAGTACAGGGAATCTGTTAGACATAGACTTGAAACTTTAGGGACGGAAAAAATAGTATCGATTGACTAATAAAACCATTATGAACTTAATCTCCTTATCTAATAGAAAGAATAACAAGCTCATATGAAAACTAAAAAGATGAAAGACAAATTTATGATATGGCAATCGTACACGTAACTTGGTGATAGTTATCTTGAAGTCTATGCTTAGATCATGATTGCATGATTTCACCTAAGCCAAAGGATAAACGTGCAACTTAAAGAAGAACTATTATGACTCAATAATTGAACAAAAAAAAAAAATCAAATCAAATCCCACGATATCAAACCTATACTGATGACATGTGTAAATTTGATATTCAACCAAGAAATCAGATGTTCGAATATCTCAAATTCACAATTTAGAAAAAAGGAAAGAAAATCGTCACATGGGTTCTTTCTATTTTAGTGAAATCATCACGTGTCAGCTCAGTCAAGACTAAAATTTTATTGGATCGAGCTCGTCTTTCATTTATTATTATAATTAAGGATAGGCACCACTCATCAAAGTGAGGAACATCACATCAAGAAGGCAATGACCCAACCCCACAAATGTATGAACAATTGAAGCAACTAGAAGTGGTCTTCAATGGTAGTTGGTGGCCAATTGCCATCCCCACATGCAAATTTCTTCATTATTGCATCTCTTTTAACAACACAATTCCTTAATTGGAACACTGTTCCCTATCTAATTAAACTTGCCCATGTGATCATTTATATTTATATAATGGACCTAACTTCATCATTATCATTTTGTTTGACCATCGAACCTTAAATTCAACCTAATCTTTCAAAATATCATTAACCATTTGGCTTAATCTAAATTATGTCGTTCCATTAATTATTATTATTATATATATATATATATATATATATATATATATATATATATATATATATTTCGGTGCTCTCATATTAAAAAAAAGTTTAGACACGTGTAAAATTTATTTTATAAATATAGTGATCTTGTTGATCTGATTGAAACTCAACTAGCTAAGACATTCACTAATAATTTTTTTTAATTGGGTTTTGATTTTTTTCTTTATTTTTTTTTAATTATGAAGGGCAGGCTTAATTTAATATATAAACTAAATTTATAATTAAGCCATTAATTATAGTTATATTTTAAAGTAGCTATGTGGTTTGGGAGTCAAATAATGGTGATTTTTGCACAAAATTAATTAATATTTATTTAATATCAAATAATTTCGTAGGATTTTTCACATGGATGATATTTTGACTTTTTGGCAATGAGTCATTTTCCCCCATTTTTTTAAAAATATAATAAATAATTTATTTTTCAATAAAATAAACCAAATTAAAAAATTTTATTAGAAAATATTATTAAAACTAAATAATTAATTACGTTCCAAGCATAGTAACTCATTAAAACTTAAAGCATTATTAATTTTATAAATTCTATAATAAATGTTTGTGTATCATTCTGATCTTTATATTTAATAATTAGTTTGGTCCGTGTTACGATGCGACATCCAAATCTTTGAAATATTACTATGGCCCTGTTTCAGCTGTTTGTATGTGATTGTGATTCACTCGACCATTTTGTTGATGAGAATGAGGATAGTAACAACGAAGGTCGATGTCAGATTATTTAAGATGTGAAATTGGGCATTTATATCCGTCACCCAAATCGGTTTGGAGATTTTTGACGTGTTTGTCTAATTTATCATCAGCCCTCTTTTTTAACCGAAGAAAAACACTTATCACTTCCGCTTTAATTCTTAGATAATATATGTAAGTCGTAAATAAAATTTACACAAAAACAAAAATTGACCGTTGGAATAATAGGTGATGGACTCAAAAAATCCCTACAAATTAGTTTTTTTTATGCTAATAAAAATCTTTTACTTAATAATTTGGTCACTAATAGTCCACTAAACTTTTATGGTTGGCCTAATTACTAACAACTGTATTTTGAGTTCAAATATTATTTTTTAAACCACTTTTTTCTCGTATTTTTTTCTCATATTTCTAATTTTTCATTGTTAAAATAAATAAAATTTACGCGTCGAGATAGAGAATAGGTCAAATATTAAATTTTAAGTAATCAACCATTAAACTCGTTTTATTTTATTTTATTTTTTTGAATGATTTAATTGAAAATGTCCGCTAAAACCACCGCACTTAAATGATGTGAAAGTTCTATTTATAATTAAATAAATTACAAGGATATGAAAATAACCATAAATGAAAGATACCGACAATATATCTTATAATAAAATATTAAATATCCTCAATAATTTAACATAGTTGTTTTATTTGTTTTTAAACTAAAACAAAAAGAATTCGCATGTTTTACATGTTTTATACCGGTGGTCTCTAACCTTACCAACCTTCTAGTTGTTACTTTTACGAATCTATCCAGCTATTTGGCACACTCCCAAAAAAAACCAAAATTCCACCTAGTAAGTAGTAACCCCTTAACAAAATAATAATAAATAAATAAATAATATATATCACCAACCAAATAGGCTAATTTAATCCAATTTAATTAAGACATGACACAGAGCAAATGTGTGTACGAAAGATTCTCTTAGCTATAAAAAAAAAAAAAAAAAAAAAAAAAAACATTACTGTAAAAACTCCATTAAAACCCTTCTTCTTCTTCTTCTTCATCGGACTCTGTTTTTTCTCCATGGAAATACCCTTTTTTGTTCATCCATTTCTTGTCCTTTTCTTTTTCTTTTTATTATTTCTCTTTGTAATCTTCTTCTTCTTGAAGCCTAATTTTCTGTGCAACTGTGAAATTTGCCAAGCTTATTTGGCTTCCTCTTGGTCGGAAAATTTCTGCAACCTCTGCGATTGGTACACCCATCTTCTCCGGCAATCTCCGACCAAAACCATTCACATCCACGTTTTGCGGAACACGATTACGGCCAATCCCGACAACGTCGAATACATTCTCAAAACCAATTTCGAAAATTACCCAAAAGGAAAATCCTTCTCCTCCATTCTTGGCGATTTTCTCGGCCGTGGGATTTTCAATGTCGACGGCGATTCATGGCGGTTTCAAAAGAAAATGGCCATTCTTGAACTCGGACAACAGCCGATTCGATCGTATTGCTTTGAAATTGTTCGTCACGAAATTGATTCCCGGCTTCTCCCGCTTCTTTCCTCTGTTTCTGCCGCCGGCGATGCAGTGGTGGATTTGCAAGATGTGTTTAGAAGATTCGCTTTTGATTGTATTTGTAAATTCTCGTTTGGGTTGGATCCGATGTGCTTGGAGCTGTCTCTTCCGATGTCGGATTTTGCTGTCGCGTTTGATATTGCTTCGAAGCTCTCTGCTCAACGAGCCATGGCCGTCTCTCCGTTCATCTGGAAAATCAAGCGGATGCTTAATTTAGGTACATAAACACTAAATTAAACATAAACCCATTATGATTTTGATTTAAATTTTTTAATTTTGCAGGTAGCGAGAGGGAATTAAAACAAGCAATTAAGCTAATTAACATTTTAGCTCAAGAAGTAATCCGACAGCGAAGAAAAATAGGAATCTCCGCCGGCAGAGACCTTCTGTCTCAGTTCATGCGGACTGTCTCCGACGAGACATACCTACGCGACATCGTTGTCAGCTTCCTTTTAGCCGGCCGCGACACGGTGGCCTCTGCTCTGACCAGCTTCTTCTGGGTTCTCTCAACCCATCCCGCCGTCGCTTCCGCCGTCGAACTCGAAGCCGACAGAGTCATCGGCGCCGGTTGTGACCCAATAAATTCCGACCAAATCCGGAAACTTTATTATTTACAAGCGGCCATTTTCGAGTCCATGAGGCTCTACCCGCCGATTCAGTTCGACTCTAAGTTTTGCAAGAATGATGACGTGTTGCCAGATGGGACATTCGTCCTACGTGGCACTCGGGTCACTTATCATCCATATGCCATGGGACGGGTCGAGGAGATTTGGGGTTCGGATTGTCTTGAGTTTAAGCCGGAGCGGTGGTTGAAAGACGGCGGTTTTTGTCCGGCGAATCCGTTTAAGTACCCGATTTTTCAAGGTGGGTTTCGGTCTTGTGTCGGGAAGGAAATGGCAGTTATTGAGTTGAAAACTGTTGCTCTTTCACTCATTCGTCAGTTTCGGTTTCGGTCGGTGACGCCGTGTGTGGCACCACCGCGATTTTCCCCTGGCCTCACCGCCACCTTCTCCGACGGGTTTCGGGTTTACGTCGACGAGAAGGAGAAAAAATCGAAATAAATTATGAAAATTGCTGTATGTTGAGATCGTTTTGGACCATGATCGTATAAAAGTTACAAATTTATATTTCCATACTATATTGTTTTTTTAAGATTTTTTTTTCAATTTTATAATTGTATAAGGTTATGTAACGGCTTAAGTCTATTACAAACAGATATGGTCTGTTTTAACTTGTTACATATCGCTGTCTACCTCACTGTTTTATAACGTGTCTATTGGAATTTCCGCACTCTTATAAAGAATGTTTCATTTCATTATACAATTGATTTGAGATCTCACGGATTAATAATATTTAAAAAAAATTATTTAATTAGTTTAATGATATCCTCACGTGTTGGAAAAGGATTATTATTTTTAATATTTCAAGAAAAAAAAACAAAAGGAATCACATAAATAAAATATTTATACTGAAACTTTGGTTTATTTAACAATTTGTTTTGTACGATAAAAAATATTATTCTTTCATATTAGTTATGATTTTTTATTAACTCGTTGATATTTTGAAGTGACTGTTCAAATAATAATAAATAGGATTATTTTATTTATTGTTCCATTATTTTCTCCAAAATCCCAAATTTGGCAGATTAAAATGGATTGGTTTGTATAATAAATCTTTTTATTTTTTTTTATTTTCACGAATACAGAGATTAGTAAATTAATTTTAATTTCATATCTTGTAAGATATTTGAGTGATTATGTTTTATTAATTTTATATGACTAAAGTAGATGGAATATTTAACAAAAAATAATCTAAAATATTTATATAATAATTCCTTTAACACAAAAGAAAAAAAAAACCAATAGAATAATAAAAACTTAATTAGTTAATTTATATGATTGTATTATATTAAAAAAGAAAATACCACGTATATTGAAGAATTTTTTTGTTAATTATTTTAAAATCATGTTTTGAATAATTTCTCTCTCAAGTTTTTTATTTTATTTTATTTTTTATTAAAAATAAGTTTAAGCGTAAAAAAAAAATTAAAAAAAGTGATTTTATTTATATATAAAAAAGTTATAAAAGTTATTCTGTAGACAGTATGAAAAGTTTGCAATAAAATAATATTCTTGGATTTAAAACTTTAATAAAAAAGATAAAAACATCCTAGGAATATAAATTTCTATGGGCCGGAATGAAACGTGGGACCCACAAAAAGGCATTCGACGGAAGAATGACGTGGATATAATAAAATAATCAGCCGGATTTTTTTTGTTTTGTTTTGTTTGTTTTTTTTTTTTGCATGATTTGGCCAATACTAAAATAATCCAAAATAGTAAATAGAAAATGGATGGTTGACGTGGAATCCACGTGGCATTGGGAGGAGCAGGGGGGTTGACGTGTCGGTTTATTTAACGTGGGGGTGCACCAAAAATAAATAAATAAATAAATATGAGAGTAATATTAAAAATATGGAATTATAGTTTGTAAGATGTTTAAAAAAATTTTAGTGGTTTTATTTTTATTTTTATTTTAATAAATGCATTATTTAAATATCTAAATTTATTTTTAAATTAACTCAAACAATAAAAATACTTTTCCAATTAAATTACCGAATCAGAGATAAAGTAAATTTATAATTAAAAAGATAATTTAAGCTAAAAGATCAAATCCGAAAAGGAAATAAATTTAAAAACACCAAAACGGTGCGTTTCTCTTGGCTTTATAAAGTGTCGTCTAAACAGCGGTGCCGATTAGGGATCGAATCTCCGTAAACGTATAGGCCTTCAATCTCTATCAGCTCTAATATACATTACTGAGTATGGCAATGGAAGATCAACCATATCTCCCGGAAGCCTCCAATGGCACTGGCTGTGTGAAAGGGAAGAAGAAACCAGTGAGTCGGAAGAAGAAGGAATCGGAAAACAGAGCAAAGAAGAAACCGGAGGCTACTTCAGTCAACGAAGAGCAACCTGCAGGTCGTTCCGATGGCCCTGGAATTAAGGTTTTAGAGTTTGATTATTGCGTTGAAAATCACTTCAAGGCCATTGATACAATGGCGGAGCTCTGTGGTGATCGGGAGGATGGCGTCGGCGAAATTGATGAAAGTGACATTCAGCGGTTTTCATCATCCACCATTTTTTTAAGGTACGTATGGTTGCATGTTCTTTAAAAATGATGCGTTGTGCTTTGCATGTAGCTTAAGGATTCTGGCATTGTTTGCAGTGATTAGTTTCTTTGATAGTTATGGCTTGTTAAACAGCTGAAGATGCTGTAGTTTGTGATTGACATGCAGTGAATTGAATATCGTGTGCTTATTAGAATTTTAGATGACGTGAAATCTTCTTTATGCATTATCGATCACTGCTTTGCGAATTTCCACTTAGTTTTTGTGCTTTACTAGGGAATGGAGGTACTACAATTATGAACCGAAAACTGTTAAATTTGCTAGCGACTCGAGCGGCCCCGAGGATAAGGATGCTGACATCAGTGTAAACTTACCACAATTTTCGTCTGCAGCTTTTCTAAAGGTGCTGGATTGGACTTGTAGTCTTGTCTAACATATTGGCATTGTCTTTTTCACTATACCCCCTGCTTAGTCTTTTTTTTCCTTGTTTGGCCCTCTTTCCCCCCCTGTTTTCTTCTTTTCCGGTGATGAGCTGCAACTGTTTAACATAAGTCCTAATTTAATATGCAGAATGGAGCACCGCCTGAAGCCGCCACATCTATGGACTTCAGGTATGTTGTTTTGGACTTGTTTGTTTGTTTGGAAATTATGGTTTTTGTTGATATCATCGTAGGAAATATGAGGAGTAAACAAATTCAGTATGAGTGTCAAGGTTGTCAAGTTGAGCCCTGATCTAATGGATGCTTAATGACGGTCCTTAAGGACTTTTGGGTATTTGTATGTTGCGTCTACCACGAAAATTTGTTATTACGCTCTTTCCAGTAGGTATCTTCCCCGTGAGACAATTGTGAGTGGAGCTTTCTGTATATGATGGGATTCAAATACGTGTTGCTTACGGTGCCACTTTGATGTTTCATATTTTATTGCTTTGGTATTAGCTAAAGTGGTTTCTATTTGTGGCCTAGAGTTGTCAGTTGTATGTGAGTTGAAGCTACTTTTTCGGTGTCTTGTGTAATGATATCTTTCACAGTTTATATGCACACTCAATCAGTCGTTTTATTGATTTTTTTTTGACAGAAACTTTGTTATGTATGTTGGTGGGCCGATTTGGGCTTTAGATTGGTGTCCTCAAGATCACGAAAGGACCGACTCCCTTATCAAATGTGAGGTATCTTTCCTCTTCAATTGATCTTTTGTGAAGTAGAATTGTTATGGACACTCATATAATGTAAGTGAAAAATATTGTTTTATTCATCTTCACCTATGGCTTTCATTTTCATTCACTTAGATAGGCACTGCCTTCTTGTTGTTCATACACTCTCCCTATTTATTAGAAATCCTTATTCATTTTTGTTTTTAATTATTCGTGTCTCAACTCGTATGACAGTATATTGCTGTTTCTGCTCATCCACCTTGCTCTTCTTATCACAAGATGGGTATCCCACTCACCGGAAGAGGTATGGTGCAGATATGGTGCGTAGTGCATGGCACTGAATGCCATGAAGCAGAACCGACAAAAAATTCTGTGGCTTCCTCAAACTTATCATCTCAACCAAGGAAGCCTAGAGGAAGGCCACCAGGGCGTAAGAAAAATGAGGCATCGAACTTGCCATCTCAACCAAAGAGGCCTAGAGGAAGACCTAAAAAGAAACAAGAATCCAATGATAACAGGTGTGACAATTACTAACTTGTTCAGGCTATCGAATACCTAATACCTAGTTGGTTCATCTTACTTGCTTGAGATTGATGTTGTTGCCAAAAACTCTGATGAACATGTATTACTGGAAAACAGTGTTGAAAGGAGTACCTTGCAAGAAGTTCCTACATGCAATTCTGACGATGAAGTTCTTGCTCAGAAGAAAAGAGTGAGAAGAAAAGTTGAGACTAAGAATCATGTTGATGACGTGGGAATGTTATCACTTACAGAGAATCGAGAAAATGAATCCAATGCCATCAATCTTCAGGCAAATGAGAATGTTATAAGTGAATATTCCGGAGAAGACACTCTGTTATGTAATAATGTTTCAGAGAATGCTGGTTTAGACCCTAGCTCAATTGAATTTTCTATTCCCGAGAGTGTTGCTTTGCCTAGAGTAGTATTGTGCTTAGCTCACAATGGAAAGGTAGCATGGGATTTGAAATGGAAGCCAACTAACGCGTGTGATGCCAAATGCAAGCACCGAATGGGCTACCTTGCTGTCTTGCTGGGCAACGGATCTCTAGAAGTGTAATTAAACTGCTTTAACTGTCTTATCACATATTTGCTCTGTTACTTTATGCTTATATTTTTTGCCCATCTGTTGCCTAATTCCATGGAATTGCTATCATAGAGGATCTAATGTTTGACATTTCTTGTTTGCTAGGATGAATGATGTTTTATTTGTGCATATCATAAGAGAAAAAACTACTATATAGTTTCTATTTCATCCTTGTAGATTTAAAGGTTAGAAATAGTTCATCCTTGTAGATTTAAAGGTTAGAAATAGTTCATAGTGGTTTTATAAAGCCTCATGAATAGTCCAGATGGTTTGATAAAGGCGGGACTATTTAGGAAGGTTTTATCAAACCACTATTTAGGAAGGTTTTAAAATCAAACAGACTAAATTCTAACTTTCTCAAACTATAGGAACCAAATTTGTCATTTAACATTTTTTAAAAATTTGTTCTCAATTCTAGTGGACAAAAAGTTACAGGTTAAATTACAAATTTGATCCTTAAGGTTTAGAAAAAGTTAGATTTTCCTCCTTATAGTTTGATAAAACTTAAAAGTAGTCTATAGTTTGATAAAATTCTCATAAATATTAGTATTTCTTAGGATTTTATTAACCCATGGATACTAATTATAATATTCAAAACTATAGGGAATAAATTCTAACCTTCTCAAAACCATAGAACTAAATTTATTATTTGATAACAAAATTATATCCCTCAAAGTGCTTGTAATATTTTTAGTTAAGTGCTGTTCTTACATACTCTGTTGTTTTAAGGTTTTGACTTTTGATGTTGTTCATATGTGTGCTTCCAATGCTTTACAATATCGGTGATTGTGTAATCTGGTGATCCTATGTACTAATTGCAGTTGGGAGGTTCCTTTTCCCCATGTAATGAGGGCCATCTATTCTAAATGCAATGGGGAGGGCACAGATCCTCGCTTTGTAAAGTTGAATCCTACTTTCAGATGCTCGATGTTGAGAAGTGCAAATAAACAGAGGTATTTGGTTCTTTTTTTTTTTTTTTTTGATCTAATGACATGACAACTCTTCAAGTTTGACATGATGCATTTTGCAAAAAGAAAAACTAATGTGTTCAGGATTGCTATGAATTGAAGAGCACAATAAGCAGCCTTAGAGATGGTCATTACTCTCTGCATAATTGCACATTATACTATCATCATGTACAACCAACCTCCCTTTGTTTCTGATTACATGATCTTTTGTCATTGAGATAAATAACTTAAGCCGAAAAGTTTTTGATTAGTTGAATGAAGTTCTTGGCTTTTCCTGTTGTTAGAAGGTGTGTTGCTATGATTTACATTTAAGAATATTCAGTTCATTCTTGTATAATCCAGGAATTAGTCTTAGATTCCTTGTGGTGTTGACATGCGAACATTCTTACCATTTTTCCTTGCTGATTAAGAGCTCTGGCTCCGTAGTTGGCCCTGTAAAAGAAATATTATATCATTCTGATTGAATTAAACTATAGAGATCAAGCAAACATTTTCATGGATTTTATTTGTTACTATATTCTTGGTTATTACAGTCGTCATTCATTTGGTAAAAATTGTAGCACATGTTTGCTATGTCTCTCAAATTTTACTTTGTGACTAACATTCTTTGTTACTTGCTAAATCATTGTCTATTGTTGGGGCTGCAGCATCCCTCTAACAGTGGAATGGTCATCAACACCTCCTTATGATTATCTACTTGCTGGATGCCATGATGGAACAGTTAGTCTTTAATTTCCCTTTTCTTTTATCGTTGTTCATAGCAAAAACGATGTGGTTCTTCTTGCATATAGGATGAACTGGTTCTGCATTTAGTTTCAGAAATTTCCTGAACTGCTTACTCGTTCTTTTTGATGAAATGTTGTTGGGTGCATGAGAAAATTGAAGTTCCTGAGGAGCTCTTTTTTCAATTGTACAAGTTTTGAATGTTTTCTTATTTTTGTTTGTCATTGATACAACTTTATTACTGACATAAGTCCTGATCCAGTTTTGGATGTCCTGCCCTCTTGTTGGTTTGAATTTTCATTTTAATATGACTAAGACGTAGTTCGTTCATTCAGGTCGCCTTGTGGAAGTTTGCTGCAAATAGTCCCTGTGAAGGTTGATTTACTTGTCTGAATTTGTGTTTCTAATTCCATCTTTTGTGCAATTATAAGTGATATTGTCATCATTCTCTTCTTTCTTTTCTTCAGATACGAGGCCTTTACTTCGTTTTAGTGCAGATACTGTTCCGATCAGAGGGGTTGCGTGGGCGCCAAATGATAGGTTTGTAGTAGTAGATTTGAAGTTGAGCCTATTTATCTTTACAAAACACTGCGCCCACTGAAAAAGGGTGGAAAAGAAAAAAGGAAAATTGGATAAAGAGAGAATTTTTTAAAAAAGGAAGTGTCATTTCAGTTGAAATTTTGTTACTGATATTACTGTTAGTTCACAATGAAATGTGGAAAAACATTTATACCTTTGACGACAAAAATAATAAGAGGAATATAACTATCATGAAATAACCAGTCTAGATTTAATTTATTATTGTTATTTATATTTTCTCATTATGTGCAGCGATCCTGAATGTGAAAATGTGATTCTCACTGCTGGTCATGGAGGTTTAAAATTTTGGGACCTAAGGTTGGTGGATTTATTCCTTTCATTATATTTTTCATTATTTAATTCTTTTTGTTTTTGTATTAAAAGGAAATTAGTGTTCTTTTTTGGGACAAAAGAACAATTTTCTTTTTATAATGAAAAATCAAGCTTTTATTGAGATAAAGGAAAGAATACGAAAGGGCATAAAATAAAAACAGCAACAGGACAAGGCAGACATTAACTATACAAGAAGGGCCTCCAATCCAAAAAATAATGCTTAGTTATTGACTGGACCATATTCTGGCCAGAATCTTGAGTTGAAAGGGTGAGTCTAGGTGGAGGAGATGGATCTGCAGATACCTGTCTACTACTTTCTTTCTTGTTAGTAGTAAACTTGATATGAAGTTAATCTCCTTTTGGGTGTAGGGTAAGGTGATTCCCTTCTTCCCTTTCTCTTAATTGTTGTGGTTGATGTGTTTAGTTGGCTGTTGGAGAAAAGAGCTTGAGGACTTATTAATGGTCGTTAGGTTCGGGAAACTTTAGTTCTAGTATCCCAGTTGCTTTGCTGATGAGAGGAAGAATGCATACTTTCCCAGTTCTGGAGTATATATATAAGAGGAAATTATCAGGATTTTGGCTAGAAGACGCTATATGACATCATGAACTATTTGGATAATCTCTATTTCTTAGTAAGGAACTCGTGACCGGTTTATTATCCAAGACGCTCAAAAGATGCCCAAATATGCTCTTAGTGGAGGCTGCTGTTTTGTAACGGCCCAGGCCCACCGCTAGCAGATATTGTCATCTTTGGATTTTCCTTTTCGGGCTTCCTCTCAAGGCTTTAAAACGTGTCTGCTAGGAAAAGGTTTCCACACCCTTATAAAGGGTGTTTCGTTCTCCTCCCCAACCAATGGGAATATCACATGTTTGCTTTGTGAAATATCACTTGTTATTTCATTTATTCTATGCTCATTACTTATAGTTAAAAATTTCATGGTTTCTGGTCCGTGTTATATTGTCTCATTTCAACTCCATTGAATCATTACAATATTTTATCAGAGATCCTTTCCGCCCTTTGTGGGACCTTCATCCAGCGCCGAGGATAATATATAGTCTGGATTGGCTTTCTGATCCTAGGTACATTTTTTTTTAATCTTGATATAGTTTAGATTAGGCCACACCTAGTTGTTTAACTAATTCTCTTTTATTTACAATGACCCTATTCTGGTTAGCTGCGCTATCTTATCCTTCGATGATGGAACATTGAGACTTCTCAGTTTGCCAAAGGCTGCGTGTGACGTTCCAGTAACTGGTAAACCCTTCACACGGGTAAAACAAAAAGGTTTACACACTTACTGTTGTACATCAACTGCTATCTGGAGTGTTCAAGTATCAAGGCAGACAGGTATTTCTGCAATTCATGGTTTATTAATTTCGCTGTGTTTCATTCGCCTAAAGGATTTATATAGCTAATGGTAGCTAGAAGAAATAACTAGAATCAAAGTTATCTACTAGAGACTAACTTATAACATCAAACACTAACAATGGATTTTTCTCCGCACTGTATTGGTCTCATTTACTGCTATCATCAGTGGCCTCTTCAGCTCTCAGTTGTAGAGCGTCAATCTTGTAGACTGAATTCGAAAGGAAAATTCACACCTAAATATTACCAAACAGGCGATTTGTGAATCGAAGTTCCTTCGGGGAATAAAATAATAAGCATGTCCCAACAATTTACACCCTTCATATCATAAATTTCCCAATGATGATTTTAGTTTGTCCTGTATACAAATAATTTTTTTGGTCAAAATGTAGAAGCCTTTTATGGTTATTCTGTTGTTTTGAAGATCCATTTTGGTTTTACTTTTAAATTTCAACACAATCAAGTAAACTATCTTGTTCTTATCACATACATTTAAGACATAGCAACTGATGATTTCAGGCATGGTTGCCTACTGTGGTGCTGATGGAACTGTTGTTCGTTTCCAGGTGAGTTCAACCGGTTTATTATAATCCTAGCTTCGTATAATCTACCTTGTTGTTCATTATTTATGTATGTGTGTGCATATACAGTAAATCATGCCTTGAATTATCATTTCATTATTGTTTTTCTTTCACGTTTAATATATCAGCTTACTACTAAAGCGGTGGTGAAAGAAAATTCACGTAATCGAACCCCACAGTTTGTATGTGATTACTTCACTGAGGAGCAGTCTACCATCACAATCCACACTCCAGAATTAGATGTTCCGTTTCCTTTGAAGAAGATGTCCAACAGACCCGACCCCCCGCCATTGTCCATGCGAGCCATTTTATCTGAAATTCAGTCAAATGAAGGAAACCACAAAACCGCTGCAGCTTCATTATCAGAAAATGGAACGTTAGGTAACGTCAAACCTGTTGATTCTGGACTTCTCTCAACAATGTCTTAACAAAACTTTCACCAAATTATCGATGCTATTGCAGCCCCTTGCTCCGATGACGACTTTAATGTTGAATCTGGATCTGAGGATACACCGACGCCCATCAATAAGAAAAGCAAAACTCAATCGAAGTGCAAAAAGAAGGGAGAAAAGGATAACCAAGAATCGGAATGTAGTGATGAGGCTAACGACGTGCCAACGAATAATGGCGGTGCGCCTGGTTCAGGGGATAGCCCTGAAAATTTGCCTCCCAAATCAGTTGCAGTGCATAGAGTGAGATGGAACATGAACACGGGGAGTGAAAGATGGTTGTGCTATGGTGGAGCAGCTGGACTTCTACGCTGTCAGGAGATTCTGCTGTCTGCCCTTGATAAGAAGTTGATGATGAAGAAATAAAATTTGTTTGAAAAAAAATGGCTTTGTCAACATGTTTATGGAAGCTGATTTTCACGAAGCGACCCGTGCTCGCTCTCGATTCCTCGTACAATCATAAGATCAGGTTTGCTTCTATTGGTCCAAAGGAAGCCATTTTGAATTGTAATAGACATAATCGTAACCGAGCCATGGTGCATTCGTCCCCGAGGGGCTAAATTATGGGAGCAGCCAAAGGAATAACAGGGCATGACCTTAGGATAACCGAAGAAGATGAATTTGATTTGGATTTCGAGTTCAGTTTGAAACGGACCTGTACATTTTTACTTGGAACAATTGTTGAAGGAACCACACCAGTCATGGTGTAAAATAAACAGTATCTTTTCACGGATACATAACCTAAAATAAGTGACACGACGGACGTCTCCTGAGTCGGGTTTAGGATGTCACGGGACAGTTCGGCTACAAACTCAACTTCAATAAGTCTACGAATCGAGAGCTTGGTTCGATCTTGCTGACTTATTCTTTTTGGCATTGAAACCTGTTTTGATCACCACTTATGTAATGTAAATGAACTTTTAGATATTCTTTCATTCCTTATTATATTTCTTGGCATAATTTTATGACTCATCAAGAATTTGAAATGAAATAATGTTCTTGAATCCATTAAAACGAGAGGGTGCCAAAATTATTAAGGGTATCCAATCAATCCATTTTATTTCTTATTATTATGGACATACTTTTAATTCATATGCCATAATTAATAGAATATTTAAATATAAGAGCTATTTGTTTTTTACACTTATTAATCTATTAGTGGTATATATATAGAGAGAGAAAATAGACAAAATGAAATTAATGATAGCCATAATATTGGATTATCTATTCGATTATCTACGTACATGATAACCATAATAATGGATTATCTACATGGATAGTTACGTAGATGTCTAACAATACATAAAATTAATATATCATGTATTGTTTAAATAGATACGAAAATTAATGAAATTGGCTTACTTGCAAAATCATAATTTTGATGAAATTATCAATTATTCATTTTTTAAATTAAAAAAAATCTTTTTTTTTGTTTAATTTGGTTATATATGGAATTATTGTTTATACATTTAAAAAAAAATTAATTTTGAAATATTAAATCCCATTTTATAACCATTTATTTGAAAAATTAGTATAATTTCTTACCATTTATTTACGGGAAAAAAACGTTTGAATTATTAATTAAAAATTAGAGAACTAGAAAAAAAAAACAAAACAAAACAAAACGAAGTGTTGTTTTCATTACCAACAAATCTTGGTTTGAAGAGGTAAATGTTTCCTCCCCATTTTCCTCTAAACCCTAAATAAATTCTTAGAGATTCAAAAAAAAAAAAAAAAAAAAAAAAAAAAAAAAAAAAAAAAAAAAAAANAAAAAAACAAA
The DNA here is from genome assembly GCF_002738365.1 of Cucurbita moschata. Lineage (NCBI taxonomy): Eukaryota > Viridiplantae > Streptophyta > Magnoliopsida > Cucurbitales > Cucurbitaceae > Cucurbita > Cucurbita moschata. The sequence continues at coordinate 9,018,159 of NW_019268517.1, forward strand.
AAACAAAACAAAACAAAAAAAACACAGAGAAAACCCACTTCCTCTCTTATATATATATATATATATATATATTTTCAAATCATTCATTCTTAAACAAAAAATATGAATTACAAAATGCTCAAAGGGTTCCTCTCATTCATTTCCCTCATCGCCGCCGTGGCCTCCTCAACCAACATTCCCAGAAAGGTATAAAAACCCCACCGCCGCTGCCTCAAGGTGGTTTCCGCCACCTTTTTCTTAATTTAAAATATTAACTTGGATTTGGACAGGCTTATGTTGTGTATATGGGAGCATTGCCGAAGGTTCAGAGCCATGGAGTTCTTGAAGAATATCATCACAGCCTTCTTGCTAATGCAGTCGGAGAGTAATTAATTATTATTATTATTATTACCCAAAAAATGAATTTTTTTTTTGTTTATTTTGGGTAAAAATTTGATTTTTTTAATGGGTTTTTATTTATTTATTTATTGTAGTGAGGAATTGGCGAGAAAATCCAAGATTTATAGCTATGGAAGGAGCTTCAATGGCTTTGCTGCAAAGCTCTTACCCCATGAAGCCCAGAAACTAGCAAGTTCGTCTGAATTTCCTTAGCTATAACTAAAATCTATAAATATTATCACAATATAATTTAGGACTAATTTTATCTCCATTTTTTCAAAAAAAAAAACAAAGTTGTGTTTTTAAGATCTAATAATTGTTAGATAGAACACGGTTTTCCACAATGGTATAATATTGTCGTATTTTGAGTATAAGTTCTCATGGCTTTGTTTTGGGCTTCCCCAAAAAGCCGTAGCCTATGTGGGACTTTCATCATCCAATACCTCTCCTCGAACAAAGTACGTCTCCCCTTAATCGAGGCTCGACTTCTTTCTTTTGGAGTCTTAGTCATTTTAGTTTACATCCAACACTTCTTCTCGAACAAAGTATGTCTTCACGTAATTGAGGCTCGACTCTGTTTTCTTTTGGAGTCTTAGTCATTTTGGTTTAGGGCATAACTTTAATACTATATTAGATGAACACGGCTCTCCACAATTGTATGATATTGTCCACTCTGAATATAAGTTTTGGCTTTGCATTGGGTTTTCCAAAAGGTCTTGTACCAGTGGAACCAATGGAGATACTGTTCGTTGATCAATACTTAAATTAGCCGACGTGAGAATTTTATCATCCTACAATAATAATGCAGAGGAAAAAAGCGTAGTGTCTGTATTCCGGAGCACGATCAGGAAATTGCACACGACAAGATCATGGGATTTTTTGGGGCTGTCGGCGGCGGCCAGCCGCCGGAACGCGGCCGCAGAGTCGGACATGATTGTCGGATTGTTGGACTCCGGGATTTGGATGGGGAGTCCCAGTTTCAAGGACGATGGCTATGGCGAAATTCCTTCTAAGTGGAAAGGCCACTGTGTCACTGGCCATAACTTTACCGGCTGCAACAGGTTTCTCTTTCTTCTTCTTTTCTATTATTTTAAGGATTTTTTGTTTTGTTTTAATAAATATGTTTTTGTTTGTTTGAAATAATTATCTTATAATAATTTAATTATAAACTCATTAAAATAATGAGTATACTATGAACAACAAAGTTTATCAAATCCAATTTTATTTAATTTCACAATTTTTTTTTTTTTTTTGCATAAATTAAGGTTGAAAATGAGGGTCTAAATTGTAATTTCACACATTCAGGAAAGTGATCGGCGCCCGGTTCTTCAACCTGCAGGAAATAGACGCCACAATCAACCAAAGCCCCGCGGACGAGGTGGGCCACGGCTCCCACACCTCCTCCACCGTCGCGGGAGCCACCGTAGACGGTGCCAGCCTCTACGGCATCGCCGGAGGCACCGCGCGCGGCGGTGTCCCCGCAGCGAGAATCGCCATGTACAAAGTATGCTGGAATGTAGGGTGCACGGACGCGGACCTGCTGGCCGGATTCGACCACGCAATCGCCGACGGAGTGGACATAATATCGGTGTCGATCGGTGGCGGGTTGCGGGAATTCTTCGAGGATCCGATAGCAATTGGGTCGTTTCACGCAATGGCAAAAGGGATACTGACGAGCTGCTCCGCCGGAAACAACGGGCCGGGGTTGACAACGGTGGAGAATACGGCGCCGTGGATTATGACGGTGGCGGCTTCCACCATTGATAGAGATTTCAGTACCGTTGTGAAGCTGGGAAACAATAAGAAATTATCTGTGAGTATAAAATTAATGAAAATAAAAGCATTTGAAACCCAAAATTAAGGCTTAATTCATGCTTTGAATGAACCAGGGAATATCACTGAATACATTTTCAACCAAGAAGAAGATGTACCCTCTCATCAGCGGAGGAAGCGCAGCGTTACCCAATCATCCAAATGCAAGGTACGAACAACGTGCTTCCAATAAATCCACGAGAGATTATTTGTAAAATAGCTAAACGATTCCCTTTTTAAATTGAGTTGACCAAAAGATGTTGAAAGAGCCTACGAAATGTACGAATCCATATGCTCCTAGAAGCATACAAGTACTATAACGTTTCTGGGTATCTGGTATATGCTCCTAGAAGCATACAAGTACTATAATGTACCTCTACGTGGGTCTTTGGTAATCATTACTGTAATGTACTTCTATGTGGGTATCTGGTAACCTGTGATGTGCCTTTACGTGGGTATCTGGTAACCAGTACTGTAATGTGCCTCTACGAGGGTATCTGGTAACCAGTACTGTAATGTGCCTCTACGTGGGTGTCTTGTAACCAGTACTGTAATCTGGTAACTAGTACTGTAATATGCCTCTCCGTGGGTATCTGGTAAACAGTACTGTAATGTGCCCCTACATGGGTGTCTTGTAACCAGTACTGTAATCTGGTAACTAGTAATGTACTGTGCCTCTCCGTGGATATCTGGTAACCAGTACTGCAATAGTATTTTCAGTGTTATAGAATATGATTGACAGTACTTTCAGTGTTATAGGATATGATTGATTAGTGGTTCATTAGAATCATATAAACCAATACCCATAACTTCCATTAACAAAATAAAATAGAACGGTATGATTTTGTCTATTTTAAGCATAAACTCTCGTAATTTTATATCAATCTTGAAATTTTTACGAAGAAAAGTTTGGGTTTTAGGTGGTGTGATGGTGGGAGTCTTGATAAGGGTAAAGTGGAAGGGAAAATATTGTATTGTTTGGGATCTTTAGATCAAGAATACACAGTCTCGGAGCTTGGTGGTGCCGGAGTTATAGCCAATCTTATGAACAATACGGAGGTTCTTGCCGTCACTCCAATTCCTGCTACTCATCTTTCCTCTCAAGATTCTGACATTGTTGAAGCCTATATCAACGCCACCCAGTATGTTCTTCGTTAAATTACGGGTTTCGTTTTTGGGTTGGGTGAAATATTTGAACCTTTAATCTTTTACTCGGGTTCGCAGGAAGCCTAAGGCAGTGATAATGAAGACAACCACTACGAAGACAGAGGCTCCTTTCTTGGCCTATTTTTCTTCAAGAGGTCCTCAGTTCATAGCTCGTGATATCCTCAAGGTATATTTAGTTCAATTTTATATATATATATATATATTTATTTTTTTTTTTATTATTATTATTATTATTTTTTTTTTTGTATGAAAATTAAATTGGAAAAAAAAAAAAAACAGCCGGATGTTGCAGCACCAGGGATGAACATATTGGCGGCGAACACAAAACTGGCTACAATTCCGACCGGCAAACATTCCACTTTCGACATTATGTCTGGAACTTCAATGGCATGTCCTCATGTTGCCGCCGCCGCCGCCTATCTCAAAACCTTCCACCCCACTTGGTCCCCCGCCGCCATCAAGTCCGCCCTCATGACCACCGGTCTGTTTTTCCTTTTTTCTTATTTTCTACACCCTAGGAATTATTGTTCATATATATATATAACTAAGCTCACTTCCAATGCAGCGACGCCATTGAAGATCGGAGAAAGCCAAGACGAGCTGGGTGTCGGTGCCGGCCAAATAAATCCGACGAAAGCCGTCAATCCAGGCCTGATTTTCGACCTCTCTCGCACCTCTTACATCTCTTTCCTCTGCAACAAAAATCACTACGCCGGCACCGCCCTCGCCATCCTCGCCGGCGACTCCTCTTTCAACTGCTCCGCCGTCACTCCGAACACCGGCTCCGACGGCCTCAACTACCCTTCAATGTACGTCCCAGTCGACCTCCAGGCTACCGCCGTCTCCGCCGTCTTCCACCGGATTGTCACCCACGTTGGCTCCGGGCCGTCAACATACAAGGCTAAGGTGAAATCGCCGATGGGTTTGTCTGTACGAGTGTTGCCGGAGGCCTTGAAGTTCAAACGGGCGAACGAAACGCGGTCGTTTAAGGTCATGGTAAAAGGGGCGGTGGCGGCGGAAGGGAATGTTCTTTTGAAGGCTTCGCTCGAGTGGAATGATTCGAAGCATAATGTTAGGATCCCAATTTTAGCATTTAGAAGTTAATTTAATTTTATATTTGTTAAATCATTCCTTATTTTGTCACGTCACATTTCGAAGATCTTAGGTTAATGTTTTAGTTTGTTATATCACGTTTCCAAATCACTCAAACCTACCCACCTCTCAATCATTCTAACCCAATCTCTTGCTTATTTGATAAGAACGTACTACTCTGTGCTCGGTAACAAAAGCAAAGCCAAAGGGAATGCCTCAAAAACAAAGCCAGAAATCTCTGGTCCATGCTTTCTTCTGCAAAATCACACGCGCTGCTTCGGTTATCTTGTTTGACAGGGGACGTTGGTTCAATACATTCGGTTTGAGCTGAAAGATTGAATCACACCGGGTAAGAAATGCAAGCTTAGTAGGGTTCTCCAAACATATAAACAAGGAGGAAGCAACCGGTCCTGAGGAGGATACCGATACGCATACATTCTCGCATGGAAGAACCTAGCTGAACTGGATCAAAGGTCCGACTGAATCACACTAGGCAAGAAAGGCAGACTTAGTAGGTTTCTCCGAACGTATAAACAAAATGAGGAAGCAACCGGTTCTGAAGAGGATACTGGTATCCGCATACATTCTCACATGGAAGAACTTTGCTGAACCGGATCGAGGGTCCTAACCGAGTTCGACTGACCTTCTTTGGCTGGCCCCCGCCCTTTGTAGAAGTCTTGCAGGAGAAACAACATCAACACCCTCAACTGCTCCAACTGTGTTCCGGGTATGTTCCTGAGGAGCTTCATTCAAGTCAGGCACTTCGGTTTTTTCTTCAGCTGAAGGCAAGCAAGAATGTCTGCTTTCTGAATACACAACTACATTTGAAGTATTAGCACTGTTCTGGGAATTTGAATAAACATCCTCTTGATTATTTCCCGTGAGACACGAGGCTTGAGGACTCTGTAGATTCCTATGATCATGATGAGGCAACATCCAAGAACAAGGCACTATACAAAAGGGTGTTCTTAGGCCATCTAAGTTTTCTTGTACATGGGAATAATCAGACACACAAACATTATTATTCCCAGGAAAATGAATACTCGAGGGGGCGACAGCGACGTTGTGTAGTTCATGATAACGACTTGAAGGTTGAACCACAGACGGCCAGAAATACGACGCACAAGGAGGGCGACTAAACAAGAAAAGAGGGTAGTTGGTAGGTAAAGGAGGCATCTGAACATGAGATGATCTATTGTTTCCTGGAGTTTCTTCCTCCTTGGGCTTTACTGCTTGAGCCATCTAAACACAAATTAGCGAGCAAGTGAATCTTGGGGAGATTTGGTAAGACCATGACCATACACATTTCTTAAATGCAACCCCATCCTAACCTGTTCCTTTAATTCCTTGTTAGTACTCTCCAGAGATTGGTACTCTTTCAAGGCGAACTCCTTTTCCTTGATGGTTGAAAATCACAAAATGAACGTAAATTAAGATTATGACAAATGGAAAAGTTACAGAATGTAAATGGTCAGTTATTTTCTTTTTATTTCGGGGGTGGGTTACAAGAAGAAACTAGTATGATTCTGGTGAATGCCTACCCTCTTTAAATTCTCATTTTCCCATGCTAGATCAGCAGCTTTTTTGGTTAGTTCCTTGCACAGAGCCTGCAAAATAACTATCATCGTTAGAGTTATATAATAGTTTTCGTTTGAAGACTCAAACTTCTCTCTACTGCGACTATACATGTAGTCAAAGGCATCCACAGATGGTTTAGTGTAACATGTAGAAATCAACAAACAAAGGAACGAAAATAAGAAGGATTTTCTGCAACCTTCGTCTTGAATTATCACAATAATGTTAGAAACCACGAATCTCGACAATGGTACGATATTGTTCACTTTTAGCATAAGCTCTCATGACTTTGCTTTTGGTTTCCCCGTAACAATAAAGATAGTATTCCTTACTTATAAACCTATGATCTTCCCCTCAATTAGTTAATGTGAGACTCCTCTCCCAGCAATCCTCATCAATCCTCCCCTCGAATAAAGTACACCATAGAGCCTCTCCTGACGTCTATGGAGCCCTTGAGAATAGCCTCCCCTTAATCGAGATTCGACTCCTTCTCTGGAGCCCTTAAACAAAGTACATCATTTATTCGCCACTTTTGACCACACCTTCGAGGCTCACTACTTATTTGTTCGGCACTTGAGGATTCTATTGACTTGACTAAGTTAAGAGCATGACTCTGATACCATGTTAGAAACCACTGACCTCCACAATGGTATGATATCGTCCACTTTGAGCATAAGCTCTCGTGACTTTACTTTTGATTTCTCTAAAATGCCTCGTACCAATGGAGATAGTATTCCTTACTTATAAACTCATGAATGTGGGACTTCTCTCCCAACGATCCTCAACAAACAATGAATATATGATACATAATTTGAGCTATAAAACCAAAAAGTACATCTTGAGAGAAATTCTTTGAACCTGCCTACGCCGAATTGTTTTCCTGGCTGACTCTCTATTTGCTAAAATCCTTCGTATTCTTCTTTCTTCCTTTTCAGCCTGAAGAAGAAAGCCGCTTATGTAAATGATTGAAAATAGATAATAAAAACGTCTGGTAACCAGTTCAAGCATAACCTCAGTTAGATTACGCCTTGAGCTCCTGCAGCCAGATAATGGGTAGCTCGTAGTGCATATAGGACTCACTTTAAGTGACTTAGCCTCATCCTTCTCTGCTTTTAACATCTTCCTGGTCGTTTCCCATTTGGCGTGGGATTGATTTGTACATTCCTTTTCCGATGGCTGATGACTTACCACTCCACTTTCCTGCTACAAACAAAAGTGTTTTGTCAAGGCCTGCATAAGTAATGAACTTTGCATCAATGCTTTAAGTTTTCACTCACACCATAAATGGTCAGAATGGCAATACGATTACACAGCAACCAGTTTGACATGTCAAATTAACATAAACCGATATCTAATTCGGAAGAACAAATAGACTTGTTGAAGAGAAAAGCCAAACGTTCAACAGTTCTAGTCAAATCATCAATAATTTGAAGGGTATACTATTATATGTTTCATGAGATAGCCAGTGGTGTCACTTAATCAATCAATGGCCCACTTCTTAGTTTGAATTCTAAGACAAAAAACTCCATATTCTTAATTCTGCTCCAAACGTCTGGGATAAGTAATCACCAATTTGAATACCAGTTCCTTAGAATCTAAAGACCAAAGAGATATAGAAATGAGAACTAATCAAGCCCCTAGGTAAGCACATTTTCAAAACAAATCAAATTGCTTCAAAACTCAAGAAGTCTTCCAGATTTATACACTAGAAACAGATGGCGATTGCTCCTTGATCGATCAACAACGCATCACTGCAGCAAATAATTATTTGTATACAATGTCAATACTCATATAAGAACATCATTCAATTTCCTCTGTCATTAACGAGTGCAAACTTTTCCTCAACCTAAAACCACCAAAATCCAAACCAAAGAGGTAATCAAACACAGAAAGAAAAATCCAATCAAAACCTTGAGGAAAAAAAAAAAAAGGTAATCAACAACCTGAATCCTAAGGTCCAAATCCACTCGACTAGGTAAGGAGTCGACAAAGCCACAAATCGGCGACTCGGTCTTAACCTCCTTCCTGGCGCGTTTCCCCTTCCATTTACTCTCCCATTTCGCTTCCGACGGCTCACCTCCACTCTCCCGCACCGCCAAAACCGCCAAATCCGCAAGAGCCTCCGCCGCCTCAATCTCAACCTTGACCATCTGATCCGCCGCCATGAACGAGGAAGAAGAAGACGAACACGTAGAAGTCGAAGAAGAAGAACTCAAACCTGAACAACTGGTCCCCTCTGAGTACTTGGAAGAAGAAGCCATGAGAGCAAACCATAAAAGAAAGAGAAAAATTCAGAGAAGAAAGAAAAAGAGAAGAACAGTGAGGGTGAGTGTGAGTGTGAGAGAGAAAGAGCGCGTGTGGGTGAAAACATACGCGCCTTCATGTATCAGAGTAAGCCACGTAATGGATTCCACACTCGTAAAAATTTTACACGTGGCAAGACCCGCCGTACAAGAACTGTAGGCCACGGCGCAGTGAACTGTGGCTTCTCAATTTAATACCCACGTGGCTTTCTTTTTAAAAAAATTATTTCTTTTTATTTTTTATATATATATCTTTTTTTTGTGTTGGATAAATATTAAAAGGACCCCTCTACAAGAGGTTAAAGTGGCAACGTGGTAGATGGAGGACCATTATTTACCTCATTTTATAATTTTTCAACCAATTAAATTAAATTATATATTTTGTGATTATAATTGATAGAAAATTTAAATATATATTTTTAATATTTAAGGACGAGAATATTCAACAAATTAAAAATTTTATTAAATATAAAATTAAAAAGTTTAATATGGGACCCAAATAAAAAAAAGTTTATTTTATTTTTAGCATTTAAAAGCAATCTAAAATGAAGCTCTAATTTTAGATATTAACCTTATGAAGATTTAAACGTTACATTACATTCCACATCGTTTACATATTTTTTTCAGAACATTGTAAGTTCGAGGGATTTAAGGTTACAACTATCATGACCATTTAATTTAAGGTATCCGATGTCGGAGTGGTTGGGATCGGGAAGCCTGCCATTCTCTTCGAGTACGACGGAGTTGAAGCAGTCCTTGGAGATAGGTTGACAAGCTCCAGTGCTTGAACTCGTAGCTCGACCGGGTAGTCAGCGACACAGCCGATCCTCGGACCTGCTCCCGTCGTCCATTTGAGCGAAAGTTGATGGCCTAACTGATAAGAGTTTGCTACCTTCTTTGAGTTAATTCTCTGCAAAATCACCTTCTTTGGTACATCGGCTCTTGGGCTCTTCAGGCCACCGGATAATGTCCTTTTGTATTCTATTTTGCCTTTAACTTGGGAGACCCGAGCTGATTCTTCCTCTGTTTTGATGTCTAGTTCCTCTAGTTTGCTCAGAAAATCCGCTTTGGTTCGACGTCCAACCGACTTCAAATCGTCGTAGCCTTCGGAATCTTCACTTGCTCGATGTACCTGAAGCACAGAAGAAAAGAATTTAAGGGTCGGACGTGTTTGTTAGCCTGTTTTGCATAGGTGGTTTGTTAAGTACCTCGACATCCTTAAGAACCACTCCGTTCTCCTCGAGGTATTTCAAGAAGATGTCGAGATGGTCGTCGGTAGGCTTATAATGTCCACTATATGCTGAGATTGCCTGCAAAGATCAAAGCCATCAAAGAATGAACTGTTATTGTGAGATCCCACGTCGATTGGAGAGAGAACGAGTGCCAGCGAGGACGTTGAGCCCCGACGGAGGTGGATTGTGAGCTTCCCACATCGGTTGGAGAGAGGAACGAAGCATTTTTTATAAGGGTGTGGAAAGCTATCCTTAATAGACGCGTTTTAAAAACCTTAAGGGAAAACTCAAAGAGGACAATGTCAGCTAGCGGTGGGCTTGGACTATTACGGTTACAGACAAGCAAACGACATCAACCCGTTCGGGTTTTTTTTCGAAATTCTTTCATTAACATGTCGGTTTTCACACTTGGAATGATCGTATAATTACCTTAAGAACTCCATCGTCTACCTCTAGCCGTCCTGCAGCCAATGTGGTTCCTCCTGCCAAGAAACTTGAGTGGTGGAAAGCTCCTTTCTTCTTCTGAAAAACATCAATGGTGAATTCATCAACTCGGTACACTGTCGAAACAAAATTGCAGCTCAGGAAACCGAATGACGATCCTCACCTCACCAGCATAAAGCCTCTTCGAAGTGCTCATTACAAATATCCATTTCGTCCCATTTGGTCCTCTCTTGGTATCAAGGAAAGCTCCGCTTTGTTTATGGACGATTTTCCCGTCTACAACGACATATTCGTAGCTGTCTCGCTCTTGCTGATATCGATAAGTTAAAGTTAGCTCGACGGTAAAGCGAGGAAGAGAGAGGGAAGAAAAACAAGCGAGATAGGATAAAAAGTCGACATACAGGTCCGAGATACTTGATGGTTTGCTGCCGAAGCTTCGATCTTGGGCATTCTTTAAGGTTGACATCTTTGCCATCGCCAACATCAAGCCTGCAAAGTTTGAATAGCAAGAAACTCAGACAACAAATTGCAAGGATCTGAAGCCAAACCTTATGGAAATGATGTAAATGTTAATTCATTAATGGTAAATCCCTAATGGAAACCAGATTTTATTCATTCACTGTGACTTTTGATGCATGCTTCAGCAGTTAAAATAAGATCTTGCTTCAGCAGTTAAAATAAGATCTTTAAATATTTCTGAAGCCAACGAGATAGAGTGTGAGATCCCACATCAGTTGAGGAGGAGAACGAAGCACTCTTTATAAGGGTGTGGAAACCTCTACCTAGCAGACGCGTTTTAAAAATCTTAAGGAAAAACCCAAAAGAGAACAATATCTACTTGAGCTGTTACTAATGGTATCAAAGCCAGACATCGAGCGATGTGCCAGCTATAAGGCTAAGCTTGGAAGAGAGTGGATACGAGACGGTGTGCCAGCAAGGACGATGGGCACCGAAGGGAGGTGGATTGGGGGTCCCACATCGATTGTAGAAGGAAACGAGTGTCAGTGAGGAAGCTGGGCCCAGTCCTAAAGGGGTGGATTGTGAGATCCCACATCGGGAGAACGAAGCATTATTTATAGGGCCCGAGGGGGTGGATTGTGAGATCCCACATCGGTTGGGGAGGAGAACCTCTCTATAGCAGACCGTTTTAAAAACGTTAAAGGAAAGCCCAAAGAGGACAATATTTGTTAGCGATGGGCTTGGACAGTTACAGATCGAGATCCCATCCAGATTCTTGTTGATCATATGAACATATGAAATATACAAGGATGAACCAGAACATACAAAACTCATCTTATGATCTTTACGATCAAGTGAACTGTGCAAAAATTTAGACACTAAAATGGATATAAACTGCAAAACCTTACAGAGACAACCCTTCAAAACTCTTGATTCAGACATATTTCGTAGAAAAACAGAGATCCAAACTCCAACACGACAATGAAGAACAGATCATTTCAAATCAAAACAACAAAAAAAAAGAGCCGACAGAAACAACCTTAAAACAAAAAGCAATTACCAGTAGAAAAATGGCTGACCAGCATCTGCTTTACACCATTCTTCATAGTACAAATGCAAACTATGTCCATATCTATGTCTAGGATCAATCTGAAAAGGGGGGAAAAAAACAACAAATCAAAACCCAACACTGTTCTTGAGATTTTCCAACAAAGCTTCACTTACAGCTTCGATCCAATGCTGAAAAGCCAGTTTCTGAGCTTTAGCATCCTTCGACAGCCCCTTTCCCACCTGAAAAAGCCCTCAAATTCATCCATTAAAACCCATTTTCAAGCCCCTAAATGTGAAGCAAAACAGCTCAGAAACTAAACCTTTGAAGCATTCAAAGCAACACGATTCCACCGAGAAGCAGCCGTTTCAGGTTTCAAGAAATTAAAGAACGAAATCGTACTATGATTCAATCTAGCATAATCAATCGCAAACCACCTTCAACAAATTTCACAACCATAATCAGTAAATCGAAATTCCCCAATTTCAGACACAAAAAAAAAAAAAAAAAAAACATAATCAGACAGTGAATTTCACCAGAGCTCTTCAGCGACGACGGCAGAGTCCGCCAACAGCCGGCGAGTCCTGTAGCTCCTGTACACTTTCTGCAGCTTCACAGCCGAGCGCTGCCGTGCCAAGTTCACCTCATCCCCGCCTTCTTTGATCATCTGGGTCAGTTTCGCAACCCCATTTGAGGGGTCAGCGGCAGAGGAGAAGGGCATGCAGACGGCGTCAGGGAGCGGAGAGTCGGCGGAGGAAGAGGGTTGTTGATGGTCAGAAGGAGGGAATACGGCGTGGGAGTTGAGAGGGTGTGGAAATGAAGAATGTTTCAAGGAAGAAGAAAGGGTCTGAGAATGAACCTCCATTATTGGAGCTTGAGAGCGAAAACAGAGGATTCTGAAATTCCTTTTGAGAGAGAGTAAGAAGACGATGGGAGTGTGTGCAAAAGGAGTGTATTTATGGACGATTACTTTAATTCATGTCTGTCCAGCACAGCCAGATGTTTTACACATAATTTTACTCACCCCACAAATATATATATATATATTAGTAATAAATAATATCTTTTAAAATATTTTTTACTGATTTTTTTATTAGATAATACAATAGAAATAATATTTATTCACATCATCTTAAAAACCTAAAAAAAACATTATTTTAAATACAGTGGATATAATTAACGACATGTCGTGTCGGAATTATTTAAAAAAACATGACTGTTTGGTTGGATTTTTGTTGTCAATATTTTTAATAAAAAAAAAAAATTATATTTTTATTTGGACATTTTTAGCCATATTAAATAAGAAAAAAAAATGTAAATTATCAAATTAAAAGAGTGGTTATGATAAACTATATCATCATTAATCAAACTCGCTCTCTAATTTAATTTAATTTAGAGAAGAGTCAATGTTGATTTGTCTTGTGACGTTATTGAACCCGCTTTTCAACGAAAAACTGTTCATATGAAGTAAATTGTGAACACTCTCGTGACAAAGATTTTTAAATGGTCAATGTCGTACAACATAAACAACAACTATGTCGTATCTTACTATTTATTGAGTCATTTAAACTCAAATTATTATGGCTTCTAATTTAGATGGGCAAAACATCTTGCCTTAACACTTTTGCCCTAAATGTTCACATTTGAATTTCTTTTATTAAATTTTTTTAATAAAAATGTTAATATCAAGTCATTTAAAAAAATCCAAATAATTTTAAGTAGAACCGAAAATTGAGAATGTCTTGGACCACAAAAAAATAATAATAAATAAATAGTACACAAAAATAGTTGATAAGGATAATATTATATTTATATATAGGAAAGGAGGAGGAAGGATCACGTGGAGTGGAATGTTGACCAAATTTGCGTTGACCAAATTTGCGAAGACCGGAAAGTCTTCGACTTTTATTTTGTTTAAAGAGGTTGGAAAAGTTTTTTTTTTTCTAATGAAAAACACCAAAATCATTTTTTTTTTAATATTTATTGTAATTTTATAATCCATTTTTAAAAATGATATTAAAAAATTTAGAAAATTGAAAATTTTGCATGTGAACGTACACAAAATATGCTGGAAGGACGGGCGTTTATCTCTCTCCCAAACGAAAAGTAAATAAAGTTCTGTCTTAAGAAAATGTCAGGCATTAAATTTTTATAAATTTTAAAAATATCTAAAATAAATAAAAATTGGAAAAATAAATATGAATATTATTCACCTTTTATAAAAGATTTTTTTTTTTTTTTTTTAAGAAATTGGTCTCATGTGAGCCACCTTTCACGAACAAACCTTTTATTATCTTCCATCAGTTGAAATATTGAACTCTATTTTATATGATCTTCAAAATAAAAGTTCCGCTCTTTTATGTTTGTATAAAGTAATTGACGTGTGATTGGTCCTTCTGTGGACGAGTCATTCGTGGATACAAAACATTCAAAATAGTGATGTCAATATCAAGTTTTATGCCAAAATTTCTCAAATAATTGAATCAATGGCCTCAGCGAGTCAACTTCAACTTGTACCCTCTTGTCATGGTGGATCTCTTAGGCTCGATGACTTTTTTAACCTTTAAACTTTTGCTCTTAACAGTTTTTGTGGCAGTCGATAATTCCACTACTAAAAAAATTAAATAAAATTTGGTGTATAACATTTTTTAAAATTTAAAAAACAAAATATATATATATATAAAATATGATATGGTTCAAAAGCAGCACGTGCTTGGTGTGTGAATTTAGTAAGACAATGACTAAACAACTAACCTATTTAAGTTTTAATTTTAAATAGAAAAACCAACCAACCTCATCTTTTATTTTTTATTTTTATTGATGGGCGTGACCTTTGAAATTATTTACTTTTTAATCAATGAAGTGATTGATGCTTGTCTGTATTCATTTATGAATCTAGAAGTAAATAATTGTACGTCGCACATAATTGACGTTGTTATGATTGAAATAAAGCTATACGAAATACAAGATTGACCTAGGCTTAGTTGATTACGGGATTAATTTAGCCTTAACTTAGTATCCATCGATTCTTATGCTTTAGGGTCAGCTAGTTTATAAATCGAAGATACCTAGGACGGTTAGACATAAGTATTTGATTGTCATGAGAAGCACCTACAAAATTGGTTTATACTTGGTTGACACGTATAAATAAAAATCAAAACATCCTCATTATTAGAAGGCACAATAAACACCACACTAGCATGTGATTTTATTATTATCTCCTAAAATTATTGTTGAGGTTGTACTAATAAGACGAGTTCACCTAAACTAGATTATGAAAATAAGGAATTTCGAGACACAAAAAATACGAGTGGAAGGTTATTAAGGGAAAGTTTAAATGTACCTATAATATAGATTTATATTCAATAATTATGCTCTATAGGGAAGAAATCATACAACTGTTTGTGTGTTGGGTTGGGTCGGGTCGGTTTAATATTTTTTTTAAGACCTAACCAAATTTTTTCAATCGGAACCACCTTGTTAAATAATAATCTAATTGAACCAAATCATTTTGGTTGGAGTCATTAGATCATTTATTCAATTTTTTTTAGCCTAACATAAATATCAAAATATTAAGTGTTGTTGAGGAATATCATACCCGAGAGGCACTCCGGAGCTGGTTGCTGTAAAGTGGAGCTTGCCAAAACATTTCTTGAACAGGACGGACATGAGTTATACGAACAAAAAGCAGCTGAATCGCCTACCCATAAATGATCACAAGCTGCCAAGGTTAGGTTCCGCCCTACCCATTTAGCCCTGAATTAGAGTGCAAAACCGTTCAAATGTTGGATGAGAAATCACTATCTGTACGAACATTGTAATGGTTTCTGTAGTTCGATGATTCTATATGTAATCAACCAAAATCAAATACGAGCCGTCAATCCAATGCCGCATTCCGATCAAAATCCGGACAAAACCAGAGTGGTCTGCTGCATCGGCGACGTCCATGGCTACTTACCCCAGATTTCAACGCCGCCCACATAATTTTCTTGGGCGATTACTGCGACAGGGGACCAAATACCCGAGAAGTAATCGATTTCTTGGTCCGTTTACCCTCCAGATACCCGGACCAGAAGCACGTTTTCCACGCCGGGAATCACGATTTGGTGCCTGATTGTGAGGGTTCCATTTTGGATGCTGGACCGACATTTGAATCCCATGGTGTTCCTCATGGATATGCTGGTATCGTTGCCCTTTTCCACCTTTTCCATTTATACTTATTGCTGGGATGTTGCCTTGAATTCGTTATGTTTCATGTTTGAAAGAAATCACTGTTGATGCTTGTGTCTGAATTATGGTATGAAAGTAACCAAATAAATCACTGTTGAAGCTAGTGTTCTGTCTCTAAATGTTCTGTTTCTTGTTCTATTCAAGATTTATGTCTTCATTGGCAATACTTCCATTTCTATGTTGGTTCTCATTTTGAATCTCTCTTTACGAGGATACCTCGTGGAGCTTTGAACCTCTCTTTACGAGGCTACCTCGTGGAGCTTTGAACTTTTTAGATTTAGTCTCTACAAAATGAACGCATTAGCTCCCGTCTCATAACTATTTAGATCTTGTTTGATGACTTCGGTTTTTTGTTTTCGGAAATTATGCTTGTTTTCTCGTCAATTCTTTACAAGTGTTCTTCATTTTTTTTAAAACATTTGAATTGCTAGTGTGAGATCCCACGTTGGTTGGAGAGGGAAACAAAGTGTTCCTTACAAGAATGTGGAAACCTCTCCCCAGTAGACGCGTTTTAAAACCGTGAGGTTGTTGAGGATATGTAACGGGCCTATGCTAGTGGTGGGCTTGAGTTGTTACAAATGGTATCAAAGTTGGACGTCGTGTTAGTAAGGACGTTGGCTCCCAAGTAGAGTGGATTTTGAGATCGCACGTTAGTTGGAAGGGAGAACGAGTCATTCCTTATAAGGGATGTCCTTTGGAGAGGAGAGGGGGGAAAGATGTTCAAGAGCAACTCAAGTTTTTGAAACCCAAAGACACCAAATTGCCCAAGATAGGTCTTTGTGGGAGGAAAAACGTTTGGGATATCCCAAAGGTGAGGGCTCAATTTCTTACACATATGAGCTGTGTTCTTCTTTAAATGATACTGAAATTGAATTCCCGACACTTATGAGATCCCATATCGATTGGAAAGGAGAACAAAACATTTCTTATAAGGGTATAGAAACCTCTCCCTAGTAGATGCGTATTAAAATCGTGAGGCTGACGGCGATACATAACGGGTCAAAGAGGACAATATCTGCTAGCGGTGGACTTGGATTGTTACAAATGGTATCAGAGCCAGATACCAAGTTGTGTGCTAGCGAGGACGCTGGACCCCAAGGGGGGTGGATTGTGAGATCCCACATCAGTTGGAGAGGAGAGCAAAACATTTCTTACAAGGTGTGGAACCTCTCCCTAGCAAACACGTATTAAAATCGTGAAGCTGATAATAATACATAACAGGTCAAAGAGGACAATATCTACTAGCAGTGGACTTGGATTTAGGCTGTTACAAAATGGTATGAGAGCCAGACACCGGTTTGTGTGCAAGCGAGGACGCTGGCCCCCAAAGGGGTGGATTGTGAGATCCCACATCGGTTGGAGAGGGGAACGAAACATTCCTTATAAGGATGTGGAAACCTCTCCCTAGTAAACGCGTATTAAAACTGTGAAGCTAACGGTAATACATAACGGGCCAAAGAGAACAATATCTGCTAACAGTGGGCTTGGGCTTAAACCGGTACAAACTCACTAAAGTTGAGGCATATAGATTGTATTGATCTTGCAGGAAGTAGGTGAGGAGGCAACAATAGTTGTAAGTGGACACCATGGAAAGCTTCATATAGATGGCTTAAGACTCATCATTGTGCGCGACACTGATAATATGAAACAGCAATCATCAAGGTCAGTCACAACTGGGAATTTAGCTGCTCACGTTGTGAAGTTCTCTGCATCAAACATCTTATACGACATAGATTTAGTCATAGGCTGTCTTTCTTCCTTGTCACACCCTGAGCTTCCTTATAACGTTGGTTTTTTTTTCTAGGTAACGACAAGAACGTATCGGGCAAGTGGCGGGATGTGTGCTAATTTAGTCATGAGGATCGTATCAACATGTTTCAGTCTTTTATTATATGTTCGGGATGTTTTAATTTGTCTTAATCTAACATTGTGTTCTAGTTTTTCCCAAAACATTGATTTTACTCGAGAGTTAAATGGAGCGGTTGTCTACAAAATTTTACTAGCAGACATGTAGTAATGATTGTCAGAGAAGTCGGGTTGTTACAGCTACTCGTTTCCGAGATATTTTGAGACTATAGAATATACTTTTTAGAAACTAAAATTCTGATGGGATTTCTCTTTTTGGCAATAAAAAATTGAATGGCCCTCCAAGTTTCATCTTCAAAATGGAAAGGGCCATTTGGATTTATTATTTCTTTCATTTTCATTAATATTTTTTTAAAAAAATATCACAACTTTTTATTATTATTATGATTTTTTTTTGTAACATTTTAAATTTTGTTATATTTTTAAATACATATTCATAGATTTTACGCCTTTTTCTATCATGAATGTTTTTTTTTTTTTTTTTTTTTTTTTTTGATAAAAGTGCGTTGTTAAATTTCATCGTGATTTTTCATTCTTTTAGTATGTTTCGGTACTTTGGTTTGTTTTTTCGTAACTTATTCAATTTTGTACTTTCACTTGAGAATTAATTTTTCTTTCTCTTTTTGGAGATTTGATAGCAGAAATGTCAATGAAATTGCTTTTAGTAGTCGATGTTGACAGATTGATAAGATGATAATTCTTGTTTAACAATATACGAGGATGGAGTCATTCAAACTAATCAATTGAGCTGTGCTCGACTTAATTGTGAGATCCCACATCGGTTGGAGAGTAGAACAAATTATTTCTTATAAGGGTGTGAAAACTAATACCTATCAAACATGTTAATAAACTTGGACCGTTACATTTATGCATTAAAAATGCAAACTTTTTCACCAACCAACACGAATTTTTTCAACATGTTTTTTCCTAAATCACGTGCTTAAATTTTCAAGAGGCCACCGAAAAGAAAGGAATAATAACTCTCATTCAAATGTAGTTCAGCTTAATTCAAATGTAGTTCAGCTTAGCGTGTAGTGTTAATCTAGGAGTTAGTAAATAAAAATTAATATAAAATATATTATTATTGTATCATAATTTAAAATTGATTAGAAAATTATAATTAATTAGTACATTTGTTGATGATTCCATAAGCAATCTAACAAATTTAAAATAACATTAAACTTACTTTGGTTAATGAGTCATTTAGAAATGAATAAATAAAAATATAAGTTAAAGTTAGAGAGAGAATGAAAAAATTAAAATATAAAAAAATAAGAGAGAGAGGATAGGAAGAAAGGAAGGGACACGCACACCGTCAGGGATTCAGATTCACAGCCTCTCATATCTGATCTCCACAAAACGACGTCGTACCCACGTGGCTTGCCTCATCTGTTTCATTTTTTTAATTTTGTACCATTTTTCTTTTTTCGTATGAAATTCCAAATATAGCCTTAAAATTTTTAAAAATATATTTATATTTTTATATTAATTATCATTAGAGTTAAATAGACATTTCTAATAAATATAAATAAATAAAATGTATTCAATTAATTAAACTATACATTATTAAATCAGAATTCAAAAGGTTTAAATTTATAAATGAAAAAAAAAAAAAAAACTCCACGTACGGACAAAAACATTATTATTATTTTATTATTAATGCTATTTTATTATTATTATTATTATTATTATGGCGATTTAATTTTTATAATGGCGAAATCAGGGAGAACTGAATTTGTAGTAAAAAAAAATTCGAATGGTGTAGACCCACGTGACGTGACTGTCCACGTGTCATACAATCTCCCTTCCTCTTTCTTCTCTCTCGCGCCGTTCGTTTCCCCCTCTTTCCGATTTCTGTGAATACTGAATGCTCACTGAATATACACTTTTTTTCTAACTTCACGCAGTTTCATCACCTTCCTCTCAGTGAATCCTCTCTGCTTCTTCTTCTCCACCGCTTTCTCTCTCGTCGGAAAATGGTTTATACGATCCCAGGGATTCGGTTCCCTGCAGTTCCGGCGCTCTGCAAGTACTCCGACTCTTCCTTCAATGGCGACAGGAAGATGCCGCTATCTCTCTTCATGAGGAAGGAATCGTCTGCTAGTACTCACCTCACTTTTGCATTTTCCTTCTTCATAACACTTTAATTCTTTGCTGACATGTAGACTCCTGGAGCTCGTGTTGATTTTCGTGTTTGACTGGTATTTTTGATTAATTTTGCTGGAAAATGTCGTCTGTATGCTTTGTTAGGTTTTTTGTATGATTGGAATTGGATCGCCAGTGTTGGCTGTACGTGTACGTTGTGTGTTGAGATTTTTCTGGCTGGTTATTACTACGGGAAGTCTTTTGAGTCATTGTTTGTTAAGAGGACTTGTGAACAGTTTAGTGGTTAATGAACTTTAATTCGTACTTGTGAAATTACCTACACTGTATTTCTGTAGATGGAGTTGATTTGATCCTTGTTTGCAGGGAAGATTGTTGGTACGAAGTCCACTTACGATTCTAATTCCGTGTTGTCGACCTCAACTGCTGCTTCTGGTAACATACTGGTTCCTGGGAGTGAAAGCGATAGCTCTCCGACTTTGGACGGTGAGCCTGAAATTTCTGGCGTAGTATCAGAGGATGATCAGGTTAGTGATATTTATGTTCTTGGTTCTACTGAGGTTCTTACAGCTTAAGTGTAATTTAGGCTGATATTTAAAATCATTTAGTCGATATTGGGAGCAAAGTTGCTATTTAGAAACCACAGACTTATAGTCAGTCATTGATTTTGCATGGAAACGAGGTGGTATAAAAGAAGTTCAAGAGAGACATCCTAATTGCCACCTACAACCAATATGTGTATTCTTTGCAATCCTTGCTGTGATGCTCTTTCTCTCAATGCTTTGGTGAGAGCTCTTTTGATTGAATATCTCAAAAAAAAAAAAAAAAAAAAAAAAAAAAAGAACCTAGATCAGTCCTTAATACCTTGAAGTCTATCATCTATGGTCTCACCAATCTGAACAAGAAAGTTTTGGTCATTTGGTCTCATTAATTTGGATACCCCGAACATAGATCTATTTTTTGCAACTATTTTCCTTCTTTGATTGCTTCTAGTTGGAAGGCTGTTTTTTAAAACCATTCTAACTATAGGTGAGATGTTTTGAAACCCTAAAGTTATACTTAGAATCTTAAATTCCAAACCCATTTTAAAATCAATCCTATAAATCAGCGGTCTGGCTATCTTTGCCCTGTATAAGTACTGTCAGTAAATTTATCTATGTCTAGGCCCATTCAATTACTTAAATTTTGGTTTTTCTTCTAAAAGAGATATTTTAATATGCTGAAAACAACCAGCTGGACTTGCATTTTCTCATTCTAAAGACGTTCATGAGGATAGCTTTTGTCTATTAGTCGTATTGATTTGATGTCTTTACTTTTGTCTATATACCCATGTTTACTTTCGTTGTCACATCAATAAGTTTCTTGACAGATTACCTTCATTATTTTTGTAACTTGGTTTCAGGTGCTTCATGATGTAGATAGTCAAACAATAGAAGCTGATGAGAAGCTGATGGATCAAGCACCATTGGAGGAAATATCAATTCCTTCAAAAAGTAGCTTGGCCGAACCCACTGTGAGATCCATTCCTCCACCTGGCAGTGGGCAGAGAATCTATGAAATAGATCCATATTTGTTGGCTCACAAAGGACATCTTGATTACCGGTAAGTCTGTATCGTCATCCTTGGTAAGTAACTTCCATTGGTTATAAAACAAGTATAACACATATAAGACATCATATTGAAAGAAGCTAAGGGGATTCCAAAAATTTATACATCTGATATTAATGAAAAGGAGAACTATAATTACAGTGAGGATCTCTGGAAAGGAACTTTGAAGAGACTTTGAAGTATATGTACCGAAGTTCCTTCACTTTCTTTTGAAGTATCCTTGAAAAGTCTTTCTAGGTAAATTTTCTAAATAACCCCCTTAGTTGCATTCTCCAAAAGGACGTTGCATTTCATTGAAAAGATGATCTCTCAGGATTTGTTCAAGGTTGAAAGAAGCATTCTTAGGGAAGGACCAAAATTCTTGAAGAACGAACACAGAAGTGCATGAATTGATGGTTTTGGTCCTCCCATCCCTCTTTCAAAGGCAGCATGTGTTGGGAGAGAAGCAAAATGTAATGCCCTTTATCATTAAATTTCAGAAGAAAATTTGAATGTTCTTGGGGTCTTTTGCGAAATGTGTTAAAAGCCACATGTATAAAAGGGAGAAAAGTGCCAAAGTGAAAATAGCTCCGAGGCTATCCTCAACCAAGAGGTCAGGAATGCGAGTCTCCCCACCCCAAGAAGTGTGAAAAAGGGATCACTTCCCAACCAAGCGGCTCCATAATCAGTACCCTCAGCCCATAGAAAATGCCTCTCATCTTCTTTTCATGAGTCTTGATGACGTTTGCTGGCATCTGGGAAACAAATATGATGTAAATGAGCATACTCAGAAATAAGAAGAAAAAGAAAAAATTGAATAGTGAGTTTTCTCCCTTTCGAAAAACCAGCTTTCTCATTTGTCTTTTAGAAATTCAATCAATAGCAGTGGAATCTTTGAAGAATATCAAATTTGCAGAATCTTTCATATTTCTTTTATCACCGACCTTACATAAAAAAAAAAAATCTTTTGTTTTTTCTCATTGCATGTCGGATAAAGTCTAACCATTTCTGTATATATTTAGCTATGGACAGTACAGAAGGCTAAGGGAGGCTATTGACCAGAATGAAGGTGGGTTAGAAGCGTTCTCCCGTGGCTATGAAAAGTTTGGTTTCACACGCAGGTAACTTTCTTAGATTTTATGTGCTGCCTGTGTCTCTCTCTCACACGCACTTGGAAGTGTGAAAACACTGATACAGACCACCTTATGATTGGCACTATTGTTATGTGTAATAAAATCGGAACTTGTAGAACAATAATGTTTTATCTATTCTTTTATTGATATTTCAGCAATCTCAGATAATTCTTTTACTGTTGTATGGAGGATATATTTGTATGTCAAAAATAAAGTACTAAAGAGGTATACAGATATTTCAGCAATCTCAGGGAAATAAGGATACCAAGTATGTAGAAATATAAAAATAGTTTATGACCAATAAATGAAGTAAACGTGAAATTATATTTTTAGCAGTATTTGGTAATTTCAATGAGAATTTGCATGTGAGTCAAGATGCGGATATGTACTTAGGAGCAGGTTTTGCCCAATCCAAAGTGACAAAGGTGATTTTGAAAGTCATTGTTTTAATCTTGTGAAGTGTTGTTTGTTTAGCTCAAATAAATAGCCTACTTATTCCAGAAACTTGGGAGTCATTAGAAGACTAGTTAGGACTATTTTTGTCATTTTTGGTGAAGCTTCATATGTGGCTCGATTATCATATTCATACTTCATGTTTCCTTAATTTTATCATATCTATCCTTGATTAGTATCGTTTTGTTATTTCTGCAATAAAATGTTTATGTTCGTTTAAGATATCTTAAAGTAATTCCTTCCATTCCAATAAAAAAAAATCGTTCATGTCTACCATGGATTGAATTCACTTCAGATTCAAAAGAGCACATAGAAGTGCGAGCCTATGGGAAGATTAGAGACTTTACCTTTCTCTCCCATTTGTTAGTTTATCACCTGAACGAGTACTTCTCCCCCTCGCTCTATCCTAAATGGTCATTATCTCCTCTCCCCTTTCCGTCTACTAGTTAGCTACAAAAAGGCACCCCACTTACTTTACACTTCTTACCCACTAGTTCCCCTTCTCTTTCTGTTATATACGTTGACAATATGAGTAGATCACCTTCTTTTTCCAATTAATTGTTATTTAAACCATGCATGATAAATTTCTTGTATGGTTTCTAAATTTGTTTAAAATTGGTTTTTTCAGTGCCACAGGTATCACGTACCGTGAATGGGCACCAGGAGCTACGGTCAGTTTTCCATTCAATGATAACAGAATTTTTAATTTATTCTTGTTCAGTTGCTTGCTTTGGCATTGATCAGGGAACTATTTAGAAACCATAGCTAGTCGAGAATCATAATATTTTTGTACTTGGTGAACAATTCTTTGGAGTAAATATGCCATGGTATCTAAATTAGTTGTGTAACAGCCTGAGCCCACCGCTAGTAGATATTGTTCTCTTTGAGCTTTCCCTTTCGAGCTTCCCCTCAAGGTTTTTAAAACTCTGTCTACTACGGAGAGGTTTTTACACCCTTATAAAGAATGCTTCGTTCCCCTCTCGGAGACGTGAGATCTCACAATCCACCCCTATTCGGGGCCCAACGTCCTTGCTGACACACCACTTGGTGTCCACCCTCTTCAGGGCTCAGCGTCCTCGTTGGCACACCGCCCCGGTGTCTAGCTCCGATACCATTTGTAAAAGCCCAAGTCCATTGGTAGCAGATATTGTCCTCTTTGGGTTTTTCCTGTTGGGCTTTCTCAAGATTTTTAAAACACGTTTGCTAGGGAGAGGTTTCCACACTCTTATAAAGAATGTTTTGTTCCCCTCACCAACCGATGTGGAATCTCACAATCTACCCCCTTCGGGGTTCAGCGTCCTCGCTGGCACTCGTTTACCTCTTCGATCGATGTGAGATCTCACAAACTGTAGTTTTGTTGTTCACTTTTTCTTTTTTTTGGTGTTTCGTGGTGCATTTATAAGTTTTTTAATCTGAAAATAAGGGGTCAGATTTCTACCGTTCTTGAGGCAGAGCTTATTCTGGCATTCCTAGGAACTAGCTTTTGTGACTACCCCCACCAAAAAAAAAAAAAAGAAAAAAAATACTAATCCCAAAACTGTCAAGGACCCTATTAGTTTGACCTTTTGTCTTATAAGATGATTGCTAATGTACATGTCAAGAGATTTAAAATGATGCAGCCAAAAGAGACTAATGCTCAATATGAACCCGACAAGGGAGTGAAAGTAAAACAGAAAATAACAAAAATCACAAAGGAGATGTAAAATGATGCTTTCCTCGACCATTTCTATGTTCGTGTGACCCTTTGTTGGAAAGTAGTGGTTCACAGTTGAAAAAGGGTACAGAATTTTTCCATCAGTTTTTTTTGCGATAAATTAGGAAGAAAAAGAAGGCATAGCATTTACTGTGAATCTTCGGAAGGCTATTTAACAACATTATTAATAACCTGTCCATCGTCCAATATAAGGGAGAATTCAATTTTAACTCTCATCGATAGATTTTAACCCATGAGTTGGCCTAGTGGTCAATAAGAGCTATGGGTATAATAAAGAGATCCCAGAGATCAGAGGGGATGGTTCAGTCCATGTTGTCCACCTACTTAGGATTTAATATCTTATGTGTTTCTTTGTCAATCAAATGTAGTAAAGTCGAGCAGTTGTCCCGTGAGATTAGTTGAACTAGCGGGCTTGCTTGTGTATATAATATATATACTCTTATTGACAGCATTTTTCGAGCTGCTTCACGCTGGCTGGCTATATAAGAGAATGCAAGGGTTTCTAGAATGGAAAGATTAAGTTCGGATCGCTTGCTATCATTTGTACTCGGGTCCTTAGAAATTAGAGAATATTGGTCTTTATCGGAATAACATCCTTCTGTAGAAGTTAAGGAATCATGCCCCCCCTTGAAGATTGACCCTATCACGGGTTTATCTTGCAGCTCAGTTTTTAAAGGCCTCTTTATGATCTAAGTCTTTTCTCACCTCCCTATTTTGTTTTTCTTGTTGACTAACTTAACAAACTACTTCTTAGAGGCCATGGTCTGTGTTTTGTGAAAAGCTTCAATGTGGGAGAAAGCTTCCTTGTCATTAACGATCTTAAGTTTGTTTTTGACACAATTCTCTTTACTTCTCCTTTGTCGGCTTTTTGAGAAGATTTCTTCTACTATTGCAGAACATGTGAGGGATTTTTATTGGATGGTAATTGGTGACACATTAGAAATTGGAAGCCCTTTCATAGTTTGGAACAATATGCAACTTCGTATCCTTTCTCGAGGACAGGGTTTTGACATCTTCCTATTCTTCTTCCACCTGTTTGTCACTGTTAGAGTGGTTTATTCTTTGAAATTTCTCATCAAAATTTGCAAAGAAAATCCTTATTCCCCGAGGAGCTCCTTGAATAAATGGAATTCCAACTGGTTTATTATTTTCACTAAAAGTGGAGTCATTCTTTGAAAAAAAAAAAGATCCTCAGAACAGCTGAATCAACAAATTCTTTGAAAATTCAATGGTGATTTAGGAGACCAGATCTCTTAACCATTTTCCCATTCGTTTTTGGTTCTTCCTCAAGTTCTTTGTTGAATGTTGATGTCTCTGTTATCCCTAGAAGTCTCCAATTTCTTCACATTAATGATTGATATCTCGTTTCCATTTCTTTTAAGTTTGTCACAAGGGATATCAAAATCTCTCGAATATTTTCACACATAAAAATCGTTAAGACACTAGCAAAGTTGATTTGGTCAATTGATGAGACATAGATGTCGTCCAAACTGCTATTTCCTGAATGCACCCAAACGGCTTTCATTTAATTGGAAAACAATATAGCTTGATGGTTGTTGGAGCAATTTTCTGGCATCTTCTACTTGAGTTTTCTGTGCGTTTATGTTTTTGATGAACTTCGAGGAAAATAACTTCTTTCTTCCTCTTTTAGTCAGCTGCGTTGATTGGAGACTTCAACAATTGGAATCCTAATGCAGATATTATGACCCGGGTATGTGATATTTGTTGTAGATCCCAACTGCCTATTGTTTGTCCTCATAAATTTCTTTGCTCTCTCCTCTCTCTGAACCGATACTTATTGAGCATTTTAGTACTCTTTGTATTTAGAATGCTATTTACAATTATGTTTTTTTGTATGTGCAGAATGAGTTTGGTGTCTGGCAAATTTTTTTGCCTAATAATGCAGATGGTTCCCCAGCCATTCCTCATGGTTCTCGAGTGAAGGTACATATTCTCAAGACGGTGTATAAATTATGCAAGGAAAATAATTTGATTTTAGGACTCTAGAAGATATTCATTTAGAGTTATGGACGTTTATTTATTTATTAACTAATTATTATTATTTATTATTATTATTATTTTGATAAGAAACAATATTGATGGTACAAAATTAGAAAAGAAGGGGAGAGCCTGCTCAGAAGGAGTTGAAAAGACCCTCCGATTGGATATGTGATTAGAGAAGCTGTAGTAACAGAAAAGGGGGAGCAATTACCCCAAGTAATAACCAGAAAAATTATAGCATCCAAAAATGTATCAAAAGGAAGCTCCATTTCTTAATGTATTCTTTGCTTCATTTCTACCCAAGGAAATGAGGGTCAAACTCAATAATTGTATGAGCTCATTGTTTATATATTTAGAAAAAAGATTCAGGTATTTTCGAAATAAAGATATCTAGGTCATAGTAACAGAAAAGAGGGAGCATTTACCCCAGAAAGATGATAGCATCCAAAAATGTATCAAAAGGAAGCTCCATCTCTTTATGTATTCTTTGCTTCCTTTCTACCCAAGTAAGACATATAAAAGTCCTCACAATGTGCATCCAGATAAGCTCTGATTTCCTTTCTAAATGGGATTTCCCAGTAAAACATCAGAGAGAAGGTGTGACGTCCAGAAGAGGAAAAGAGAAGAATTTCACATTTATATGATACAAAAAGATGGCTTTGTGATTCAGAACTATTCAGGGGAGGAAGAGAAGAATAGCATATTTACATGTTACAAAAAGATGGCCTTGTGATTCAGAACTATTCTTGCAAATGAAACACAGCAATAAGGAGAGATGTTCATACATCCTACATTGGAGCTTGTCGTGGGTAGCTTCATTCTTGCTGAATTGCCATGAAATTAAAATAGTTGAGAACAACTTGCTGAATGACCTTTTTTATTGGCCAAGACAGAGTCAACAATTGACAAATACTGATATTTAATAGTATTTTCAACAATGATGGGAGGGCCTAAAACAACTAACCTAAGGTTGAAACATTCATCTCAAGCATAGTTTGCCTGTGTGCAACACTTAATAGATTCAATCTTCCTACGTGAGTTAGACTCAATAGGTTCCTGATTAGTGTGCGTGGCAACTGTAAGTCTTTCTCTGTGTCTCTTGGATGCTGTTATATTTCTTCACTTAGTTCCATTTGCTGAGCTTCGTTAGATTCTACAAAAAGTGAGGTTTTTCCAAAGAAATGTGATGTACTGATTTGATTGCGTAACTTGGGTTGGGTTGAGAATTTTTTAAGTAGATGGATGGTTTGTAGCGCTTAGTTTAGTTTGGTTTTTTTTTTTTTTTTTTTTTTTTCCTTCTTTCTGATTTTCCATCATGTATCTGAATTGTCGATACTTGTAGATTCGAATGGATTCTCCTTCTGGCATCAAAGACTCAATTCCTGCTTGGATCAAGTTTTCTGTACAGGCTCCAGGTGAAATACCGTACAATGGCATATACTATGATCCACCAGAAGAGGTATATTTTATAAATTCACCAATCTATCGTATAATTGTTTAGGCAGTATGGAAAACCTTTTGGAACTGCAATTATGAAAATATTAATAAATATTGGGAAAATAGATTACTGACATTAGATTATAGCGTTCCAAAATGAATGGCTAATGGTACATCTTTTTTTTTTTTCATTTTAGTGATATTGTCTACCAAAGAGGAAAATTAATTATATTCTTAAAATTTTCTCCGGTTGTTTAGGGAGATCATGGGTGAGTAAAATCCTTAACTACTGCATTGTTATTTGGTGATAATTGCTTGCTTACTGGCTACTTATTATTGTATGACTTTCTACAGCTAAGCTGCAAACTGCTTTGTTTTACTGGAATTTACTTTCTGTTTACCTCTCGTTATTGTAGGAAAAATATGTATTTCAACATCCTCAGCCAAAAAAGCCGAGGGCACTTAGAATTTATGAGAGCCATGTTGGTATGAGTAGTACGGTAAACATCTTCTGTTCCCTATGATAGATACTTTCTGATTTCTGTTTAAATGCTTTTCCTCTTTGTTTTTTTCTTTTTTTTTCCCTGTGTTCTTTTATATGGCAACATTACTTCCTACTCAAGATTATGCTTGGAAGTGGCATAAAAGTGTTAAAACACGTTAAATTGTTTGACCAAAGTGACCCACAACTGTGGATGAAGATCATTAGACAAAGTGTACGGTGTTTAGCCTCTCCAAAGAAACCAACCAAGAAAAAAGAATTAATGTACCTTGGAATTTTGGCTTTCTATATGAAACAGAATGTAGAGCTTAATCAGGTAGAAGAACATTTTCAGTGTAATTTGACTGCTGTGTTAAACCACCCAAATTCACTAGTGAAACTAAAAATGGTTACTTTATTGGACCTTTTAATTTCCAACAATCCTTTTGTCCACCCCTTGTTTTCTCTAGGATAATTTTAAAATTTGCACGATTTACTTGGTAAGTACGTGGGTTAACTTCTCAAATTCATGTCTTTAAAAATACTCCCATTCCTTTTAACCATATGTCTGACATTAAAGCTTTGACTACATTAACTCAAAGAAGATTGAGATTGACCACAGGAGATTGATATATGCTACATTGAGAACTGACTGAAAAAACTCCCAAAGAATTTGAACTCTAGCCTCTGGCATCCTCCCTTGAAACTGATGCTAAATTAGGCAATAATAGACCAAATTCTTCAAGTTCGTTATCCTTACAGTTTCTTCTAGTTTCAAATTTTCAGCTTTGAAGGGAAAAACCCCAACAGTTAAACACAGAACCATTTGGAGAAGAAACCACCTGATAGAGATGTGGATAAACAAGTTTAAAAGGAGAATTACCCGACCATTTGTCATGCCAAAAAGAGCTTTGCTTGCCATTTCCAAACCTGAAATGAGTTAGAGTTCAACAAGCTTCCATAGCCTTCGCAAACAGCCACTCCTTTTGCCAACAAGGCCTCGGTTTAACCCCATATAATATGTTTGACACCACTTGACACACTTCAGAGCAGGCGTGATGAAAATTGGCATAAAATAGATAGGAAGATTGGGAAATACTGAATTGCACAAAAGTCAATCTCCAAACCCTAGATAATTGAAATCTCTTCCCTCCATCCAACTTCTAAATAATTTTATCAGAAATAGTAGACCAGAATTGAGAGGATTGAGAGGATTTTGAATTACCTCCAGGAGACTCCACCTTGGAATGGAGCTTGGAAGTAAGCTGATTCAACCGAAAAAAGATCCACATTAATGCCATAAACCGCATGCCACAAGAGTTCATACTTAACCTGCCTAGTAGTTTCTAGAGACTTTTAAGCTTTACTTTCTTTTTTTGGGGAGAAAACCCTAGTATTTACTTGGAAAAGCTTAAAGAAGGAAAGGAGTGATTGGAGAGTTGAGAGAGAAAGATGGAGCTATTTAAACATTACTTCATGATTGATTGTAGAATAAAAAGGGATATTGAAATATTCATTTACATATGAAATTCTCAATATTCTTATGTTGTGCCACTGTACAACATTCTTCATTCACATCTATTGCTGAACATTGAATTTTAGGAACCTATTATAAATACGTATGCAAACTTTCGAGATGATGTCCTTCCTCGTATTAAGAGGCTTGGATACAATGCTGTTCAGATCATGGCTATCCAAGAGCATTCCTATTATGCTAGCTTTGGGTAAGTTCATGTTTATTATATGTGGATTTTTCTAAATTTGCTGCAGTTTTTAGTATAATTGTGTTAATAAATGGTATGCAGCATTTTGAGGACTTTTGCCATCACTTTGTGTGGCATCTCCCGGCATTCAATTTGTAACTTTCGCACTTTAATGTAGGTACCATGTTACCAACTTTTTTGCTCCTAGCAGTCGCTGTGGAACCCCTGAAGAGCTTAAATCTTTGATAGATAGAGCTCATGAGCTCGGTCTGCTTGTTCTCATGGATATTGTTCATAGGTAAGCAAAGAGAAAGAGACCAAGACTGTGGAAAGAACTGGAAACAATATTTTATTTTCAGAACACTACTTTGTAGGAGAATTGTTTTTTTTTCCCCCTTCTGTTCTAAATCCCTTCAGTATTCATTACCTAGATCTATTGGATAAAAAAGTTTCCTTTTAAAATCATGTGGCATACATGGAGGTGATGGGTAATTCCCGTCTACTTTTCTTCTAAATTGATGACAATAACATGCAAAAGAACTAGAGAATTAAATTTCATCAACCCTGACTCCCACAGGTTTATGCATGCCGGATCTAACCAATTGTTCTTTGTAAATACAATTTGACATGTTTTTAGTAGGAAAGAAGAATATTCATTCCTTGATAGAATAGAATCTATAACTGAAAAAGAAAAAAGAAAAAAATCCAATGGGTCCGGTGATGTAGTGTAAAATTTTCAAGACACTGTTTCCTCTGACCACAGTTTTTCAGATCTTTGACTATATGTTCAATTCCATTATCTGGCTCTTTGTTTACCTTGCTTGATGTTGAATATTCTTCCAAGTTTTTTTCTTATCATCTATTTTCCATTTAAAAAAATTATAGTTCTTTATTGGTCTACCTCTGATTACAAATACAGTCATTTCTTTGTTTCCCATGTTTGATATTGAATATTCTTCCAAGTTTGTTTGTCTTTATCATCTATTGCCCATTTTAGAAAACCATAATTTTTTATTGATCTATATTTTATTACAAATACAGCCATGCATCAAAGAATGTGTTGGATGGACTAAACATGTTTGATGGCACTGATAACCATTACTTTCATTCTGGATCCCGAGGTTATCATTGGATGTGGGATTCTCGTCTTTTTAATTACGGAAGCTGGGAAGTAAGTTTTTTCTTTTCTAATTATAAATTGTTGGAGTATTGATATAATTAAATTTACCATAACCCATCAATTTAATTTGATTGGTGATCTAACGTGGTACCAGATTAGGTCTTACGTTCGAACCCCTTAACGTTGATTGGTAATTTAACAATTGCGTGTCTTTATGTGTGGATGAACTCTGCTTTGTCCCCCGTTTATGTTTATCTCATGTCTATATATAACCTAAGGTTTCATCCTTCTATATCTTCTTTTAGGTACTAAGGTTTCTAGTATCAAATGCTAGATGGTGGCTCGAAGAATACAAGTTCGATGGGTTCAGATTTGATGGTGTGACCTCCATGATGTATACACATCGTGGCCTAGAGGTACACTATTCAAGGGGGGTTGGGGAACTTACCTCACAAGATGGGGCAAGGTGTCGGGCTTTCGTTTCTGAGAAATTTGGTTTTAAAGGCTTATTTCCCTTGTGTGTGTGTGTCTATATATATATATATATATATATATATATATGTAGACATTTTAAAATGTCATTCCTATATATAGATATTATATAGGAATGACATTTTAAAATTTTGATCAAACCAGTCCGCTGCCTACAAATCTGCAGGTCTTTATCATTTTATTTTTTGATATGGATAATCCTCGCTCTCAATTTGGCTACAATTGTTCACTGTGTCAGGATTTATTATATTATATTCATGCTTTGGCTTATGACGAGAATTTTTTCTTTCTTCTTTATTTGTGTGTGCTGTAGGTAGGGTTTACTGGAAACTACAACGAGTACTTTGGATTTGCTACAGATGTAGATGCTGTGGTGTATTTGATGCTGGTGAATGATATGATTCATGGGCTTTATCCCGAGGCTGTTACAATTGGTGAAGATGTATGTTTCATGAATTTATCATAAAATGACACTTGTTTGTAACCAGAGCTTTGTTCTTTTCCCTTTATATACTGATATAGATGTTAGCAACAATAATAATAATTCATATACACCATTCAGGAATTCAGTGATTTTGTTAAAATTTATTTATAGGTTATGTTTATATTTCATCTTAGAAAGCGAGATAATTAAATGGTTCAAACTCAACTATGTGCTTATCAAACAACAGCTAGGGATATCCCCACCAAGCCTAACTTGAAATTGTGAAAAACAAGTTGGGATTGTACGACATATATAACTATATGGTAGGGGAATGTTGAAAATTAATGTCAACATTAGAGCATTTTTGTAAATAGCAAATTAGGAAATTAACCAAAAATTTAGTAGATTTGATTAGATAAGGTTAATTTACCTTTTTTGTTGTTATTTTAGTATTTAAGTTAACACGTTGTCTTGATTTATCATTAGTTAAATATTATGAAATACAAACCACATTTAGGAATTTAGCTTTCTTTGGGGGGGGGNGGGGGGGTTGTTCCATCCGTGGGTGCATCTTTGGAACTATTTGGCACAATAAGGGAGAAATTTCTTCACTTCTCCCTTGAGGACAAGAAATCTTGCTGATAAAAATAAGCGTTTAATTTTTCAAGGGGTAAACATTGGAAATCAGGTTAGTTAAAGTTAAAGGAGAGCATACATTTTTAAGCAGGGGTTGAGGCATGAGGTAAGCAACTATCAATGGGTAGCTTTGTGAGAGTAGACCTCCCACGCTCCATGAGTGCCTTTTAATGGATTTTAGCTTGAACCAACGGAAAACTGATCTGCCAATCAATACATATTCATATTTTGTGAATATCTCTAATATTGATGTAATCAACTAATGTTCGTTGAAAGTTTGTTAAAGTTCTTCATATTAATTTATCTTTGAATATTATCAATATGATGATAAAACTTTGCTGATTCTAGATGTGAAGTTGCATATAGGTAATTATTTAATAAATCATAACGGTTTAGATTCTTAACCGGTTTGACCGTTATAATGGTAAAGTATTGCCGTCTTCTCATGAGGTTAAATGTTAATGTTGCAGGTCAGTGGAATGCCTACCTTTTGCATTCCTATCCAAGATGGTGGAATTGGATTTGATTACCGGCTGCACATGGCCATTGCTGATAAATGGATCGAGCTTCTCAAGTATGTTGTTTTCTTCCTCGTACTTTATTTAGATTTGCTAAAAATACATATCTGAATGTTCTTCAATTTAGTTATGAGTAAAATACAAAGTTAATTGTGATCAAATTTATCTTTTTATTGATAAAATCATGTGTCATACGTCCCTAGTGCATGACATAACCCATACAATATTGGAATGACAAATTTTCAAAACAAGTGATGACCTATTAATAAAACAGGGTTCATTTTAGAACTTTTTTTTGAAAGATTAAACAAATTTGGAAATGTAGTAGGGCAATGCCTCCTTGTGATATATTTTTATTCAAGTTTTTCTCCACCAAGTGTACGTAAAATAGTTTTGAGATGCTCTGCTTAACCAATTTTGTGTATGGTGTAGGAAAAGCGATGAAGACTGGAAAATGGGTGATATTGTTCACACGCTTGTTAACAGAAGGTGGTTAGAAAAGTGTGTTGCATATGCTGAGAGTCATGACCAAGCTCTTGTTGGTGATAAAACAGTTGCGTTCTGGTTGATGGACAAGGTTAGTAAACATCATCCTGAACTCGTGTTGTGAACATCTCTACTGTTGATGGACATCACACTTAAAATTTAAGGCTGTTGCTCAAGTATTATTGGGTTGTTATTTCATGTTCAAGTTGTTTTCTTAATTTCATTATTTCCTTTTCATGTACATGCCCCTAAGGTTTAGACCATGTTGATTTGAGGTTGAAGGGGAGAAAAATCCTCTCAAGAAAAAGAATCTTTGTTCAGAACTCAGAAGCTTCACATAGTTAGTATTAGAAAGGACATTGAGTTGTTTGATGGTGCTTCCAAAATTTCTAAAAAGCTTCTCAAAATTTTCATAGTTTCAAAAGCATACATGTAGAACGATGGTGTTTAAACGTTTAAGATATTCTCTTGGCTTTTTCCCCCTTTGGAAGCACATGATCTAAGCTTCGCATTCTTTCATAAGTGCTAGTATAGTTATCTCTGGATACTTCTATTGAAAACGTTCTCAAACTTCCCACATATTCTTTTCCATTCATAATTGCATGCAGTAAACTAACAACTAAGTTATGTAGGCTCCATACGAAACTTAAAATTCTGAAGAATAGAATTCACTGTAGAAATGTGAGTTTATCTTTCATTTGAATCGCATGTTGTGTTTGATACTAACAAAGAGCAGTCAACTACACATATTCATTATATTGTTAAAGTTACAAGCCCGGAAATGAATCCCAAAAGCAAGGTAGCAGATTGAATTTCGCATTACAAGAATATTTCAAGATATGCTAGCATGCTAATTTCTTCTAAGCTCCGTGTTTTACATTTACTATCAGCTACTGAAATTTTTATGAGTTTGTTAGCTTGGCTCAAAGAAATGAAAAAACAAAAGGAACTATCAGAAAGATGGATGAATGTAGAACTACTCATAAATCACTGTAAATTTGTCCAGAATTGGGGCTAGTATTTGTCTAATTGTAGATTTTGTGCTCAAACTCCTCATCCAAGTTTATTACGGGAGTATAAGTATGGAAACCTCTATAAATTTTAGATGTTTAAATGAAGTTCACTTTTTGTCTATTGTTTTCATTTCTTCAACCGTTCATCCAATTTTATGAGGCGTCGGGTTTTAGTTTTTTATGAGGCATAAATTTTATTAACCTATACTTTGAAATTAACTTATATCTTTTCATTTCAATTTTTTCGTTTGTATTAGAAGTTGTTCCATTAACCTTATGGAGCACATACAAAGAGGATTACTTCTGCTGTTAAGTCTCCTATATTCATGTTTGCAGGACATGTATGAATTCATGTCTTTGGATAAACCATCAACTCCTGCAATTGATCGTGGAATAGCATTACATAAAATGATAAGGCTTATTACCATGGGATTGGGTGGAGAAGGATATTTGAATTTCATGGGGAATGAATTTGGACATCCTGGTAAGATACTCCCCTGCTTGGTCTTTTATTGTTATATAAATGGGATGATATTTCATATAAATCATTCATTGTATGGCAGTATCATGGTTTTATCAAAATGTTGCTCTATTATTTCCTCTGGAAAATCATTTGTCTTATATCATCCTTCCAGAGTGGATTGATTTTCCAAGGGGCGATCAACATCTTCCTGGTGGTGCAGTAATTCCTGGAAACAACTTTAGTTATGATAAATGTCGGCGTAGATTTGATTTGGTGAGTAATTTCCTACTTATATTTTCTTCTCTAATTTAGGCCAATACTTTGGTGAAGAGCGATTCTCACGTGTCTGAAGTCTCAACCTTAGGTTTCAATGCCTCATATTCCCTTGCTGATATTTGGTACAGTACAACAATGTCAGAACTCAAATGATTAAAATATCGACTATTTTTTATGGTAACCAGACTATAAACTCAAAAGGATGCTTGATGAAACCAAGGTTTAGCAAGTTTCTAGATTATGAAGAAAAAAAAATGAAGCAGTAGGATTTTTAACCACTTCGTTCATATGTTTGCTTCTGCAGTATGATTGGGGGAAATTATTTATTTATTTTAATTATCAGATAGCTTGTATTTCAATTCTATCCTTGACTATGTTGTTTTGCTCGATAGTTAAATAATTCTCTGAGTTAGCCTTGATACCCTCTAACATAGTAAATATTTCCCCAAACTTCTGTTAATCTCTATGTCCTGATCAGATTTTCCACGTTCTAAATAGCTTCCCCAAACTTCTGTTGATCTATGTTCTGATCAGGTTTTCCACAGTTTAAATGGTTTTCGCATTGATTGTGCTCTCACTCCTGTCGTGTACATTAGACGTGATCTACGAATTATGATGTCTTGAATTCTCTTAAATTCTATTGTTGTTTTAGGTTTCCCTTTCCTTTTCAGTAGTATTTATATTGTTGTGGTAATTCACATTCTCATTCTCAAGCATTCAAAGCTTTCTTGATGCCTCCGTACAAATTGCTTTTATTTCCCCATGAGCCTGGGAATGTTATTTCAATATCATTTTAGCTTTCATTTTCTTTTAATAATTTCATTATGGTTTTCAATGATAGAAAATTTTGTTTAATTTTAATTGATACTTTTTTCATTTAAAAATTTATTATTTAATGTATTGGTTTTTAGTAATTGCACTATTTCATCAAATTCTTGTGGTATAAGCCATTGTGAAATACCTCTGGAAACAAAAAAATAATTGTGAAATAAAGATAATTACATGTTCCAGTGGATATTTTACATGTAAATACAATTATCTGATATTCTTTAAATGTATAGTTTTTTCATTTTAAAAATATTTTGTTCCAAGGTAAAGTGTCCATACACATCTAATAAAGAACTTTGGGGAAATGCATCCTAGTCGTAGTCACCAAATCTGTTCCAGTTCAGAAGGACGGACCAGTTGATACATATGTTTCATAAATATGTCTGTACTAACATTAAGGTTGCATATGTGCACTCAGGGAGATGCAGAGTATTTAAGATATCATTTTATGCAAGAATTCGATCGCGCGATGCAGCATCTTGAAGAAGCATTTGGCGTAAGTTTTCTCAGTTTTGTAAAGCTTATGTTTTTCAATATTGAGACATTTTCCCAAGTCCCTGGATTATAAAATTTAAATCACATCTAATGACTGCATGACCTGACATGTAAAAATGTCCAACTATGCTTAAACGGTTTATTCAGTCCAAGTTTATACAACGAAGGTGTGTATACAAATTTGCGTACGTGTAATTTTACTTTCCAGACGTTGTAATGACGGTCTCATTTTTCTCATTAAAGTTGTCTCGATTGTCCCTACCTGGATTTTGCCTTTTTGTTGTCCATTTTTATTATAACAGATCAATCCAATCAATCCACCCTTAACCTTAAAATTTTGATTCTATTCAAATCTGATGGCTTATTTTAAGTTTTTGTTTCTTTCCACTAGAGTTGTAGGGCACATTTATGATTCTTTTTCACTCTTTCTCTCTCTCTAATTCTTGTGCATTTTATTAACTGAAAGTCGAAACTCTCTGCACAAATTTTACATTTAATATTTTAATCAAGTGTCGTCTGCTAAAGGAAACGTACTGCAACGTCTGGATTGACATGCATTTTTCGTTGTTAATGTTTTTTTTATAAGTATATTTGATCCTATCTAACCTGCTTCTCTACAAATTTGGTATTTCAGTCTTTTAATTTTATGTCTTCTGTCATCAGAGCTGTAATGCAGAGTGGAAAACTTTATTGGATTGGCAGATAATTCTCGTCTGCTTTAATTGTCTTAATAATATCTTTTTGTCATAATTTCGAAGTCGCCTTTTTTTTCCCTTGCTGACTTTCATGTGCCTAAAAATCTGTAATTACCAACCACAGTTGGCTTCAAAAGTTCAGAAAATGCACATTAAACATTAACTGGTGGTTGCAGTTCATGACATCTGAACACCAATACGTTTCCCGAAAGGATGAAGGAGATAAAGTCATTGTGTTCGAAAGGGGGGATCTGGTTTTTGTTTTCAATTTCCATTGGAGTAACAGCTATTACGACTATCGAGTGGGGTGCCTCAAGCCAGGAAAATACAAGGTATAGTATGTGTAATATTTTATAAGTTCACCCATGGGTGAGAAATTCGAATTTCGGGTCTAAACATAGAGGATACGTGTGTCTAACTAATTGTGCTATGTTTACATTGTCATTATAGTATGGGGAGTATTAAAATTGTCACGATGTTCTTTCTCTTACACATTTTAATCTGTTCAAACTCTAATGTGGCATTGTTTGCATGTTGTAGATTGTCTTGGACTCAGACGAGCCGTCGTTTGGAGGGTACAATCGGCTTGATCATTCTGCTGAGTACTTCACATTTGTAAGATTGTTTCTTTAGATCTTTTTTTAATTAGATTAGTCCATGATAGATATGGATTCACATTTTTGCTTGTGCAGGAAGGAAACTACGATAACAGGCCTCGTTCATTCCTAGTATATGCTCCTTCCAGGACGGTCGGGGTCTATGCTCTAACACCAGATGATTCTGAGCTTGTAGAGGGCGAAACCAAAACCAAAACCAAAACCAAAACCAAAACCGAAACCGAAACCGAAATCGAAATCGAAACCGAAACTGAAACCGAAACTGAAACTGAAACTGAAATTGAAACTTCAATGGAGTAGAGTTTCTGATGTGAAGATGGTACCATTCATGGTGTACCTAGAGAACCATGTAGCGAAGATGGTTCAACACAGAACCGATGTGGAATCTTCTTGCCAGACCATTCTGCCAGGTAATTGGATTCATCAATTAACAAGGTATAACCTTTCATCCAATGCAATGAATTTCATCTGCGTAAAGTAAAGACAACTTCAGAGGATGAGTAGATGTTTTTACTGTTCTATTTAATTCTTGGCAATTATATTGGTTGTTTCAGATTCCGGAGCTGGAAATTTCTTAGTAGAACGTGTAAGTACATAAAACTCTTTCCAAATACCTAGTCCTGCTTAAATTATAATGAAATACGGTAGAGTCGGCCATGAAAGAATGCCTAATTAGATCTTTAGTATAGTCAGCACTTCACCTTTTCTCAGTCTTAATAATGTTGTTTCCCCCTAGAATATCACCATCACATTGGTAGATTTGGATCCATAACCTTTTTAAGAGTAATTTTTTTTTTGTGGAAGATTTTTTCTTACTCTAAATCACAAATTTAGGTGATGCTATTTAATTTTAGAAGTATTTAATAGGTTCTTACCCTTTAATTGCGTGTAATTTATCTCAAAAAGTTTAAATTTAACTTCTATTTTATATCTATTAAATCATAGAACTTTCAATTCTTCTTTTTTTTTTTTTTTTTTTTTTTAGTGTGTTGAATAGGCCCTTTAATCTATTATACATTCTTTAACCCTAATTTATAAATCTAGAGATTGTATTGGATTGGCTTAAATTTGGTTATAATTGAAGTGGGATTAATGAATTTTGGTTGAGGGGGGTAGAAAGGTGAGTGGGTGAATTATTCGTTGGTACAAAGAGTGGCATTAAACCCCATGTGATTGTTCAGCAAAGCAATTAATTATTTGTCTGACATGTCGTATTTCAGTAAAGATATCCTTCCATGTGGGTGTGTGCTGTCTGCCGCAAATTTTGCTTGTGAGAGAGGGAGACATTTTATTTTATTTTATCTTATTTTATCTTATTTTTTTAATTTGGATTTTTGGACTCACTCTCTTTGCGTAATCTTTATTTAATATGCAAATTCAAATCCATGACAGGACAATAATTTTAGATTTTTATGGCCCCTAGCCACTGCCTCAACATAAAATTTCATTTCATTTTATGTTGTGTAACAATGTAGGAGGTCTAGATGCTTAGGTGGGATATATTATAAATTTAGTTTCGAGTTTTCTTTTAAGTTTTAGTTGAATCGTACAAATTGAAACTCGAGACTAGATTGAAATTTGAAAATAAAGTTTATTTTAATTATTTTTTTACCAACGAATTAAAATTTATTTATTTTTCGTGCTTATAATTGGATCATAATTTGAAAATCATGCAGTACAAAAATATAGTCAATGAACATGGTTAAAATTTATATTATATTATCGAAAAGAAATGATGGTCTGTTTAGTCTCTACAATTTGTTTAATATTTCTTAAGAAAATATTTAAATTATTAGCAAAATTAAAAATCAAATAGGTCAATATTTTTGTATGTGTTAGAAAATCATAGGCAAAATAATAAAGATGACAAGAAAAATAAATGATAAAAGCAATTTTCAACCAACCACATTCTAGTCAGGTGGGATGAAAGTGGAGCTTGAAACTCTTTTTTTTTTTTTTACACATACAAACATAAATTAACCATCCAGCAACCAAATTAGAAGCATTGAAAACAAACTACAATTAGAGGTCATGCCAATGTAAATTAGGAGCAACTCCTTTTTCAAGTGCTAATATAGCTAGCTTCCGAGTTCGTTGCTCTTTGCAACTGATGTAGCATACTCGTTGGCGACGAGTTGTTATTAGTCGATCGCAGCACCTCTGCCAGCGGTCCACCCATCGACGCCATCTGCGTGGCTGCCCACCCAGCTGCCCAATTCAAATGCGTGTGCTCCCGCTCAGAATTGCCATCCTGATGAATATGATGGCCAATGCCTTGATCAGAGCTTCCTCCCGTCGACAATTTCAACGACACGTCGGAAGAGGATGATGGGTTCTCGGGTATGGAGATCGAAAGGGAAGTGGTGGAAGTGGAGGTAGACTTCATTTTTTGGGTGACGTTGTCGCTCCCATTGTTGTTGGACCTTGGCCAATCGTCGAAGAAATGCCTCAATATATGGCTGTCGGACTTGGCGTCTCCGGCACCGGCTTCCTTATGGGATTCATAG
Source organism: Cucurbita moschata (assembly GCF_002738365.1). Taxonomy (NCBI): domain Eukaryota; kingdom Viridiplantae; phylum Streptophyta; class Magnoliopsida; order Cucurbitales; family Cucurbitaceae; genus Cucurbita; species Cucurbita moschata. The sequence goes on from NW_019268517.1 coordinate 9,058,947, forward strand.
AAATTCTTATGCTCCGATAACGAATCCGAGCAAGAACTGCAAAGAATGAAGAACAAGAAGGTACATTAATTTGAAGAGTAAAGAAGTCGAATAAATAAAGTTGAGAGAAAAGAAGGGAACACTGATTTGAAGCATTATTAGGCAGAAAGTTGTGGTTGGGGAAATAGTGTTGTACAAATTAAAGAAGAATCAAAAGGCTGAAAAGACAAAAGAAAATTTAAGTGGGACCCAAATAAAATCTAACCGTTGATTAAGATGGAGAAGATCAACGGATGGGGTTTGTCCAGACAAAGAGAAATAATTCCCACTTTCCACAGCCAGAAAAGGCCGACCACCGCCACCAACAACACGGTTGGTGTGGGAACTGAGAGAACAACCACCACCGCCACCACTAGCTCCGGCGGTCGATGTGGTGGTGCTGGGGTTAATTGTGGCAGTTTCCACAGGCTTTCTTGAACGGTTACGGCCACGGTGCATGTGGCGCTCGCAGTATTTCTGCCCGGCGACCACATCTCTTGAACAACGCCATTTTTTGCCGTCGGTTCTCCGACACCGGCCGGGCTCAGGATCCATGGCGGCTCTGCCCCAGTAACCTGCTTGCAACACTGAATAAACAGAACCCCATTAAAGAAATGAAGAAACTTCTCTCATTTTATTGATTACATAACCAAAACACCACAAAAACATCTTCACAATTAATGAACTTATGTAAGAAATGGGACTTACAAGAAGTGGGATAATGAGGGAAATGCTGAAGAGGGTGATGAAGAAAAAATGGAGTACTGGAGGAAAGAAGGCTTTTCTTGATGGTGTGAAGAAGCTCCGGCGGTACGGCAGCTCCGGCCAACATATACCGGAAAATGAGAGCTTGAAGCTCAAGCTCCTGCCTTTGAGCAGCACTGAAATAACCCCACATCCCTAACAAAAACAGAGCATTAAAAAAACAGCAAAGCCGAAGAAGAAGAAGAAGAAGAAAAAGGGAAAAGAAAAGGCTCACTTGGGAGTGTATTAGCAGAAGGAGTTGAATCGGGAAATGGCGAGAGGATTGATGACGTTTTGGAGCTGTTGTTGGAATCAGATACGAAGAGAGGAAGAACAGAGGAAACAGAGGAAACAGAGGAAACAGAGGATTGTGGGTGTTGAAGAAAGAACTTGGATATCTTTGCAGAATGTTGTTCCTCTGACTCCTCCTGCTCTCTACATTGCTTCAGATGAAAGTCCATTGAGACAGACAGAAGAAAGAAAAGGAAACACACAAAAAACAATTGGATTCAAATGTCTTATGCACCTCTCTCTTCTGCTTTTAATATAAACATAACAATATATTTTAAACTGTGCGAGTCCCCTTTCCCCACTGCCCTGTGTGTACTCATGTGTGTTTTTTTGGCACTATACATTCCACACACACACACACAAAAGTGTTCTTTATTCTTTCGAAAGTTACAACATTGTCTTTCGTCTCTTAAAAACTATTTTTAGAGTAGAAATTTGTAACCGCTCAAGCTCACGGTTAGCATATGTTCAAGTTCATCGCTTGTAAATATTGTCCGTTCTAGCTCGTTGCGTATCAACGTCATTCTTACAATCTACCCCCCTTGAGAGTCGCGTGTCCTTGCTGGCACACCATTTGATGTCTGACTATGATACCATTTGTAACAACTCAAACTCACTGCTAGTAGTTATTGTCTGCTTTAGCCTGTTACATATAGTCGTCAGTCTCACTCGTTTTAAAACATGCTTGTTAGAGAGATGTTTTCACACTCTTATTCCCTTGGGAGTTGAGCATCTTCGCTGGCACACTATTGGATGTCTGGCAATGGTACCATTTGCAATTGTCCAAACTCACCGCTAGTAGATATTGTTCGCTTTAATCTGTTATGTATCGTCGTCAACCTCACGGTTGTAAAACGCTTATGTTAGGGAGATGTTTCTACACACTTATAAGAAATGTTTCATTCCCTTCTCCAACCAACGTGGGATTTCATGATCCACCCTCCTTAGAGGCCCAGCATCCTCGCTAGCACACCGTCTGATGTCTGACTCTAATACAATTTGTCATAACTTAAGCCCACCACTAACTTTGGCTCATTACGTATCATTGTCAGCCTCACAATTTTAAAACGTGTCAGTTACGAAGTGGTTTTCACACTCTTATTATGAATGTTTTATTTCACTCTCCAACAAATGTGCTCACAAATTCGAATGCTAGATGTATAATGAACGTGATAGAACATCGTTCTTTTCTACTTAATCTAGTTAAGTTGTTTCGACGATCATCGTGTCAATCTAAGTCACTGGACTGTCATGTCAAATTTTCATTCAACGTTCTAATAAAGGTTAGGTCGGTGAGCACGAGAGCTCTAGGGTAGGGTAGGGTAGGGCACTTGAGGAAAAGACAGTTGGGAGAAGGGGGGAAATAAATAGTGAGAGAGGGGGAAGGATGTGTGAAGAAAAGTTTGGAAGTAATGGAACTGAAACAAGTATGAGTTGAAAAAGAAGGTTGCAGTGTTCTTTTTGCTTTGGGAACAACGTTTGTTCGTAAACATTAATGAAATTGTTTGGTTTTTCTGTGTGTTTGACTGTCGTGGAACTCACCATAAATGTCTTCTTTTTTTTCTTTTTGCTTCTACATCAATGATGTGTTAAAGAAAGAGGATAGTTGGTGTGGATTTACCCATCCACCTCAATTATAACCTAATATTCACACTCGGGTTTCCCGGGACAACTTGAAGAAAGCAAGAAAACGATAGCGATTAGGTTGGGACCTCGAGATGTCATCCTAATGTTCGTAATTTTTGTTTGGTATCAATTTAAAACTTTTCGTTGTAGTTTAGGTAACTCTCTTATTAGTACATATCTATGCCAATACTGATGCTAACCGTTTTTTATTTTTTTTATGATTAATTCACTGATTATATTAGGTTTCGACTCAGGTAACCGAGAAAAAATAAGTGAAATTTTGAGGGTTATATAAGTAGAGAGGAGACAAGCTGTGTAGAAAATGAGCATTGTTCGGTTTTTTTCTTACCGAGTTGATTCGAGATTTTCTCGTGGACAAACAAACAAATTAGAATGGAATAAACCAATTAAATCAATTTTTTTTCGATTTATGTTAGGCAAATTAAACAAAAACAAAATTGATGAACAGTAATTAATCAAGTCGTTGTAAGGTTAAACAATAATAAATAAATAAATATTATTTTAAATGAATCGAGATATTCTCTTGAACTTGGCAAAATAAATAAAATAAAATATTTTATTTATTTTATTAAAAAGAAATTAGTAATTTAAAATAAAATAATGGGCTAGTATTTTGACACTAGCTCCAAAACCCAATGAAAAAAGTAAGTAACGAAGAGTAATACTCAGATTACATAAAACCCAGCTTTTTTCCTTTTCCTTTTTTTCTTTTTTTTTTCTTTTTTATTTTTATTTTTTCGAAAATGTTTTGTTCTGTAATTTATTATTTTAATTTCTGAAATCTGTTGTCTTTTTTATTTACCCCAACAGACCGTCTCCAATCATTGTGTCGTTTTGGTTCTCTCATTTTACCCAACCAAAAACAATTCATTCAATATGGTAATTTTTTTTTTTTTTTTTATCTTCTATTTTTCTCTCTCTATTTACTTTTACCATGCAGTAAAAGAAAGGTTGCTCGAGTTCTTGTAAGGTCAACCCTCAACGATAAGCTCACCAGACAATGTTTTAAGTTCGAAAGAAGAGTTGGATGGGCTACTCTCCCGGACCTCATTCATATCTTGAGGAGTGTGTTAGTCTTTCAACTGAGGGACAAGTCAGTGTAGTTTAGGAAGCTGGTGTGTGCTCGATGAGATATAATTGAAATGTATACATTCTAGAATACATAACTAAATAGACACGCTTAATAAACTTGAAGCAATGAAGGGTGTCGAAACACTTGTAATGAAATGCAGTAGCACAGTTAGCATTTATGTTTAAGAAAAGAACTCGAAACAGTTTTTTTTTTCTAGTTTGGGAAAGACGAGGAAAAACAAGACTGTATGAATTATTCCCTTATAAGATAAAGCTAATGGTTGAAGGTTTGGTCTTCGGATTCACCACAATTTGTACACTATGATTCACCACGAACAATTTTTAGGGAAAGCGCACACAAATGAAAATAAATTATTTATATATATTTTTAGTTTAAAATTTTGACATAAATTTTTAGGATGTGAGATTATTTTGTTATATATATATATATATATATATATATATATATATATATATACACACATACACACGTACGTATATATGTATATAGAGAAAGTAGATAAGATAAAGTTGGACATTATATCTGCCACGTACTTACTTTCTATTCCAAACATAATAATTTTGTCTTCCATTTTTGTCTTGATAATTTTTATCGTATATTTTAAAAATTAACAGTGTAGTCCTCGACGTTTAAGATATCGTTCTAAGTGGTTCTTAAAATTATATAAACGTTTATATGACTCACATAATCTTGAAAATTCTCAGTAATTAGATGACATTTGTGTTAATTTACATCGCTATAGAAGTGGAGGAGGAAGAACATGAGATGGTCACGATATCGATGAAAAGGAGGCGTCAACACTAAAAGCGGAAGAAGAGGAAGTGACGGGTATGAGCATGTCGTGAGGGCTTATCGTTATTTCACAATTTAATTAAACTTTTAATCTACAAATATTAATCAAATTAGAGTAGGAGTGTTTCTTAAGCTGATTATTTATTGAGAAGGTTTAAATTGAAAGCGTGAGTAAGAAGCAAAATTTATTCTGCTTTTACCCCCAAAGAATAAAAAAAAAAGTAAGAAACACGTAGGTAAAGTTGAGAGGGGATTTTGGCAAATTCTAGGGGCATATTTGTCAACCTCAAAAAGTTACCCACACAATTCCAAGCTTAAGGACTAGGTGATCCAACCCATCTAGGACCTCCTACCCTACGCTCCGCCCTACACTCCCTTCCACCTCATCTAATTCGTCTCTATTCCTAGAAATAGGATCGATGATGACTAGAGTTGTTTCTCGTTTAGCTAAATAAGAATTGATATATAGATTAGCATGACTCTTGTGCATGGATGATACATTCATATAATAGTCAAGCATGAGACAGTGTATCAGTGAGAACGATGGCCCCTAAAGGAGTGGATTTAATGAAACGAAATATCTTTTATAAGGTTGTGGAAAACTCTTCCTTATTATTAAAACTGTGAGATTGACAGCGATACGTAAATTTGTTCGTTTTATAAATTTTGAAAATATATTTGAATTTTTTATTGTAAAAGAATTATTTTTATTATTTAATATATTTTAATAGAAAAGTTAACTTTAAATTTGTTTAAAAATTAGACAAATTGGATGTTTGAAAATAATTTTTTTTTTAAGTAAAATATTATAACAAAAATGATAGTTTAATGGGAATGAAAAAAATAGAAAAGGATCATCTCACGTGTCTGAGAGAGAGTGAGAGGAGGGGAGCATTCGACACTGTCCAGTTTTGTCAGAGAACTGTCAGATAAAATTCAAAAAACCTTGTCAGACCGCACAGCCTCCTCACGTGAGTCCCCTTTTCTTTTATTATTTTTTTATTTAATTTTCTTACATTTTTTGTTTGATACAAAATTAAATAAATAAATTTAAAAAAAAAAAAGAAGAAGAAGGGCACGCCGGCACGCGAGGTATCACGTGCCTCCACGTGTTTTCTCATCACGTGTCTTTTCTTTTTTGTCTCCTTGTGCTTCCCTATCTCCCTATTTACCTATTGCGCTTGAGCTTCTCTTCAGTGTATCCACTCGTATTGTAAGTTTCTAACTCTAACTTAACTGCCTGCCTCTGATTGGACCACGTGAGGTCGTGTTCATTTTCCTTAAGATTTCGGCTCAAATTAAACTGGGCTTTCACCCAATTCCGCAAGCCCAATAAACCCAGAAGAATGGACTGGGTAGGCCCAAAATGATTGGGCCCAAAAGGTATTGCGGTCCAAACCCGCATACCTATGAAAAGCTCTATAAATAATATTTTAAAAGCAAAAAAAAAAAAAATAGAATATTTAATGTTCATTGAAAAATGAAGGGCATAATTGAGAAACTAACATATGGAAGAGGGTATAATTGGAAAACACATTTCATTCAAAGGACAGCGGCGAGTGCGACCATGGCTGTTTCTTAAAAGCTGAACCATATAATGGGCCCTATGGCCCACTTGGGCCGTTCGATTTGACTTCCAACGGCCCGTCCGAGAGGGCAGTTGATGGAAATGAGGACAAATTTTGTGGGTGAGATTCTAACCTCGAATACATCAAACAGTTGAACCAAAACGCTTCAATTTTTATTTAAATATTTATTTATTTCTTTTCAACTTTTTTTTAATTAATTTTTAATCACTTTTTTTTTTTTTTTGTTCAACAAACTTTACCTATTTATTGGGTTTAGCATTTGATTTATTTTCTGTACGTCCATGGATTCATCTCTAAGCTAATATTTATGGCTATTAAATATTTATTAATTAAATGCCATAATTAGTATTAATTTGAGAAATAAAGTTTTTGTTTTGTCTTGTTTTTTTTTTTTTTGTTTTTTTTGTTATATTCACTTCAATATTTTTAAGGTATACCTAACCAAATTATTTGAAGAAAATAGAAAGGAAAATTAAATGAGAAGCAAAAATATTAATTTCCAAAAATGGATATAATTAAATCATAATTCCAAATCGCATGCCGTTAAAGTTGAGAATCAGCAACCGTTTCTGGGCCCCACCAGGAGATTCCTGGGGTCAGCTTTGAATTTCATGATTTGATCCTGGCCGTTCATTTTTATCACATTCTTTTTCTTCTCTTTTCCACTTCAAATTGGTCAAATTTTGTATCATAATTACTTTAAAATAATAATAATAATAATTTTCGCCTAAAACTTGTCAAATTAATTATAATCTCAAACTTTAAAAATGTTACACTTTTAATCTTACAAATATTTATAATTATTTGAATTAAATTGTTATCAATTTATTGACTGTTATAAATATAAATATTTTTTGGCGTTGATTTTAGGTTTTTTTTATTAATAATATTAACTAGACATATAAATTTTAATTTATTACGTTATCTTATAAGGATAATATAAAATGGTGTTTGAATTTAATAGGAGAGATAAACAGTCTAAACTATTACCTTCCTCACCAACAAATAAATAAATATATATATATATATATATATATATATATATATATATATATATATATATATATATATATAATATTTTTGGAGAAATAAATTGAATAAAGTAAAGATTATAGTAAAAAGAATAATCAAATTAAAGCTTATTACAAAGATCCTGTCTCTATCTCTTAAATTGTTTAATCATAATGTTGTGCACTTATATTTAGTTTAAAAATGCACACAAGTCCAATGGTTTTATTCTAATGAAAACGTGCTTCATTTAAAGAGGTGTATTTAAAGGTTTTTTTTTTCAACGTCCTAAACTTAGTGCTGTTTAGATTAAAACGTTGACTTTAATATTTTGTTACATCTTGAGCGTTTCTATATTTATATATATGAAATAATTGTATTAATGTCAAATTATTGTAAAGGACTATGATCGACTAATTAACACCGACTAATGCTAGAGTGGTAGTCGGAGGTGATCATTAGAGTTGTCGACAAAGGTCTCGTTGGAGTAGCTAAGTGGCTGCAATGGTTGAGGGTATTTTAGTAATTTTATAAACCATGAAAAGTGAAAAAAGAGAATACAAATTAAACATTAATATAAAAATTAATTAATAAACTAAATATTGTGAACGAAAAAAAGAAAAAAAGAGAAAACTTGTAAACACACTTTTTGACTTAATTATGGGAATTAAACACAATAAAAGACATAACTTGGGTGTTAAGATTCCATAAAAAGCCAATTATATAAAGGCAACTAAATAAATAACTTGGATTTCTTTCTTCCTTTGTGTTATTAGTTTTGGCTGTCCATTGAGATGCCTTCGCTTTTTCTTTTTTCTTTTAAATTTTTAATTTTAATGTAAATACTTAATGTTCTAAGTTGATAGCTACATTTTTGTTTTTTTTTTTTTAATTCCGTTTGTATAGTTCTCGAAAAGAAAAGAATACCCAAATTGTTAGGATCGCACAACAACTCACACAATCGATTTAGATGAACACAAAGAACATGAGAGAGAAAATGTAAAGAGAATATTAACTAAAGAATTTGTATTGATGATTCCAAGTATGTACGGCAGAAAGAATCTAAGTATATACATACATATATATATATATATATAATTCAGCCTATAATCAGCTAAAATAGTTTTTTATATGCATAACTATTTATATGACAAATAAACATAATGATGAACGAAGAAAAATATTAAACAACAAATAAAAATTTTATGTATATTTATTTCTTACGTCTTTACTGATTCTACAAATTTCATTATGAATTATAAAATTATTTGAATACAAATTAATTTCGTACCATTCTTTTGTTCGAAAGGATAAATGCACCCTTCGTAAACACTCAAAGTAGATTTCATTTCTCAATATGCTTTTGAAAAGCGTTTTTTTTTCTCATTTAACTCTTATTTTTTTGGTTATGTTATATTTTTAAAATTTTATTTGATTAAGATTTTAAGGGGGTTCGAGTTGGGTTTAGATATATTTAAATTAAGCCCTATTAAATAATGAATGGATTGAATTGGTTTGAGTTGTTCGATCATTTATTTGAATTTTTATTTTTAATAAAATAAAATATTAGTTGCTCGAACATTTATTTATTCAATTTTCATAAAAAAAATTAACTGGTTCGATTCAACCCAAATTTGTTATTTATTTGAACCCAATCCAAATCATACCTGTTAAATTATGTTGGTCGAGATTTTTAGAAAACGCTAAAAATATAAACAGAAAAAAACAAAGAAACGGTATGAAATGTACTATGATTTCTAAAAAAATGTTCATAAAAGAGAAAATAAGATGACATTATGTGACATCCAAATTCCCAATCATTGTCCAACGACAGGAACAGATTTATAGATCCACTAAAAAAAATGTCCATAATTTAATTTTTTATTATATGGGAATTATTTTACTTAATTAATAAATGAATTATTATGAAAAATATAAAATTGGAAGAATATTTATCTATAAAGAGACATGGGTAGGCACATGCGCAGGGAGTTGGAGAGCAGAGTTAGTTGAAGTTTTCCCCTTTACCAACTTGTAAAGTAACCAACCCCATACCATTATTTATACCATTTTAAATCACTCCCTAATTTCATTCAAAAAAATATATAATTTTTTTATAATATCAACCTAATTTCTTTTAAATAAATTAGTTGCAACGGTCCAAACCCACCGCTAGCGGATATTGTCCCCTAACCTTTCCCTTGTGGGTTTTCCTCAATGTTTTTGAAACGCGTCCTCACTGGCACTCGTTCCCTTCTTAATCGACGTCGGACTCCCAATCCACCTCCCTTCGGGACCTAGCGTTCTTGCTGGCACACTGCCTCATATCTACCCAATTTGGAGCTCAGCCTCATCGCTGACACATCACCTAGTGTCTGCCTCTGATACCAATTGTAATTGTTTAAACTCACAGCTATCAGATATTGTCCATTTTAGGCTTTCCGTTGCAAGCAATGTTTTTAAAACGCGTTTGTTAGGGAAAATTTTTCACACCGTTATAAAGAATATATCGCTATCCTCCTCAATCGACCAACGATTAAAAGTTTTATAGCATAAAAAAAAAAAAAACACTAAGCAATCAAGTGGCATTTGGAATTTTTAAGAACAATGGTGAATAAAGTTGGGTAGCTCCACATCTACATCAGTGGCAGTGGTTGGCAGTTGGGGTCTTTTCAGCTAACACCTTTGGTTATTTTTATAATTACTGAACATAAATTTTAAATATTTAAAATATTTTAAGTTGAGCTATGTTCATATTGATATTTAAAATATTATATTAATATGATATTGAAATCGAGTATAATACTAGGATTGATATTGGGTGACGCAAAAAAGAAAAAAATAAAAAAAAGAATTTATTATTATTATTATTATTATTATTATTATTAATTGATTGAAAATATAGTGTGCTGGTTGATAAAGGCGAGGGGGGAGAGGGTAAGGCAAGCTGGGCTGGCACTTTCAAAAGGCATTGTAGTTTTATAAGCGCTTGAAATACCCAGAGGAGAAAAAAGAATAGAAATACAGCACAAACCCCATCATTTCAAAAGCAAAAGCGAAAGAAGAGAGAGAAAAGGCAACAAACCCCAGAAAGAAAGGAGGAGGAAGAACAGAGGAATTTAAGGAAATTCATTGAGGAACAAGAAGAAGAAGAAGAAGAGGAAGCGTTTTGTGGTTGAAAAGATGCAGCCAGAACAAGCTCAACAGCAGCAGCAATTAGTGGTGCAGAACAACCCAGGAAGCTTGAGCTTCAGCAGCCATTTGTCGAAGGAAGATGAAGAGATTTCGAGGTCGGCTCTGTCCACTTTCAGAGCCAAAGAAGAGGAGATCGAGCGGAAGAAGATGGAGGTTAGAGAGAAGGTTCAAGTTCAGTTAGGCCGCGTCGAAGAAGAAACCAAACGCCTCGCTTGCATTCGTGAGGTAACGCCAAAAACTTCCAAAAATCTTCTCAAGATTTTAGGGTTTTGCTTAGATTTTGGTTTCTGCTCTGTTTTATATGGATTTTGTGGGTTTGGGGAAAAAGTTAGGGATAAAATTGCTGAAGATCTCTTGAAACTCACTAATTTTAGGGTTAATCTCTGCTTAAAAGCTCTGAGAACAGGGGTTTTTAACCCCCTTTTTGCATGACTTAGTTCTGTTTTCTATGGTGTTTTGGATTAAATTAATGTTTTGTTAGGGATTAGAAGCAGCTTTATGTCAGATTTGTAAGTTTCTTTGAATTCTTTTCACTTGCATTCTTAACCTAGACACTTTATCAAGATAATGCTCTAATTTTTCATTTCTTTCCCATACTTTTAGTCATCTGAAAGCGTTAGAACAAATTTGAGGCTCTGATCTGAATTTTAGCCTTTCCTTTTGGGGATTTTCTTCAAACCCTTTTCTGGGAAGGTCCATAGAACTTAGAGATTCTCATTTACACATTCAAGGAGAAGATTATGGTGTTCACTACAAAATCAACGATGTTTGGTTGAAAGAGTCATTAGCTCAAGTGGATGAACATGTAGTAGAAGAAGATATGATAATGTGTTGGTATTGGATTGGGTTTTGTTGTTTGTTTTGGTTCATGAAACGAAATTTTCGTGAACGCCAGGAACTCGAGGCGCTTGCCGATCCGATGAGGAAGGAAGTGGCACAGGTTCGTAAAAGGATCGACGCGGTGAACAAGGAATTAAAGCCTCTGGGACATACCTGTCAAAAGAAGGTAAGATTTGGGGGAAGGAATAGGTGTGTGGACAAGCATACAATATAAGAAGATGATGTTGCGTTCTGTGAATGTCAATTATTGTAGCTTACCATATAAAATAGGACCACTGAGCTGGTTTTTGTATTGTCTGTCATAGGAAAAAGAGTACAAGGAAGCCCTCGATGCCTTCAACGACAAGAACAAGGAAAAAGTTCAGCTCATCACCAAATTAATGGAGGTAAGTTCCCCATGAATCCCTTTCATTTTCGATCTCCAGCGCATCATAAATAACTGAGTAGTAGGACAATAAGGACCTAGTTTTGCACGTAGGGGGGCCATTCAATTAATTTCGAACCATATCGACTGTTGGAGACTACTTGAATGAGCTAGTTAGCTAAAAAAACCGTTTCTCTTAGTGTGGCGTTGTTGGTGTTGGATTGATTTGTGTTTGTTGGGTGTGCAGCTGGTGAGTGAAAGCGAGCGGTTGAGGCTGAAGAAGCTGGAGGAGCTGAGTAAGAACATAGATACGATTCGGTAAATGAATTGATTGATTGATTGATTGATTGAAGCGAGGAGGACGGATGACAAAGCGATAACCCCCTGTTTATTAGGCTTTGGTGTGTGATGTATTTAGTATAAAACAGAAGAAGAAGAAGAAGAAGAACTTGTTTGTGTATTTATTGAAATTTGGGTGCTGTCTGTGTTTGGGTGTTTTGTTTTATAATTTGTCTTCGTTTGTTTAGCTTTCTTCTAGAGAAGTTACTAAAAAAACAACTGATTTTAGGAAGGGAAATGCCTTATAAACAGCTTTGTAACTCATCTCATCTCTAGAATTTGTTGGAGTTTAATTACATTTAATTTTGAAAATGTTACTAAACCCATAAACTTTATTTATTAATTAAGCTATCTTTACATCTTAAATGTATCTTCTTAACCATTACAATTTACCTTATTTCAATTTACCTTAGGACTATTATGAAAGCTATGAAATTCTTTAATATTAATTTTGCAGTATTGAATAATATTCCGTAATTAATAAATTGAATTCAGAAATGATTGCAACTGTTTTTTTTATTTCTGTAAAGATTACTATTTTGTTACGTGAGTTCAATAGCCCGTTATAATTGATCCACCTTTTAAGTAGGCCGAGGCCCAATACTAAAGAATAGCCCATTAGTCTTGATCGACCATTTCTAGTCGACCAAGGCCCACCATTAAAATCCTAAGGCCCATTAGACTTGATCGGCCTTTTAAGGCGACCAAGGCCCAGAACAGTCTTGATCGGCCTTTTTAGAAGACCAAGGCCCAGTCCATTCTAGATAGGCCTGTTAGTCGACCAAGGCCCAGTCATGTCTCGATCGGCTTTTTTGGTCGACCAAGGCCCAGTCCAGTCTTCATAGGCCTTTTTAGTCAACCAAGGCCCAGTGCAGTCATCATAGGCCTTTTTTAGTCGGCCAAGGCTCAGTCCAGTCTTCGTAGGCCTTTTTAGTCAACCAAGGCCCAGTCATGTCTTCATGGGCAAATTTTAGTGCACCACGGCCCAGTCCAGTCTTCATAGGCCTTTTTAGTCAACCAAGGCCCAGTCCAGTCTTCATAGGCCTTTTTCTCAATTTTATTGGCTCTCTCTTCTTCTTTTTTTATTTTTTAAAACTATTAATTTCACAAATTTATTTTAAAATTTTAGATCACAAATTTAATTTATTCATTTTTAAATTCAAGCCCATATATCACAATTTTATGGGCCTAATGAAACATCAGGGTGTAGCCCAGAAGACTTCTAGATGGGCTGGGCCTTCAATGTGTTCTGTATAAATCAGATTTGGGCTGAGGCCCATATGAACGTTGAAGACCACAAGAAGCTCATTTTGCGTTCTAGAGTAAAGCGTCGGTTTATTATAATATTTAATTTTCTAAATATCACACAATTAACCAAAAAAAAGGAAACCCAATTGTTTTCAATCAAATCAAATTATTAAAGCAAATAAAAAAGTAGATATGATGCTAAATTATTGACATGTCAATTTATTAATAATAAGTGCACTAAAACAATTATTTATGACATTCATAACCTTTAAAAAATATTTATTTATTAGTTATTTGGGACACGTCATAAAAAAAAACAAAAGATTTTTTTTCGACATAAACTAGTCAATCAAATAGTTTTTTTTTTCTTTTTGTATAAATAATTATTCAAATAATTACACAAAAAACAAATGCCAAATTATATGACATGATATGGGAAAATCTCTGGAGCTAATATAGTAGCGTAAATGTTTTGTACTACCATTTATTTAATTAAAACAATTGATGTTGCTTGTAGAAATAATATTCGTTCTTTGAAACAATTCAAGATAAGTGGATAACATAGTTGTGTTGCAAGAGATGTACGTGAAATATTGTGATCATTAGGTGTCGAATCTAAATTTTGAATTATGGTATGATTCCTAGACATGAGGTGATATTACTAGCGGTGGGCTTGCTGTTACAAATGATATCAGAGTCAAGCACCAAGCAGTGTGATACTGAGGATGTTGGGTCAGTGGAAACCTTTTCCTAATAGACACGTTTTAAAACTTTGAGGGGAAACTCAAAAGTGAAAGTCCAGGAGAGAACAATATATGCTAGCGGCGGGGTTGAGCTTTTACAAATGGTGTCAAGGCCAGCCACCGAGGAGTGCTGATATGAACCACGACCAAGGAATTTTCATACCTCACGGTCCAATTACAAGGACGAGAGCCAAGAAGCTGCAACAAACCTTGTACACCTATATTCAAGCTATGATGAGCTCATTAAAGGAAATTCTAAAAGACGTTGGAGACCTCCCTTATATGTTAAATTTATGGTCACATTTCATTCATTGCACTATTTAATTATAATTTAAATATTTGTTTGTTTTTCATAGGAGTTAAGGTTATATTGTAACCTACCTAGGTTACCATATTCCACCCTTAACTAGCCATTTTAATTGGGAGATTAGGGGTATTTCTCATTTACTAACCAATTTAATTTGGGAGTTATGTGTGATATAGGTTAAGGTTGTAAAGGCAATATAAAGCCTTCTTTTCTTTGACTAGAGACATCACATTTTAGAATTAAAAAAGAATAGAATTTAAATTTTTTTAGCTTTATTGAGAGCTAAGATTTTTTTTTTACAAATTATTGTGTTTAGAATTTGCATGTTACAGTCATTCAATTGGTATTGATCAAACCTCTTGTGGAGTGATTCGATTCACGAGTTTTCCTTAATCTTGATCTTGATCATCAAGGTAATTCGTTTCATACTTTTCCTTGGGTTGATTTCATATCAGGTGTGTCAACGAGAGAGTTGATAGAAACCTCTCTCTAGTAAACGTGTCATAGAACCTTGAGGGAAGTCAGGTGGGAAGAGATTTTTTTCTTCTTAACTAAATGGGGTCGATAACCATAACTATATTCCTTAACCCTACTCACCCTAATACATTTATATCGACTTGAGAGAACGATACTTCATATATGAACAAAAATAAATTAAACATTTACGATTTGTACACAGAAAAACAGTAATACAAAAGACGTATACGTTGCTATCAAGAGAATGTAAACAATTGAAATAAAACGACGTTTTAATGAATGCCAAAGGAATCTCTAGATGTTTTTATTAAGGAAAAGGTTTGCTTTTGTAATCATCTTTGACTATTGGCTTTTGCATATGAATGGTTGTGATTTGCATATCCTTCTTAGTGTGACATTTCTAATCCTTCCAAATCCCATTTTGTACTCTCTTCGAGCCCTCCAAAAAGCAACAAAATCGAAAAACAACACAATTATTTTTTATATTATGTTGTAAAAAGTACGTGGAATCCAATCAATTTGTTCCTTCTATGCTACCCGAAAAAATAGTTTTAATTTAATAAATAATAACGAATAATATTGTTTGAGTGTCGTATTGGCTGACTAAGAAGAAGATCGTGAGTATATAAGTATGAGACGCTTTCTTAATTAATATGAGATTTTTTTATAGAAAAGTTAAACGTTAAAATTTAAATTTAAATTAGAAAGAATCATTAGTTTTTCTAAAATTAAATATGTTTATTATATTAGTATACATGGATATGTGCATTTTGAAATAAACGACAAAGTTAAAACGCATGTGGGGACCAATTGAACATTGGATTCGAAGTGTGAGACAATACTCTTATTATTATTATTATTTTAATCAATTAAATGAGTGGCGGAATATAGAGTTAACGATGTTGGTGCGACGTCGTATGTGGGTGTTTGACTTTGACTAGATGTTGCGGGGCCCACGACTTACTACAGACAGATTTCCGACCGTGTCTCAGACTCGGTTGCTATTCCGTTGAACTTGCACACGTGCGAGAACGTCCACGGTGGGCCCAATACTTGCTTACGTGGACGAATGCACCAAAGCAGCGGTGGACTCGTAACTGACTTTTTCTTTTTTGTCGTTTGTGGAAGAAATATATTTTTTAAGGGTCCCATTTAGATTTTGGAAATTACAAAGGTTCTTTTATTAAGTTTTCGGTTACCTTACACTATTTTTTTTATTTAATAAATTACATTACACAAGAAATATGAGTGGGCCCAGTGATCTTTCATATTTCCAACTTAAATTACACCGTTTATGTGTCTACTCTTTTACCACCCACCAAGACGATTTGTTAGTGGTGTATCTGGGTTGTTACAAATCGTATAAAAGCTAGACACCAAACGATATATCAATAAAGATGCTGGCCCCAAAGGGGTAGATTTGGGGGTGGTCCCACGTCGATTCGAGAAAGGATTGTGATGTCCCACATTGGTTATGGAGAGGAATAAAACACTCTTTATAAGGGTGTGGAAACCTTACTCTAGTAGACGCGTTTTGAAGCCTTAAAGGGAAGCTCGAAAGGGAAAGCCCAAAGAGAACAATATAAATAATGCAAAGCGGAACGCCGTTATAAATGGTATCCGAACTAGACATCGGGCGGACCTCAAAAAAGTGGATAAAAATGATTTTTTTTTCTCCTGGAATGATTTTGAATAATTTAATAAAAGTGTAAAATGCAAATATACTAATTTAACCTTGAATATCATTGCTTCCTTGTCACATCTTCCCAAAAGCACCACTTATGAATTTCATATCTTACCTTATTCTATCCGAAAGTTAATCCAACACTTTTTCATGTCAAATGTTCTCAACATCCTTCACAAAAGATACCACATGATTGCCTTTTTCTTCCATTTTACACTTAAAAAAAATTAATTATTGTTTAAGAAAAGTACTTTTTTAAAATTTTGGAATTAGCAAAAGTGATCGGTAATAATATTAAGTTTGGTGTAATTTTGTAAAAAGTATTTAATAAAATGTGATATATAATTTAAACTCGATTTTTATTTCAGAACCAACCAGTAAAAATCAAAGAAAAGATAAAATTAAATTAATTGGGTAAAAAAAAAAGAGGGAATTTTAAATTAAAGCTGAGTGTAGTGGGATTGGATATGGACTCGACAGTCGGGTACTCTGACGACATGACGCTCCTTCCTTCACATTTCTTTGCATCCCGTACGTGTCATTTTTGTAATTTCTAATCAATTGAAGGGTAAAATATGTTTTTTCCCCTCACATATACAATTTTTATTATTTTATAAAATAATTAATATATTTGACATCAATTACTCTAACCTCAGTCATCGTTAAGACACAAAAACTCGATTAGCCGTTCCTACGCAACTCGTGACCCTGACTCTTAAACAAACCAAAAAATTTAGCTAACCTTTTCATTTACATTTCCAAATCGAAAGTCGGAGCATTAAAAGACGGTTAAGGTAGTAGGGTACTCCGATCTGTGAGCTCGAAGGCGAGGAATAAAAAAAATATACTTTTCATAATGGGTGTTTTTTTCCCTAAAAGAAACCAATAAACTCCGCTCCCCTCCGACATATCGACTTATTTCACTCAACATTTCATTAATAACACACCAAAAGGCCATTTTTAATTAATTCGATAATTTATTATTATTATTATTATTGTATCTTCTTCTTCTCCCTCTGACCTTCACAAGTTAACAATGGCAGGTGTAATTCAAGAGAGAGAAAAGAAGGAATTATTAATGGTATTAGGTCAGTTGATCTGAGTGAGCGTACGATCTCAGTTAACTGTTCTTTGAAACTACTTTTCTTTTTTAATTACACAAAATTCCGCAACAAAATGGAGAAATTAATTTTTGTTTGCAGACGTTGCAGAACCATATGCTTTAATTTCTGACATGTCATACGTTAATTTAGATTTAACAAAATCAATTTGTTAGTTAATATTATTATTAGTAAACTAATGTACACTAATCTTGTCGTTTTCTCACCACCCCCCTTTTCTTGTTCCATTCTTTTTTCTTTTCTTTTCTTTTCTTAATTTCTTATGTGATTTTAAACTTATAATTTTTTTAATTATGTTCTAGATCTAACCTGAATAACATCTAATTAAATTAATAACTGAGTTTCATTTAATTTAGAAGAATGGAGGAATGAGCCAGAATAGATTTCTCCCCGTTAGCTACATGAAAACGGAAACTGATATGAACCAAGAGACATCAATCATATAAGATGCTTCAAAGAAGATGTGAATAAAATATTGTTGAAATTATCGGAAGATATAGAAGAATAATGAAGTTTCATGTTATAAATTTTGGGTGGATTACAATTAGAGTAATGGAGAGTAATTGTATTTTATTTTAAGACTTTCTATTTAATTTAGGTTACAATTACATAATTAACGTAAGGATGTTAAAACTCTTGAAATGCCTTTAATTTTATTTTGAGGCTATATAAAGTATGTTGTATTTGTGAGAGACTTGAAAAATATATATAAAGGGAGCATTTGTCTAAGTTTATTTGCAATTATATGTAGTTTAGGCTGCATGTAGAATCATTCAAACTTGACAGGATCAATTTTGCTTGTGGAATGATTCAAATCTCAGACAAATGTTTGAGATATTTGATCAACAAGAATCATTCAAGCTAGACATGATCGATCTTACTTGTGGAGTGATTCGAATTTCAAACAATGTCACGCACGAGGATTTATATTCTTCGCCCTTGATCTCATCAAATCCTTGCCTAATAATGACATTAAAAAAAAAATCAATTATGTGTATAAAATTACAAATAATTTGAGTTTTCCCGGATGAACTTTCCTTCAAAATTTTAAAATGCGTCTATAGTAGACATGTTTTTACACCCTCGTAACTTCAACTGCTCGGTATCCACCTCTTTTTGGAGAGGTTTCCACACCCTTGTAACTTTAACTACCGAGCCTCCTCAGTGGAATGCCTCAAATCTATTACTAATAAATACTTTAATTTATTAATTTTAAATTGGAAGGAAATTCTAATTTATAAAAATTATTTAATAATAATAATATTATTACATATTTGCATCGATATTCCATCCCTGATTTTGAATCAGAGTAAAGTCCATCTCTCCACATTCCACTCTTTTTCTCTCCCACAGTTGTTTCTCTCTGCTATTTCTGTGTCAACTCATCTCTCCTTGGCTTCCAAACCGACTTTTTGGTCTCTGAGAGTTGAAATTTCTTCAACTTAGCTTACTGAACTCGAAATTCTGGATTCCCCCATTTTAGCTTTCCCTCCTCTCTGAGCATTCACTCCATTAATGGCTCAAAAACACTTACACGAGCTTCTCAAAGAGGATCAAGAGCCCTTTCTTCTCACCAATTTCATAGCCGACAGACGTGTTCTTAAGCGCCCTTCCCCCAAATCTCACCTTCTTCACCTCAATAAACGAAAACCCATTTCCCATTTCTCTGATTTTCCGGCGAGTTTTTGTAAGGGTGCTTGTTTTTTATCGTTTAATGATTCTCCTGATCTTAGAAACCCTTCGCCGCTCTTTCAATTTCAGTCTCCGGTGAAGAGTCCTTGCCGGAATTCCAATGCTGTGTTTCTCCATGTTCCGGCTACAACGGCGGGGCTTCTTCTGGAAGCTGCTTTGAGGATTCAGAAACAGTCAACGGCCGCGAGATCGAATGGATTTGGGCTTTTGGGTTCTTTTCTTAAGCGGTTTACTCATCGTGGCCGTTCTCGGAAGCGGGAGATTGACGGTGGTTGCCGGAGAAATGACCCCCGCGACGACCACCTATTGCCGCCGATTAACGAGAAGGACTCTGTTTCTCGGCAGAGTAATGTAACGAGCTCGGACTTCTGCGAAAGCCCTTTTCGATTTGTGCTTCAATCAAGTCCCTCCGCTGGTCACCGGACGCCGGAATTTTCTTCTCCGCCGTCTTCTCCGGCTCGACACGACCATCAGGTTGAAATACTCATTCTATTACTGTTCTTTTGCAATTTTATGACATGGGTTCATCGGAAAAACACCAACTGTCGGCAATTTTGTGTAAGTTTTCTGAAATTACCGCCGGAATTAGTTTC
This sequence comes from Cucurbita moschata, assembly GCF_002738365.1. Classification (NCBI taxonomy): domain Eukaryota; kingdom Viridiplantae; phylum Streptophyta; class Magnoliopsida; order Cucurbitales; family Cucurbitaceae; genus Cucurbita; species Cucurbita moschata. The sequence continues at coordinate 9,078,732 of NW_019268517.1, forward strand.
AGGCGTCAAAACACGACAACCCCACCAAAACGACAGTGAGTTATGAGGAACAAACTGCTAAATCTCTCATTTTCTATTCCACACACTTCTTTTTTCCCGGAAAATTTTTGACCTTTCAAGAAAAGGACAAACCCCTTTTTGTATTTTCCTTTGTATTTTAATTCCCATAGGTACCGACATCCTCCTTATAATTAAACATTTCCCCCTTTGTTGGTTGGCATAATTATAAGAACAGAAAAAGAACCAACTTTTTCACTGTTGTTTGCCTTGTTTTCTTTGACAAATTTACAGGTCAATGACGTTGAGAGCTTGAAGAAATTGCCCGTTCAGGATGAGGAGGAAGAGAAAGAACAAAGCAGTCCTGTGTCTGTGTTGGATCCTCCGTTCGAGGACGACGAAGAGGGTCGCTATGAGGACGGTGAGGATGACGACGATTACGAAATGGAGCGCAGCTACGCCATTGTCGAAAGTAAGCATGATTCAATTCAATTGCTAATCATATTAGGGAAATATATGCTTGTTTTGTCTGTTGCATTGATTCGAGTTCGTTGTTCGATCGTTAACGGCGACATTTGCGTATAGATACTGACTGAATTGATAGTTTTTACTGATTAGACATGGTTAATAGAGCTTTAAAACTCATGAAGCTTGTTGCTGTACTAGATATGAACACATGAATCTTTGGTGGGTTCCATTGGGAAGATTTCAATTATCAGATGGGTGGGGGTGAAACCAAAACAAGCTTTTGAATTTAGGTAAAATCTGTAATAGAACAAAGGGAAAAGAAGATAGACGATGACAATACGAGGAAATCTCTCCTCGGCATTTGTTTTCTATAACCGTCCAAGCCCACCACTAGTAGATATTGTCTGCTTTGGCCCGTTACGTATTGCTGTCAGCCTCATAGTTTTAAAACGTGTCTACTAGGGAAAGGTTTCTACACCTTTATAAAGAACACTCCGTTCCCCTCTCTAGCCGATGTGGGATCTCACAATCCACTCTCCTTGAGGACCAGCCTCCTCCGTACATTACCCGGTGTCTAGCTCTAATATCGTTTGTAACAGCCCATGCTCATCACTAGTAGATATTGTTCATTTTGACCCGTTACGTATCGCCGTCAACCTCACGATTTTAAAACGCGTCTACTAGGGAGAGATTTCCACACCCTTATAAACAATACTTCATTCTCCTCTCCAACCGACGTGAGATCTTACAGTCCACCCTTTTGGGCACCAGCCTCCTCGTTGGCACACCGCCCGGTATATGTCACTAATACTTCATTCCCCCTCCCCAATCGATGTAGGATCTCACAGCCCACCCCCTTGGGGACCAGCCTCTTCGCTGGCACACTACCCGGTGTCTGGTTCTGATACCATTTCTAACAATCCAAGCCCACCACTAGCAGATATTATTTGCTTTGGCCGGTTACGTATCACTGTTAGTCTCATGGTTTTAAAACGCATCTACTAGGGAGAGGTGTCCACACTCTTAGAAAGAATTTTCCGCCCAAATGACCTGTTGTGGCTCTCGTTTTTTCTTGTTCTTCAAAACTTTAAATCTTACCTACATTTTGCAGCAAGAGAAGTGTTATAATTATGGTAGTCCTCTTCAATTTATTAGGCTATTCAATCATTGAACCAGTTCCTTCATGGTTTTGGAAGGGCATGGTCGTTTTCTATACCTCTGAACCAGGTCCCCCCCCCCCCCCCCCCCCCCCCCCCCCCCCCNGTCCCCCCCCCCCACCACCCCCTACCGCCCCACTCATCTTTTGAACTGTTTGAGCATTCAATACGGGATTTTAAACCATTTCAGTAATGAGTAGCTCTAGTAATTATACGCGAGTCGAACTTCGAAGTTCGATGACCAAAAATACGTTCGTGGTGCTACCTTCACCTGTTTCTAATCTTTTCATGTTAACCTTGTGGTGTTTTTCAGAGGCAAAGCATCAGCTACTGAAAAAGCTTCGGAGATTCGAGAGACTAGCAGAGCTAGACCCCGTAGAACTCGAGACGTTTCTACTAAAGGATGAGGAAGGCGAACTTGACGACGACGACATTGATCATCTCAAGGAAGAAGAGTGCGAAAGCCATAACTTCGATCGGTCTAACAACGAAAAGGACATGAAACAACACGGCATAGATGGCAATGTGGAGAGAGTTTACATGAGATGGGATTTGTGGAAAGAGGTGGAGTCGAGCGCCATCGACGTGATGGCGGGGGAAGATTTGAGAGCGGAGGTTGACGACGGGTGGAAGAGAAATGGGGAGGCAAGAGGAGACATAGCCATAGAAATAGAGGTTGAGATCTTCAGGTTGCTGGTGGAGGAAATGCAAACAGAAGTAGATTGCTTCATTAAGTGATGGAAATGATTAAAGTCCATAGATTATATTTAAATTTGCATAAATAATGTCTAGATTATAAATTAGATTAGAAATATAATCTGACTTTAAGAGAATAGGCTTGAGTTTAACTTTACCTCCCTCTTTAAGTACAAAGATATTAGCACTATGATTTGTAAATTTATTATCCTTCCATATATTATCATCCTCTACTCTTTCAAATGCAATTTAAATAAATAACAACAAATATGATAGTCGAAAAAGAGTAGCTAAACAGTGCACGTGGCCCACAAGTAAGCTAATTGAATGAATCGAGTTGTTAAGAATGAGAAATAGAAATAGAATTGGGATCGAAAGTATGATCTTCATTCAGGTTTACACGTTTAAATAGGATACAAACTATCAACTAATACCTAAAAATAGAAAAATATATATCTAATTAAA
>NW_019268517.1:9081571-9081826 GCF_002738365.1 Cucurbita moschata
ATCTAAGATATATTCTAACTAATTATCACGGCAAAATATCCTCTTAATACTCCCCCTCAAGTTGGAGAGTGTATGTCGATCACACCCAACTTGTCCTTCAAAAAGTCAAATTGCTGTCTTCCCAAAGATTTAGTAAAAACATCTGCCAATTGCATTTTGGTCGAAACATAACACGGTTTGATGATTCCAGCTTGTAATTTTTCTCGAACTATATGACAATCTATTTCAATGTGTTTCGTACGTTCATGAAAAACT
>NW_019268517.1:9082130-9083144 GCF_002738365.1 Cucurbita moschata
TTAATCTGCCAATCAACCGTCTGTATTTACTTGGATCATTCAACTTCTCTCCTTCGGTTAAAGAAAGTTTCAGATTTTGCTCCATAGGAAATTTGTCTGGACGTGCTCCTGTAAGACCTGTGTCTTGTTAGATAATAATGGTGATGGCGTTCTATTTATAAGATAAACAGCCGTTAAAATGCACTCTCCTCAAAAATTAAGTGGAACTTGTGACTGAAAAAGAAGAGACCTAGCTACATTTAGGATATGGCGATGCTTGCGTTCTACGACTCCATTTTGTTGTGGAGTATAGACACAAGTGCGCTGAAATTCAATACCACAAGAAGTAAAGAATGGTTGCAAAGATAGGAACTCAGTCCCATTGTCTGATCGAACTATCTTGATAGTAGTATGAAATTGAGTTTGAACGAATTTAACAAAGTTCATCAACAAATGATGTACTTCTGACTTATGTTGCATTAAAAAAACCCAAGTACATCGAGTAAAATCATCAACAATAGTGAGAAAAAAACGCAAACCAGAATGGGTAGGAATTTTATATGGTCCCCAAACATCACAATGTATCAGATCAAAAGCAGAATGGGTTGTTATTGAACTTCTTGGGAAAGACAACCTAGTTTGTTTTGCTAACGGGCAGATACTGCAATTATGAGAATAACTCGCATTATTAAGATGCAATTGATCAGCTAGAAATTTAAAACGAGAAAATGAAGGATGACCTAGGCGTAAATGCCACAAATCAGATGACTGAGATACTTGATGAGCTGAAGACTTGATTGGAGATGAAGAAATATGATAGAGACCTCCAAATTGTTTACCCGAGCCAATCATCTTCCCCGTAGTCAAGTCCTGCATAACACAAGAATCAGGATAGAAGGTGACATAACATTTCAAGTTATTGGTAAGTTTGCTGATCGACATTAGGTTTAAATTGAATGAAGGCACACATAAAACGTTGTTTAATTTAAGGTTAGGGCTAAGGGAAATATTGCCAGTATGTGACACACGTGCTGT
>NW_019268517.1:9083154-9084854 GCF_002738365.1 Cucurbita moschata
CAAATCTATACTAACAGCTTCCTAAATATCTAAGATATATTCTAACTAATTATCACGGCAAAATATCCTCTTAATACTCCCCCTCAAGTTGGAGAGTGTATGTCGATCACACCCAACTTGTCCTTCAAAAAGTCAAATTGCTGTCTTCCCAAAGATTTAGTAAAAACATCTGCCAATTGCATTTTGGTCGAAACATAACACGGTTTGATGATTCCAGCTTGTAATTTTTCTCGAACTATATGACAATCTATTTCAATGTGTTTCGTACGTTCATGAAAAACTGGATTGGCTGCTATATGTAATGCTGCTTGATTATCACAATATAATAATGCTGGTTCGGACAGTGGAACATTCAAGTCTTGAAGAATGTATCTTAACCAAGTTAACTCTAAACAAGTATTTGCCATAGCTCGATACTCGGCTTCTGCTGATGATCTGGACACATTAGTCTGCTTTTTAGACTTCCAAGAAATAATTGAATTTCCGAGGAAAATGCAGAACCCAGAAATAGATCGTCTGGAAGTTCGACAACCACCCCAGTCAGAATCGCAATATGCCTGTAATCTTAAATTGTTTTCAGATGGCAGTAGAAGTCCTTGACCAGGAGTGCCTTTAATGTACCTCAGAACTCGAAGAGCTGCCTCCCAATGTGGTTTTCTTGGTTCATGCATAAATTGGCTAAGCATACGAACTGAATAAGCTATGTCAGGCCTAGTGACGGTCAAATATATTAATCTGCCAATCAACCGTCTGTATTTACTTGGATCATTCAACTTCTCTCCTTCGGTTAAAGAAAGTTTCAGATTTTGCTCCATAGGAAATTTGTCTGGACGTGCTCCTGTAAGACCTGTGTCTTGTTAGATAATAATGGTGATGGCGTTCTATTTATAAGATAAACAGCCGTTAAAATGCACTCTCCTCAAAAATTAAGTGGAACTTGTGACTGAAAAAGAAGAGACCTAGCTACATTTAGGATATGGCGATGCTTGCGTTCTACGACTCCATTTTGTTGTGGAGTATAGACACAAGTGCGCTGAAATTCAATACCACAAGAAGTAAAGAATGGTTGCAAAGATAGGAACTCAGTCCCATTGTCTGATCGAACTATCTTGATAGTAGTATGAAATTGAGTTTGAACGAATTTAACAAAGTTCATCAACAAATGATGTACTTCTGACTTATGTTGCATTAAAAAAACCCAAGTACATCGAGTAAAATCATCAACAATAGTGAGAAAAAAACGCAAACCAGAATGGGTAGGAATTTTATATGGTCCCCAAACATCACAATGTATCAGATCAAAAGCAGAATGGGTTGTTATTGAACTTCTTGGGAAAGACAACCTAGTTTGTTTTGCTAACGGGCAGATACTGCAATTATGAGAATAACTCGCATTATTAAGATGCAATTGATCAGCTAGAAATTTAAAACGAGAAAATGAAGGATGACCTAGGCGTAAATGCCACAAATCAGATGACTGAGATACTTGATGAGCTGAAGACTTGATTGGAGATGAAGAAATATGATAGAGACCTCCAAATTGTTTACCCGAGCCAATCATCTTCCCCGTAGTCAAGTCCTGCATAACACAAGAATCAGGATAGAAGGTGACATAACATTTCAAGTTATTGGTAAGTTTGCTGATCGACATTAGGTTTAAATTGAATGAAGGCACACATAAAACGTTGTTTAATTTAAGG
>NW_019268517.1:9084957-9085263 GCF_002738365.1 Cucurbita moschata
ACTATATGATCCGTAGCTCCACTATCGAGAATCCATGAATTAGAACTCGCAGAGTTAATAGATAATGTAGATATGGGAAACAAACCTGCAACATTGATGTGATTGTCAGAATTACCAGAAGGGTGATAATTGATTGCAGATAAGACTTGTGCTATCTGTCGTAATTGCTCAGAAGAAACATTTGGAATGGAATTAGGTGACTGTTCTTCTGTATTCAACTGTGAAACATCGGCCATATTTGCAGATGATCGATATCCACGGTTATTGTGTTGATTGTCTTGTCTTGTCCTTCCAGAATTATTTTTC
>NW_019268517.1:9085273-9085662 GCF_002738365.1 Cucurbita moschata
GCCATATTTGCAGATGATCGATATCCACGGTTATTGTGTTGATTGTCTTGTCTTGTCCTTCCAGAATTATTTTTCTGTCGACACCGATCTTCTGTATGGCCCCTTCTATCACAAAACTTACAGTGAAACTTAAGAATTCGACACTCATTAATTGTATGACCACTTTTATTGCAGTGTTCACACAATTTGTCCTTGGCGAATTTTGAATATATTGTTTTCTTTTGCACGGCTGATGCAATCGAGATTTTCTCAGTAGGTTCGAAAGTTACCTGACGCTGCATCTCTTCTTGTACAAGTAATGAATAGGCTTGCCTCACATTAGGTAATGGAGACATCATCAATATGTTAGATCTCACCGTTTTATAAGACTGATTGAGCCCCATGAGCAA
>NW_019268517.1:9085713-9087562 GCF_002738365.1 Cucurbita moschata
ACAGGTAAATGGTGTGCGGTACGCTTCCAGTTCATCCCAGAGTGCTTTGAGCTTGGTGAAATATGTTGACAGTGCCATGGTTCCTTGTGACATCGTTGCTATCGAGTTTTGTATTTGAAAAATTGCTAGAGCATTCTTTTGTGAGAATTGATCGTGAAGATCAACCCACACTTGATGAGCTGTCTTGGCGTGAATAATGCCTTTAGCGATATCTGCTTCAACGGAATGAGTTAACCAAGATATTATCATACTGTTGCACTGATTCCAGAGTTCGAATTCGGTTGAATTTGCATCTTGGGACGGTTCCTCAATTGTGCCATCAATGAAGCCAATTTTCTTCTTGGCAATAAGAGCATGCATAACTGATTTCCTCCAGGATTGATAATTTGCTCCATTTAATTTGATTGGAACAAGTGAATATCCTGGCTGATCAGAGTGATGAATATAGTACGGATGTGTTAAATCAACATCCGAAATTTTGAAGCTAGATTTGGCTGATTCCGCCATAAAGGAAATTTTGATATTTAAGAACACCAAGATCGGTGCTCTGATACCATGTTAAGAATGAGAAATAGAAATAGAATTGGGATCGAAAGTATGATCTTCATTCAGGTTTACACGTTTAAATAGGATACAAACTATCAACTAATACCTAAAAATAGAAAAATATATATCTAATTAAATCTGGTAAATAAATAAAATATACGGTTAATCAAATCTATACTAACAGCTTCCTAAATATCTAAGATATATTCTAACTAATTATCACGGCAAAATATCCTCTTAATACGAGTCTAACTATAGACCATGTATTTGTAACGACCCATGCCCAGAATTCGCATCGAGATTTGAAATCTAAATAAAGTACCTGATGACCCTTGACATTCTCCTGCAATATGGTCCATATTATCGTAATATGACATGTTCCAAACTCTGACGTTATTTGTAACGACCCATGCCTAGAATTTGAATCAAGATTAGTACTTGATGACTCTCGACATTTTCCTACGATATGGTCACAACTACTTCTCGCTTCTTAAGAATGAAGACTGTTCTTATGGATCAACATGAGTCATTCTAGCATGCTTTGTTCTTTCTCTTTCAAGAAAAGATCAATTATTGAATGTTAAGTAACTATACGTTAAAAGTTGTATCTAATCGGTTTTTAGGTGCCGAAACCTAAAATATGTTTAATATGTTTTTAAAATTTAAATTATATATATATATTACAATCTTTTTATTATGGTTTTGAGCGTAAATTTGAAGAATTATAAGACAAGGGAAGGTGAGGGGTTGGTGTTACGTTTCTTCGGCAGACATTCCATTATTCACTCTCAGCTTCTTAGCTCGGGAGAGTACGACTGTGACGTGTCAACAAAGTAAATTATTTGCCCCCAAAATTGAGCCTATAAAGATAGGGAATATATATATATATATACGGAATATATATTTTTTTTAATATTATGTTTATTTAAAATATTATAATTTGTTCTTCAAAAAAATATATTTCTAAATCTGGAATGAATAAAAGTGCCCAATATAGTTGAATTTGTTCATATTTAAAAATTAGCCTTTTTAGGAATACCCTTTTTCATTAAATTATTCCTAGTTTTTTGTAATAGCACGTGGAATTGAAGTTTGAATTAAAAGTGTTCGTGGATTGAAACGAGTCAGATTGAGATAGTTTTTAGATTTAGTGAAAATGTTCGAGCCGTAAATTTTTTAAACTAGAACAACTCTTATAAATTAGAGGGTTAAAATATTTAAAGATAATTTTTAAAAATATATATTCAAATTGAATTATAATTCTTTACTTAACACTTTACTTTTATTAAAAATAAAAATTTAA
>NW_019268517.1:9087572-9509627 GCF_002738365.1 Cucurbita moschata
CTTCTTCGCGTTGATCAATATGTATTTGACGTTGATTACAGGTAAATGGTGTGCGGTACGCTTCCAGTTCATCCCAGAGTGCTTTGAGCTTGGTGAAATATGTTGACAGTGCCATGGTTCCTTGTGACATCGTTGCTATCGAGTTTTGTATTTGAAAAATTGCTAGAGCATTCTTTTGTGAGAATTGATCGTGAAGATCAACCCACACTTGATGAGCTGTCTTGGCGTGAATAATGCCTTTAGCGATATCTGCTTCAACGGAATGAGTTAACCAAGATATTATCATACTGTTGCACTGATTCCAGAGTTCGAATTCGGTTGAATTTGCATCTTGGGACGGTTCCTCAATTGTGCCATCAATGAAGCCAATTTTCTTCTTGGCAATAAGAGCATGCATAACTGATTTCCTCCAGGATTGATAATTTGCTCCATTTAATTTGATTGGAACAAGTGAATATCCTGGCTGATCAGAGTGATGAATATAGTACGGATGTGTTAAATCAACATCCGAAATTTTGAAGCTAGATTTGGCTGATTCCGCCATAAAGGAAATTTTGATATTTAAGAACACCAAGATCGGTGCTCTGATACCATGTTAAGAATGAGAAATAGAAATAGAATTGGGATCGAAAGTATGATCTTCATTCAGGTTTACACGTTTAAATAGGATACAAACTATCAACTAATACCTAAAAATAGAAAAATATATATCTAATTAAATCTGGTAAATAAATAAAATATACGGTTAATCAAATCTATACTAACAGCTTCCTAAATATCTAAGATATATTCTAACTAATTATCACGGCAAAATATCCTCTTAATACGAGTCTAACTATAGACCATGTATTTGTAACGACCCATGCCCAGAATTCGCATCGAGATTTGAAATCTAAATAAAGTACCTGATGACCCTTGACATTCTCCTGCAATATGGTCCATATTATCGTAATATGACATGTTCCAAACTCTGACGTTATTTGTAACGACCCATGCCTAGAATTTGAATCAAGATTAGTACTTGATGACTCTCGACATTTTCCTACGATATGGTCACAACTACTTCTCGCTTCTTAAGAATGAAGACTGTTCTTATGGATCAACATGAGTCATTCTAGCATGCTTTGTTCTTTCTCTTTCAAGAAAAGATCAATTATTGAATGTTAAGTAACTATACGTTAAAAGTTGTATCTAATCGGTTTTTAGGTGCCGAAACCTAAAATATGTTTAATATGTTTTTAAAATTTAAATTATATATATATATTACAATCTTTTTATTATGGTTTTGAGCGTAAATTTGAAGAATTATAAGACAAGGGAAGGTGAGGGGTTGGTGTTACGTTTCTTCGGCAGACATTCCATTATTCACTCTCAGCTTCTTAGCTCGGGAGAGTACGACTGTGACGTGTCAACAAAGTAAATTATTTGCCCCCAAAATTGAGCCTATAAAGATAGGGAATATATATATATATATACGGAATATATATTTTTTTTAATATTATGTTTATTTAAAATATTATAATTTGTTCTTCAAAAAAATATATTTCTAAATCTGGAATGAATAAAAGTGCCCAATATAGTTGAATTTGTTCATATTTAAAAATTAGCCTTTTTAGGAATACCCTTTTTCATTAAATTATTCCTAGTTTTTTGTAATAGCACGTGGAATTGAAGTTTGAATTAAAAGTGTTCGTGGATTGAAACGAGTCAGATTGAGATAGTTTTTAGATTTAGTGAAAATGTTCGAGCCGTAAATTTTTTAAACTAGAACAACTCTTATAAATTAGAGGGTTAAAATATTTAAAGATAATTTTTAAAAATATATATTCAAATTGAATTATAATTCTTTACTTAACACTTTACTTTTATTAAAAATAAAAATTTAAACAAACAATCTCAATCATCTAAACAACCTAATAAATAAAAAAAAAGAAGATTATATTAAATTGGGTTGAGTTGTGATAGAAAAAATTTCGAATAAATATTAAACCGTTTAAATTATTAATTTGATTTAGCATTCAATTAAATTGAAAGTAACCCAAATGATGAAGTTATTTAAACTATTGTTTATACACTTACTACACATAATATATATATATATATATTTAATTTTATAATTATTGAAAAGACAGGACATGAAAGAAGTGAGTAGAATGTCTTAATTATAATATCCAATTTAAAATCTTAATGTCCATAAATTATTTGATAAAATGAGAACCACACACATGCTTAGAAAGTCCACTTTGAATCAAACTTCTCATTATCTTCAACTAACTTAACCTTCCAACTTGCTTTGCTTTTGCTTCTTTGGTCGCCGAAGAAGACGGCTATCCTTTTCACTGTCATCAGTTAAATCCACCACTAACAGATATTGTCATTTTTTAATTTTATTTTTCGAAAATGTATTTATTAGGGAGAAGTTTCCACACTCTTGTAAAGATGTTTTATTCTCCTCCCTTTTAGAATTAAAAGACGAAGAAACGAAACCCTATATGTATATATATGTATGTATATTTGTTGCTTAGGAAAAATTCCAAAGGTTTCCGGTACCATGATCGGCTCCGTCGTCATCGCCACCATGATTATTGAAACGGGGAGGGCTAAGAAGCATTCCTTCCGCCATATTCATTAGAACATTAGGCATATCAAAAATCAAGTCCTCGTCCATGAAATGATTTCCCACTTCCCCTGGATCATTACTACGGCCACCGTGAAAACCACTCCTTGCCTCGATGGCGGCTGCTGCGGCACCAAGCGCAGCGGCGGCAGAGGCGGCTGCAGCCTGAATATCAGAGGGTGAACGTGAAGCAGGAACAGGGAGAGAGGACGCAGAATTGGGGAAATTGAGGTGAGTGTCGTGGCCCTTGAGAGCAAGGGCAGCAACGTCATAAGCCACAGCCGCCATTTCAGCTGTCGGGAAGGTTCCCAACCAAATCCGATTTGGCTTCCGGGGCTCCCGAATTTCCGACACCCATTTGCCTGTGTTGCGGCGTCGTACGCCTCGGTAAATGGGGTGGCGGCCGGAAGTAGCCATGGAGGAGGTGAATCGAAGGGAAAAGTGAGGAGGAGGAGGAGGAGGAGGAGGGGAGGGGCGGTGGGGTTGAAGAGATGGAGAGAAGGCATTTATGGAGGAAGAAAAAGGGAGGGGGAAATGGCGGAGGAGATGAGTGCAGACCAGTTGGAGATGAACTAAGTTCTGATGAGGGTTGGGGTGGCAGCCATTGGAGGAGACAGCTTGGAGATTTAGGGACGAAATAGAGAGACAAGGATTTTCAATTTTTGGAACAGTCGAGGATTTATATGTTAATATTACTCAATTATATGGACAATTTCTAAGTTTTTTTTTTCCTTTTTGTTTTTGAAAAGGTTGAGTATTAAAAATAACGGGGAGATATGCATGCACAAACAAAACATGCATGCATATACGAGGGACCTAAATTAATGAAGAATTATAGTAGCGGATGCCACGGTTATACAAACAAAAGTACATCAAAGGACTACATGTATAACGACCTAGGCCCAACGCTAGCAGATATTGTGATGTCCCACATTGGTTGGGGAGGAAAACAAACCACAATTTATAAAAGTGTAGAAAGGAGCCTGAAAGGGAAAGCCTAAAGAGGACAATATATGCTAGCGGTAGATTTGGGTCGTTACAAATAGTATCTGAGTCAGACACCAGATGATGTGCCAGCCTTCTCGTTGTTCTCCCAAGGGGGTAGACACGAGGCGGTGTGCCAGTAAGAACATTGGCCCCAAAGGGGGGTGGATTTGGGGGTGGTCCCACATCGATTAGAGGAAGGAAAGAGTGCTAGTGAGGACGTTGGGCCCCAAAGGGGGGGTGGATTGTGATGTCCCACATTGGTTGGGTAGGAGAACAAACCACTATTTATAAGAGTGTGGAAACCTTCCCCTACCAAACGCGTTTTAAAGCCTAAGGGGAGCTCAAAAGGAAAAGCCCAAAGAGGACAATATCTGATAACGATAGATCTGGGTTGTTACAACATGTTGCGTGGGAGTTCAAAAGGGAAAGCCCAAAGAGTGTACAACATTTGCTAACGGTGGATCTGGGTTGTTACAATATGTTGCGAGGCAAAAAATTGAAAGAGTGTTGGGTAAGATTCGGAAATCAACATGCTACTAGTATTCGTGGTTGTCGCGCAGAGTGTTACAATTATGTTTGTCTAAGTCGTGTTGTCCATGAACGTATGCCAATTCCGAACTCCTTTTACTTGGAAAGACTTTTATTATTCTTGTTATGACAAGGTGTATGATAGGTCACCAAAATCATGTCTACCGAGAGCTAAAATACTCCAAAATTTACTATACGAGGATGTAACTAGTCATCAATTTGCTATCAAAGTGAGGGTTGTTGCTTATCCGCTTTTGCCTATAACATTCCAAGATTCGCTCACATTTTCTTTCAAATTATTTTCAACGAAGTCTGAATCTCACACAGGTGACTTGTTCGTTAGGTTAGAACAAGTGTCATAAAATTGTTGTCCCGTTGCGACAAGAGTGCACTTGTGACACAGAGTGCAACGCCAAAAGGATGGGATTAGAAAACGGTGATGGGAGCTAAGAGCGAGCAACTAGTCGAGAAATCGAAAAGCGAAGTTGGCTTACCTCAACAATTATTATTATCATTTAGTGTAAGCCTCTAATTAACTTGCATGTGAAGTTAATCGACAGTAGAGACTAATCACCTAATTAAAGTAATGGTTTTTCTAACTTCACCATCATTCTACTTTTTAGAATATTTTAATTTCTACAATTTATAAAAATTATTTTTAAATATTAATTTTTTAAATACTGCTTTTTACTTTATTTTATTATAGTATTGATATAGTATTTCTTTATTATTATTATTTTAAAATTTTTATATCATTCAATTATCCTTTCTTGTATAGTAAAAGATTAATTGAACTATTATTTAAAGAAAAAAAAAATCCTACCAACTTCAAGATGGGGTGAAATTAGAAGAGAACGGAGCTCAAATGGTTGAAATATGTGAACTAAAAATCTAGAGTCGTAGATGGAGTACGGGATTGATTTAATTGATTTGTCAACCTCATTATCTCTCGGCCTCTAGTCTCGAGTAAAGATTGCATATCTGATTCAAGTCAAGCCGAAAAATTTAGTGTATTATTGATTTTAGATGAGTCTTAATAAAAGGTGAAGAGACAGGCGCGTGTGGAAATTATTGAAAACTTGTTCGTGGGACGCGTTTGTTTGGAGCAGTTTCATATTGATACAACGTTCATTCATGAACTTGAAAATAAAAATAAAAACATTTCCTTTTCAAGTCTTAGTCAGTTTGAGACATGAAAGACGAGCTTTTACCATTTTCCAAGAAAGGAGACCGAAATTTCCTTTTGATATTGCACATTATTCATTCATTTTTTTTAATAACTTTTTTCTTTATTTATTATTTAAAATTTTAATGAAATAATCTTATATCGGTTCGAAATAATATTGTTCGTGTGAAATTTTCTTAGTAACAACAATATTTTTAATGGTATATTTAGAACATATATATAACTTCTAAATACACTGTATTTTTACGTGGGTTTCTCGTGCATTAATCGATTGAGAGAAATAATTTTTTGAAACATTTGAAATGAACGTCCACGATGATATTTTATGTGACGAGTATTTTTATATCGAGGATGTAGCTATTCCATATTACTAAGATAGTTTTCTCAACATTCAAATAAGTGACATCCATTTTTTTCTTTTTACAGTTAACTAAACGTTGATGACCCTACTAAAACCCCGCCCCACCTTGACCTTGTTAAACCGAAAATGTTAAAATATATATAAAAGATGAGAACTGAAGTAGGAGACAGGGACGAAGACAGAAAAGGTTCTCTATTCCCGCTCCACCCATAGATATCTCTAATTAAAATCCAAATGATTTAAAAATATATATATAAATAAAAGATAAAAGAGTGACTAATTATCCGACAAAACTATAATTAATACTTGTGTATTTACGTCATGTTTTTTTTAATGTTTTTAACACTATCAAAGGCTACTCTAAACACTATATTTTCAGGGCCTGCCATTCGGCCCATTTCGTAGGATTTGGGCCAAGGCCCAACTCAGGATTGGGGTTTTCTTCCATCTTTTATTTTTTATTTAATTTTTTCTTCTCATAACCATTTATTTCTCCCCCTCCCATCAATTAAAATTAATTATCTAAGAAATTTCAAGACTTTATTGTCGAATTCGTGTCGAGAATTTAGATTTTGAATATGGACTCAAAAATATATAATTTAAAATAAGATAAAATGACTTTAGTAAAAGAAGAATTAAAACTTTTTATACACTAAATATTTCAAAATTGAACACAAAAAAAGAGATTAGAAGGAATAAATTAAAAAAATAAAATTAAGGGAAGTTTAGAAGCTGATGGGATTGATGATTTAAACCCAATATTCTTTTGTCATTAAAAAAATATATATAATCCCTTTAATTAGTACTTGGGAAATTAAAGTCATCAACTTTGTTGTAGTTCATTATTACTATTATTATTATTATTATTATTATTATTATTATTATTATTATTATTATTACTTTTTACACAACTTGGTTGGTAGGGTTGCCAAATCATTATCGTTTTCTCGTTATCATGCATTAACATCTAAAAGTTCACGGATTTATTCAACCCCGTCATCGATGGATATCTATAAATTGATTTGCTATCATTCTTCAAATCAATGGTTGTTCATATGATAGAGCTGATATGTTCAAATCAAGGGATGAATTATTGAGTGCATGGAAGTCCATGGTAGTGGGTATAGAAGGACGGTGTTTTGAGCGTTTGATTTTTGAATGAAATCTGGGAAATCCAAATCTAGAAAAAGGCGAAAAAGAAGGGGGTCAATTTTGGAATAATAAAAAATAGGTGAGGGTGGGAAATGCAAATAAAGGAAAGTTGAGGGAGTGGAAGGGTAAATAAGGAAAAGGAAAAGGGCAGAAGGGGCAGCACCTGAACAGCGGAGTTTATGGGACACTCGTGCATGGTTTTTGTTGGTATTATTATAAATAGAGAAGTGGTAGCAAATGCATGGATGGAACGTTCTGGTCTTCCAAAAGCAAAATTTTCAGGTCTCTCTCTGACTTTTCTCTTATCTTTTTCTCTGACTCACCCACACGCTCTCAGATTCTCCTGCTCTCTTACATCCCCATCTCCATCTTCCCTTTTCTTTTCCTTCAATTATTGTTCTTCTTCTTACTTTCCATCCGTCCCCAACCCGGCTCTAACCCGACCACCTTACCGACTTCCCAGATAGTCGAGTTCTTGTAGCTTGTGTTTCCACTTTCATGGCTAGGGTGTTGGTAGACAGTTTCATATGAACCAACACATCTCGATCATACAATATGAACTTGAACATAGCTGCGAACAATGTTGTTCAAATTACCATAAAATAAAGTCAACATCTATTAAAATTGAATTCAGGGTGCCATCAATTTCGATTTCATTTATACCACAAAGGTTTCAAGTTACTTCAAATAGTAACTAATTATGGTCATAAAATATAAAAGTTATAACTCTTGTAATGCGTTATCGAAAGTTAAGAGTTTTCATTTTGAGACTATATAAAGTCATGTATGTTATCTTTGTAAGGTAGACTTGGAAAATATATAACATGAGAATTTGTGCTTTACTTCAGCCAATGACTAAGTTTCTTTACAGTCCTATATAGTTTAGAATCATTCAAGCTTGACATGATCAATCTTACTCGTAGAGTAATTCAAATCTCAAAAAAGTATTATCATCTTGAGATGTTGATCAACAAGGTAATTCGAATCTTACCTCATTTACAGTGATTCCTTATCATTTGATATCAAAACTTTCTATTGGGTTGATTTCTTATCAGGGTTCATTTTGAGTAATGAAGAACGGGTTAGGGATGAGTTAAAAATGGGTGTTTAATGTAGGTTGTGAGATTAATAAGGTTAGAGGTTTGTTAAGTAACAAGAGACAAGTTGAAGAAGAAAGCTGCAGACCAATTGAAAGCGTGGACCAAGTTGGTCAGAGCATGAGAACTTCTTCAAACACGTTTGATTAGCCTTTTGTACCTGTGAGTATTGAATGGCTACAAAATAAAGTTACCCCATAACATAAAATAAAATAATTTAATGAACCATTCATGAGAGACAGTGATAGGGAAAGCAACAGCTCCATGTAAAGCATTTAACATCTCTTTAATTAATGTCCCAAACACATAACATATATTCATTCATCTTCTAATCTAATAACGCTAATATCGACCCATCTCAATTCGTCAAGTTTAATGTCAGATCTCACATCAGTTGGAGTTCTTTATAAGAATGTGGAAACTTCTTCTTAGTAAACGTATTTTAAAACTGTAAGGTTGACGGACTAAAGCAAATAATATCTACTAACAGTGAGTTTGAGCTGTTATACTTAACGTCACGAATAAATAAAGGGTGATAACGAGCGAAATAGGAGAGATGGGGAAAGATGGGTTTGAAACTCACATGGGGCAAATGTGGCCTGCAACACACCAACGCAAACAGGCACCCTGAGACTCTGAAACCCCTTACCCTATTCTCAGATATAGTACTTCTCTTCTTTTCAATTATTGCTCTTCCCTTTGGATTTGCTTTACCCCCTTTTAACCTAATATAAATCCAACCCGATCTTTCTTACTCTAACGCTTACGACGACCCGCGATATGATATCGTATAATTGTATGGTGTTGTCCACTTTTTGTCATCGATATACCAATTGAGGTATGATAGAGTACAGTTTCGTGCAATTTCAACCTTTGGTTAGAACGGGTTTTCTTTGATGTTTTTAGTTTAACATCATGGGTTTTCATTATATTCTTATAGTTTTCGAGAGATACCCAAATTCAGTGGATAAAACTATTATTGTCAGATCCTACTTCGATTGGAGAGATGAACGAGTTTCAACAATGACATTGGAAACCGCACGGAGTGGATTGTGAGATCTCACGTTCATTGAAAAAGGAAATGAAGTATTCTTTTTAAGTAGCAGATGTGTTCTAAAAATCTTGAGTGAAATTTCGAAAGAAAAAGCTCAAAGAGAACAATATGTATTAGCGGTGGATTTAGACGGTTACCATAGGAAAAAATACAATCGAGTATTATCGGGTTAATATTAAAATAATAATAATAATAATACTGTTTGGAAATTAAAATAATAAGGAAAATTAGGAGAAAAAGGCGAATTTATGACCACTTTTGATATGGGGTAGGTGGGTTGACTGGAGTTGTGATTGGTGGAAGAGAAAAGGGAAGGGAAACGGCGTCGTTTAGAGAGCGCGTAGATTAAACTCCAGAAAGAGAAATGTCCCGAAAGGAAAAAAGGGAATGCGACAAGTCAAAAGGTCAGAATACTAAGCACTGTACACGTCAGCAACAGGAGGCCATTCCCACCTCGTCTTTACTCGACTTGTCGTTTGGTGGCCTCACTGCCAAACACATCAAATTTCCACTATTCCTTATTCCTATCAAAACCTGTCTTATTTTGACATCCAAACACTCCATAAGTCTGGTACACACACTAAGGAGTGTAAATGAATATTATGAACATATGAATATGGTTTGAAATATTGACATCAAAAGTTGAAGAGCTTGAGAGATTAATAGCATAGCATTAGATGAAGAGAACATACTGAGTCTTTGTCATCGACATGGGTCCATCTCCCTGACTCCGACTGCGTAAAATCTAGCTTTTTCGTGGACGACACGATCCGAGTCTACCGCTACTCCTCTCCCTTTTCCCTTTTATCTCTTCTTCTTCTTCTTCTTCTTCCTCTTCCTCTTCCTCGTTCTCGTCCTCTTCTGGAAATGGATGATCAATATTCCCTTTCCGATCTCCGCCACCTCATCACTGCCCCGCCTCGCTCTCATTTCCCTTCTTCCTCAATTCCCCACCACGATCTTGCTTCTACCGCCTTTCGCCACCACCATACCCCCTATGATCTCATTCGCTCTCAACCCACCACCGTCCTTGGTTCCGCTTCCCCTACTAGCTTCGATGCTCAAACCACCACCGCTCGGTGGCCTCGCCAAGAGACTCTCACTCTCTTGGATGTCAGATCCCGCCTCGATTCTAAGTTTAAAGAAGCTAACCAAAAAGGACCCCTTTGGGATGAAGTTTCTAGGTATCTATCTATTTATGTTTTTTTTTTTTCTTTCTTCTGGGAGGATGAATTAAACCTCGTTATTTTAAAAAAAAAACATGTTGGATTTATGAACAAGTACCAGAATTCAAGATTGGGGGTTTTTTTTTTTTTTTTAATTTTGAAAATGACCATACACTCTACATGAATTCAGCTGCTTTCTTGCTTAATTTTGTCTTGGAATCTACTTTTTAGAAAGAAGTGAGAGATGAGAGAAAGGAATTATGACAATATCTTTATTTTTAGTCCAAAATTTTGAAAAATTTGTGTTTTTTTTTTTCCTTCAAAAACAACTTTTCTTAAAAAAAACACCGACCCTTTTAATGTTTCAAGAACATTGTTAAGAAAAATACCCCAAAAATAAAATTACCCAATTTTCTAAACTCAAAATTAATGAAAAATTTCGTCTTGTTCGTTGATTAAACACAAAAAGATGATGAATTTGTAACAATTTTGGTATAAATCTATAATCTTTGATTGTTATTTTGAAATCTAGGGCTTTTTTTCGTGGAAATTAATGAAATTATTATTATTATTTTTTCAGAATTATGGCTGAGGAACACAATTATCAAAGAAGTGGAAAGAAATGCAGAGAGAAGTTTGAGAATTTATATAAATATTACAAAAAAACAAAGGATGGCAAAGCTGGAAGACAAGATGGCAAAAACTACAGATTCTTCAGGCAGCTTGAAGCTCTCTATGGTGAAACCAGCAATGCCACTTCACTTCCAGACTCCCATTTTGTTGGAGATGGCAACCTTATATTCCAACAAGATGGGACTAGTAATCCAACCTCCGGTCACATGAGCTATGATGCTCAGCTGAAGCACTACTGCGACAGTCTCAGCCTCTCGAACACGTCCGAGTTTGAAACCTCTGTGTCGTCCGATGGTAATGACGAGTTTGGTTCGGTCAATGATTCGGTGGAGAAGAGGAAGAGGCGAGCTGGGAAATGCTGGAAGGTGAAGATCAAGCAGTTCATTGGCTTGCAAATGAGGAAGCTAATTGATAAGCAAGAGGCTGGGTTGGAGAAGCTCATGAAGACTCTTGAACAAAAGGAGAAGGCAAGAATGGTATTGTTCTTCATCATTGCCTTCAACTTAAATTTTTAATCTTTCAATTTGATTCATATTTCAATCCCACTCTCTAATAATATCCAATAATCACGAGAGTCCGGTAATCGTCCAAGCTCACTTTAAGTAAATATTGTCTTATTTGAGTTTTTTCTTTCCGGCTTCTACTCACGCTAGAGAGAGGTATAAATAGAATCTCACCGTTAGTAGATATTGTCTTATTTGGGTTTTCTCGTTCGGGCTTCCACTCACACTAGGAAAATGTTTCCATACCCTTATAAAGTGGGATCTCACCGTTAGCTGATATTGTCCTATTTGGGTTTCTCTTTCGAGCTTTCCCTCGTGCTAGGGAGAGGTTTTCACACCCTTATAAAGTGGGATCTCACAATCCACCGCCTTCAAGGCTCAACATCCTCACTAGCACACTGCCCTGTGTCCACCCTCTGATACCAACCTCTTGTGAGGCTCCGCATCCTCGCTGGCACACTGCCTGGTGTCCACCCTCTAATACCAACTATAACAACCTAATCCTATCGCTAGCAGATATTGTCCTTCTTTGGGATTTCCCTTTCGAGTTTTCCCTCAAGGTTTTTAAAATGCGTGGAGAGGTTTCCACACCCTTATAAAAAAATGTTTCATGCTCCTCTCCAACCGATGTGGGATCTCACAATCCACCCCTTTCGGCTCCCAGCGTCCTCACTAGCATATCGTTCAATGTCTGGATATGATACCATTTGTAACAGCCCAAACTCACCGCTAGCAGATACTGTCATGTTTGGACTTTCCCTTCAAGGTTTTTAAAACGCGTCTACTAAGAAGAGATTTTCACGCCCTTATAAAAAATGTTTCGCTCCCCTCTCCAACCGACGTGAAATCTCACCTATTATGAAGTGATATTGAGATGATCATATCTTAACAAATGGTATTAGAGTCATATCTTAGAACAAAAAAGTTATGAACGGTCTAGTCTATTTAACCTACAAGACCAACTCTCTTGAAAAATTCGTGGGGATGAATATTGAAATACGACTCTTCCCTGACTCGTGGACATCTCTAGCATCGAAATCATGAATACTAATAGATTCTCGTAACGATGATTCATTCGGGGTTGTTCGGTCGGTTTTCAGGTATGGGAAGAGGAATGGAGGAAACAAGAAGTGTCAAGAATTGAGAGAGAAAGAAGCTTTTGGGCAAAGGAGAGAGCATGGATAGAAGCTAGAGATGCAGCGTTAATGGAGGCATTACAAAAGCTAACAGGCAAAGAGTTAATCACCGCCGAGCCTCATCAAAATGAAGATGGTAGTGAGATACTCAACAATTACCAAACAAAAACAATGGATCAAACCAACAAGAAACGCAAGGACAATTCAAGATCACCCACCACAACCTACAATCTTTACTTCCAAACTGATTCCTCCGTCTACGGCGGCGGTGGTCGTGGCGCCGAGATGAAAGAACAAAGTCCGAACAGCTCGAACGCCGGGGGCAGTGGCGGTGGCAGCCAAGTGGTGCAAGATAGCTGCTTTTTCTTGATGGGTGAAGGAGATCAATCTCAATCTGGTTTGTGGGAGAATTTTGGGCTCAAACTCAACAATGGAAGCCATCGAACTTGAAACACTTCGATCTAGCTTATCTAGCCTCGGTTGTAGAGGGGAACGAATCATTCCTTATAAAACGTAGAAATCTCTTCATGTAGAAACTTCTTCCTAGCAGACGCATTTGAAATTGTGATGATGACGGCTATGCATATCATATCAAAGTGGACAATATCGGTTAGCACGTGTCTGCATGGTCAAATTTTGCTGCCATGCATGTGCTTTTTTTAATTTATTCCTAATTTTCTATCTTTTCTATCTTAAACCTCCGAATATTATTAAATACTATAATTTTTTTTATTTACTTTATCATATTATCATACGTTTAAAATTGATTTGCATTTATAAAAGTGAAGTGTGACGTAAATAGAGAGTAGATATTTTTGTAGTATGGATATTTCTTTCATTCAGTCTGATTTGTGTTAGAATTATTTTAAAAATAACACGAGACCCTAAAAGTAAAGCTACGATAGTGTGGATGAAAAGAGTAAATATTCTGATAGTGTGGATACTTCTGTCGTTCAATCTCGTTCATGTCAGAATTATTTAAAAAATAATACGAGACCCTAAAAGCAAGGCTACGGTAACGTGGATGAAAAGAGTAAATATTCTGGTAGTGTGGATACTTCTGTCGTTCAATCTCGTTCATGTCAGAATTATTTAAAAAATAACACGAGACCCTAAAAGCAAGGCTACGATAATGTGGATGAAAGGAGTAATATTTTGGTCGTATGGATATTTATTTTCATTCAGGGTTGTTCGTGTCAGAATTATTTTAAAAACTACACGAAACCCTAAAAGCAAAATTAAAAAAAACGTGAATAATTAAAGTGAGTAGATATTGAGATAGGATCATAAATGCATGGGTGAAGTTGTTCAAAGCCTTCCCTTAAATAAGAAAATGTCCTTTGGATGTGGCAGAGATAGACAAAAGGGTGTCTCCTTTACTCTCATATTGCCATTACAGCTCCCAACAGCTTTCTTTAGAAAAACAATAAATTATTCACTTTGAATCATTTTCTACAATAAATTTATTTTTATAGATTAAAACACAAAATCAAAAGGAAAAAAAAACTAAAATGGATAAACTTTTGATGGGTGTTCGAGATTTCACTAAATGTAGAATAAAAATCAAACAACGATAACAAAAATATGTTTACGTCAACGCTTGTTTCGAGAAAGCTTTAAGTACAAGAACTAAAACGGGATGAGATATAGAAAAAGAAAGTAAAACATAATAAGCATAGAATTAAATTATTGCGTGAGAAAATAAGCTTTCGAAACTGTCCTAAAACACGAACAAAAAACCGTCGATAAGTAAACTTTCGAAAGTGTCCTAAAACACGAACAAAAAGTCGTCGACGGTCAAAAGAGCGAAGTCGAATAAGGTAAAGTAGGTTAAAAGAGGGTTTAAAAAGAGGGGCAGTGATTTAGTACGATGTGGAAGCGCTTTGATCTCCACTTTTAAGTCACAAAGAGCTGTCATGGAATTGGATATCTGCCATTGTCGTCCTGGTTTGTGAGTTTCTGGGCATTCAATCTTAAACTTCCACTTCACTGCACTTTCTTCTTCGTCTCCCGATGAGCTGACAATGTGTAATGGTAAAGGGATTTGAACACAAACAAACCGAAATTTCAATTCAAGGATATAGATAAATCCCTGTTTTTCCTTCCTTTCTTTTACAACTGAAACAGAAAACCAGCACACTCAACAATCACAGCAAAAAGCTAACCTTCAAAGGGCTTATTTGTTGTACCTAAACATTCATAAAACACATCTCAAGATGCTCAACATACTACACCAAAGCAGCACGGAACAACAATTTTTAGTACTTATAATCCTTCTCATGAAGACTCTCAGCTGCGCCCTCACCGATCACGGCATCGCCCTTGTAAGTTCCGAGTGTTGCCTCGGAGTTTGCTTTGCACCTTGTTAGGAAAGCAGCTCGGGCCTTCTCGACATTGTCGTCCTTTCCTGCCCATGCCTTGAGAGTACTCTGCTGAAGGGCACGGCCAAAGGAGAAAGACAAAGACCATGGCTTCTTACCCTTTAGCTTGTTCATGGCATTCAGGTTGAGAGTTGCCTCCTCTTCACTCTGCCCACCTGACAAGAAAACGATGGCGGGAACTGCAGCAGGAACGGTGCGTTGAAGAGCTCGAACGGTGTATTCGGCAATCACTTCTGGAGCAACCTTGGCAGCCTCGGATCCAGGGGTAACCATGTTGGGCTTCAATAGAGTTCCTTCAAGGAGGACATGGTGATCGTTAAGGGCCTTGTAGCATGCAGCAAGAACACGCTCGGTCACCTCAGCACACTTGTCAATGCTGTGAGAACCATCAACCAGAATTTCAGGCTCAACAATTGGAACAAGACCGTTCTCCTGGCAGATAGCAGCGTATCGAGCCAATCCATAAGCATTTTCATTGATAGACAATTGTGAGGGCTCAGTAGGACCGATCTTGAGCACAGCACGCCACTTAGCAAACCTAGCACCGGCTTCGTAATACTTTTGGCAGCGCTGGGCAAGGCCATCAAGACCCTGGGTGGTTGTTTCACCATTAGTACCAGCAAGTTCAACAGTACCCTTGTCAACCTTGATGCCAGGCAACACACCGCCTTCCTTCAAAACATCAACAAATGGCTTTCCTGCAGAAACAACCAGATAAAGAGAGCATTACAATTAAAAACTAAATTGCTGATGCTCGTGATCGACACAGCAAAAATTGGACTTCTGATTTCCTAGATTGTCAGTTTACCTGCAGCAGTCTTCTGGTAAAGAGTCTCCTCAAACAGGATAACTCCACTGAGATACTGAAGGGCACCAGGAGTGAGGAAGAGAAGTTCTCGGAGAGCACGTCTATTTGATTCAACGTTCTCGACATTGATACTCGCTAAACGTTTGCCAATGGTACCAGTTGATTCATCAGCAGCAAGGATACCCTTTCCAGGAGTGCCAATGTAGGCAGCATTGGCAATGAGCTCATCTACATAGAACAAGAAGAGAAGAAATCAACCAAAAATATTAAAACATGATATGAAGTTCAGTCAGAAAGAACGGAACTTCGTTATCAATAAAAGCATCACTCCAGAGTTCAACAAGTTCATGACATGATCCATATGAACAAACATATATCACAAACAAGCATTATAGAACTACAACGACATATCAATGTTCAATATATTCAAAATCCATAACTGATTTACACTCATCAGTTTGCACATGTTCTTAGTTTTAGATTCCTTCTTCACCAGATAGACAGCTTCAATCTATTGAAAGATCATAGTGGAATCTTTGAATAGAAAGAAACCAGAAAATTCTATAGAAAGAAAAATTGTCACAATAGACAGTAAAGATCTTGTTACAGAAGTTAAAAAGTAGGATCAGTAATTGAGCTATTCAGAAATCTCAACCAGCGATCTGTTATTGTGATCTTGTCACTTGAAAACTCTATCCCAACCATAGTCAAGATCAACATCTACATACCCAAATAATGATATTGAAACAGCAAAAATCAAAGTAAAATTCCATATACAGTCAAGAAAACTGTAATTTAAACTATAATCAAATCAAATCTAAAAAAAGTAGTAATATTGAAGTTAATGTTGTATGTATGAGTTATAACATGTCATAGGGCAGATCAAAGTACAAAAAGAAAAAAATTAAGAAAAATCATTGAAGTCAAGAACTAAACGATGAATCGTGGCTAAAATAGATTAAAACCCCTTATAAATAATGAAACAGAGAAAAACCTGACAGAATCAAGTAAAATAACTCTAGATCTCAACAGAAAAACACAGGGAAACATAGTAATCATCAAAACAGAGCCTCATCACTCCGATTACTGGCAACAGAAGAACATAGAATCGAACAAACACTCCAGATCCGAGAAACTAAATCAAGAGACACAAATCAACCAAACAAAAAGACATAAAAAACAACCCGATCAAGCAGAAATACGAACAAAAAAAACCCCAAAATATACTGTGATCGAAACAGAAAAGCAGAAGTTCAAAGAATTGGAAAAAGGGGAGAATTACCCTGGTACTTGCTCTTGAAGGAAGACATTTTCCAAACGGAAATGAGGATTGAAGAAGCAGAGTCGAGAAATGGAAACAGAGAGAGAGAGAGAGAGCAGTGAATTGGAGGAAGAATTCCGGCCGCTCTGCGTTTATATTAAGCGGTTCGGGAGACACAAAAAAGGGATTTTAGAGAGAGAGAGAGAGAGATTATCGCCACTTGTTTTGGCGTTTTCTTTTTCCGCAAGAAAATATGGATTTTTCATTTAACACAAAGATCACTGCGATTTTACCACTTTACCCTTCTTGTCTTGGGATCGTAAAAGAATATTCCAGAACTTCCAATTATTATGTATTAATTAAGTTTAATTAAGTTTCTGTTGCTAAATAAGTCTCAACTGTCAGTTGGTGCATAGTTGTTGGAGAGCCATATATATTTTCAAAATTTGACTTTTAAATAATTAAAAATTATTTCTAAAAATAGTTGGATAATAAATAAATAAATAATTAATTAAAATAAAATAAATAAAATTTCATAGAATTATACAATTCATCGACCAATCTAATTCATAAAATTTTAATTTATTTTGAACTTAATCTATTTGCTCCTCGACTTTGTTCGTAAAGTCTCAAATTTTGATGTCAAAGTCAACGGGCAATTATGACATAAGACTAATACCTATGAATATTCTTAAATATTAAATTTAGTTGACTCTAAGTATTTTCTATATATATATATATATAGGAGGGAATGACGTACTAAAACATACCTGGACTTTAATATTTTAAATTAGGCTATTAATTTAATTTGTGGAACATAGTAATAATATAATTTAACTCCACATACGTGACATATTTGTATTTTTTTTTCTAAGAAAAAACTATATATTATATCTTCTTTACACCTCATATGAATTAAATTAGTGGCAATTTGAGCATGCTTGATGATGCTGCCATTGTGTCAACTCATTGTAAACATCTTTCTTCGTCAAGGTTGTTTCTATTTATAAGATAATTATAAGTATATGTTTTTATTTATAGGGATAATTTGAATTTCTAGTATTTTGATTAAATTAATAAAAAAAATAATTAACGTGCAATATAATTAATAATTAAGGTACAGTATAAAGATAAAATTTTATTAAGAGATCTAAAAAATGCATTAAAAAAATGTGAGTCTTGTTTCAAGAGATGGTGTAGTTTGGGCCGGCCTGAAATCTTTGGGTCAAAACAGTGGGCCAAAAGCCCAATTTTGTTATTTCACTACCAACCGTCCAATTTTAAAAATAAAATTATGTTTTTTAATTTTTAAAATTTAATTTGGTTTTTTTAGGTGTAACTAATGAAAAAAAAATTATTTCCGTATAAAAATTATAACTTTGATCCTCGTTGTTTTTTTTAATATAATGTTTTACATCTTTTAATATAATTAATTAGAAAATAAAAACTATTCATTAAAAAAATTAAAATTACACGGACCAACCCAAATTGTAAGAGTTGGGTTTAATTGGATTGGCATTTCGAGTTAAGTTGAGTTAATTTTTCTGAACCCAAATAAATTCAGTTTGGTTTCGAGTTCATGGAACAAAATTCGGGTTGACTTAAATCGAAAAGAACTTACAAAATATATTAAAGAGTTTAGCGTATTCGTGGGTCAAATACGTGGAAGGCTTGTTCGGATTGGATGGTTTGAATTTCTACTTTTATTATGAAAATAAATAATAAAAAAATAATTAAACTCATTTATTATTTACATAAGTGACATACAAATTTACAATTTTTTGCATATGAATCTATACATGAAAAAAAACAACATGTGAAAGAAAATGAAATAATTCAAACTAAAAACAAAAAAATAAAAAACCCAAAAGTCAAATCAAATCAAAATCAATCAGGATGGTTAGAAGCTCGAATCAACAGAGAAAACCCATTCCTCTCTTGCTTCGTCTTCTCCTCCTCCACCCACAGCCGACTGTCCAATCCACTCCTCCTCCTGAACATAAACGCCGCCGTCGCCGTCGCCGCTGCATGTTCCGGCCGGAAAAGCCATTGATAGACATCCCACATCATGTCCACCACTGACCCATCTACAAAAATCGTTTGATTCCCACGGAAATTCCACCTCAATCTCTTCACTTCAACCACCTGTTTCTTGTCGACGAACACCGCAAGCCTCTGGTTTTTCAAATCCTCTCCGCCAACGCCGCCGCACATGACAAGAATCTCATGGAGGCTACCGGCATCGGAGAATCTAGCCTTGGTCAAAAAAACCAAATCATCGCCGGAAAACTCCTCTGTTCGAGAAACCAAAGAGAATTTCACGAACTGGGCATCGAATTTCCTTTCCAAAATCCCCAATTTCACCAACTTATCCCTCTCGTCGCCGATCAACAACCCGATTTCAGAATCCACCGTAACGACGACGTAAAAGCCACTGGTGGGTTCGGGTCCGGCGTCGAACTGGGCCTCGGAGATGTCCCAGAAGACGGAAATCACAGAATCGTTCACCGATTTGAAGGATTTGAGGCCCTTTCCGGTGAGAATTCGATGGGAAATTGAATTGATTTTGATGGTAAAGGATTGACCCATTTCCATGGAAGTCCAGTGGAGGTGAATTAGCAGAGGATTTTGGAGGGTCGAAATATTGGCTGTGTAAGTGGAAGAAACGGAAACAGGGGAAGCGGGAGATGGGAATTTGGAGAAGACGACATGGGGATGAGGGAAGGCGGCGGAGCAGTAAGAATCGGAGACTTTGACGGCGTGTTCACTGTAACAAGCGGCAATGTTTCTCCTCATCAGGAAGAAGAAGAACAACAACAACAAGAAAGAAAGGGATAATTCAAAATTTGAAGCTGTTTCTTGTGTTTTAAAGTGGGGTAAAAGGAGAAGAATAATTCTTTGTTTGCCTAAGAATCCAGAAAAAATGGGAAATATATATATGTATATGTATATATGAATGTATGCATGTATATTTTAAGGATGATGGTGAAAAATTCAACTTAATTAATAAAAATAACCCACTTTATCTTTAAACAATACATATATATATATATATATATATATATATAAATTTATTTTGAAAATTAAAGATATTTTAAAACAATTTCTATCCAAAATTAATTGTTAATTTTTTTAAAAAAATTTAAGTATATTATTGAAATTTTTAAAAATTTATAGATTTTTTTTTTAAAACAAAATGCTAATTAAATAGTATTATATATATGTGTGTGTCATCTGTCACGTTTAATTTTTGTTATTATTTTGAATTTCATTTCGAATTAATTATTAATTGTACCATTAGTTTATTGTGGTATTGTCGAATTTTCTAAAAGGTATTTAGAAAAAATATTCCTATGATATTTTTTTTAGCATTAATAATTATGAAAAAATAATGTGTGGATAAGGCCAAAGTTTTGTGTTTTTTTTTTTTTAAATTTATTTTTTATTTTTATTACTATTGAAAAAGGTTGTTGCTTTTATGTTTATCCAACAAAAGAAAAGTTTGACCCAATCTCTTGTTCTTTTTTTCATGACATACCAAATATGAAACTAAATAAAATCTCATGTATATTTATCTAATTTTATATAACTATGTAATTAATAATTAAAATAGATTTAATAGAAATTAATATATCCAAATGAAATAAATAAATAAATATGTCTTAATTTTATTAATAATTTTGTGTGAGAGGTTAATTTGAGAAAATATAGAAAGCTTCCTACTTTCTATTTTATATAAAAATATAAATTTTGTAATATTCACGTAAAATTATTTCTTAAAGTATTATTATTTTTTAATTATTTTTGCTACTGATTTTTTTGTTGAATAAAATAACAAAATATTTATCGACATATTATGTGTCGGATAAGTTTGTAAATCTATGTCGATAGTCTAACCCATTAAATTAAACTCAAATACGTTCAACTTAATTAATAAAATATATTGTAACGTAGTCTTATGACGTATTTGCTTATTGGTATCAATATTGCTTATTGGTATCAAAATAATGTGACATCATCATTACATATAAAGTTTAGAACCCATTAAATACTTACTTTTTATAATTAAAATTTATTAAAAATTATATATTTGATCCGTCCTTAAATCTACTACTGGTCCATTAATTTTTAATTTTGTATTTAATATATATCTAAATTTTAAAAATATCTAATAGATCCCTGAACTTTTAATTTTATAAACGGGTTGCAGGTTTCTTCTACCAATTTGAGGCCCTCCCTTCACCCCATAGGAATGGTCTACATGGTTCAGGATTCATAACTACTCAGGTTCATAACTACTCAAGTTTAGGGTTCATAACTACTCCTCTCATAACTACTCAGGTTCATAACTACTCAGGTTCATAACTACTCAGGTTCATAACTACTCGAGTTTAGGGTTCATAACTACTCCTCTCACTACAGGATGCTTACCTAGCCAACATTTAGATCCAACTTAGCAACTTTTGGATATGAAATAGACCTCTCCAATAGATAAGATTTTTTTTAAAACTAATTGATCTACTAGGTATAAGACGTTAGACTCCTAAAGTTGGGACATTATCCTTCACATTTGACATTACATCACACTTCTTTTCTTTATATAACATATTAAACCGACTTGTTTCTTCAAAATAAAAATAAAATAAAATAATTCAAATGGTTGATATTTTACAATATAGTTGGCCTAAAATGCAAAAGTCAAACTTTATAAATCTAATATTTAAACTAAGATCAAAATAACTCAAGTCTCCCGGGGCACATAATACTGATATTGGGGAAATCGTGGAGATTTTTCTTTTCAATATTCTAAAAGTGTTTTTTTCATTAATTAAATAATATTTTCAGGCATATTATAGCCCCATATGTTATCTTGTAAGGTAACTTAGACCTATTACACCTATTTGCTGGGAGATGGACGTCTTCTTTCGTTTCTCGACGGTGAAGTAAGACTAAGCTCATCAGCTTATTATCAGACCGCTCATCCTAATTTGTAATCCTGCATTTCTACTTACTATTGTGTGTCCAAGGCCAATTTCTAAGCATAGATCTTGACTTCTAAAAAATGATGGAAATGTGAAGATTGTTCGAGAAAATGGAGCATTTTAACACCCAGATATCAGTGAGATCCTAATGGGAAAAGACAATCAATGTCCATGTAAGAGCCAAAAAGGAATCCCCAACTTTCCAACCTTGGCAAGAATATGGATTCAATTGGAAGAAGTTCAAATTTGTAGGAAAAAAACAAAACAATTGTGGGCAGTGGATTAGAGTTGTGAAATGTTGTTCTTTACATGGGTGATATTTGCACGAGTGTCTGAACCAACTTGCACGAACTTAACTACTCACATGGAACAATTGTCTAACCCTAATACATTTAGTACAAAATCAAAATCTGAGAAGGTAGTGAAGAGATATGAAATGTTGTAGGCCTATTGCATGATTCTTAAAAGAAAGTCTAAGCCAAGATGAATGTTGAAGAGGAAGGGCTAAAAGATACATACCAGAACCAGTTGGATCCTAACAATTTGAAACCCTTGTGTAGAGCACTCCAATGGTCTAAGAACTGAAGTGGAAGATCCAAAGACAGATTTAAGCAAGAATCAATGAAGCTAAAGAACATGATTGGAGAAGTATTCTTGCCAAAAAGCGTGAACTCCAAGGAGGCGATTGGAGGAGATGGAAGTATCTATCTATGGTCAAAATTTCATGTCTAACTATGGTGATCAGAACTGCGCATAATAGAGAGAGAAGTTTAGAGGAGACTTGTTTGTAACGGCTCAAGCAATAACGGCTCAAGCCCACCGCTCGCAGATATTGTCCTCTCTAGGCTTTCCCTTTTCAGGCTTCCTCTCAAGGTTTTTAAAACGCGTCCTGCTCGGGAGAGGAACAAGCAAGAGGCTTATGGGCTTTCTCCTCCCAGGCAAAAACACTTATGGAAACTAAAACCAGTGGGTGGGGTGAACTCCTGTTAGTCATCACCACCTATAATCAATCTATAGAATAATCTCCATTATGATGTAATCTATTCACACCCTTTTCAACAAAATGTAAGCAAGAAATATGCAAAAATACAAATAAAAACAGTAGTAAGAGATGATCCAAGAAAATCTTTCATAAGTATCTGTATTTAAAGAAAAACACTCTCAAAAGAACGTCAACATAACAGCCATGCTTGTGTAGGACAGACAAGGATGAACTACCACGCATTGTCGTGCACAAGAATTGTGGCAGTTAAAGCTATGAGAAAAAATAATTACGACAAAAATATTTGATATAGTGACATAAGAGAGAAACAAACTCATTCTTCCATAGGCTGATTTTTCTCTGCTTGTGATTGTGCCACCTTGACTTGGATTTTTGGAAGAGTGAGGGAAGGATCCTCCTTGAGAAGAGCAGGTGGTTTGACCATACTGATGCTCTGCTCCAATTCCTTCCTTGCCTCTTTGAGCTCCTTTCCTTTCTTTCCTTTCATCCTGTAAATGTCAACAATCCCGAATTACACCTCTAGCAGTATTCAACAAACATATAGGCATAAAACGAGTGGCAATGGAAGAAGTTTAATACCTGCGTGCAATGTGCCTTGCCTCCCTTTCGGCTCTGACTTTGTCGATCTTCTTAATAGCCCTCAATGTCTCTTCTGTGAGATTCCTGTCGTATCTCTCCGGCCTATTGCGCTTCCTCTCAAACTCAAAAGTTGAATCCTGGATAATACATATGAAACAACAGTTAAAGACGCATCAGAAAGTTTGTAGTTGCAAAACAACTTGTTCCTAAAGTTGATCGATAAAGTTTACCTGTGTCATATCCTTTCCATGCAACCTCCTGTATGCCTTGGTCCATTTAACTTTACGGGGATTTCTCTTCATCTTGAAGTTCTTGTGGCATTTAGACCGACAAAATCTAAAAATCTGCAGAAAAATTATATCAGGAACATGGGGTTCCACACTATCACTAATTCAAAAGCTCCACAAGAACAAAAATCTATTTCTACGCTAATATGCATAGCAAACAATGGACCAAGAACAAGCCGAGATAGAATAGGAAGATATTTTCATATCATTCCGTAAGCATTACACGAGATTGGCAACTAAAAGAAAATTTTAACTCGAGAAAATACAAGCAGCCCAAAGCATGAAAGTTTGCCGCCTTTAAGAAAAGAAAAACAACAGTGCACGCTTACCTTCGCATCATTGCGAACAAACTGAATACCATGTCCTGGATATACAGTGGAGGAACAGAACCAACACTTCTCTAACCTCATTCTTTTCTTGAACAAATAGCAAGCCTAAATTTCCTGCAACAAAATGCACCGGAAAGAGAAAATCAAATGAACCGTACCTTACATGTTCAGAAGGGCGACTGAAAACATAGAAAAAACTCAGCTAAGAAAGCTAACAATTTCCGAAATTTAACATACATCCACACCATGCAAAACTCGCACTGCGTACTTAGATTTTAACTAAAAACGCAGATTTATATAGTGATAATTTGTAAGTTGAATAGGACTTGCAACACTTCGAAAAGTCCCAATTTGCCATAAAGCTGTTTTTTCTTTCCATTGCTATTCGGAAATTGTTGAAAAACAAATGAATTAATGAAAACAACTCCTCCATCCTATCATTAGACAAGTTCTAATTTGTGTTTTTCAAGTGGGAAGAAAGGCATAGATGGAGATCGGGATATTACCAGTCAAGATAGTAGAAAACAGTGCAGATTAAACGCGCTAGGAAGGAGACTGTGGCGCACAAGCGGAAGAAAGACGGCGAACGGGAGAGAGGCGTCGGCGACACCGAGCTACCCAACGGGAGGGATAGACGGTTTGTAAAAGAAGAAGAAGGGTTTAGGGTTTCCTCTTTCTTTTATTTATTTATTTTTTTTCTATTTACACAGCGCGCTGGGTATTTTCTAAAGAAAAATAGCGTGGGCATAGTGATTTACGAAAATAACCCCCAAAAGCTTTAAGTTTTGGAAAAATAGCTCATTTTAAAACAAAACATTTTTATACCCTTTGACTTTGACCATAGATCGAAAAGACAATTTTACCCTTTATTATTTAAAGTTGACTTATCTTCTTTCGTCTCCTCCTCTATCTTCTCAGAGTCTCGATAGATAAAATCACTTCAATAGTTGTTGTTATCGATTTATTGCCCACGTCCATAACAACTTTCACCTCAATTATCGTCTCCTTTGTTTATAAGCCCGAAATTGAAATAAATAATTTTTTTTATTATTTAAAATTTTAAATCTTATTACCACGAAACATATTAGATAAAATAAACGACAATAATAAACCGAAACAAATAAAATTAAATTTGAGGAGAAGAAAATAAAGAAAATAGGAAAATCGTACATAAGGGCATTTTTGTCTAAATTCAATTATAAAATCGTATAATAAAAATAAAAAATAAAAAAGCCAGAACTCTACGGCCCATTCAAAGTAAGGCCCAGTAAGGCCCAAATAGAAAGGCTGTTGTCCACAAAGCAACACTGGGCCTTTCGTTCTATCTTCGGCCCAATCAGCATAATTTGTTATAAATTGCATCTATTTTCATAATTATGTAAAATAGCAATATTAAAACTAAATTATATATAAAAAAAATAGGGTTAAAATTAGAATTTAGCACAACAAAAAGGACTGAAATAGACAGCAATCCCATCAAAATTATTTGGACAATTGCTAAAAATCAGATCCTCCGAATCTCACTTTTTCCAGAGCCTTCCCCATTTTTCTCCGCCCTATTCTTTATTTCCAATATAATATCTATTTTTAATTAAATAAAATTACTTAATTTATTAATTTACATAATTTAAAAGTTTATATTTTCCAAGAAAATTACTCCCATTTAAAAGTTGTTGTCATATCGATATCGGGATAAGCTAAGTTGATATCACGTCTGTGTCATAAGCGATTCTTAGTCCTTTCGATCGAGAATTGAGTTTATTGGGTAAACAAAATCAGAGAAATATGTGAATTTTAAAAGTTGTAAATCTCATCGTAAAATTAGAAATATACGCTCCTAGTGTAAGAATTTGGTCGGAGGTTTACATAGTCTTACATAACTAAGTTGTTGAGATGAAGGGTCGAGGCGATTAATATTATTTCTGACACGCTTCGATACTTATGTTAGTGTTTAAGAGTGAAACAATATCAAATTGACTCGATTAGAATCGAGTCGATAAGTTTCTATGGTTCTTAAGTGCTCGGAGTTTCGTGGTTTGGTTTGTTAAGAGTTACTGTGAGTGTGGACTCACTGGTTCGAAACCTAACGGATACATTTTAGGATATTTGGAGGGGTTTTTTTAGGGTTAGAAATTGTGATGGGATTTGATTTGTTTATGAGTGAATGGAAACTGTTTGTCACGTGCATCTCTGAAAGATTAGAGAGACAAACAAATAAATAATGAGGAGAGAGAAAGCTTGTCTGGTTTTGGCCATGGCGGACAACTGTCGTCCATGGCACTCCCCTAAGGTTTGACTTCTCCAACAACTTCCTTATTTTATTATTATTATTATTTTTTAATTAATTTTTGTGAGATAAATAAAATATTAATCTTTCCCCTAATACACGCGTTTTAAAAATTGGGACCACACATAACGATTTAAAATAGAATGTGCTTGCAATGGACTTATGGTTACAAATGGTATTAGAGTTAGACACTGAACCCTGTGCGAGAATGCTGACCTAAAGACGGGTGGATAATAAACAAATCAATATATAATCCCAAAGAAATAAAGAAATAAAAAAAATAAACCTCTTTTTTGGTTTCCCTTGGGCTTGAGGTTTACATGAAACCCTAAAAAAAAATCGTAAAAGTAACAATCTTTTTTCCCTTACTTTAACAAAGCATATTTTATTTTCTTTTTTGCCTTGTCATGTCTTTTTTTGTTTTTATATTTTTTTTATTATATATTAACATATATGTATATATTTTATTTGAAAAATGAATGATATTTAAAATATAAAAAAAGAAATTAACAATTTAAGCTCACTGTTAGTAGATATTTTCTGTTTTGATCCGTTACGTAACATCGTTAGTTTCATGGTTTCAAAACGCGTCTACTAAGAACAAGTTTCTACACTCTTGTAAAAAATGTTTAGTTTCTCTCTCCAACTTATGTGGGATCTCGCAATTCATCCATTTGGAGGCCCAACATCCTCACTAACACACCATTTATAATATTGTGAGATCTCATACCAGTTAAAGAGAGAAACGAAACATTTCTTATAAGGGTGTAGAAACTTCTTCTTAACAGACACGTTTAAAAATCATGAAACTGACGACAATACATCATGGACTAAAACAGACAATATCGACTAGTAGTGAGTTAAGACTGTTACAAATGGTATTAGAGTCAGTCACCAAATAGTGCAAGACACTAATCGGAGTAGGACTAGACCCTCTCCATAGTAAACATATTCTAAAATCGCGAGGCTGACGATGAAACGTAATGGGCCAAAACAGATAACATCTACTAGCAATGAGTTTGGGCTGTTACAAATGGTATCAGAGCCAGTCATTGGATAGTAACGAGGACGATGACCCCCAAGGAGGGTAAATGGTGAGATCACACATCTGTTAGAGAAGAGAATGAAAGATTCCTCGTAAGAGTATGGAAACCTAACTAACGTCAATATATAATGGGTCAAAATGAACAATATCTACGAACGGTGGACTTGAATTAAGCTACAGTGGGCATGACCCACCAAAAGTATTGGAATTTGTAGCATTATTGGCATATTTTAAGCCCATAACTGCCTTGTTTGGGTGTCTCCATGTGACTTGAAAAAGGCAACATAGACACAATCTCTCCCTCTCTCTCTCTTTGCTTTCCTTCTTCTTCTTCTTCTTCTTCGTCAAAACACTAAAGAAAATGAACCAGAGCTCCCATGGCTTGTTCTTCATTTTCCTCCTCCTCTCCCAATCAGCCACTGCACGTTTCCTACCAACCAAACAAGGTAAACCCACTTCAAAAAACCCTTCCTTTTTCACTTCCACCTTCCATTTTCTCACCCTTTCTTGCTCTTTCCCGGAAAATTTGCAGGTTTTGAAGAAACCCACAACAAGCTCAGCCATGGAATGATCCAACCAGATTCATGGCCAGATTTCCCCCAAGTAAGTACCCATCATCTCTCTTCTTTTAAGCTTTCTTCTTTGGATTTTAATGGCGGATTTCCCTTTCATTTGTAGATCATAAGAGAAGAAGAAGAAGATGAAGAATGGGAGAAGAGAAGGATGATGTTAGAAGCACACTTGGATTATGTTTATACACAAAATGAGAAGCCTTGAATTATGTTTATACAATTTTCATTTTTTTTTTCTACTCAAGATATGTTTTATGCACATATATCAAAAATATTACAACAAATGTTGATGTTTTCATCATCATTTCATAATTATATGAGGAATATAGTATTGTTTACAAGGGTTTGTATATTAATTTCTTTTTCTTTTTTGTTTTTTTTTTCTCTAGTTAATTATATTAAATTTGTGATTTTATTTTTAAAAATTAGCTTCTAAGTGCATGTTCTAGAGACCCGGGTTCTCGAGTTTGAGGGAAACTTTTTACTTCATCCCTAAACCCTAAACTCTAAAATTTTTCGAAAATTAAATATTAATAGAAACTTTAAGTATATTATACCTAAGAAAACAATAGTGATTCGATGATATTCATTACTTCTTTTCTTTATTAAAAAATAATATTTGTTTATCCATTCAATCGAGTTTTTTTTTTTTTAATTGTAAGATAAGCATGACAAAAAAAGAGACAATTCGAGTCTTAGTCAATCGAGACATAAACAAAGAAACAATATTGAAAAAGTTTAATTTACTTAGCATAGATTTGACAATTCATTTTAATAAGGAATCTGTCAATGGACACAAAAAAGTTGATGTAGTTTTTCAAGTGAAAAGCCATCAGCTATTAGCAATAACCAATAATTATTGAAGAGATAAAAGAAGTGTTTTCTAAATTTTTCATTCCTAAAAATAAAAATTAGCCAAAGAAATTTTAGAAAAACACCTTAAAAAATTTACGAAAATTATTACGAGTTTGATTTAAAAATACTTTTGAACTTTCAAAATTTTTGAAAAATTTTTTTGAAAAAAAGTTTAAAATTACTTTCGAACTTTCAAAAATTTTATTTGAGTTTATAAATAAGAAATAGATCATGAGTTTATAAATATAAATAAGAAATAGATCACGAGTTTATAAATAAGAAATATCATTTATTTTACGTTAAAATGAACCCATAATAACAGCATGTTGTCTAAAAGTTGCACACAATCTTTTCTACTTCATTAGAGGTAAGAGCAGATCAACTTTAAAAACTATTTAGGAGGGGGGTCTGTTAGCCTGAGGTAGCAATCATATTTTGTACCTGCTATAATGGGCACATGAACCTGTGTCCAAAGGCTGGCAAAAGGATATGAATGCAAGGAATTTTACATGAGTCAAATCACTTGAATTTTTTCAATGCTCTAATGGACATCCAAACACAAATGTTCTCATAATTCCACAGTTCATGATTGTTGAATACAATTATTGTAATAAATCTGCCATAAGTATAACGATATCTGCCATGCCAAGCTTGTCCAATCAGCCAAACAAGGTGGGGGGGCAAATGATAGAAGCAAAATCCAACATCATCATAGTCATATCCAGACCCTTCTCAAGAGCTGGAGAATCCTAAACAACTCTCCATTACTGTCTACGCAGAGCCAAGAGAAGGGAAAGTTACAGGGAAAAATAAGTAATGGTGAATCAAAACCACTTTGCTAGTTCGTCGTCGATAGAGATGCGAAGCAGCCAGGACTAGAGGTGCACTGCTTCAGATTTATAACAGCAGATATTGATGTTAAGTGAAAATTCGCACAAGACGGTCAAGATCTGAATAAAAATGATCATTGCATTGATGTATTCTCAACTATATATCTTTTGTAGGCAAAAAACAGAAGGAAAACAAAAAGGAATTTGGAAGCTAGAAAATACCAGTATAGAGCTACCACTCCCCTATAATCTTTTTTGGCACTCAACAAAACTATCAAAAGCGAAGCACTCGTACTCATACTCCCTTTTCGTAACCCCGCCGATTGCATGAGCAGGACGTTCCACCAGAGTTGTTCCTCTATGACGTTTTGCAGTGGAAGCATCATACATCCATTTCCTGTAGGTTGGACACAATGTAAACAATCTTAGATTAATAACACGCAAATTTTCAGTGTGCAAAGAAGTGTCAACCATCAAGAAAATGCATGCAACCTCAAGCACAGCATCAATACAAGGCAGGGATGCAGATTTGAGCATATTTTCAGTGTGCAGTGGCAGTCGTCAAAATGTATTGACACGAGTAGGCACTAATATCATGTAATTTAAAGGGTCTGCTTTATAGGACCTAAATGTCAGTAAAAAGGGCTCACAATGGAGAACTAAAAGAAGAAAACGATTATGATTCAGGTGTTCCATTGATTGAATGGCAAGTGCGATCTCAAACGGGGAACAAAACACTTGATTCTACCAAACCAGTTCATAAAATAGGCTCTACCTTTTCCCTGACTTTACCAGTCCGCTGCTATAGCATTCAGCAGTATGTTTGGAAGATTAACGAAAATATGATTTTGTAATGTTCCAAGTCTCTCTATCGTTCCATAAAAGAACATGAAGGAAATAAAAAAAAAAAAGTCTAGGAACAACACATAAAGTCATCAGGGAGACCACTGGACGATTGTAAACCCAAATGAAGTCCTGCACAAGTATAAAGAATCAAGAACATTACCATCTTAATATCAGTTGCCAGTCCCAAGTCATGTAGTGAACTTTCAGTTATACATTTTGTGTGAACGATGGGTCCTCTAGCAACTTGTTCAATTGTGCTTCCTCTCTCACTAACCGCTGATGGGATGGTGATATACATTGCTCCTTTGAACATCCACTTATCCAAGTCATGACTATAAAAATCTTCAAAAAGTTCACCACATAAAACACAGACCAAATGATCTTCATCTGCAGGTACCATTGGCTCATTAACTTCTTCCATCATGTCACACCTGTCCGGAGAAGTGGCAGCATCATGTAAGAGTATATCATTTCCAGAAATCCAATCATCTGAACTTGGATACCATCTTCTTGGTGCCCTATTTGAATTGTTTGCCTCAGTTCTTAACGTGTGCCACTGCAAGTGTGTATCCAACTGTTCTTCAAGTTTCAGTCTCAGACCACAGATCTTACATTGATATGGAATATCGTCAAAGAGTCCACTGATCACAGATGGCTGAAATTTTCGAATAACATGTGAACTAAATTCAAAGCCTATGAGGTTGGTTATCTCAGTTGTGGCATATGGAGGTGGACTAGTGGAGCTCTTAGCAGCAGCTTTTGAAGATGATTCAAGTATCGTAGATGATTGACTGGAAGAAGTAACGGGGATGGAAGGAACTGGTACAGAACATGTCACAGCATCACCTAACTTCAAATTTTCAGGCTGCGCAGTCATTTGGGAAGTCGCACTATTTGTTAACTCTCCTTTTGAAGCAGATATAAGGCCCTTTGCAACCAATGAGCTCAAAAGGTTAGAAATTGGGGTAGAAGAGTCGTTTACCACATTTGAAGTTTCCGTGGATGCACTATTCATAGGAGATGAGGGTGAAGGTGGATCAGATGGCAACGGAGTATCTTCTACCTTAGTTTGAGATAGCTTAACCAGAGCTGACGGGCTTTCAAGAGGACCTAATGAAGATTCTCCCGCAGTCTTTGGCTCTGAGAATGTCGTCTGAGTATGGGCAGGAGAAGACTGGCTTGGTAGTTGAGGTTTGACGTTTGAATGGGGTTGCATATTTCCTGCATCTTGGAAGCTGATATTCTGCTGCATGCTACTGGCTATTGAATGGTTGGAAAAAATTCCACTCTTCATTACAGCAGCCAACAAACTACTAGTGCTTGTCTCTCCCAAAATTTCTGCAGGTAAACGAACTGGAACTGTCCCAGCTGATGAAGGAGGTCCAAAATCAGTGCCTGGAATAGATACTGCATGCTGTCTTGAAAGTTCGGACTGCCTAACATCAGGTTTTAGTGACTCAGATAAAGAGAACGGCTGCCTGGGTTGAGAAGTAGGTATGGGGGAGGCTGCAGCTTGACGGTCCTGAGGCTGTGGTTTTTTAAGGTTATCTGACTGAACGTTGGGATGCCGACCAAGGGAAGCATCCTGTAAATGCCTTTTACGTGGGTCAAGATTAGAAAATGAAGAAGTTTTATGGTTGGGCATTTGATGAGGAATATGATCCACTGACAATGGTGAAGGGGGACGTTGATGCAAGGGTGGCTGTCCAGATGCGAATGCAACATTTCGTGATGGAAATATTTGCTGGCCTACAGTCCCAATGGACCCTGAACCTCCCTTGTTCAGAAATTCATGTCCTGAAGCTCCAATATTCGACGATGTAATTTGTGGTCGACCTCCCATTTGATCCACAGAAGAGTTACCACCTGACAGGGCAGTAAGAGTGGCACCATATCCTCCTGACTGAGCTGAATTCTTTTTAGGAATCCCGCCTCTCAGCCCATCCAGAGATAATGGCTCCTGCACTTGCCACATTGATGACCTTTGCTGTCCAGAATCCCCCAGTTCT
Organism: Cucurbita moschata; assembly: GCF_002738365.1. Lineage (NCBI taxonomy): Eukaryota > Viridiplantae > Streptophyta > Magnoliopsida > Cucurbitales > Cucurbitaceae > Cucurbita > Cucurbita moschata. The sequence goes on from NW_019268517.1 coordinate 9,120,067, forward strand.
CTCTGCTCAGATGATTGTGAATCACTGGAAGCTTCTCTATCAACACTTCCCCCAGTATCTCGTAAACTTAATAGCTTATTTTCAATACCCTGCACGTAGAAACCAACTCAACAATAAATCAAATAAGACATGGTCAATTGTTCACAGTTGGCAAACCAGAAAAATGCACACAAAAATGGAAATATGTAGCAATCACATTTTTCTCTTTCTAATGTAACTAGTGAAGTTATTGGTATTATAAGATATCATAGACCAGGAAAAAGTGGTTCCCTCAATTATATTCAAGCTTTACCGAATTATCTGAATCCTCAGGAGTCCATTGATCTTTCCCAATGCTACTGGCAATGGCAGATGCACCATGACCTGTCAACATAGAGTTCATTTCACCCCACATAAACTCCTCTTCCTCAGAGTTCTTCCAGTTAGTAGACAATCCTCGGTTGCTGCTGCTGCTTGAAAAATTTTGTGTGGGCAGTAGACGTGCACCAGTGTTTGCAGACCTGGGTGCAGGATAATTTTCATATCCAAGCTTGATGTTGAACCCATTTCTTTGGCCAGATAACTTCTCTGCCAAATTGCTACCAGTTGTAGACCAGGGTTTGTCTCGCCCTTCATCAACAGCCCTTCTTCCGATACCTGGAGTCCTTGAAAGATCGGAACCATATTCATAATCTGCATATGCAGCCGTGATGTTCTTCTCTTGTGCTATATCATTTGGTGCATCTCTAAGTGGACGCTGAATGTCCTGCAAGATTTATACCATGGTGTTGATCATGAGGGAATGAAAAACTAATGACTAATGTGAACTAAAAAAAAAAAAAAAATTACATGCACTTTAATTGAAGCATCTGCCCATGGACGTCCAGTGCTAATTTTGGCTTGGGCAACATCCTGAGTTACATTTGTAGTTGCAATAGTAGCGTCACTAGTCATTCCTTTCACCTGCCCCACGTAAAAAAAAAAAAAAAAAAAAATCAAATAAGGACAATAAAAAAGAGTAACAAGTCCACTTCACAACTTGAGGAGATTCTTGGGTTAAAAAAAGTATAGGTTAAGTACCCTAGAAAACAAATCTATTTCTACACACAATAAAAAGATGAATGGGTTATTAATTTATGTCAATGGAAAGAATAAAGACATCATAGTTTGGATGAAAACAGGAAAACATCACCAAGTATCAGTTGTCTACTTAATCTAGAGTATATACAACAGATTCTCAGATTAAACGGTCACACTTATACAAGCCAATAATGACTTCAATCTATGAGAAGGACAAATGAACAATTGTGAGGATCATAGCTGATAGTGGAAACAGAACTTCACTAACCCTGCCCGACTGTTGAAGCCGTTGTCTCTCTATATACTTGGGATTTACATGGATACTATGGGGTGGACGTTGTGAATGCAATTCTGGCTTTGAGGATATGGTCCCAGAAGAAGAACCACTGTTGGTTATGAAGCCAAGTTCTTTCTCGATAACCTGCAGTGTTTGAGGAGGAAACACTCCTTTCCAGGTGCCAAAAAGATGTCTCATACTTGTATGTACAGGAGAGTCAACTTGCCTATAAGCTTTGCAGAATACCTAAAAAAAGATAGAAAAAAAATACTATAAATTTGGGATAATCGATATACAATGAGTAGTAATGCATACTACTATAGAATTGGTGTACTTGATGAGACGCAGGTTACTGGTTAAATAATGCTGGAAAATGACATAAATGTTGCTATCTTCATACCAGTTCAAGAAAATGAACAATGATACTGAAAAAGCATCGAGGAAGCATTCTGAAGCATTACTTAGTGTAGACACAGACATACAATTTATTTTGTTCCGCAGGGGGGGAGGGGGGAGTGTCTCTTGGCAGGGAGAGGGCACAGAGCAAAAATCTAACCTCGGGCAGCTTTGCTGCAAAGTATTTTATGTAGTCTCTTCCAATATTCTTCACAATACTGTCCAATAGATAAAGTGATGGTAGCTTCTGCTCACTGGAAACCTGGCACATATATAAGAAATTAATATAGCATCAAGATTGCCAGATGAACAATTGACAATTGTAGGGCCAAACATAAATGCCCATAAAAAGGAATTGAATTCTCATCAGCAAGCATATTGTACATGCACATGCATCCATACACACACACACAAACAAGTTACAGACTGCTTCAAATAATGTAGAGAAATGACCTTATGTAACTACCAACAACAGTCATACCCAGTTTTAGAGAGAAAAATAGTACAGTATTACGATGCATATCATACTAAAATAAGAATACATAAAAACACATATAGATGTGCATCGAAGTGTTCATACACATAATCTGAGATAAATATGACAATATATAATATTTGTTTGGATCTTTAAATGAGGGAGAAAGGTTAAATCTTAGGTGCCAAGGCAGCAAATCAGTAACTCAATTCATTTGTCAAACGTGATTGGAGATAAATACTGCACTACTGTTGTATTTGATGGCTAATCAAGCTTCAAGGCAGCAAATACTGCATTCTCTTGAAATATTAAAATAGCCTAAGGCGGGTGCACGGGAGGGCAAACAAGTTAACTGTTCAAAAATTTTCCGGCAGCAAACTAGTAACATGCATTGAATCACAAGCCTCAATGCACGCCACACATATCAAGGGAATCAAACCTCCAGCAGTCTTGGAGATCATCGTTATAAAAATAACAAAGTGGTAGAACAATAGTTCTAGTGCTCAAACATTACTCCAGAAGCACACACAAGTAAGAGGAAATTAGGAGCAAAGTAACCTTAGAGAATCACATCTAGGTTTAAAAACTGGTGCGTGACTATATCCATTTCTGCTTACTGGAACAACATAATATGAGGTGCACAACACATTAAAACTCACTAATCCTTCCCTAGTAGCATTTCACATTTCAAGCTTCACTAGGACTAGGAGAAGAGAAGAAACTCCACAAAGCCCCTTAATAAACGGGATTAGCATGATAGGAAGACCTAAGGCATCAAAACTTCAACTACAATGCAGTCAAACTAGCAACTCCAAGTGTCCGGAGAAATTTTGTGCAACATTTTTTCTGGTTGAATAGAGAGCTTCTTTCAACATACACAAATTCACAAAAAAGCACGTGAATTTTATCTACTATCCTAGCTCATCAAACCTGCTAAAATCTTACCAGATCAATGATCTATCATATAGATGAAAGATTTTTAGCTTCCTGTCAAAATGGTATCACCTGTTAACTCAGATCGGTGCTTATATTTCAATTGGTAGTTTTATTGGGTACAGATTTATTTATTGTCCCTGAATAACGGATTTAGCATCAATTTAATTAACAGCAAACCAACAAATATAACCATCAATTTCAGTACACAAGGGAGTCAATCAATTACAGAAGACAAGCTCCACAGCGGTTCAATTCGATTTATAAATTAAATTTGCAATTAGCTCAATATATAATCAACCTTATAAGAGTAACTAAGATATCGTCGCAAAGTCTCATTTGATACCAGCAGCCTGAATGACAGCCACACCAAAACCACCATTATCACAACACCTCCTATTAAAAACAAAGCTTTTACTAATAAAAATCAGGTAATTTCAAGTACTAAGATGATAGCGCATTAAGCAACGTATTATAGGAGGTATTTATATATTCCACAACCAAGACATTGCACTTTCTACAAAAGACAATTGAACTCGCAGTATAAACTCAAGGATTTCATTAATACCATTACACTTACAATTTTACTCCTGCACGTCAACAACAAAACATTTTTATTTCCTCTTTTCCTTCTATACTAATTTCCCATACAGTCATTCACACAAAACGTAGAAAAAGAAAGGAAAAAAAAAAGATATATCAATTAGAGGAATGCAAAACGCTGCTACAGTTTAAACTGGGTTCACCTCGAGAATGTTGGCGCAAACGGTGGCAGAGATGGCTTTTGCAGCCTGGAGATTTTCACCCGCGATTATGGTCAAATTGGTGATGATTGGTTTCGAATTGAAAGTCAGCTCAGCAAGGGCTGTTCTGTATTGGCTGACAAGCTCCTGATGCTGCAGTGGTTGAGGCTGATACCCCCCTCGACCAGAATCACTGCTTCCCGAATCTCTATCACTTGCTCGAAATCTGGGTTGCACAATATTGGTCCCCGAACCAATTGGTCTCTGCGGAAACGGCCGGCCATTAATGTTCCCACCGCGCTCAGCCTCATCGGCCAGTCGCTGCTTCTTCAAACCCGGTTCCCTCGTTCGATCGAAAGGTCTCCGCGAGCTCTCCATTTCCATCAGCAAAAGCGAAATAAACCAAAACCCTAATCCTAAACCTAATCTAATTCCAATTCTCTGCAATTACATCCTCGATACAAAAACGAAAACAAATGAAAGAAAACAATTCGACAACATCTCAATAACCTTTGTTCCAACCAGCGACACGTTCGGACAAAATCAACATGAAGATTACAAAAAGAAACCCCACTGAACACTAAAATTGTACAAGAGAGCACCAGAATAAACCCTAATCCTACAAAATTACAGAGAACGAAGAAGATTTACAATGATTACTAATAACAAAAACAGCTAAAATTAGGCGGAAGGAATACTATGAACCGGGAAGAAAGGGGAGCTTTTGGATTGAGATTCAGCCTGGCTTTGTTATAATAGAGAGAGAGAGAGAGCGCGCATAAAACGCTTTGCCCCAGTTTCAGCTGTGTCCGATTTTTTCCATTTTCTTTTTTCTTTTTATTTCCTTCTAATTTTGTTTAAACAAAAATACTTTATATTTAGTAAAATTCCCTTTTATCGAGTTTTTATCCGATGCGGTCACGACTATCAAGAACGATGAACCACTCATGTGGCGGTGTGGCGGTGTGGCGGGAGATGAGGAAAGGCTTGGGGGTGTTTTGGGCATTAATCTAAAATAAAAAAAACCAACATAATTGAGAATTTCGTATATGCCAAAAAACCAATAAGATTAAAAATTTAAAAATTAATACTCAAATTAATTTTGAAATTGTTGAAATTTTAGTGTTAAAAAATAATTTTTTAAAAATGTATTTAAATTTTAAATTTTTTTTATTAATATCTTAAAAAGAAATTTAAAAAAAATATCTTTTTAAAAATATAAATAAAATATTAGAAGTAACCTTAAAAACATAAAAAAAAATGTTTTAAAAGATTTTTATTGTTAATATATGAACACCGTCCGTTCATTTCTAAACTTTTATTTTTATTTTTTTAAGAGTTTAGGGATATTAACGTTATTCTTAAAAGTTGATTGGTACTTCGAAAATATGGTAGTAACCGTCGTAGTAAAAATATTTTTTAAAATTACTAATACAAATTACACTTCTCAAAAAAGAAAGTATTTTTTAAATTCTTTCCCAGTTTGTGGTATTTTAAAATAAATATTACTCTTTCACTTCCATATATATATATATATATATATATATATTATTATTATTATTTTGAAATTTGGAGGTTATTATTTAAAATTATGAAAAAATATATTTTTTATATGATATTTTTAAATAAAGAATTTAAATCAGCGAATAGGTGGGACCGGGAATTTTGCCGAAACCCCCCATTTGCCCCCAAAACCCTAACGTTCAGGACGACCACCTCAAAAAGTTCACCAAAATCGGCGTCAGCTTGCAGTCGCCGGAACGGTCGATATTTCTCTGCTAGTTGAGCAACAAAACCCTAAATCTCATCTCTGTTATCTCACTGGCCGTGGACCATGTTGAAAGTTAGAACTCCCAAGAATGGTAAAGTTAAACGAGAGCTTGAGAAACGTGCTCCCAAACTTGTAAGTTCTTGCATTCCCGGATATGTATATCTCTCAATGCGTGTGGAAAATGAGAGTGTCTGCTTAATGATTGATTTAAAAGCATGTCAAAGAAGTTTTTATGATCTTTTCAATTGTTGTTTTTTCTGTATTGATGAATTTAAGTTATTGACTTGAACTGCAGGTTGAGACGGGGAAGAAGACGCTGATACTTCATGGCACTAAAACGAGCGGCGTGTTGAATGAAGTATTGACGGAAATTTATCACCTGAAGAAAGAAAGTGCCGTGAAGTATTCTCGTAGGAATGAAGGAATTAAACCATTTGAAAATGGCGGCGATTCATCTTTGGAATTTTTCTCTCTCAAAACTGATTGCAGTATTATCGTGGTGCGTAACACTGTGAATGATTTCAGTTTTTAATTACGATTCAGTTTTCCCATTCGAAGGTATTTTATTTACTGTTCATCACAAAGAATGATTTCATGTGATACTAGTTCCAGATGCGTAGAGCTTTGTGTAAAACTTGATTTTTTTGGATGAGCACCTCTAGTTTTCCCCTTAATGATCTTTAGATGTCTTCAATGATCGAAGAACTTAGCAGTTCTAAGACAGATGAACCTATGTAAATTAGCATAGTCATGACGTGCATTTTTTTTTGGGTAAGTTGAGCTACTAAGAATTTTGAGATCTTCAATTCATGACGCTGTTGGATGATGAAAGTCCCACGTCGTCGGCTAATTTAGGGAATGATCATGGGTTTATAATCAAAGAATACTATCTTCATTGGTACGAGGCCTTTTGGGGAAGCCCAAAGCAAAGCCATGAGAGCTAATGCTCAAAGTGGACAATATCATACTATTGTGGAGAGTCGTGTTCATCTATTTTTTTTAATTGGAAAGCCTTTGTCTTCATGGGTTCAAGTTCTGTATCTTTTTTCCTCTGCTATTATAGAGTATGAGAGCGGGTACATTGCTTCACTCCTAAATGTCCATGGTAACCAGCTTCTTGCTTCTATGTCTCCAGCTATTTATTGATGTATTTATTGCACCTCTTTTGCAGTATGGTTCTCACTCAAAGAAACGACCCGATAATCTTGTAATAGCGAGAACCTATGATCATCACATCTATGATCTAGTTGAGGTTGGGATTGAAAATTTCAAGTCAATGCATTCTTTCACATATGATAAGAAACTTTCTCCACGGGTCGGGTCAAAGCCTTTCATTACTTTCATTGGCGAAGGATTTGAGAATGTGGAAGAGCTGAAGCATTTAAAAGAAGTTTTGCTTGATATGTTCCGTGGAGAGGTATAAAACCCTGCAGCTTTGCCTGACTTGAACGTGAATGTTTAGATATTAAGTATCTATGTTATTTGCAGGTTGTGGAGAATATAAATCTTGCTGGGTTGGACCGTGTATATGTATGTACAGCCATCTCACCAAATAAAGTATTTCTCACTCATTGTGCACTGCGAATGAAGAAGTCAGGTTCAGTAGTTCCTAGAATGGAACTAGTTGAAGTCGGTCCTTCAATGGATTTGGTGGTTCGCCGGCACCGGCTGCCTAGTGATGGTCTAAGGAAGGAAGCCATGAAAACAGCCAAGGATCAGGCTAAGAAGAAGGTTTAATGGCTATCTCTGAAATGAATTGCCTTCATTTTGTTTACTAAGCTGTTCGTCTAATCTTTATGTGTTTACTTTCTTCTAGGAGAAAAATGTGAGTCAGGATGCAATTCATGGCAAGATTGGAAGGATATATATTCCTGATCAAAAGGTATCTCTCTCTCTCTATCTGTATGTGTTCTCTCCAACTGTCACAATGCTTGCAAATCCAGCTGAGATTGAAAATGTTTCATGTTATCAAACTCCACACGTTCATCACCAAAATAGGAACTTAACTACACCTCGCACAGTTTTGTCAGTCATTTGAATTATTCAATACTCAATTTTGGCTCATAGGTTGGAGATGTGGCTCTACCCGACAAATCAAAGGGAGTGAAGAGAGAACGATGCGAAGCGAAAATGAAAAACAGAGATAACGGGCCAGCCTCTAAAAAACAAAAAGAAGATTCAGAAAAACCAAAAGAAGATTCAGAATAGTTCAACTAGTCTAATACTGTTCGACCCAATTCTCTTCTTACTAGAGTCGCTGTTATGAAATGCATAGTAGCTTGCCAATTATGTGGACAGAGCAGACACTATTTATTTGCGTGTATACAATTTTGCCTATGGTTTCCAATTTGATTTTACATGCAAACCTGCCTTTTATCATCTTAGCCTTCAGGTTTTTGCGGAGTTTGGCTGTGAACCTCATTGGTTAGCAGGACACAGAATTGTTGTAGCAAACAGAATGTGCCTTCAACCTCATTGGTTTCTCCCTCTCCTATCCTCTTACCCCAAGCTCTTCACATCATACTGCAAAATCTTTGATTCTCTGTGGCTGAGAAGTAAATCACAGCAGACTGAGGGCAGGTGTTCTACAACGCCCGTGTCATCGTGGTCGCCGCATCGGTCTCATGGTTATTAGTCTCCTTCCATTCTTCCAGGAGCTCCAGTTTCTTGTTCGATAGGATGCCTGCACAATGCATCACACTCTGTGTCCAATAGTTAAATGCCTGCAACTTCATGTATTGTTAGCAAGGTGAATTTGAAATAAAAGCAGCTCACAAGGAACACACAACCAGCCTATATAAGCTCTGGAAATCAGAGAATGAAATAAGGGAAGATAAAATGGAAGTGCATAATCAATTCATTTTCCTAGCAAATCATTCAATCTAAAGTTCCTTCATCTAGAGATAACTAAGATTCCTAGTGGCTGCAAATGTAATGGCTAATGAAATCTGTGATTATTTATCCTCAGAGTTGTCTGTATTTTCGGGACAAGCTCGACTATCTGGATCATCAAATGGGAATCCAGAAGCTGACCATGTATTCGTGTGGGAATCTCCAGCCTGCAGTGAACCTAAGTCCCAGAATGGTGACAATCCGCTAGAGCCTTGCAAAAATGGATCCTCGAAATCAACTGGATTGCTCCACAACTCGGTGTTTGAACTGGACGTGCCAGTATCGACATTCAAACCCGTGCTCCAAATTTCTTCTGGTTTAATGACATTTCCAGTTCCAAGATGTGAGAACTGTTGAATACTTTCTGCCAAAGAGACAAAGTAGTCAGGATTGACATCTTGTGAGGAACTCCCAATAGCCTTTCCCTTGGAATGTTGATCCTCCATTGACATGTTTGAAGGCTCTACACTCAGCTCTGTTGGTTTTACAATTCCATGATGGAATGCTAATTCCTCAGACGTAATTACATCCCTAGATGGATCATTCTCATATTGAAAATTGGACATGCTTTCTGGAATTGATCCCAAATCTCCAGACACTCCCTGCAGAAGGTAAGCAGCAGGTCCTTCAAGCAGGCTTGGATTCAGTTCCGATGTGGCGTGACTTCCCCAATCCGGTTGATATTTCACAATCTGCCCTTCCATGAACGGCGTAAAACCATCGGTTTCGTGTTGATGCTGCTTAACAAATTTCCGTTTCATCCTTGGGGAATCAATATCTCTCTGTTCCTTCTTCTTCTGCAAGCGGAATAAGAACTCAGGATTTTGAAGCAACTTTGCCAAAAAGGAAATCATCTGCTTCTGCTTCTGCTCGGCCGATTGGAGGCGTCGATTCACCGTCTTCACATGCTGAGCAGTTCCCTTCTGCTCCTTCTGCAATTCAACAACCTCCTGCATTAACATGCTCCTCTCTTTCTTTAACCTCCCAATCTCATCTTCCAATCCAGACTTCCCTGGTCCAGTAGATGGCCCTATCAAACTTCCAACCTGCTGAGAATGAGGTGATTTTCGCCTCTGAATGTTCTTCAACAAGTGTCTCTTCCCTCGTTGGAAGGCATCATTTGCAAATTCCCACTTGTCTGCATCAATCTTGCGGAACCCCTGAATTCAATCCCCAAGAGTTACTCAAATCATTGAATGAACACAATCACAAGTACAACGGCATGCCTAAGATATTGCTACAAACAAGCATAAGCATACACCGACACCCACAAGAACGTATCATACAACAAAATTGAGAGTCAGAAGTTTTTCTTGCATAGGGGAAGCTCTACCTCCCTTTGTAATCTCTAATCTGTAAGAGAATGGATTAAATGTAAGCATAGCTACATGAACAATTTGACCTGATTCTACCTGCTGGAGATGGAAGTCCTCAGTCCCCTTCACACAGGGAGGGGAGCATTTCTTCAAGCCTGCAATATCGAGCAGTAAAGAGGCCTAGCAACTCATACATTATCTAAGGAACTAACAATATGATGAATTAAAGTACAAAATCACAGTAATAATACACAGGAGCTAAAAAAATGACATAAATACACCAATCCCATGAAGAAAACCCACCACTGGCTCATACTAGAGTGAACCAGTAGAAACAAAATGAAGTAAAAGGAACTCTGAATTTCGTTAATTGAAAATATTGTACAGAAGCATGAGAGTTCAGTTTAGAACACCGCAAGAAATATTACAAAAGTACAAATAGTTATTGACGAGGAAAAACCTCATCCCTATCTGCCAGCAATTGACTTTGGCAAGCCATCACAGAAAAAGAAATAAAGAACAAATAAAGAAGTCAAAGAGTAAACAAACCAAGCGGTGAAAAACAAGCACAAATGTACAAAGAAACAAGAGGCTTACAAAAGGAGAGGAGAAAAGAAAAAAGGGAAAAAAGATCATACAGACCACAGCAGCCATTAGAGGCTATACTGTAATACCCACATAAGTATTTAGCTGTCTGACAAAACTGGAGAAGTTGTTGTGCTTGAAATTAGATGGAAGAATCACTCTAGAAAACTCCACAGGATCCCAAACCACAAAACTCTGCCCTGCTGAACCCCAAGACACAATCGGATCAAGCGCAGGATCCTCAACAAGATCAAAGGTCTTCCACAGAAATGGCGGAACTAGCTGACCGTGAAGGCCTTCTAGAGGTTGAGGCACATCAGTACCCGAACCCCACATGGAAAATGGATCCGACGCTCCTTTATCTGGTTTCGGCATAACGTCGAACAGGTTGTGTGCAGAAGAAGATGGCATTGGGTTTTCAGCCCAAGAGCCTCCGCCAGTCGGAGACGAAGAAAACCCAATGCTCATCATCAATTCAGGATCAGAAGAAACTCCAGCAGCATCGGAATCCGACTGAGCAGAAGAAGAATTCGCCCCAATTGGAGAAACCGAATCGCCCTCTTCTAAGGGATTCATCTACTAAACCCCAAAACACAGTTTCAAAACGAAAAGGGAAAACCCAACAACGAATTCCTGTAATTGGGCAGGTAAATGGAACACAGAAATGGAGCAGAGTATATATAGAGACTTACGCCGACAATGCATTCGATAAAAATCTGGGGAAAGAAATTCAAAGGCGGTGGAGACAGTGACTGTGAATCGAGTCGTAGCTCTACAGTTGAGTCGTTCCTCGTGCAGGGACCCCATTAAGATTGAGCCAAAAAGTTGAGTCTTTGGATTCTCTGCAAATTTAAAGGAAGAAAACGCACAGAAGAAGCCGACCGACCTTCGTTGATCGGATCGTTTTCGCCGAAGCTGCACTATTTCGGAAGGCCGTTATTGTGGTTGTGGGAAAACGGAAACAGGGGGTGATTTCTTCAACGCGGGATTTTAGATCTTTTGTCCGTACGGTTTTTTCTGGACCGGTGGTTTTGGTTTGAAAGCGACGCTTTGGACCGGGGCCTTGCTTAAGGACGAAGTTAACTCCACTCTGTCAGTTGATGATATTCCCATTTTTTTTTATTAATCTAATTAATTTTTTTTTAAAAAGATGGGCCATTAGGTGATTTTTTGGAATATGCCCATTTTTTTTAATCTTTTTAAAAAAGAAAATATAATAATTTTAATCGAGAAACATATAAACTTTTAATTATTTTTTGTTAAATTTTCACTAAAAATTACTAATTGATTATAATAAAGCACATATAAAAATATTTCAAAGCTTATAAATTTTAAATAAAAACCAAAATTTGCATAAAATTACACTCAACTCAGTTTTATTTGAAGAGCTCTGAATTTGTTTAGCTAATATATGTTTTTAATAATTCATATAATTTTTTTTGAAAAAAGAGTAAATTCTAAATTTTTAAATATTATCAAAATCATCTATTTAAGTTGAAGTTAAGAATATTATAGAGAATTTTATGATATTAATTTAAAAATAAAAATTAATTGAATCAAATTTCAAGATATACTTACTAATGGGATGCCCTAACACGTTACAAAATTTCACTCCAAATTTCATTGATATTGGAAGGTCGGGAGGTCGGGTATTGTTTCCATTCAAAAATCTTTTTAACAAAAAATTAAACTTTTGAATATTTGTCAAAAAATATCACTCATGACTACTGGTTGATTGAATGTTTCAACTGCCTGTTAAATAACAGTTATGATACTCTCCTTGGTAACAGGCCAAGCAACACGTTTAACTGAATATATGATTGTATCCAGCCACAACTAATCACCAGTATGTACAAAATTAGTTCCCGGTCCCAGTCCTAGTCTCGGTCCCGTCACGAAATAAGACCAATAGATATACAATCAAATAAGGGTGTGGCTTGCAATAGGCTGATATGGAGTTGAAGCTTCCCTATCACCGTAGGAAAAAGGTTGAAGCTTCCTTGATTGTGGGACATTGAAGTGATCCACATTCTTATAATTTCTCTACATTTTGATGATCCTGAACTGAGAATAAGCTTGTTGAGGTTACGTGGCAGTTGAATTTTCGCAGCAGTTCTCCGTCCCTTCGCAAAAACCCGAGAGATGCACAGTACAAGATCTTAGCTTGAAGAAGGGAACTACTAGTAATGACAAAATGGAAGATTTGGCTAAGAGAATCAGAGATCATTTGGAGTATCATTTTAAATGCACCAGAGATCTCTAAGAGAATACTGTAATTAGCAGGAGAAAACGTTATGCATTCCCATATTCCATATTGTCACATAACCGAGAGTGTGTCTGCACGGCCTTGTTGAGATGGTGCTTGTTTAGTCATTGGCTTCAAGGTTTCCATTATGCTGGAGAAAGATGGACGTTTCCACGGCTCACTGCAATGTTTTCAGTTAGCAATATTAATTGGAAAATAAAAAAAATAATGCAAAAGAGCCAAAGATTAGAACTCACTCGGCCCAGCAAGCCACTATTAAGGAAGCCAATTTGGGATTTACATTACGTGGGATTTCAAGCCTTTTGCACTTAAATCCAACAGCTGCAACAACCTATGCAACAAGAAACTGTTACAGATCTAGCTACAACAAATTCAGCTGATAAATACGATATGCAAATTGAAGTATATTTATACCTGAACAAAAATGTATACCACAAACATGTAAATCCCACACATCACATAGGCGAAGAGTGACAGGGGGAAGAGAGGGGGGGGGGGGNGGGGGGGGGGGGGGGGGGGGATCGTCACAGTTTTTTATGAACTCTGTGGTAGAAACTGAACTTCACCAAATCCATTCTCCACTATTTTTCAGGGTATCATTGTTGTGATATTGGGTTATTTTATCACACCTAATAGAAATCCATCTATGAAAAGTTCACACGGTAAAAATGGAGAGGTCATGTTATGCGGCAGGAAACTCCTAACTTTTGCTCTGAAAGGACTGACAAATTGGTAGTTAACTGACTTTTATCTGGTAGGAAAGACTGATAAATTCTTGAGAACGGCTATTCCATCCCGAATTTTGGTTTGCATACTAAACATACTATGGTGTTTAAGGAAAATTGCAAGGGCAGTCTCGTTGCAACCAGAACGAACTCAAGACCACCTCTTTCCCCTCTGCTACTTTGCCACCATGTTTCGGAGCCACGTCTTAGTCTTTTTTAGTTTGTCCTTGATAACGGACAAAAAAGTTTCCTCGAACCTCCAATCTCTTATGGTATCTCACCCATTCAAAATGAAGGCTAAAATACTTTGGATCAATATCATCCAGAGCTTCTTTTGGGATATTTGGCTAGGCAGGAACAGCAGACTCTTTAGTGGAAAGGAAAGAAACAACACACATATCTTACTACTAAATCTTCACAGCTGCCTCACGGTACAAGCTTAGCATTATGTTTTCTAGTTATTCTTTAAATGATATTTGTGCTGATTGGAGGGGCTTTTTGTAACGCTCTTCTGTTTGGGGGCTCTCCCTTTATTTTCATTTTTTATTTTTGTAAATCATTACGTTAAGGAAGTTCCATTTAACTTTGGAGAGAGAGGATGTTTGATATTTTAAGCCAGGAACCTCAATCAACAAGACATACAAAAGATCAAAGCTTAAAGAGAACATTTGCTTTTGATATCTTCTTATCTGACAACTTAACTACAAGAAGATTGGAAAAATAAAAACCTGAGCTGGGTTTAGATTACACCATGGTTGTTGCAAAGTTGCCAACTCCCACAGAATCACTCCAAAGCTGTAAACATCTGATTTTTCATTTGAGGGCTCATCACGTAGTACTTCTGGTGCCATCCACTCAGGCTAACAAATTGAATAGTTAAATATTAGAAATTGCATAGGCAGCTTGCATGCATAGTGATACTGTGGCAATATATTGCTACAAAGCGAAGCACTCACTGTTCCAGCCGCGGATTTTGATGAAAGAAATGTGCGTGCCTTTAAGCGGGAGAGACCAAAATCACAAACCTGAAAAGAGATCAAACGAAAATTTTGAATCACAAAGACAACAGAGACTGACATCCTTTCAGGTTTCTTATTTATAAATAAAAAAAATAACATGCTCTCAAATAATTCTTCCTGGAGTCCAACTCGAGCTCTCTTTTGTCAAGCATAACATGTACTTTAGGAGTTGCAAGTTTATCAACAGTGATAACAAGTAGATGAGGGACCAGTAAAGAGTATACAGTTTTGATGGACCAAAAAAGAAATCCGGAGCTCTTGTTAGCAAAGAATCAACTTAACAAGAGATAGAGGGCCAGGAAAATAGTGTCCCCTAGAAGAAACATTTTTAACGCTGAGTTTGAAATTTATCTACCTTTACTGTATACTTCTTGTCGACTAAAAGATTTGGTGATTTTAAATCACGATGAACAATTGGAGGGTCACGTCTATGGAGATAGTTCATTCCCTTTGCCTGTATAAAAACAAACGACCGAGCCATTTGCCAAAAGATAGATGATGTTATAATGAAGGTAAACAACACAGCACAAGATAAAAACCTGGGGTAGGGGGTTACTCGAAAACATTTGGTGAGTCATTAGAATAATACATACCACATCATAAGCCATATTTATCCGACGTGTTTCATCTATGTCTTTAACACCTGACTTGTGCAAAAACCTATACAAGCTACCTCTGCAAATAAAACAAATTCTTCAACTTTCAAACCTTTTCTATCGGTTGTCTTGGAATATACCTAATAAATTCACTAAATATTTGATGCTAACTTTTTCAACTTTGATTAGGAGAATGAAGATGGTAAAAGAATACCTCGATAGATATTCAGTGACAATGGACAGGTTTGGTGGCTTGGTCACGGCACCCATAAACAGTACAATGTTGGGATGTCGCAAGGATTTCATGATAGCAACCTATCATGCAAAAATAAGAAAAAACAAAACTAGAGTCAACAAAATAATCCACGCCTCTAGAACGCATATAATTGATATTTCCACCACTGAATACCTCTCTCAGAAACTCATTAACACGTTCAGGATGGAAGTCTTGTTCTGTAAGGATCTTCACAGCAACTTCCTGACATGCCCATGATAATATCTTAGAAATAATAGTGGCGAACACATCATATTGCCGACCATTTCACATGGTAGACAATTAATCCATGCTTGCATGGTAGACTATTTTTGGGAAATAACAATCATCGACCATTCCACATTACTCACCGATCCATGCCAATCAGCACGATGTACAGTTCCAAAAGAACCTGAAATTAGACCCGTAATACACTCAGAATGATCTTAAAATATTAATTGCAATGAGTTCTATAGATAGGATTGACTTCATTTCGTTATGAGCCAACTATCATATTAAAAAATCCAGAACTTTTTCAAAATTTGCAGGATATATACCTGCTCCAATTCTTTCTTTTAAAACAAGATCCTCCCATGGAATGTCCAAATCCTCTGCACCAAGGGGAAGTGTTTTACTCCGAGTGTTTGGTATTAGCTGACCTCCCTGCGCAAACCTTACGTCCATAGTAAAATCCATAATTGGCTGGGACAGATCAAAAGGTGACTGCACATTTCTACGGCTGTACTTTAGTGGGATTGGATCCTCAACCAGGATAGTTGGTTGTAGCAGTTTAAATCGTTGGAAGTCTCCGTCTTGGGAGTTAGGCTGCGAAGTTTTCCCGTGCAGTAAAATGGATTTTTCATCATGAACACCAGTGACAAGCATTTGGTTGCTTCTGTTTGTGAACTTCCTATCAAACTGCTCTGGATACAAGGGAAGTGCACCATCTTCTCCATCCACAGTAACTTCTGTGATGGTAACTTAAAAACTTGTCACCAAAAACAAATAATATACAGGAAAGGCTGGCAATATCAAGTGTGACAAAAGTTTTGTCAGAGTAAGAAAAAGTAGGTGCAAGCCATAACAAGAATTATACAATCCGGTGTATTTCATACAAACTATGACCTTTTCTAAATACTATTTTAGCCTCAAAATCTGCTACTCTGGTTATAACTTACAACAAGGACTTCAAAAGAGAAAAATGCAATATAAAATTGTAAAATATGATTTGCATAGTTTTAAATTAAAGTTTGAAGAGTCAAATAATTACCTGAGGAACATTCATCAAAAACAACATTAAGTAACTGGCAATCTGCAAAGTACTGTTTAGCCAGTGACCTGAAATCAATGGCTGCCTCTACTGGCTTTAGTCGTGGAAATCGCAATGGCGAGGAGATCAAAATGGAGGAGGGACCATTGAGTAAGGAATCAGGCTCATATAAGCAACCAGGATTACCAATTAAGTCGACCAGATACTCCCTGAAAAGAAAATAATCACACCACATATAACTGTATTAATAAAATGAGGGACTGTTGCAAGCTATTCCTAAAATTAAGGCTATTTCTTCAATATGAACAATAATCAGTTTCACACCCTTTCCACCATCCATATCTGCAAAGATCTAAATAGATGGCAAAAAATGATTGCAATTTTTTTTTTTTTTTAAAATCAGCTAGGAAAAACAAGAATGGGTCAATTTGAGGGGGGTTGTCACTGTAAAGTGCAATATATACGTTTAAAATTAAAAGAGGAGCTTAAGCTAATAATTGCACACCTTAGAAAACAAAATAAGTGACAACATAGAAACCAAAATTTCAAAGGAGAGTAAAACCAATGAAAAAATGTGTTAACCATTGCCTCCAAGTCATTTTGTTTTCTGCATATCTCGCCCCACTTAGCAATTTTCACCGTGATATTGTCTATAACTCATTTTGATCTGAATTGGATCCCTCTGCTCTTTTATTATCCCATAGCAATTATTTTCTCGAATGCAATGAAGAATAAAATAGTTTCTAATTGCCTTATTATATGTCAATTAATGGCAGGCACCAGCTTAATTTAACGATATTGTTTGAGCTGCATATTCATTTAATGCAACTGTAAACATTATAGAACTCAAGAAGTATTGCAGAGAGAGCATACTTGTCAAACCCAAACTGCACAAGACAAGAAGAAGAATCATGGCACGAGCAATATTTACAGCCCTTGGCTACTCGACAGGGTAAATCAATTGTATCAGCTAACACCTGCAAATGCCATACTCTTGGATAAGTGAGCCCTGAACTATATCGATTTACTTGATAATGTAAATAGTATCAAATAGCAGCTATGCAAATTGTAAAAAACAAGATTACAAGTTTACCAGAAGCCAAAAGCAGTAAGCAAGCAGAAAGAAATATATGAAATTAATTACTATAAAGGGACTGCAGGAACAACAAAGCATATACAAAAGGATGGCTATTTAAAGAGTAAGCAAAATTGGGATCTCACTTTGAAAAGAAGAGCACGATGCCGGCAGAGTCCTACAGAGAGTGCACCAAGAGGAACAACCACAGAGCCTAAGGTCTCCTTCAAGTTATTACTGCACTCCTTCCAGCTGGGCACCAACACATCTTCTCCAGAAACCGAGCCACTATTGATAACAATAAAAAGGAAGTTATTGGTGTTGAATGAAATAGACAAGTTTCCAAATGGAAAGCGTGGATGTCTCACCCCAAACTCCTACAGACGAGTTTTGCAAGCAGGTCTACAACCTCTTTTGTGGTTATAGAGCTGCAAGAAATGCTTCGGACCCGATTTTGGAGGTCTTTTAAGTTGGGATCAGTGCGCTGATCAATCAAAACAACTTCAATTGAAGAATCTGTGCTAGGATCAACAGACTTTAGAGATTCAATTGATGGCATGCGATCATTATCAGGCAGGCTGGTGCACAAAGTCCATACATATGGATCCATTCCATGGATTAGATAAAACCCATCAGGAATTTTGTCAAAGTATGATAGACAGCCATTCACCTGATCCATATAATAACACGACAGAACATCATTTTTAAAAATGGTACTCTGTTTTGCTAGCCCAAAGAATATGTTCCTCTACCACATTCTCAGTGATATTACAATGAAACAAAGAAAAAAAGGTCAGATCTTCAATATTAGCCACACATGTAAATATACCAGTTAAATTTCCATATTTACCATTTCTCGTTCATATCTCGGCTTTCACAACCTAACCTAATTTTGATAAATTCTTTTTATATCTTCCATGGCTCAGAGTAGAATCCAGCCAACTTTAATAAATTAGGAACTGGTCGACCTATTGACAAACAATTGGGGTGTCCAATACTTCAATGGATATAGCACATAGCTAACTTCCATTCTCAAATAAATATAGGCATAACAAAGTCAGGTGGTTGAACCTAACCAATTAGCACATTGACCACTAAAGACTAACCACAAAAACTAGAAGAAGGTAAACAAAACATGGATCTTAAACTCTTATCAGTTTTCCAAACTTATACCATCACTTTCACAATAGTACTTCAGCTTAGACGGCACCGTTGCCCCAAGGAAAACGTCCTTGATGTAAATTCCAGAGATCCAATAAAAATTTCACGTTAAAACAATAAACTAAACTTGGGTTTTCTTCATCTGTTACCACATCCCAGATCAATAATCCCCTTTCGGGACTTCATCAGCCTTAAGCCTTCTCCTAGGAAGCAACCAATTGCTTAAACCGCTTCAGTAACATCTACAGCAAAAGTCTAACACACTTCTTGAGTATAGATATAAACTCAAGCTCGGACTATCGTCAGAGATCTACATTGTGCCCTATAATTCAACGTTAGCAGTTTTGAATCTATTATCGGGAAATCAGGATTCGACCCAAATATGGGACAGTAAACGAATTAGGTGATATCTAGACTAGCAATGCTAGAATAAACAGAACGTGAATTAGCATTGTCACTGAAGTCAACGCAACAAAACCAAAATAAAAAACCATAAGCACGAATTAGAACATGAGATAGATGGAAAAGAATCTCTACCCAAAATCGATGTGACACGGCCTCAGCAGAGCTAATCGACCTCCTTAAAGCTGAATCATCCTGAAATGGATTTAAGAAATTAGGATCATCAGCACAAGTCGCATCTGAGGAAAGCCGGAGCGCCAATGCCAACTGCAGTTGATAACTCTCCTCCGTATGTTGCGCCCAGCTCTTACCAGAGGATCCTCCAGTTCCGGCTACCTGAGCTCTTGAATCGCCTCCAATCCTAAGCACATCATCCGTCTCATTAGCCACTGTAGTCGATGGTGTCAGTGCATAATACTCCCCGGATATCGAGCTCTCTCCAAAGCTGCTTCCACTGGACTGCCTCTGCAAACCAAAGGCTGAGTACATATTGCCGATCCAATTCACCTGCGGCTGCTGGCTCGCCCTGTGATCACCACCAGCTTCCCAATCCAATCCTCTTTCCAACTTCCTCTTATCGTTCTTCCCCTCTCCCGATGATAATTCGATCAACGATGTCGAAGCTCTGACAGGACCGCCACTGTTTTGGTCATCTGGAATTTGACTAAGAAGCGTATAGTTCAACCTTCTACCGGGCATTTCCATCGAGATTCAGAGAATTCCGATCAACTGGATTCCGTTTGGACCCAAAAATCCACCATCGAAGCGATGAAGAACTCCCTCCCTTCGATTTTTCACCTTTCCGGTGTGCGTCTCTTTCTGGAATTCGATTGTCGGAGAGAGACGCTGAGAACCATACAGGGACCTTTAGGCGTAGTGGCATTTTCGTAATATTCTATTTCTCCAATAAATTCTTAATTAATTTATTTTGGCGAAGATCTAAAACTAATTCGCGGTAATATTATTCGGGTGGACGAAAGTCATTTCCAGTCCACGCGCCTTAAATTCTGAGCCTCGCACTCGCACGTGGCTTTCACACGTGCGCTCGACTGTATCTTCTGGTTGCTTCTGTGTTCAAATCGCTTGTTTAATTGTTTTTTAGGAATAAAAATAATCAATAAGTATACCTTACAATATTACATAATTATTAAAATATTTTAAAATTAGGCATTATATACCGATAATGTCATTACAAATATTTCAGTAATTCATTTGGTAAAAAATATTTAAGTAAATATTTTTTTTATAATATTTTGACTTTTAATATAAAATATTCTTAAAAAATTAAAATATTTGATAATGCTCTTAAACATTAAAAATAAAAAATATTTTTATGCTAATATTTTGTTTTAAAAATTCATTTCAATTCTTAATTTTTTATTTTTATAACACTTTTATTTAACAAAATAATAATAATAAATATTATTAATATTTTTTCAGAGTTTAAAAATACGTTTATCATTAATATATAAATAAAAGGATAGAAACATAAGAATTTTAAAAATATTTACTTTTCAAAGTTAAAAAATATTTATTTTTTGAAATTTAATATTAATAATATAAATATTTTTTAAAATTTTAAAAATTGAAGTTATTTTTTAAGTTTTTAAAAAAATATTACGATATTAATAATATTTTTGAAATTTTGAGATATTTTTTAAACAAAATATTAACGATGGTAAAAATTATTTATTTTTAAATATTTCTAAAATTTAAAAGTATTTTTTAAATTTTACGCGTATTATTATTATTATTATTATTATTATTATTATTATTATTATTATTATTATTGTTGGTTTAAAATTTAAGAATATTTTTTATAAAATTTAGATGAGAGGTATTTTATCAATTTCGGCTAATTAAAAAAAAGTGCTTAAAAAAAATAAAAGCAATATAACTTGGCGGGAAGGATAAAAAAGAAATTGGCGGCAAGAGGTAATAACACCCATTTTATCACGTTTTCTCTCGCTCTCTCTCGTTGTTTTCGTTCCCGCTTGCTCACATCTTTGGCTTTTCACCGCTTTGTCCTCAGTCCGATCTTCATCCGCGAATCGATCTCTCTTCGCTCTCACTCGCTTTACACGTTCGGAATCGGTACGCTTCTTCATCTGAAAAAATAGTCTCAACGATGTTTCAAGCGCCTAGTTGAAATTAGTCAAATTAAAGATCTGTTTATCTTATAATTGTATCCTGCTTCGTCTAATCCAATTTAGTTTCTCACATTATTTGTACTTTTGCTGAAGATTTGATGTCGGTTCTATTAAAGTAATTGTCTCCAGTTTAACGGCTTGATGTTTCAGAATCTATGGTTGTTTAGGAAGTTGCGCAAGATTTGTTCATTGCTATATAACTCGGCTACTGTTATTTTGTTTATTGTTCGATGATTGGTAATGGTTTGAGCACAATCCGCTTGTTCTTCAGATTGATATTCCTCTGTGGTTCGTTTTCCATCTGCGCTTTCGCTTGCAGCATACATTATGAGTCAAGGTATGCTTCTCGATTTGAAATAGTGGTTTTTATTAAGATGTTTCTAGCTCTAGTTGAAATTTGTCGGGGATCAGTTTATTTGATAATTGCGTCCTGCTTCGTCAAATACAATTTATCTAATTTCCGTTGCAAGAAATTTGATGTTTGTGTCATCAAAATAAAATTGACAACGCCTTGCTGCTTAAGATTTTAGAACCAGTGGTTGTTTACGAAGTTGTGGAGTAGTTCATTACTAGATAATTCGACTACTTTTAGTTTGTTAATTAGTTGATGATCAGTAACCGTACTAGCTCCATCTGCCTTTTTCTTTTTAGTTGATGAAAGTCTGATGTGCTGTAATCTGCTGTATGCTATTTAACCTGGTATCTCACATCTTGGATAGAGAAATTAGTAAATAATTCATGGCTAGTGTTGGTCGATATGAACGGTTCGGATCTGTGCCCGAAATGACTAATTCTAATCCCGTTAATCACGTATAAGACAAGAATTTACAAATGGATACTAACTTATTCGCCATGGGTTGGATGCGGTGTCACTAAATGTTTCTTTTCTTACTGCTATGTTGTTCGTGCCATCCTGGTTTGGGCTTCACCTCCTCTTATTGGTCCCCTGTCTTGCCCTTTCCTCTGTTCAATTTGCTGGCTGGAAAATGAAGCCTGGCCATCAAAGGTCGGGGTGCCCTTGATTTTTGATCAAAACCTCTTACACAGACGAATCCTGCAAATTATTTGAATACATTAGAGTGAAAATAGATGGTTTCTCAAATCTCTTTTTGGCTGGGATTCAGATAAGTTAGACACGATCGTTCAAATTGATTAGATAACCATTCAATTCAAATTTTCTACATGCTCCATTTTTAGAATTTTTTAATGTTTACTCCAAGTTATTAGTTGATGCTGGACCAGTAGAGCCTAAAATTGTGTACGCTGCTACTAGTATTCTTACATTTTTAACCTCGTACTTTGTTTTATAAATGTTAAACTTGTTCATATATCATCTGCAAATGTTTACATATATGTGTGTTACATAGCAAACTATATTCTATTTCTTAATAGCAAATATAGATACAGCAGTAAATTGAAGAATAGGTACCTCTCCAGAAACAGTGTTGGATGCCTTGTGTAGATAAACCTGGTGGACAAAAAGAACTGTTATTATTTAAGTAATCATATGATAAGAGGTATATGTTCTATGAGCAACCTTTAAATATTGTTGGTATGGAGGTCCCAAAATACACAGTACGCCTAGGAAGGTTCCATATCCAGTCCCTAGGAATATCTATTGGGTTGAGGCTTGACTCGTGATCCGCAAATACCTACAAAGGAAATAGTCATAGTTAGTTGTGGCACCAAGCCTCAAAGGAAGAACGGGATAACATTGTATATATCTTATTCAACCTTACCTCATTGACTTGAAAATAGGTACCATTCAGTGGAAAGCTTCCTCTCATTGCCGTTCGGCATGGTATCTGTTTTTTTTTTTTTTTTTTTNNNNGGGGGGGGGGGTATCGGTTAGGATTTTTTATACTAATACATTCATAACCCACTTATTTGACAAGTATTGTCTCACCAAAAGAGTCCCTCGAACCATGAGGGAGCTAGCTTCTCTGACACTGTTGCATGAGAAGCACTCCTCCTCATGACACAATTGATGTTCTTGATTACCGCACTTTTTTTCTGGAAGTTGGATGGAATTTGCTGTTTCACCTAAATAATATCAAAATAGAACATGTTACAGAATTCATGAGCGAATACATGTCAAAGTAGTACTCCATAATTTATCTCCTTTTGGCTAAGTCTTCTGTCCATGGCTTCGAGATTTTTAATGTTCTGGAGGACATCTACCTGGTGTCCATATAGCCAAAAGGTACGAGCAAGGATCATCTGGTTCTCTTCTATCTAACTTCAACTGTATTATAAAAGATACCACAGTTATATTGCTCCATATTCCCCATAAAAGAAAAAAACACCCAAAAGAAAAGTAAACTTTTCGTCCTTTTGATTCATAAATCACGAACCTTTTCAAGAAGAGGATGGTTATCTGGAAGTTCATAGCTGCAGATGAAGAAAAAAATTAGTACGCAAAGTAGAAATTTCGTTGAAATGTGATGCAATATAGACCGTTAAATTTGGATATCAGTTGGCCAAACTATTTTCTGAACCATTAAATTATTGCAACTGTCATATACTGCTTTCAATTCACTCCCTAGTGATACAATCGTCTATTGGGAATCTGAAAGATCTTTAGGAGCAAGGATAGCAAATATTTTGCTTACACTTGGTGCTCTGTTCGCAGCCGGCTGACATTCTTAAGTTTGGGCATGGGAATTGATGCAGCTTCTGGGGTTAGTGCAACTAAGGCTTTTGACATGTCACCTTCTTGAATTTCCATGTTCTTTTGAACGTAGTTCTGTAAATTCAATGAAAACTCCTCAATGTTTAGTTTTATTGTAGGAATTTCATCAGGATCTTCATAGAAGGCATCCTCAATGTCGCTGATTGCAGCTTGTATGGTGCTTTCTTGCTCTGGTGTTGCAGGTTCTTCAATAATGGGTATGCACGTACCAGTCGCAGTCATTTTACCAGATTGATGGCTTAAGTCTGATAGCTTGATCTCATCAGGTGATAATGTTGAGTGAGGGAGGGACAGCATTGGTTGGTCGATTGTTCTGGCTTGGTTATCGTTAAGTTCTCTGCATTCAGTAGTACTGACTATTCTTTTATCTTCTGGTGCTGGAAGACCGAGCCTTGCACTGGATATGTAAGAAGTATGTCTATTAGTTACCCACATATCCATAATTAAAGATTGTTGTACCTATAAGAAATTGCTTGCAAGAATTAAGTTTTAAAGTAGGGTATCTGCCCTTAACATGCAATGCAGTGACATTCTGGAAGAATTAAACTCAATATGGTTGTCATTAGTTGGAGCCCAAATCGTGTTGCTTATGCGCACAGTCTCTCTAAAAGGAGAGGAAATGAAGAAAGAGAGGGAAATAAAGACTGTATGGACTAGGATAAAGATGCCCAAACCTCGCAAATGCGCTTGCAAAGTGCCTACATTCTCCTCTCATTGGACAAGCATTACAATTTGGTTTGCTTTTTGTACAAAAGACCTGTATCAAACAATCCTGTTAAGCTCTTATATAAGTTGTTTATGTTAGAATTAATTTCCAAGAAAAATTACCTTTCCAAACGTAATCATTTGGTAGTGTAGCTCATACCTGTATCCAGATTTTATAGCAAAGTAGCAGGCGTTTAGTTTGAATTATCGTCATTTCCACAACTAAATGATAAATAACTTGCATCCGTTTCTAGGTTTGTAAGTAGAAAACAAGCTTACAGTGTTCTTTGATCAAGCTTGCAAAGCCGAGGCCATAGATACTTCTGGATTGACTCCAGCACAGGGTACCTGGGAGTGGCAGCAAGAAAAGCTTGAAATGATGTGCGTTCCGTTTAGATCTGCCTATTCTTTTATAGGTAATATTAGAAGTTTTGTAGTTTTGTTATTATTTATTTGGAAAGTAGTAATAATTAAAACCTCCTTAAAGGTTTAGTTCATTTCTATTCTTTTAAGAACTGGTATTATCAACTGAACTATATTTAAAAATAACATTTATTTTCATATTATATGTTTTTTTACTTGGAAAGATAGTGTTGTAGATCTTAGTTTATATGTCATCATAATAATCAAATGTTTAATTCTGTTTTTCATGTGCAAATTATTCATAAACAGTGATAACAGTGATATAGTTTAAAATAACTTGTAGCACTAATCAAAAGGAATACATGAAATAGAAAGATTGTCTTTAGTTAAAATTGTAAACTTTAAATAATGGATTATGGATTTCACAATAGTTTTCTCGACATCTTTTTTTATATGGTAAAGATGTATGGATTTTTCTAACAATGCTCGTCATACTCACAATTCCAGAAGATGCAACTGTAAGGATTCTGGTAATGGTTGAAGGGGTACCCATCCCAGTCGTACAGCTATACGTCCAACATTAGTGTCAACCTGTTCAAGGTACGAGTGAGAATCATACATATGTTTTATCTGGTTTCATATCAATACTTCATTTTGAACTTACTGGGAAGGCAAGATGATGAAGAGTAAGAAGTCGCACACACTCCACGCTTTTTAGTCCCAATCCTCTTATGCTTAGTAAATATTCTCTGCATGTTTTCCATTTATGTATAAATTCCAATGTATGCTTCATGCAATTTTGGTGGATGCAACATATTCTCAAGTGCAGAAGTTAACATTCTGACTATTCTTCAGTTTCAATTTCAAGAATTTGACATTTAAGCTCTCAATTAATCTTACTTTGCTTGGTCTGGTGCAACATCCCTTAACCATTCCAGATCAATGCTCCCATGATCTTTCACCAGTCGGTTTAGAAAATCCTGTACAAATTACTCATCCAATGCTCAACTAGTGTTATGGATTGATTAAAATTTTAGATCATGTTATCAGAAATCAATGTTATATTGATACCTTGATTCGTTCAGCAAGCATGTTGTTCATGCCCCGTTCTCTGATGGTGTGTGCAATTTCATTCACATCAGCACATCTTATAGCTTCCCAATCCAATGAGTCCATTGTATTTTCAGTTCTTTGTGGTGTCCTTCTGTTGGCTTCTGCCTGTTTTCGTAAGTCATCCCAGTTAATGCTACCTTCTTTCTCCTTTGCACCTTGTTTTCTCGGAGATTTTGAAGTATCAGGTTTCATCTTTTTGAATTCGTTACTAAGCGAATGGTCATACTCCTTTGGATTCGACTGTGTTGCTATTTCTGTAGCATTTGGTGAAATATTTGGTGGAATTTTACGCACATTGTCTGTACATTCTGCTGGCGACTCTACATTTTGAGGGTCTTCGATCACACTGCCTCGAGACTGTAAGGTCAAGCTTGGCTCCTTTGCATTAATGCTTAATTCACTACTAGACAATGGTGCTTCGTGGATATTTGCCATGAGCTCTATTTCAACGTTAGCATGATTGTCAGATTCTACAGTCTGTGTACTTTCTTCAGTAGGAAAAAGTTCATCCTTGTTCTGGCAATCATTAGAAGTTTTAACTCCATTGCGCGTCTGGCAGCAGTCAGCCTCCAAGGATTCCGAGGTGTGGTTTTGCTGCATTTGATAGCCACTTAAATGACTGACAGAATCTTTTATGAATATTTCCTGTTCATCTGATTGGAACGTGCTATCTATTCCATTATCACACTTCTTTGCTGCTAATTTATTGATTGTGGTGTTCTCTGACTGGTCAACGGAAGTATCAGCTGTAACATGAGCATCTAGAGTATTTAGTCCTGCCATCTGAATAAGCTCCTCTGAGGAAGAGTCCAAGTGTGCCACTTTGGCACAGCTTGGTAGATCTTCTGAGTTTCCCTCCGAGGAAGGTTCAATGCCCTCACTGGTATGAGAAATCGAAGAATCCACACAGTCTTGAAATGAAAACGAATCAAATATTTCTCTCTCTCCAGAGAGACATACTTGCATTCGGCTGGTTCCAGTCAACGATACTTCTCCCACTGAATTGCTACATGTCTCAAGAATGTTATGAGATGAACTAAAACTTTTCTTTTCTGACTCCTTGTTTGAGCTCTCATCCTCAATATTACTTCCGCTAGATTCAATGTTGTCAACATTTATTTGTCCTTCACTTTTTTCCATTTCATTTTTCATCAAGGACCCCTCTTCACTTATTTGTTGCTGCATTATCTGTTTGTTAAATTTCATGCCATCCTCTAAATTTAACATGTATTCTTCCGGTTCATCCAACTCTATAATTGGCTCTTGATAGCATGATGGTTGGTGACACTTTGGCTTAGGAGGAAAGCGTGCCGCAAGAGACATAAAGGCAGAGCTGCCAACCTTAGATGGAGTTAGTAAAAGAAACAGAAGAGGTAGAGATGACTTTGAATTACACTTAGCTTACACCATTTAACAATCTAGCTTACCTAGAAAGGTGATCGGAGACATTCTGGGTCAAGAATACTCCAACCACGGAGTCCACAACTGATCCCTTCCATTGAGAGAAACGCCTATCTCCTGAAGAAATGCAATTATGTTACTTTTTGGCCTGATCAGCAAAGTAGTTATTGTAAGGATGCGTACTAGGCCTAGACTAATCTTTCATGCAAGTTAATTTTCATTTGGTGTTTTTTGGAACACATTGCTGATACAAGCACATGTATATGTGCAGAAGCATGAAGACATCAAAGCCTAGGAACTTGATTTTCTGTTTAATCCTCTCTGAAAAAGCATATACAAGAAGGAATGTCTGAAGCACGAGACTGGTAAGCCTAGGAACTTGATTTCCTGTTAAACTCTTACAATTGCCCTAGAAACCTTCCTTGTACTCTCTTTCTCGCCTGTATTGATTTTCCTGAATTAATGCATGCTCCATCACTCATAAACCCAATTGTCTAACGAACTTATCAAATGTAAAGCTATTTCATTGTTAAGATTTGTTATTCATTTGATGTCTACATGGAGTTCTAGATGTAACTCTTTAATAGTGGTTGGTTAAGAGTTGAATAGTTTATATTGTACCTTGAACAAGATGCATCCGTGCAATAAATGAATCTGCTCTCCCTCGAAACACCTTCCTCTCTTCTTCCCACCATTTAATCTTTTCCTCATCTGTTCCATCAATGCCTTCGCTGTTTATATTTCCCATCAGAAGCTTCCATACTCTGCCAGTCTCTTCATCGAGCTCAACTTTAGGCCGTGGCCGTCGTTTCTTTATAGGATTAAATGGTACAATAGTTCCCTCTCTTCCATAAACGACAATGGCATTGAGTGCCTGATTTTGCATGTTATAGGGTACAAGTGCTCGTTCTCTATATCCCAAATTGTTGCTTTCCTTGTTGATGTCTAAATGCTTAAATTGTTCGATTATGGCATCAATAAAGCACATTTGATTGCCATGTTCTGAAGCAGTGCCTGTATAGATAAAGGAAAGTGAAGAAAAAAAAATCGTTAAATGGGTGAATTTCTTCAGCATTCGAGAGAAAGTTTTAATCTTGATACCTGATGTTTTGGGAAAGAATTGATAAGGATTGAAGGATACAGATCTGCAGTCCTGAAGATCTTTGTTTATATTGAGAAGTGCTGAGTTTGAAGGAAAATTCTTCTTGGTTCTTTTCTTCTTTGCCACTGTTGCATGCATTGTCTCAAATAGCCCATTTATGCATGTTCGAGACATATTGATATTTTTTGCAGAACTGTCCAAAGAAGTTTGATTAGTAGGATATATTTGCCGCTTCTCACAGTCATCAATTCTTGCTGGTGGAGACAATTTAGAAAGTCGTTTGGTTGTTCTGGGTCTCTTTTTTGTTCTCTCAGTCTGACCTAAAGCCACGATACCTCCATATGTTAGCAACTTACCCTGAAGGTCGTTTCCTTCATGCCAAGCTGCGGTTTTACTTCTACAAGTATTAAACTGAGGTCCAGCTATGTTGGATCTTGATACCATGTGATCTCTCTGAGGATTATTGAAAGAGCATGCATTTTCTGGCCTCATGAAATGTGTGGCTACAGTTGTTCTAGTAAATGCACTAGAGGAGACTGGGTTCTGGCCCTTCTCAGATCTTTTCTTCTTGTGAATGTGGGGAAAGTGTAAACAGGACATCGACTGATATGCAGATAATGTATTATAATGGGCCCCTGTTAAATTTATGCTCGTAGCATCTGCTTGTTTGTTGGTCTGAGAACGTTTTGTCAGGCAACAAGTTGCTTGCTCTCTTGCAGTCAAATTGGAGTTCTTGCCATCATTGAGCATCGTTTCTACCATGTTTCCTTCTTCAGAATTGGAAATTACTTTACCATGTTGTTCTGTGTTCTCCATTTTGTTGTTCGAATGCAATCTTCTCTCAGGAGAATTATTCTCAGCTGAAATTTCAGCTGGTGGGGCTTGTTTTTCTGGCAGAGACTTGTAGCTTTTCAACATATGATTCGTGGGCCAATTTGGATCGGTGGAAGAGCCTACTTCTTCAAGCCTCACTTCCTCTAGTCCTGTAGTTGATTGAATGTTTTGAGTGAGTGAATCTTGTTCCAGTGGCCCTGAATTGAAGGACCCGTCTCTTGTCTGTGCCTGAGAATTAAAATTTATGGCCCTTCTGCATGACTTCCTTCTATGCATGATCATTTCTTGGTCGGAGATTTCACCTGTTACTTGTATTGTGGGAGTTGCTGAAGGCGTACTGAGTCCACTTTTCTTGACACGCTTTCTCATACTTGGATTGGAACTGTCTGACTTCAAGTTTGGCTTTGTTCTTTTAGTTTTTCCTTCGATTATGACCTTAGGTCTATGTTTTCTCCTTCTCTGCCTCGGTGGTGGGGTTTTATTCAGGTTACCAGCATTCTTGCCTTCCTTTCCATCTGGGGTAGAGGTAGCAGTAATTGTTGAGTGCATTGCAGGATCAAGTTCTTTATTTTCTCTCGGGTTTTCCCCGCCAATTGTTATTGAAGTACTACAGTTTTCTCTCAGGTTATCACCATCAACTGTTATCAAAGTATTGCAGTTGTGGTTCTGTTCTCTATTATTCCTGCTGTTCTCAGTTGGTATCTGCTGTACTTCTGTCTCTCTTTCTGTATATTTACTCTTGCCCATATCTGGTGTTGGAGGTGTGAATTGGGAAGTAAGTCTGATTGCAGCTGCATCTGATTCCATCCCAGATCGAAAATTGAGGTCATAAGCATGCCGGAAATGGTCAGATATTTCATCTGTAAATTTGAAGGTACAAACTTTCAGAACACTAGATGTCAACAACAATGAACTTATAGAGATTTTTCATATTATTCATTATAGGAACAAATCTGAATTACATTCTTCTCCATAGCGTAATTAGAAAGAATATGATAAACTAATTGAAGCATGTAGATTGCAGAACTTCACAGGAAACAGAAATGTCAAATAAAGAAAATGAATATCCAGGAACTAACAATTAGCTGAAAGTAAACTCACCATGAATTCTCCATTTTTAATCAGTTTTCTCCTGCCAATTCCCTTATCTGTTAGATTGGTTCAGTTTCCCCAAAGATTTACACTTTTAATACAACAGCCTGCTTTTAACTCATCAATTTATTCTTTAATGCTTCTTATGCTAAATTTTGTGTAAGCATCACAGTTATACCATATTTAAGAATCCTCAGTGTAAATTACTATTTATATAAGCTGGACTTACACCCTGTGGCTTCAGGTACGCAGGAGTTACTGAGACGACCCTTCATAGAGCTAGACTCCAATTCAATTCGATAGCTGGAGCCAGAATCGAACATATCGCTTGCATTTCCACCCAATGTAGCATCCGCACCCACAGTAGAAGCCGCATCTGCCAGTGCCATTAGCTGCAAAAAGGGAATGCCCTCTACTAATGCGTCAATAGAGGGTTTCGCCACTGTTCCATTATCATTACAGGCCACTTGGAATCGCCCAGTCTGAGCTGCTTCCCAACCGTAAGAACCATTAGCTTCACCATAACATGCAACTCCACTGCTGGTCTCAGCTTCGTTAGAATTTGAGAGTCTCTCTGATCCCACCCAGTATGACCGTGACTGATTTCGGTCTATCCTTGCATAGATCAGCGGCTGCGGCGGAGGTTTTGGTAAAATGGGCTTCATGGGTGTTGCCGGAATCCAGGAACCGCCTTGATCATAGGCCGGATTTCCCTCATGTTGGCCGGAATCCATTCGGTTGGTTTCCACTCAAGCAGAAGAGCCAATTTAGCCCTCAAGCTTGCTCCAGAAAGCCCAGCTTCCGGCAAAGGTACGCCTTATTTTCTTAACGTAATTCTTCGTTCACTGTGAGAAAACGTGATAAGTTTAGAAATTTCATGGTGTCTCTTAGCACCGAGAAACCCAAAAAGCCAGTTTTATGTTCCAGCTCAAACAGATCGTAGCTGAAATACAGTACAAAATTAGACTTAACGATTAACAGCCCATCTGAATTAAAGATCTCCCTTCTACAAAACTTCTGCTCTTTCATGGCAGCAAACACCCAGCTTTCAAAAATGGGGGAAAGAAAATGAAAGTAGAGAGAGAAAAAGAAGAGTGAGAGAGAGAAAGGTCCAGTTCACAGCTTCAATGATCATTGGAATTGAAGGGCAAGACGAAAGGAAAAAAAGAAATCCCAACAAACCACAATAATTTTCCCTTTCCCTTCCATTACTAAATTAATTAAACTGAAAAATCACCATACTTTCAGGCGAATAGTTACCGGAGGACTGAGTCAGTGTCGGCCAGATCTGAGTTGTTACTACTCACCGGAAAGCCAAGAAATCCTTATCTTCCTTCAACCCTTCACTCCCTTTATCTCTGTAAGGGGAGAATTGAAAGGAAAAACCAAACAAAAAGATGGTGGGTTTTATATATTTGCAGAGCTCTTTGATCAGGTGATTACTTATTTTCTTCTTGCCCATTCTCACCTTCTTATGTCTCAGTACCTTATCAGGAGCTGTACATAGTTTCTTTTGCTTGCACGAAGATCATCATGCATGTTTAATATGTTACGTCCTTACAATTCTGATATAAAATTTTTTAAATTAAATATTTTAATAATTTTCAAGTCATTATTTTATCTCTCGATCACTTTATTATATAATATATATTCTTTTTTATTGCAACAGGAAGCCTAGACATAGAAACAGATTTGGATAGAATATTTCTTTTTATTTATTTCTTTTTTGGGCTTAATAATTCTTTTTTTTTTTTTTTTTTTTTTTTTATTGGTGTAGGATGATAATGGGGGATGTGGAGTAAGATAGAAGCAACCACGGAAGGGCCAAATTGAAAATAGGGTATAACTAACTACCACGGCGCGTTAAGTGTCGGGTTTGGGAACAAACACGTGAGCTAACGAAAACCGAGAGGATGACGGTGGGGGATTTAACGCTCACCTGATGCATACGGCAAGCAAACAAACTAACTGCATTAGCAAACGGTGCGATTCCGTCAGTCAATGCCTCCGTTAGTCTTGACCCCAAGGGAATCTTCAAAGCTTTCCATCTTTTGGCCTTTTATTATTCATATTGGTTTTGAAGATTTGATAACTTGACCCTACAGATCACCGGAAACTATGTGCTGCTTTGGTTCAAGGTTGACACGTAATTTAAGAACAAAAGACACTGCACTGGCCGCCTTTATTGTTTGAACCTGCCATTGGCCAGACCCCTCTTGTCTCATCCCAGAAAATTCAAATTTTTGTACACAATCCCAAAATTTTAAATTAAATTAACAAATATAAATTCTTTTTGGTTCATTCGGAACTGGAAAACTGACTAGTTCTAGCATGGTGGTGGATAAATTACTAATTGTTTTAAATATCCATAATTTAATCTTCATCTCTATAATTATTGAATTAAAAAGGTCTTTCGGATGTTTTTATGTTGGCAAATAAAATAGTTGCTATTTCATTTGTTTAATTTTCTATACTAGCCAAATTAATTAAATACATAATTATATAATGAGTATAAGATTTTGTACTGCTATAATTTATACATTAAATAGTTATATATATATATATATAAGCAAATAAATATGATTTGATTTATATGATATTGTTGGAAATGTGTCCCATGTAGTTTGGATAAGATAGGACACTGAAAATTAAAAAGTCTATGTGTCCCCCAAAAACCAAAGTAGTTGGCCTTCAAAACCCTTTAAAATAATAATTATTTTTCTGCATAAATTGATTTGTGGGACCCATAAATACCTTCCTAAAACGATTTAACGAACAGTATTATGTGGTAGCTAAAGTCAACTCAAATTAATTTATTAGCGACCATTCAATTATAAAATAATTATTTAAAAGTAAGATTAAAATTATAGTTTTTACGAAAAAAAATTAATGATTAAAAGAGTTCGTATTTACGCTCCTATGCTCCCATTTTTCAAGATAATTAGATTTTAAAATGAAATTAGTATATTCACAAATATCTTGCTATAATAATACTAAAAGATGTTTGTACGTAAAATATATTTATCATACTAAAATACGGAATACGGATGATAGTTAAATTAAATAATAACTTTTATAATCATTAAAATTTTAAAATATAGTTGGTTTTTCTAGGACTTGATAAATATAATTACATCCCTTTTGTATTTTGTATTTTGCATATGATATTATTGTTTTATTTATTCAATTTATTTCAATGAATTTAATTTTACAAAATATAATAATAATAATAATAATAATTATTATTATTATTATTATTATTATTATTATTATAATGATTAAGTGACAGATGAGGGAAGGAAACATTTCAACGAAGGAATCAATGCATCCTTTCACTTTTCCGAAGGCAGAGAATCTCTGTCATTCAGCAAAATTTCTACTCATAATTTATTTGAAGGAATAAATTCCTTTAAAACTAATTCATAATAATTATTATTTAAAATATACGTTTGTAAAGCATTTGAATTTAATTTTTAAATTTGAAGGCTTAATACACTTATAAAACTAAAAAAATAATGAACTTATTAAACCTTTTTAAAGATTATAATGTTTTTTTTATAACACATATAACACATGGATTATTGGGAAGAGTTTCTACTTTTATGAAACTACAATTACTCCTTTCACACTTAAAGTGCCTATATTTCGCATTTAAAGTACCTATATTTCGCTTGCAGCCAATCCAACCACAACTTAATTAGTACGGGCTGACTCTATTGAGATTGATAGCGCTTTTTCCTAGTGTCAATAATTTGTTAATATTATTCGTCTCTGTATTCCCTCAGACAAGCAACTTCTTATCATTCTTTGATGAGATACAACCATGTGAGAGGTCAAGCCTGGTGAAATGGCACATCGAGTACTTCATATTCCCACTTGGTAAAGCACTCTCTTATTTTCTTAGTGGAAATATGCTC
The DNA here is from genome assembly GCF_002738365.1 of Cucurbita moschata. NCBI lineage: Eukaryota > Viridiplantae > Streptophyta > Magnoliopsida > Cucurbitales > Cucurbitaceae > Cucurbita > Cucurbita moschata. The sequence continues at coordinate 9,154,650 of NW_019268517.1, forward strand.
GGAGGCATTCCTGTTGAATACGAATACCCCGCATTCAAGTGATACCCAACTTCACTCTGCAGTCCTTTTGCCTAAGAAACACTTTTCTACCATTATAGCCTCGGAGACTCAAAGTCAAGTTCATGTCACCGGCTATTAATTTTATCAAAACTAAGACCAATAAAGGAAACAAAAAAAATGGAGAGAAAGAGAGAGATGATAATAAAGGAGAGAGTATTTATTCCCATTGTCACAAGAATTTCTAAACCTAGAAAATGAAGTGCAGGTTAACCAAGTTAAAAGACACAATAAGCAGACAAGAATAACTTAACACAGACTTTGTAAAATGAAGACAATCCATGAACATGGGAAGCAGATGAAAGTTGTGTCCTCAGGGAGAAGAGAAGAGAAGCACCAGACAAGAAGTGTTCATATTTCACACAAGTAACAACATCTGTCTATGCTAATAAACATAAGGCAGTATTCTCCAAGGGACGAGTTTGGTATACTCCGCCCAAATGTCTTTATATTTCTCAGCGCATCGAGCTTCATCCCGTCTTTCTCTCCATATTAGCAGAAGGAGGAGATATGTGGGATAAAAGTATGGAATTGGGGAGCTGCAAAAATGACGGGATTATCAGATTTCTTCTTCTTTCTTTTCTTTTGGCTACAAAGAAAGAGGAACCAATAAATTACCTTATCCCACATGGTAAGCTGAAAGAAAGTGCAAGCAACAAGTCTCCAAGGTAATTACAATGCCTAGCAATTCCCCTGTTTCAACAGCAAGTATAAGATTTTTAGGCCGTGAAGAACGAGAGACGTGAACAGAGGGTCAAAGTGACGAGACACCGGGATTGCGTAGTTATTTCAGATGAGTATGAGGAAATAAAAGTGGATTGAAATTGATCCACCTTTTAGTGATAGGGTGGCCTCCCATGTCCTGAGAAATGGTGTCCAAACAATACCCATGATTTGCAAAATGTAAGATCTCAACAGGCCTCAGGTTTCAAGATCGAAAAATTCAGGGGTCTTGGCAATATCCTCGTTTCTTGTTTATTGTTTCTAGTTTCTAAGAAACACGTGTTCATGGATTGATCGTTTTACGTTTCTTGTTTTTCATTTTTAAGAGTCTCTAAAATTGTGTATAAAATTTGAAGAATTTATTCTAAAGTATTATTTTCGAGAAAAACTTTAACCTATTGAGAGAACAAGAAACGTTACCATTATCAAACACACTTCGGAAAGAAAAACAAGAAACGAGAACATTGCAGTATAGCCCTAAAAAGCTATCAGAAAAATTCTGCTCCCCTCAAAACACTTAATGAGACGTTATGCCTATGACAACAAATAAACAAAAATAGATGAAAATCTTACCAATAACCAGAAGCAAGCAACTTTCCTCCTACAACTTTGGGAGGCCTACCCCATATAAGCGCTTTGTTGTTCTTTTTAAACATGTGTTTTTGCTTGTTAGATCCTCTAAACACAAGATATCTGCCCAAATTAGTACACAAAAATCTCACAACTTAGTGAACCTTCAAGACAAGGAAAAAGAAAATGTCAATGATAAGTCATGTCACGTCGTGATAGCTACCCGATTAAAAAGACCGAGCAGTTAGCTATGGTAGCAGCTGTTGTTAGCTCAGCCTTGTTTGTTAAAAGCCACCAACCCTATAACAAAAGCGAACACAGATAATCTGAATATGAAAACAAATTTACGATCCATTACTACTTACAATATACAGATAGTTTAACATAGAGCCTTCATTAAGCTCTAAAAGATAAATTGAAGGATGAAGATAATGGTCCAGAATTTGTGATGGTGAAATGCGCAAGACAATCTGAACTCATATGGGTGCGTTTCAGTTTGAAATTGGAGAATTAAGAATCCGTTTGGACACAAAATACAAACAATATCAGAGCAAGTGCGATAATGATCCTGGTTCCATGCAAAAGTTTTTAGTCAACAAGATGACTAATAAGTGCCAAGTATAATGCAGCAGAACTAGACGATGATCTTGAATTCCTTTCATTTGTCCATAAGGAGTTGGCTTTTAATAAGCAGATGAAAGTCTGTGGAATAGCCTCCTAGATTGAAAGATAGAAGGAGGTCTTTGTGGGAAGCTCGTGTATTCTCTTTTGTTAGATCAACATGTGGAGTTGAGGATTCAAACTTCTAAGCTCTTTAATATTCTTTTTTGTTATGCTTTCATGGGGTTTTTGTATTCCGAGGAGGTTTCTTAAAAAAGTTGTGTGGAAGAAGAACAATTTGTGAATGATTTTCTAGTGGGGATGTTTTCTTATATTTTACCAAGGGTTGTTGTAATTTTTCTGTTTACTTCATGTACAGAGTGATCTTTCTATATTCCTAAAGGAGGTTTTGCGCTTGTGTTACAGCCCAAGCCCACCGTTAGCAGATATTGTCCTCTTTTGGCTTTCCCTTTTGGGCTTCTCCTCGAAGTTTTAAAACGCGTCTATTTGGGAGAGGTTTCCACACCCTTATAAGGAATGCTTCGTTCCCCTCTCCAACCGATGTGGGATGTCACAATCCACCCCCCTTAGAGACCCAACGTCCTAACTGGCACACCATCCGGTATCTAGTTTTGATACCATTTGTAACCGCTCAAGCCCACTGCTAGCAGATATTGTCCTCTTTGGGTTTTTCCTTGGTTTCCCCCAAGGTTTTAAACGCGTCTGTTAGGAAGAGGTTTCCACACTCTTATAAGAAATGTTTTGTTCCCCTCTCCAGCTTCTCACTAATTTAATGAAGATCAAGGGAAAGCGAATGTTTAAGTGGCAGTAGAGAAACTGGTAAACATTATTTACCTGAATGCTAAATGTAAAAGGAATCCAAACAAGATCTCCAAACACCAGCATGAAGCCTAATCTTTCAGCAATTATGTCCCATCTACACAAGATAAATCATGCCTTAATATTCAGTCTGATTGCACAAGATCGCAAGTGAAATGAAGCGAGTGCTCCAAGCATAAAAATGTATAATGACCACAGTTCATATGAAAATGGCAATTAAGAATTCATAATGGCAGGCACAAAATCTAATGGAGACAATTTTATGTTATACAAACAGAGCTATTATTCACCAGAAACCTGTCTTTTGAAATAACACGTTTTTCGTACAAGGTAATTCGGTTGCTGATTAGAGAGTTGATGAAGGGCAGAACCAGATTCATGACTGTCTCCAAGTAACCAGTTAGGCTAAAAAATGTTTTAGAAGCCGGCTAATATGGATAAAATACAGAGACTCCAACTACCTCAGACAGACAATAGTCATAATAAGAATAACATAACCGAGATTCAACGAGCACCGGTATCCTAGAGTAGCAACATATAAGCTTCTGCTATAACATTTTAACGGATGCCATTCACAATTTTATTTCCCTAGTGCCCAAGGAATTGGTCAGGGTTTATATTCATTACTTTTCATTGGCAGACTTGTTGATGTTGAAGATCCTTGGCTCTTATTCAATCAAGAGACCGAGCTCAGAAGCATTTCAAAATATGTTTCAAACAACAGGAAAGAATGATCTGAAAATCCACTTACGTGGAGGTCATGTACTCCTCGTGAACGAAGTAGTCCAGCACATATAACTGAATCAACATATTAGACCAAACATCCAACCATTAGATGCCACCAAAATAAAAGGAAAAAAAAGGAAGGAATACAAACTATCAGTTTACCGCACAAAATGTCTGGTAGAGAATCATTGATTGGCTTAAGGTGGCGTCCAAAACACTTCTGGCAAGAACTGATAGGTTAATAAGTAGCCACCCCATCATTCCAGCTCTCACAAAGAAAAATCTACAGGAGGACTTAAAGCATTCTTGTCAATATGAAATCAGGTGCAAAGGACCATCTGTTAGTGAACGTAATAAGAATATTGAAAATCAATAAATGTAAACAGCTGAGAGCATCGTTGCATAAGAAGTGGCGTTTAAACTAATAACATTATTCCTGAATGGTACGTGATAAAGTTCGAAATAAGTAGCATACTTGAGATCAATGCCCAAAAAGTGAGGATTCAACTGCATACCAAACCACCTGTTAAGCAGCAAAAAAAACTGATACTTAGATAAGTGGTCAAATCAGACTTCAAGAATTTAGCAAACAAAAAAATTATGCCTTTTTTTCAAACTTTCAAAAACTAAAAGCCAAAAGGAGAACCAGTGACATTATACATATACAGAGAAAGGAACCAAAATTGAATATGTACCAATCGTGAATAAAGTTCCCTGTGATACAGGGCTTTAGAGAAGAACTTTGACTACTTGAACTGTAGCCAGCAACACAAAGTAAAAATGTTGCCTGAAAGTGAGACATTAAAGAGAAGGTTAAAAAAAGAGAGCTAGAAATAGAGAAGTAATTGATAATAGATGACCAGAAGATTCAGAGACCAAACTTAACAAATAGTTAAAAGGACATGTTATAAGAATAACCACATAGTGCAAGAATCATGGTACTGGTATTGTGTTTTAATTATTGAAATCGAATAATCATCAATTCTGGAATGATGATTTGGATTTGGGGACCTAGACACAAGCTTATTGATGGTCATTGTAGGAAATCTTCCCAAGTGGTTCCTAGGAAGTTACAAATCAACAGAATCCCCTATTGAATTCCTCTTATAACATAAAGCCCTTTCAGAATTACAATGGGATATCTTAAGAAACAAACAAGCGTATTCTACACTAACCAACTATTTATCGCTGAGGGACAAGAAGTTTTGTGTTTAGGTGCAGAAATAGTTATCCATACGGAAGCTTGTCAACATGATAGAACCACTTGATCGACCCCCAATGCTTAATGTCAAAAATACAAAGAGAATGAGGGGGCAGAAAATGATATAAAAGTGTGTGTGAGGATTGTTGTAGTGGGGTCCATGTGACGATTATGATGTAAGCTTGAGTAAATATGAGGAAGCATACAAATAAAAGCTTTGGCTTAGAGGTATATGTGGTTTTGGTTAGTTATGCATTTGGCTTAGAAGAGATAGGGGTTCTCGAAATCCCCCTTTGTGACACCCGAGTAAAGGAACAATACATGAATAAACTGAGACCACATTCGAATGAGAGCAATCCTCAAGATAGGATGTCTAAGAAAGACTTAAAAGAATTTAAAAGTACTAACTATACCAACAAGGTACACTTTCTTTTATGGTAGCTCAATCATAAGAACTTATAGTTAAGCGTGCTTTGCTTGGAGCAACTCTATGTTGGGTAATCTCCTGGGAATTTTTCTAAGATGCATACGACCCAAGAGAAAACATGCTGGAGAAACTCGGGTTGATCTGTGAAGATAGTCTTCACTCTTAAAAGCGAGGAGTAAGTAACGTGACCATGATGCTAGAGAATGTTGGGGTCATCAAGTACCGAATTCGGATTCCAAATTCTGGCCATGCGTCATTACACCCTTGGCCTGTACCTCTTTGTTATCAACAAGAATTAGTCTCTATCACCACCACTCAAATCTCAAAAGGAAAAAGGTAGGCGTGAAAAGTCAACAGGGATGTTGTGATGTGCAAAAGTTCGATGCAGAAAAATGTCAGCAAGTAACGTTGATAATATCAGCTGCATAGCAAATAGTTCAGATATTCAATTTGAAATTTCACATACCAGGACACTAAACCAGAAGGTTGCGGATAACAGCTCCACCCCTCTATCTGAAATTGCCTACATATGAGTTGTATTATAAGCACATCTAATAAGGACAGTTACCAACATCAAGGAAGAAATACTAATACAAAATTTCAATAAAAAAATTTCTGTAGAGCCAAATAAGTAGAATGATCCAACACATGCGAAAATCAATGAACACTCACAGTGGGCGAAATGTAATTCATCTTAACACCAATCCCAAGAAGTGCAACAAGCACCAGAAGAGAGAGTAGACCTATAGCAGCACAAAAGAACCCAAAGAGGAATCCAAATTTTAGTACTAATTTGCCAAGAAATGATGATCTCAGTGATATCAAACTTAACAAACTGCATTTACATATGAGATAACGATACCATTGCAGCGATAATGAAGCCTAGTGCGGTCCGACAAGATCACTCCTGGGATAATCCTTCCAGGTAGAACAGAGCCAGCAATCGCCAAGTAAAAGAAGAAAATGGAAAGTATAGCAACCTGATTATCCAACAACATACAGCAGGAAGAATCTCAAACACATTGAAGTCTAAATCAAACTTATACAAAAGAATTAGCACTTACAGCTTCCCAAGAAGGGATTGCAAGTTGAAGAAGAAACTCCAGATCCATATTCCTCAAGAAATCGATCATTGACAACTTGTTCGGATTTTGTCGCTCGATCGACTTGTTTCCTCTGGTAACAATGATAATTTGCTGCAAAATTGGAACTAATTTCTTCTCGGGATTGTCTAATTTCAACTATGGCTGCCTTTAGCTCGAGCCCCGAGTCTGTTCATTGCAGCTACTAAATCCACGGGCGCTGGTTCAACTGCTCTGCTAACTTGTAAATCTTCACAGCAGGCGGGAATGGCTGGGCTGCCTTTTCCCAAATTCCTAATTATGCTAATTAATTTTCCAAAATCAAATTATAGATTTTTTCTATTTTTTTTAACCATTTTATTTTTTAAAAACAAATCAGTTGACTTTTTGAATTTTCTAGACAGGAATAAACTAAAAATAAATAAATCGTGGCTTTTATTTTCTTATTTTATTAAATTATATTTTATTTTTTAATAATTTTTATTTAAAATTTTTTTAAAAATTGAATTTTAAGCTAAATTTTGGCAACAACGATCAAAGAGATTTCTTGTTTATGTGACAAAGACGATGAATAAAGAATTAAAAAAAATAAAAATAAAAAAAAAAGAGTTTTAAGATATATATATATATATATGAAAATAAATGAAAATCTCATCAATAAAATTAAGAAATTTGGTATTATGTTTATAAAATAATAAAAAATAAATCTATCCGTAGGAATATTTAATATTATATTATAGTTTACTCTATATATATTATATGTGATATTTTATTATAAAGCAAATATCTCGATATTTGCTTTGGTAATCTTTTAATTTATTATAAACAGAGAACGTTCACACACCGTTTAGGTGAAGTGGATTAAACAAACATTCTCATGGTATCAACATTTGGCATATTTGTCTATACGACCTCACCTTTTCCAACACAATTGATTTTCCCCTTAGCCAACATAGTGTCTCTCATTTTCTTCCCAATCAACCCTTCATCCTTCACAGAAACCCTCATCTCAAGATCTTCATCAGCGTTCTCTTCGAAAATATACGGAATCTCGATAAGCCCATCAATCTTCTGCAGAGATTTACCTTTGGAATCTAAGCACTGGCCTCTTTGCCAACCCAAGTCGCCACCGCCCTTCTCGCCAAAATTGGCTCCTTCGCCCATTGTGACGACTCTTTCGGCTTCAACATTGTATTTGTCCCTTGTTCTAGGTTTCCCCTTCTACTTCTTGGGTTAGACATATTCTCACTTGAGTTAAGGCAGTATCGTCATTGAGTGATGATCCCTCTTCATGGGTTAGACATATTCTCACCAAAGCCAAGGCAGCATCGCCCCGCTAAGCAGCGATCCCTCTATAGTCTTTGATGGCCAAGAAAGTCTCTATGCCTCCTTCAAACTAGGTTGTTGCTCTATGTGATATGAACCAAGAGACATCAATCATACAATATGCTTCAATGAAGATGTGGAGAAAAGGTTATCAAAATAATCAAAAGATGTTTCAATTCATGCTACATTGAAGAAGAATAAAGTTTGATTGTTGTAAATTTTGGGTGGGTCATAATTTAGAGTTATTGTGTTTTAATATTTTTTATTTAATTTCGGTTACATTTACATAATGGCTAATTATGGCCATAAAGTGTGAATGTTACAACTTTTGGAATGCCTTTAATAGTTTCATTTTGAGGCTATATAAAGCCATCTATGTTGTATTTGTAATCAGACTTAGAAGATATATCAAAAGAAGCATTTGTGCTTTTCTTTAGCCAATGGCTAAGTTTCTTTGCAACTCTATGTAGTTTAGGTTGCATGTAGAATCATTCAAGCTCGATATGATCAATCTTGCTTGTGGAGTGATTCGAATCTCAAACAAGTGTTTGAGATTACTTGATCAACAAGAATCATTGAAGCTAGACATGATCGATCTTGCTTCTGGAGTGATTCGAATCTCAAACAAAATGTTCTTTGCTTGAGATATTCGATCCACAAGGTAATCCGAATCTTACTCCCCTTGTAGTTGATTCCTTATCTTATCACTATGCCTTCTCTAAACTAAGTTGTTGACATCTCCACGAAAAATGTTTCTTAACCTCTCTCTAAATTTTTCAGATTCAAACTTCACGTTAGTTCAAATCCGACACTCAGCTTGTGGGGGTGTTAAGAATATTTAATACTAAATTATAGTTTATCATATATATCATATTTGATATTTTATTATAAGACAAATATCTAAATATTTACTTCTTACCCTATAAACAATTTTCACCTACCATTTAAAGGTATTGGAAGATTGCAGTGTTACGCGAAACACTTGATTATAAGTTCCACGGAACTTTACGGTCACTTTACTAAGGCTCAGTCCTTCGCCTTCGTTGAGATAAAAAGGGAAAACAAAAATAAAAACAAAAACCCTACCTGCAACTTCCCATTGATCTCTGTTCTTCTCCAATGGAGTTTTGGGGTAATTTCCTCTCTTCCCGTTTCTCCTTTGCTTCTTCATTGATTTTTTCTTCTCTCTGCGCTTCTTCTTAATTGGCTAAGATCAAGGGGTTTCATTTCATTTTTTGTAGTGATTTAGGTATTACGACTGTAGAAAAATAGTTGAAGAGTACATTTAGCTTAAGGAGTTGTTTTTGTTTTTGTTTGTATTCTTCCTTGGAAGCTTCTCGGTTTAGGCTACCTGTTTATGCACTGGAATTTTGCTATTTCTTAATTTTCAATGCTATCTTGGGAATAATTTGATTTGAACCGCTATTTTGTTTTATTAAGTTCGTCACTGTTTGAATTTGTGTGTATATGACGTGAATTTGAGCGTTGAGATACTGAAGGCAAAAGGCACTTGAACGATTTTGGACTCGCTTCTCTTTTACGGAGATGTGATTATGGACATGGTTTGTTTGAAATTTGATGTGCATTGTTAATCTACATCGGTTCTGTTTAACGAGATAGGATTGCTTCATCTCAGTCTTTACGTTTTTGCTCTTTCTGGTTGTTTTATTTTCTTGTTTATGTGCGGCCTTTTTAGTCAGCTCCCTCCTTTTGGCTAATTAATGAGTTCCTACTTATTCATAGTGCGTAGAAGTTTTTTGAACTTATAGTTTAGGAAAAAATTAATTGGAGCTGCTATTGCTGGATGATTCCAAATTTTCGACGACATTTATTTGTAATTTATTGTCGCTAGTAACTATCTGGCTGGTGTTGAAAGATCAAGATAACAGTTTCTGCTGGAAATGGAGAGTGGTTTTCTATGTCATGTGCCTATTATTTCTTGGTGGATATGCTGGAGTTACTACAGATTCTCAGTTCTCTTACACGTCGATGTACCTAACTAAAAGCACATTGGTATATGCATATTCAGTTCTGTGCTGGCTCTATGTGTTTCCACGACTCAGTGCTATTGATATGTCGTGCAGGTGCTGAGGTTAAAGCTGGAGAACCTCTCTTGGTGAGTCCCGGAGAGGAGAATATATTGCATCTGTCGCAGGTATCGTCTTTGAGCTAGTTTGTTTATATGTTGATGAGAAATCAGTTGGGCATTTGTTGAGTTATATAATTTCCGCAGGCATGCCTTGGAGAGTCCAAGAGCAAAGGAAGTGAACAGGTTTTTCTGTATGTCAAGGTCGGCAATCAAAAGCTTGTTCTGGGGACATTATCCTCAGAGAAATTCCCACAAGTTTCTTTTGATCTGGTGTTTGACAAAGACTTTGAGCTATCTCATAATTGGAAAAATGGAAGCGTCCACTTTACGGGATATTTATCCCTCCTTCCAGAAGAATATCCTTTCTCTGAGTTCCTAAATAATTTTAGTTTTTTTTTTTTTTTTTTAATTCAGCATTGAATTTAATTTTTTAATTTTCATTAAAAAGAAAGTTTTGTAGTTTAATTGTTTACTTCGCACTTTCTTGGGTTTTTTCCTTGACTAGTTTGAGTTTTTCTCATTGCCACGGAGGAATCTTGTAAGTTATCTCTCAAAAAAGGCATTGTAACTTTATTTTTATTTCATTAAAATCAATGAATAAGCATTGGTTTGGTGTTTTCTTTTCCATTTTCAGATACTGATTCTGAAGAGGATCTTCCACAAGCTGTCATTGACAATGGTAATGTTTACTCTCTGATACAGGTTTGTGTATTTGTCATTTATATTTAATTACTTATGCTATAATACTTTGGTTGCAGGAAAACCAGAGCCACAGCCACAACCACAGCCTAAGAAAGATGAAAAGCCTGGTACTTCTGGAACGAAGAAAAAAGTGCAGATTGTAGAACCAAACAAAGGTGGCTCTATTGACACTAAGAAGAATGCAGACAGTTCTGATGAAGATGATGATGACAATGAAGACAGCTCGGATGACGAGGTGCACTTATATGTCATTTTACTTCTTAGTGTGAATTTATTCAAAAAAAAAAAAAAAAGATTCATGATAAACAGGGTACAAAATTAATTAATTTAGCTCTCATTTTCATTCCATGTGAAACTCGAGAACGTTCCATGAAGAATAGGTTTTCAAATCATTGATTAAAAGAATTTTGGCTATTCTGAAATAGTTTTAATATTTCCTTATTATTTCACTTAAAAAAATGCGGCTAATCCCCAAAAAATGCGGCTCATCCCCCCGCTTCAATTTATCCAGTATTTGATTACCTTATCATGTGCAGTAGTTTGATTCTTTTGATCTTTGTCCTGTACAATGGTCATACCCGATGGAGCATTGTCTCTTCCTGAGCTACTTGGATATTTGTTATTGTCTGAGGCATATAACGAAGTTGGTATCTTAGGATTTACCCTACAAGAAATGAAAAGAGACTAATACTCAAAAGATACAAATTCCATAAATGAATGAAAGAAGAAAACGAAACAGAATCACAAAGGAAAAGTAAAAGTATCACAAAAGGTTTGAAAAGAGAACATCGCGAAGAAGACTTCTGGATTTTCAAATGGGTACTAATATGGCCATTTAATTTCAACTTTCTTTATCATCTGTCCTGGTTTCCTTCAGAATGCAAATGGAGGTGAAGAAGACGACAGTGATGATGAAAATGAATTTTCTGGGGACGACAGTGATGATGACGATGAAAATGAAGACTTGGATGACAGTATGGAAGAGGATGAGCAGACACCAAAAAAGGTTCAAGCCTGCTATCTTTCTCTAATTCTTAGAGAATCTCGATTGCTTCAGGCATTCTTTTCTTTTATTTGCTATTTTTTTCAACCAAATAATTGTTGGAACCATTGAAGGCCGAAGCAAGCAAGAAGAGGCCTTTAGAGGCTGCTAATAAAACGCCTGCTCCTGATAAGAAGACAAAACTCGTCACTCCCCAGAAAACTGGTTTGTTTCTTCTGACTTTTATGAACATGTTTTACATTCTGATTTCTTAGCCATTATATTGCTATATATGTGGAGTTGACCACTCGATCTTACCACATTCCTTTTCCATGTTATTGCATTGCAATTTCACGATTGTTTGGTTTTTTAATACTTAATTTAATGTTATTTTTTACGACAGATGGCAAGAAAGGCGTTCCTCATGTAGCTACTCCTCATCCTTCAAAACAGGCTGGGAAAATGCCTGCTGCTAGTGACCAAAATAAACAGCAGACTCCCAAATCAGCTAGTGGTGCATTCCCCTGCAAATCTTGCAAGAGGTATCTCTTGCTACACGTGTTTTTCTAATTTCTTGGAGAATTGAATGGTTAAACTTTAGTCTAATTGTGGCAATAAACTTTACTGCAGGGCATTTGGCTCAGAAACTGCGTTACAATCCCACACAAAGGCTAAGCACAGTGCTGAGAAGTGACCAGGTTAATATTTCAGGAAGAACGTGTTGGATTTGCTCAACCTGGCCAGTACGTTAGATCCGAACCACGATACTGGCTGGTTTTGAATTTTCTACCCCTCAACCCTTTCGAGGTTCATCTTCTAAATGTTCTGATGTGATTTCACATGTTATTATTATCATAAGTTTTAATGTATGGACACTGGTTTTCCTGGTGATGGTTCGTTTTAGATATCGCATATGCTAGTTTTGACTTATGCTGTAGGTCTTTTTAGATTCAGTAATATATTATCTCTAATGTTACTTTAGCTCGAGTTCGCTTAGCTTATTCTTCTGTCTTTTTTTGGCAACATTGGAAGAGAGGAATTAAGTAAGAAAGATGAAATTGCCTGTCAACTTCATCCTTGCTTTCAGATTGCTCTATTGCTTTACCTGTGGTGCTTGGAGACCCTTTGCTTGGATTAGTTGGTTTCTTGGACTAGCCCATGTTGTTGTGCAACTTTGCTCGTCGAATGCTGGCATGGCATGATCTATCTAGGCAATTTTCCTTGCCTTTGTTTGGGTCTTTTAGAGGAGAGTAGAAATAAGCACTAGAAAGGCCAATGTTGGCGACGAGATCTGTGCGCAAGTAAAACTTCTTTATCTAATGTGTGGCGTGTTGGGATCGAAGGACATCGAAATGGTGGATGGAGGCCGTGGGTGTGACTTTTATGTTTGTGTCTAATAGATTCTTGAACTTAAAAGATTATCTAAAAATATTTAGAGCTTTCAATTTTATGTCTAGTAGTTCTTTATTACTCAAATGTCATATAATGTAATCAATCAGCTGACGATGAGAACAAAACATTATTTATTAGGGTGTAAAAATTTTCTCCCTAGTATATGCGCTTTAAAAACTCGGGGAGAAGCAAAAAAGCCAAAAGAGGACAATATCTGTTAGTCGTGAACTTGGATTGTTACAATTGAAAACCTTCACGTGTAAGGACGAGGAAGACTTTCCTAGCCCCGTTCATTGTATACAACCCTTTAAACTTGATATTGATATTAGTTATTTATGTACGTTTGATTAACTTTTTAAATAAATTAATAATAAAATCAATTTATCATAAAAGCATTGTGAATAAATTACTAAAGTGGGTAATATTGTGAATAAATTATTAGAATAATTGATAATAAAGTGACTCACTTCATAAACCATAAAGTTTATATATATATATATATATATATATATATATATATATTTATTTATATTTTTTAATTAAAGTAAGAAATGCGTTAAAAAGAAAATTAAAAAGATTAAATAATTGGTGGGCGAATTTATAAATAGGCCGGCCCATATATAATTATCCCTTGTATTTTCCGCCCGATTACTGAATTCTGAAGCTTCCCTCCTTACAAAAACCAAAACCACTCGAAACTCATCCCTCTGCTCCCCATCTCTCGACAACGATGGCGGCCTCTTTCTCCATTTCCAGGCTCTCTCTCTCCCTTTCCTCTGCCTCTTCCATTTCTCTCTTCCCCTCCAGAGCCACCACTCTCTCTTCCCGTCTCTCCTTCTCTTCTCTTCCCCTCAATTCCTCCCGCCGTATCTCCCCAAAACCCCTCCGATTCTCCTCTTCTCCTACCTCCAAATCCACCATCTCCGCCGCCCTTTCCGTTGGCGATAAGCTTCCGGAGTCCACTTTTTCTTACTTCGACGCGGCCGGCGAGCTCCAGACCGTCACTGTCTCTGACCTCACCAAGGGCAAGAAGGCAGTCTTCTTTGCCGTCCCCGGTGCTTTCACCCCGACGTGCTCTCAGAAGCACCTTCCCGGTTTCGTTGAGAAATCAGCCGAGCTTAAGGCCAAAGGCGTCGACACGATCGCCTGTATTTCGGTTAATGATGCCTTTGTGATGAAGGCATGGAAGGAAAATCTCAATGTTAACGATGAGGTTCTGTTGTTATCCGATGGGAATGGGGATTTCACTAGGGCGATTGGTTGCGAGCTTGATTTGAGCGATAAGCCGGTGGGATTGGGCGTGAGGTCGAGGCGTTACGCGCTTTTGGCTGAGGATGGAGTCGTGAAGGTCTTGAATTTGGAGGAAGGAGGTGCGTTTACCTTCAGTAGTGCTGAGGATATCCTCAAAGTTCTTTGAATGAGATGAGATAAGATCAGATTCCTTTCTTTTTTTCTATTGAACGCTATCGTTTTCCACTGCTTGTTGGTTCACTTCATAGTGTAGCTATTTCGATTTTGGCGAATAAATGGGATGAATTGCATCTGTTTGAATCAATCTCTGAGTTCGTCTTCATGGTTCTTGATTTTGCATTTCTTGTTTCTCTCTTTTTTTTCTTTTTTGTGACTTGGTTTTATGCTTCATGTTCTATGATAATTTAGCACGCCTACAACATGTTCGACGAAATGCCTGAAAGAACCCACCTCACTACCTCAAGCATGAATTCCTTGCATTTTACTAAATATATCATTCTTTCTTGTCATAGAACAAGAAATTAAAGATTTCATCTCCAAAATTAAGAATATCTCACCCAAACGACTTCTGAATGCTATTGAAGCTGTTTATATATTTATCCTTTGATTGCGTCTTATTGGGTTTAGTTAGCAATTAGAAACGTAAGGTGAACTAGCACCTAAACGGTTCATTCTTGTCAACAAGATTCACAAGTGAAGTAAAAAAAAAAAAAAAAGGACTCGAAGTCCAATCCTACATCTTTTGTGATCTCCATTCATTTCTCTTTGTTCTATATTCACAAGCTAGCTGTTGCCTTTGTGGGCAACAAAACTTTGCTAAAACAATTCCTAGGTTCTACATCATGGTTGGGGTACTAAGAGCTGGGAACAATGGTGCCAACATACCCAAACCCCACAATGAAAAACGAAAGTGATTGAACAAAAAGGAAAATGAAGAAGTTGGTTTTCCCAAAGAGAAAACTATAGCATCCACAAAAGAAGAGGTAGGCTCCAATCCCTAGCTCCGTGAAATGAATTCTGTTGATATAGAAAAAACAAAGCCCATGTTAGATGATAGTATAGTGATTTCCTTTAAGAAAACTATTGTTGTTAGGGAAGGACTGAAAAGTACCTATCTCCAATTCTAACCCTCGGTTTCTTGTTTGCTTTTGAGGCTGATTTTCCCTTCAGAACATCTCCTAACTTCTCTGTGACAACCCATTCATTTGCTCGACTACCTTCTAATAAGCCAATGAGGGTCGCCTTGGCTCGGTGTAGAGACATAACATTCTCAAACATGATCCAGAAAATCGTCAAGTGGAATGACCTGAAACAAAGAACCCAATAAGAGCTTAGAATTTAGGACACCATTACAAAACACTTCCAACACAACACGAATTTGACACGAAGAAACCTACTTTGGAGTCCCGATCGCATTAATAATGGTAGTAGCCGTAGGAATATACACTGCTCCCCATTTTGGAATTTCAACTTCAGGTACCCAAACAGTTGCTGGCAAAACAACGCAGAAGAAAAGAAAGGTGTTGATGTGAGCTATGATCTTCCTGACGAAGAAGAAGCTGTAAATCACATACACCTTCTTCCACAATGTCACTTTCTGCAGTAAGAAATTCCCAGATCTTAGTCACCCTGTTTCAATATTAAGTTGATTCACAAAGCCAAACCTGAGTAGCATCAACGTTTGCGGATACCTTGTTTCTTGCTATCTCCATGACCACTTTCCTGAATAGGTTTGCAGGGCCGCAAGACCATCTGTGTTGCTGGAATCGAAAGGCCTTGAAAGTGCTTGGCAATTCATTTTTAACCTATTGGTATGAAGCAGATATCAATTTTTGAATTTGAATCTTTTAGAAGCAAAAGGCTGTTAGAAGTTAGGACTTAGTTACTTGAAGGTCACCAAGGTACAAGAATTTCCAGCCCTTAAGACTAGCCCTAACAGCCAAATCCATGTCCTCCACCGTGGTTCGATCTTTCCATCCTCCAGCCTCATCGATCGCTGCAATTCTCCAAACTCCTGCTGTGCCTGTGTATATCAAGCGTTGAGCAACAATTTTAGAATGAGATAGAGATTGAATTATTCAAATAGGAGAAAGGGAGTTTGTGCAAACCATTAAAGCCGAAGAAGGCATAGGTGGAGGAGCCAACTTCTTGCTCGACCGTGAAATGGTAGTCCAACGACATCTCTTGCAGTCTTGTCATCATACATTCGTCGGAGTTTACTGCAAAAACATAGCGGGATAAGTCCCGGAGAGCATGATTCTCAAGTCAGTGCGTTCTGTATTGTTGAACTAAAAAGGGTATAGGTTAACGTAGTGTTACCGAAAATCCATCGAGCTTGAATCAGAGCAAGTTCGGGATTATGAACAAGATAAGGAATAGATCGCTGAAGAAAATCAGGTTCAGGTTGAAAATCAGCATCAAAGATGACGACGTATTCACATTCTTTTGCATAGCTGCGTTTCAGGCCTTCTTTCAAGGCACCAGCTTTGTATCCAGTCCGGTTGTCTCTTACTTCGTATTTTATGTTTATCCCTTTGTTTTCCCATTTCTTGCACTCAAGCTTCACCATATCCTGTTCATGAGTTCAACCATTTTCTTATCGTTTCTTCTAAGAGAAGTTCTAGTTTTGAGATGGGATTTTGTTGTTGTATATCTACCTGGATTGTTGGGACTGTTGAATCGTCCAATACTTGTATTATGAACCGATCAGATGGCCATGATAGCCCGCTAGTAGCTCTGATCGACCATTGATAAACCTAAAATGAATCGAAGATGTTTATGTCAATTTGAGCCTAACTCAGTGAAAACAAGCACGAAAAAGGGTAAAGAGAAAAAAAAAACAGAGCAACCTCTTTTTCATTGAACATGGGGATCTGAACAAGAACCATAGGATAAACCGAGTTCCCAAGCTCGGAATCATCTTTAATGGCTTCCCATTTATACCGTTTCTCCGGTGTCCAACGGAGAAGTTTCACAGCAACGATCACAACTCCCATATAAATTCTCTCGACAAACTGCATCACCGACAACGTGGAACAGACCGCCATCGCAACCTGAAGCAGAGGGGCAATCAACGGAGCTCTAATGGCGTTCCAAAGGAGAAGAAGGTGGGCTGGAATGCCATCTCCGGGCGCCCAAAATGCTCCAAGAAGAAATGCCGACGTCGAGAGCTGATCCATATCCGACAGTAAGGATAAAAAATTGAAATACCGAAAAGGAGGAGAAATTATTAGGGGAAAAAAAGGGTTATTTTATATTCTGCTTCTGCTACGGATTGCAGAAGCAGAGAAGCAACAGAGGAAAGGTTTGAATGTGAAGGGGAAGTGGAGGAAGATGGGAATTTAAAGCAACAAGTTTAAGGTAAGAAAGGGAGATTTGTGGATGGTGGGAAGTGCTACAATTTCTCCTTTAACGATAAGTGGTTTTTTGGCTATAAAACCATCGTGGCTGTGAGGGCTTATAGCCCTTCAAAAGAGGAGGACAAACGGTATAATGTACATAATATATGTTTTAAGTATGGCTCCCAACTATATGGATTTGTTTTTTTTTTTTTTTCTAACTTAAACTATGAACGGTGACATTCTATGTTTCGATGAAAATATATGATTAAAAGATTAGAAATTCAAATCTCATTGTCCTACTACATTGTTAGACTAGACCTTGAAACCTCTCCTAACATACGCGTTTCAAAATTTTTGAGGTTGATTGTGATACGTGACGGGCCAAAGTGGATAATATTTGCTAGCGGTGAGCTTGAGCTGTTATAGGTGATATCAGAGCTAGACATCGGGCGGTGTGCTGACTAGGACGTTGGCCTCCAAAGGTGGTAGATTGTTACATCCTACATTGGTTGGAGAGAGAAACGAAACATTTATTATAATGGTGTGGAAACTTCTCCCTAATAGGATGTGTTTTAAAACCGTGAGGCTAATGACGATATGTAAAGAGCCGAAATGGATAATACCTACTAGTGGTGGGTTTGGGTTGTTACAAATAATATCAGAGCTAGACATTGAGTAGTGTGTCAGCGAAGACGCTGACACTCGAGGGATGGACTATTATATCCACATTGACTCGAAAGGGAATGAAGCATTTCTTATAATGGTGTAGAAACTTTTCTCTAACAGGACACGTTTTAAAACCGTGAGATTGATAACGATACGTAACGAATCAAAATGAACAATATCTATTAGTGGTGGATTTGGGCTGTTACAAATAATATTAGAGGTAAACACTCAATGGTGTGTCAGCGAAGACGCTAGCCCTCAAGGAAGTGAATTATTATATCCTAGGTGGAAAGGGGAAAGAAGCACTCGTTATAAGAGTGTGGAAACTTTTCACATGGGGTGCAATTTAAAACCATAAGACTGACGACAATAAATAACTGACTCAAACTATTCAACATCTCCTGCCACTAGGTTTGAATTGTTACATGTTATTATTTCTCTTCGAAAATTTTAATTTTTTTATTAATATTTTAAAAAGGTATTTACCTAGGTGGGAAAGGTAACTAGGTGCACACCATGGCCTTTGGAGACAAGAATATGCTCCAAAATCGAACATTAATCTTAGCAAACAACGTTAAAACAAAACATTGAATAAAAAACGATGGAATTTCCAAAGCTTCTAAGCTCAATCTCGTCTCTTTCTTATATTTAATCTTCAATCTTACCCACTTGAAATTTCTACATTATTTCGAGACCTGTCGCCGGAAAACATGGCGAAAGAGCGGCGAAGTTCAAGTTTCCGGTGGGCTTTCCGGAATCTTGTGCAGCCGGAGCCAGACACGGCGGCCATCGGTTTCTTATCCTTCGAAATCACAGCTCTAATGTCAAAGCTTGTTCTGCTATGGAATCGATTACAAGACAGCGAATTCACAACAGTAAAACAAAACCTCTCAAGTTCAACAGGAATCAAGAAGCTAATTTCAGACGACGAACAGTTTCTAATGGAACTTTTCATGAAAGAAATCGTTGAAGATCTTCAATACATCGCCAAATCAATCGTGAGATTTGGGCCCAAATGTTCGGATCCTGTTCTTCACGAATTTGAAAAATTCGTCACCGACCCATTGAAGAACGAATTCAATTGGTTTGGTTGGCAATACAAATGGAAGAAAATGGACAGACGAGTTAAGAAAATGCAGAGATTCATTGTACTCACGGGGGAGCTGACGAGAGAAATGGAGATTGTGGCGGAGATTGAACGGCATTTGCGGCGGAAGACGGCGATTTTCGCCTTCGCTGGCGGCAAAAGACATTCGTTCAAGTATCGGAAGAAAATTTCGTGGCACCGCCGCCATGTTCAGAGCTTGAAATTGACGACGCCTTGGAACAGAACATATGATTACATTGTTAGACTTTTCATGAGATCCATGATTACAATTATAGAACGAATCAAAATTGTGTTCGGAGTTAAGGAAATCCGGCGGCTGGATTACGGCGGAGAGAAATCGGCCGACCGCCTAGTCCCGGTGGGGAGTTGCAGGAGGTCGGAATTAGAAGAACAGGGGAAAAAACAGAGCAATAATCATTGTCCGCCATTGATGAAGATTTCTTCAGAGATTAAAAAAGCTCCTCAATTTTCCCATTTCCCATTGTTTCGAGACTGTAAAGACGGCGGAATTGGATCACCGCCGCCACTAACAGCGGCGCGCCAAACGCTGCCGTTGACGCTTAAAAACAGAGCACCATCTTCGCCGAGACGAACCAATGGCGGCCATTATTCAATCTCATCATTCTTCATCAAAGAGAATTTATCAAACCCACCACCCAATTCCCTCGGCGCCGCCGCCTTAGCAATTCATTACAGCAAAATAGTGATTTCAATCGAGAGATTGGCGTCGGCGCCTCACCTGATCACCGCCGAGGATCGGCACGAACTCTTCAACATGTTACCAGCGAGTATCAGAAAGGCTGTGAGAACGGCAGCAAAATTTCGGCATCCGCCGTTGTACAACCCGGATCTCGCGGCGGAGTGGAAATCGGCGATGGGAAGAATATTCCAGTGGTTAGCTCCAATGGCTCGTGACATGGAGACATGGCATTCGGAGCAGAGCATTGAGAAGCAGCCCGACGGCGCAGGCACCGCCGCAGATGGCGGCGGTTCAAGGTCCCATGTTCTGTTGCTTCAGACTTTTCATTATGCAGACAGGGAGAAGACAGAGGGCGCCATTGTTGAGCTGCTTGTGGCTTTGAGCAATATTTGCAGTTCAGGTCAAATTTTTAATATGTAAGCTTTGTTCTTATTCATGTTCCAATAATAATATAAACAAATGTAAAATAGATAAGATTTCGGATGCACTCTTGGTTGTGTTATAATTGGGCCTAACATCAAGTAAGCCCAAGAAAAAATTGGCCTTATGAGTAGGCCCAAAACAAAGTTCAAATTCAAAGGGTTTACATATAAGCTTGGCTTGATCGATGTAACCGTTCAAGCCTACCGGTACCAAATATGGTTCGTTTTAGCCTATAATGTATCATTGTTAGTCTTACGATTTTAAAACTTATCTATTAGGGAGAGGTTTCCACACCCTTATAAGCAATGTTGCATTCTCCTCTCTAACTTGTGTAGGATCTCACAATCCACCTCTCTTTGAGGCTCAACGTCCTCACGGTAACAATCTAAGCTCTTTGGTCTGTTGTGTGTAGCCAATTTTATGGTTTTTTTTTCCACCCTTATATAGAATTTTTCGTCCTCCTCTCCAACCGACGTGGGATCTCACAATTTAAAAAGGGTACAATACGAGGACTTTCCAAGCGGTCACCCAACTTAGTATTACTCTTGCCCAAACATGCTTAACTGTGAAGTTCTAATGGGATCTGGATTAGTGCTAGTATGATCACACCCACATATTACGATTGACATATCAAGTTTTTTTCATCTAAATTGATTCGAATCAAATCTTAATTAATTATATATATTTTTTAATATAATTTTATTTAAGTTTTCCCTAAAAACTATTTTGAAAAATGTGTAAAAGATTGTCTGCTGGTCACATAGCCATTAGGAATTTGTCTGTTGGAAAAGCCTATAAGTAAACAATGAAAAAGAAGGTTCTTCTCATACTTTATTCACTTTAAAAACAAATATATATTCATTATTTTTATTAAAAATAATAAAAATAAACCAAGCAATTTCTATGAAAATAAAAGATCTAATAAACATTAATAAATTAAATTATAAATTTAATTTGACCCATTAAACATAAAATTTAAAAATTTTAAAAATTATTAAATACAAAATTAAAATATATAAATTTGGAGACGTCAATCCCGCCATCAATCGCTCTTTAAATTTAGTTTTTTTTTTAAAAATAATATTTGTTTTTTAGGTGAAATTAGAAAAGAGGAAGATTAAAAAAAAAAAAAAAAAGTAAAAAAAGTAAAAAGTGAAAAAAAGAAAAGCTGAAGCAATTGGTTTGCTTTAGTCGACAACATTTAGGCCCCACATGCCCATCTCCATCTCTCAAATTTAAAAACAAAATTTTATTTTTTTTTATAATAAATTATTGATAATTTCATAATTTTTAAAAATTATTAGATAAAAATTTAAATTTTAAATCTAATAAAACTTAAATTTCTAGTTTTGTATATGATAAATTAAAAAAATAAAATAAAAAATTTGAGGCTAAATTTGTAATTTAGACATAAAAATTCAAAATTTTAATTTAATAAAAAATAATAATGTTAAATTGTAAAATGGGTTGGAAAGTTTATCTAATCATATATGAGACTTAGTTAGTAATTAAACTAATAAAGTGCATTTAGTTTAATATAAAATTTTGAATTAAGTTAGATTATCATTTTTTTTTGTTTATTAGTAATAAAAAGCGCTTTAGAAATTATATTAATTTAAATTCCTTTATTTATTTTTACCACGGATAATAGAATTTATCCGGTTCCCTAATTTATTTATTCTCTTTGTAACTATGATTTAAAAATATGAAACTTCCATCGTTTTTAACAATATAAATTAAATTATTTCAAATTTAAACATATAAAGATTTAAATACTCAAAAATGAACAAAAATATTTAGGTTCACATTAAGTTTATTTTTAGATTATATATATATATATATATATATATATAATTAAAATAAAAACTCCATTTGACTTTGACTTCACATTCAAATTGTTCATGGGTTTGTGTGAAGAATTTAAATATACTAAAAAAAGGTAAATAAATAAAGTGAATTGAAGATAGAAATATCATTGTAAAGTAAATATTTTACCAATTGAAATAAAATGGTAAAAAATTAATTTATTAACTTAAAAGAAATGTGATATACTGGGCCCTACAAAAGGCAATAAAGCTGATAAAACATTACTTTAGGTAAGAGTAGTTTGTCAGGAAAAAAAAAAAAAATCTTTTTTTTTTTTATAAATATTATTTATGATGTAAAAAATATTAGGACGACCTACTATCTTCCCGGATTATATCATGACACTTTTCTATCTTGACCTGCGACAACACAGGAGGGTCGTCTCGGAGTGTCAGTCTGATCGTGTCAGCGTCCATGTATTTGAAAGAAAAACTCTATCGAACTTCTCAGCGTCCGTGTATCAGTTCATGCCTCATTTTGTAATTCGAAGTTTGGATGAACGAGGTGGAATAAATTAATTTAAAAAATTGAAAAGAAAAAGAAAAAAAGGAAACAAATTCCCATTCTTCACTCATTTCATTACGTGAGGAGTGGAAGACAGCAATGATTCAAACAACTCTTCTTCTTCTTCCTCCTTCTTGGGAAGAAAATAAAATTTTAAAATCATTCCCTCTCTCAGTTTCAATCAGCCCCTTAATTTTTTTATGATCATAATCTCTGTTCTTAATTAATCAATTCTCAAACACATTCTTTAATCATTCCCCCATTTCCCTTTCTCTGTTTGTGAATTGATTGGCGGATCAAACAGATTCTGTTTCTCTGTCTCTGTAACCTTCTTCTTCTTCCTCAGACAGAGACAAATCAACACGATATTCCTCTGCTTTTTTTCCATTTGGGTTCCTTCAATTCTTTCTACAAACCCATTTCAGGCCCCAAATCCTTCGATGGTGACGATGATGGTGAAGGAGAAGATGGAGGTGAAGATTTTCAGTTCCGCCATAGCTTTTCTTCTCTGCATTACCCTTTTGATTTCACCTTCTCTCTGTTTAGATGATACTTCTGCTCTGATTCGCTTTCGTCTTCAAGCTGATTCCCATGGCGGCCTCCTCGGAAACTGGACTGGTTCTGATGCTTGTGGTTCTTCATGGCGGGGAGTTCAGTGCTCTGTTAATGGCCGCGTTATCGCTCTTTCTCTTCCTTCTATGAACTTGCGTGGCCCCATTGAGTCTTTAGCGCCGCTCGATCAGCTCCGTGTACTCGACCTCCATGACAACCGTTTGAACGGAACCATTTCGCCGATTGTGAACTGTACGAATCTCAAGCTGTTGTATCTCTCTGGCAATGACTTCTCCGGCGAGATTCCGCCGGGATTCTCGTCTCTTAGACGACTTCTCCGACTGGATTTGTCTGATAACAACATTCGCGGCGGAATTCCTGAGGATCTCTCGAAATTGTCTCGACTTCTTACTCTCCGTTTGCAGAATAATGTCCTCTCCGGTACGGTTCCCGATCTCTCTGTTTCGCTTGTGAATCTTACTGAAGTTAATTTAACCAACAATGAACTGTACGGACGGTTACCTGACGGGATGGTGAAGAAATTCGGCGAGGAGAGTTTCGCTGGTAACGAAGGGGTCTGTGGATCGAGTCCTTTACCGATCTGTTCAGTTACTAGTTCACCGCCGGCGTCGGATTCCGGCAGAACGGTACCATCAAATCCAATCTCAATACCGAAAAACCCTAATATCAGTCCGAACATTAAGGAATCGCGAAAAGGGCTCAGCCCTGGCGCGATTGTTGCGATTGTGATCGCAAACTGCGTTGCGTTGCTCGTGATTATCTCCTTCGTCGTCGCGTATTACTGCGCTCGTGACCGGAGCTCGAGTTCCATGGCGGGAAGCGACAATGGGAAGAGAAGAAAGAGCGGAAGTAGCTACGGAAGCGAGAAAAGAGTCTACGCCAATGGCGGTGGCGACAGTGACAGTACTAACGCTACAGATAGAAGCAAACTGGTGTTCTTCGATTGGAAGAAGCAATTCGAGCTTGAAGATTTGCTGAGAGCTTCGGCGGAGATGCTCGGAAAAGGAAGCTTGGGGACGGTATACAGGGCGGTACTCGACGACGGTTGTACAGTGGCGGTGAAGAGATTGAAGGATGCAAATCCATGTCCGAGGAAGGATTTTGAACAGTACATGGATGTGATTGGAAAGCTGAAACATCAAAATATCGTTAGATTGAGAGCTTTTTACTATGCTAAAGAAGAAAAGCTTCTGGTTTACGATTATCTTCCTAATGGAAGCTTGCATTCTCTTCTCCATGGTTGGTTCTGTTGAAGCTTTTGAGCATGCTTACAAACTGTTCGATGAAATTCCCCAATGAAAATTTTTGCTGATTTTTCTGGTTTTGTTGTTGTTTTTGCTGATTGAATCAGGTAATCGAGGTCCAGGAAGGATTCCATTGGATTGGACGACGAGAATCAGTTTGCTTTTGGGTGCTGCTCGTGGTCTAGCAAGAATCCATGGAGAATACAGTGCTTCAAAGATCCCCCATGGCAATGTCAAGTCTTCTAACGTTCTTCTTGACAAAAATGGAGTTGCTTGCATTTCTGATTTTGGGTTGTCTCTCCTCCTCAATCCTGTCCACGCCATTGCTAGGTTGGGAGGCTACAAGGCCCCGGAACAGGACGAGACAAAACGACTCTCTCAAAAGGCAGATGTCTATAGCTTTGGTGTCTTGATGCTAGAAGTCTTGACCGGACGTGCACCATCGCTTTACCCATCGCCTTTGAACTCACGAAACGACGAGCAAGAGCAAGCAGTAGATCTCCCGAATTGGGTTCGATCCGTGGTGAAAGAAGAGTGGACGGCTGAGGTGTTTGATCCCGAGCTATTACGGTACAAGAACATTGAGGAGGAGCTTGTGTCAATGCTTCATGTTGGGTTGGCTTGCGTTCTTCCTCAGCCTGAGAAGAGACCGACGATGGTAGAAGTGGCAAAGATGATCGAAGATATCAGGGTCGAGCAATCCCCGCTCGGAGAAGATTACGACGAATCACGTAATTCGCTTTCGCCTTCCCTTGGAACCACAGAAGATGGTATGGTGTAGCTAGAATTTTCAGGTGGATTGTTGATTAAGATGATATGCTTAGTTTAAATTAATGGTGTGTATGCATTTTCTCATGCAAATTTGTGGTATTTATTAGAATGTATGCTTTTGTGTTTATTGTAAAACTTTGATTAACGTATGTTTGATCCAAGCTGCAGTGGGAAAGATTTGTTGATCTTCCCCTAACCTGTTATTAACCTAATTAATTTGGTTTTCTTCCCATAAGTTTGGGAGTGCAATCAAAATCATATATATTGGATTTTTTGTAATTCTTTTGTAATCCATTTTAAGTCAGGACCGGTCAGTGTGCCAGTGAGAATACTAGCTTTCAAAGAGGTGGATTGTGAGTTGTCACAGTTCCCACGTTGGTTCGAGAGAAAACGAAACATTTCTTAAAGGGTGTGAACTAGCTTTCAATGAGGTGGAGGACCAGTCAGTGCGCCAGCGAGAATACTAGCTTGCAAAGAGGTGGATTGTGAGATGTCACAGATCCCACGTTGGTTGGAGAGAAAACGAAACATTTTTTAAAGGGTGTGAAAACTTCTTCTTAGTAGACGCGTTTTAAAATCGTGAGGTTGACTCCGATACGTAATGAGTCAAAACAAACAATATCTACCGGTGATGAACTTGAGTTGTTATTACATGAGATGGGGAGTTAGACGTTCCCGCTTGTGAGAAACATGTTTGATTATTTTTTAAAAAAAAATTTTGTTATGAATTTAAACCAAAAATAAATATAGCCTTAAAAATTGGGCTTTCTTTTAAATTATTTTGGTTCATTTGTTAATATTTATTTGACTTTAAATATGCAATAACTCTAAGCTTAGAAAATACTCCAATTTACTATTTTTGTCTCTTTAACCATTTAATTCACTCACCCACCCACACAAAATATGTTAATAAAACAATAACTTAAAGAACATAGCAACAATTTATTAATAAGATTAACATAAGTTTAGTATATTTTGATTCGTGGAAATAAGCTTTAAAAAAATATCATATACTAAGGTTAAACCTTAGGACGATGTAGAAAATTAACTCGCTAGCTTCTTACACCAGTTTTTGATGTCGACACGATGAACATGATGCTACACAAGCAAAGATTCCACAACTATGGAAGCAATGGCTACAAAAGACAAGATTCGTTAATGCAAATGTATTATATCATTAAGAGATTACATAACGACCCTGATCTTACTATGGAGAGTAGGGATGAGAAAAAATAAAAGAAATATTTTTGTAACAGCACACTTCTGCAACACACTTGGTATTTTATACATTATGAAAAACAGCAAAAGGCTGTGTTTGAATCATACATTGAAAACGTTCAACTTACAAACACTTCACATACATTACATGACAAGTTTACATACCAATACACTTCAAATCTGCCATCCCCATCCATTTTCTTAGCTTACCCTTCCACTGAACCAATAATAGTATACATACAAATATAGATACAAATGCAGAAGAAATTTTGGCACCACACCAAGAATCAGATCTTCAGATTAGTAATCAGAATCTACTCTACTTTCACACTGAGTTACTAAGCAAGTAACATAGCAAACACTCCAAATCCTAGCCAGGAAAGACGACCCCAGAAGCTGAGAGGGCAGCTACCATTTCTTAAACGAGCCAACCGAACACTCTACGGACTCGACACGACATACCTAATACTAAAAATTTAAGAATCACGGACACTAGCTAATTCTTCCGTTTTGATCAATCAGTGTACCCACTTGGTCTCCGCACAATGCTTTTGAGATATTTTCAGGCTCGAGAAGATTAAAGACGACGACTGTAAAAATAAAATTGGGTTGGATTTTATCTGATTCTTAAACAGCAACGCAATAAACAGGAAAAAACTGAACTCCTAAGCATTGAAGGAGGATTCGACCAGTATCGTGTTATAATCTAGTTTCTAGTACTTGCTCTACCTCATGGATAAAAAAACGTCCAAACTTGTATTTAGTGTTATGAGATCAAACCAGAATTTTCTGCCTGTCGCTGTATGGAATTGGTATCGTAAAATAAACTAGAATTGAATGCATTAGTTGAAAAGATTTTCCCTGAATACTAAATTAATAATATATAAACAAGAAAACGTACCGGGAATGTTGTTCTCTTCGCAGAAAGTTAATGCAGTCACGTCCATGCTTGTGGCACCTCTTGAGGCCAACTCTCTGAAAGAGATGTGCTTGAATGTAAAATTGTTGTCTTGCGAACTGCAGTCATACACCCCATCAGCATTGGTACCTTTAAGAACTGCCTCGGCATGAACTAAGAGAGAAAGGCAAGTAAAACTACGTAAGCATTCAAAATCCTAAAGATTAGCATATGATGCTGCAACAACAAAGCTAAAAGAGAGGATGGTAGGCAGAGGGTAATATACTCTCAGAAGCTCGAAGAGCTGCAGCTGTATCAGTGGAAAATAGGGGATTGCCAGTGCCAGTGCCAATGCCACCAAATATAACTACTCTGCCTTTCTCAAGATGCCTTATAGCACGTTGCCTACTGTATGGTTCAGCAACCTCATGAAGCATAAATGCAGATTGGACACGAGTCTGGACTCCCATATTCTCTATTGCTGACTGGAGAAGTATTGAATTCATCACAGTAGCCATCATACTGTATAAATGGTATTCAACACGTCAACATCAGTCATGCACATAGTAACACGATGTGATGTTTATCGAGTAGGTTTTACCAACAAATTAAGGTCAGGATATACATAAACCTATCCTAAATTAAATGGCATAGCATTTCTTAAGCTACCACTAGCAGCACTTATCCAGCCAACAAAGAACATATGATATGTTCCAACATCTTCGTACAACTTTAACATCAATAGACCTAGTGTGACAACTTTCAAGCTTTAGAAACTTTAGAATTCAAGGATATAGTGGTAAAAGTTGCAACAGAGAATCGGAGATCCTA
The DNA here is from genome assembly GCF_002738365.1 of Cucurbita moschata. Taxonomy (NCBI): domain Eukaryota; kingdom Viridiplantae; phylum Streptophyta; class Magnoliopsida; order Cucurbitales; family Cucurbitaceae; genus Cucurbita; species Cucurbita moschata. The sequence continues at coordinate 9,182,761 of NW_019268517.1, forward strand.
TTCAAGAGGATTAGGAACTTATTCAAAAGGATGTGAAATTTTTGTGACACTTATTCAAAAGGATTAGGAACTTGAATGTTTTTATCTCTAAAGATCTTATCTTAGAAAATGTTCTGCATGTTCCTAACCTTAAATGCAATCTTCTTTCAATAAGCAAACTAGCAATTACGAAAAAAATGCATTACAACCTTCTACTCACATGGGTGTATTTTTCAAGATTTGGATTTGGGGAAGACGATTGGCAATGCTAAAGAATATTTGGGTTCACTATATCCTGAATATCCCCAAGCCTCAAGTAAAGAAGTTAGCCGTTACTAAATCCTTTTTTTTTTTCTCTTCTTCTTCTTCTTCTAAAGATAATTATGACAGTAGGATAAATCTTTTTTTCAATAAAAGTTCTAAAGATAATTTTTATCCTATAGTAGGATTTAGCCTCAAGTAAAGGAACTTTTATCCTACGATTGGCAATGCACCAACATTTAGGCCATCCCAATATATGTATTTGAGAAGAATTTTTCCAGATACTTTTAGTAAAAGTTCTCTGGTTTTTCAATGTGAACCTTGCGAAATGGCAAAACTGACTTGATCTTCATATCCGATACGTCCTAGAGCCCGAGCTGGATCTAATGAACATATACAATCCAGTTTGAAGGGAATGTTGAAAACAGAAGAATTTCTCAAATATCTTTCCATCTTTGTAATTGTGTATCTCCTTTATTGTCGATTCCTTCTTTGTTTTTTGTTTTTTTTTTCTTTTGTCACCGCTCGGGTTTTTACTTTATTTAACCTATTTTCTCTCCCTTTAAAGATAGGGTTATACTGGTGAACAGTAGTGAAATAAGAGATATCTTATTCCGGTAAAAATTACACTTCCCATATCACTAGCATTTGTGGAAAAGCCTCTTGCTTCATATTCTAGATAACAAACCTCTAAATTTTCCAAAATGTCACATAAAACACTGATTTTAGTACCTATATGTTATCTTGTTTAGGAGAGGTACAATATGAACAAATCAATGTAAAATATCAAAACAGCCTATTAAGTAATGGGAAAGAAGATTTAGTATCGCCAAGGTGGTGAGTGAAAACGTACCCAATTTGGTATGCTGTACATCTATCTAAACCTGTTGCAGTCACCCAAGAATCTCCACAAAAGACGTTACGACCTCCAACAACGATTGCCACCTGTAATATTATAATAAACAATATACTCGACGTGAATAAATGGAAAGATGCAACAAAAAGTGGTTAAACGCAATAATCAGTACCTCCACACCCAGACGACAAGCTATTACAACTTCTCTAGCAATTGCCATTGTAACCTAATCATCAGAGAAACAAACTTGATGCTTGCAACTATCCATCCTAATGATATAATGTTATAACTCCTAAGAAGCTAACAAGAAAATTCTAATAACCTTCGGGTCGATGTTGTTAGGACCAGTCCCTGTAAGAGCTGTACCACTTATTTTAAAGACAACTCTTCGCCACCTTGGACTGGAAACTGATTTGGGTTTTAGATTATTCATGTGCCCAGTAGTATTGGGTGCGGGAATAACGTACCTGCGAGGTGGATTGCGAAAACAACAACTAATTAGTTGTTAACCTCATGAACATAACTAACACAAAATGTCCTCCGTTTGGAGGAAGCTAGAAACATGAAATTATAAGAATCAAACTCAAGAGAAAATTGAAAAACCAACTTATTGTTAGCAGTTCATTAGGCATATCCAGATATTTGTTTCTTATATGTTCATTTAAACCAAGTGACTCCAGACTTCACTCAGCTTAGAACACGATAAAATACACTATTGGGTGAAAATATGTCAAGCAAATGAAACTGAAATCTGCTTCCAAAAGCAAGACTAACCAGTTTCATTTTCACATCATAAACCTACATTACAATAGCCAGGCCGAACAACAAATTATGAGTTCATCAACACACCTGCAAACTGCAAACACATGACCAATAAAACCGAAGAGATTAAACAACAGATGGAAGTTCTAGAGATACCGTATAAATCGATTTTTCGAGAAAAAGCCATCACTAGACATATGAAAGTGTCTTTGCTGCTATTAATGTTTTCGGACAAGTTAAAAATTCTAAACATTTGCTGCAATTCTTGAACGATCTTGATCCAGTATGATCTGAGCACTGTTTTCAAAGAAATGCACTTGAAATTTCAAACTGCTCCTTTCACTCCCAGAGCCATGACCAGTAAATACAGGATCCCGAGGATGAAAGAATAGCAGATATACTCGTAATTACAACCACGAGGAGATGAATGAGCATTCTTTATAAGGGTGTGGAAACATCTCCCTAACAGACCTATTTTTAAAAACTTGAGAGGACGCTCTAAAGGAAAAGTCCAAAAAGGACAATATGTACCGGCGGTGAGCTTGGACGGTTAGAACAATCCCCAACAGCAAAAATATGTAAAGAACTCCCAGAGCACTGTTTTCAAAGAAATGCACTTAAAATTTCAAACTGCTCCTTTCACTCCCAGAGCCATGACCAGTAAGTACAGGGTCCCGAGGATGAAAGAAGAGCAGATATATTCGTAATTACAACCACATCAGTTGAGGAGATGAACGAGCATTGTTTATAAGGGCGTGGAAACCTTTCCCTAGCAGACCTATTTTAAAAACTCTAAGGAGAAGCTCAAAAAGAAAAGCCCAAAAAGGACAAGATCGGCTAGCGGTGGGATTGGCGGTTAGAACAATCCCCAACAGCAAAAATATGTAAAGAGCTTGTGTCTCTTGCAGAGTTGATATGCAAATAGAAGATTAAACTAAACATCAAGAACTAATGATCAGCAGAATCCAAAAGAAAAAAAACATAGAGAACATATTATTTCAAAACATGTTTTGTTCTCCAAATCATAGTCGTAGAATGCTATACAACGGGAAGAAAGAGGCGGGAAGGAGTAGAACCTCTTTGATATCCTCGGAGTAGTCGCCGATGAGCCGACACTTCGATCTTCGTCAGACACAACCTTCATCGTCAAAGAATTTCCAACAATTTGCTCCATCTGCTTAAACCAAGGCCAGTGGCTGATCGAAATGCCACCGTCACTCATCCTTTGCCTCTCCAGCTTGTACCTCTTCTTTAAGTTGTCTACTTTGTTCTTACACTGCTCTACGCTCTTGCTCTGCTTCTCGCACCGTTCACTCACAGTTGCAGCCACTTCCTCCCAATCCCTCCCTCTCAAATTCCCCCTATTCAGCTGCGTAAATTTCTCCGTATACGCATCCAGAAGGCACGAGATAGCCGCATCGCTCCACTCCTCTCGATCCTTCCTGTATTCTCCCCCACTGGACGAAGGCTTCGCTCTTTTGTAACTATAAGAACCTCCTTCCTCCCCAAGCTCATCCGACTGATCCTTCCTCTTCTCAACTCGCACATCAACATCAACACCAACACCAATCCGATTCTGATCTCCGTTATCAAATGAACTGGAGCAGAAAGTAGCATCGCCATAATCCTCCCCATCGTCGTCCTCCTCCTCCTTATCTATCCGCCCGCCGATCTTCTTCGGACTGCCGGACGGCGCGAGAATCGGCTGAGCCGCTTGAGCGGAAGGTGGCGGAGGCGGCGGTGGGTGGACAGAAGACGATCGAGGCGTGAAGCGGTGAGGAACGTAGGATTGATGGATATGCTGAGGATTTGGAACATGATGGTGGTTGGTGGTGGATTGATGGTGGTTGTGGTGGTGGTGATCGTCGCTGAGGAGAGAGAAGTCATCGTCACAGGAAGCCATTAGAGGACGTTAGGGTTAGAGTTCAAGCTCCAGCGGGAACGAACGACGGCGTTAGAGGAGGAGAGCGAAACGTTTGAGGGCGTTTTCAAATTCAGACGAAAATGATTTGACGGAACTAACCCTGCCGTCAAGTTTTGACGAGTATGTCGTCACGGCTTCTTACGGTTCCGTTAACTACTGATAAATTTCAATCGCGTTCCCACATGGTGGGGCCCTTGTAATTGAGGTCTGTGACGATCGTTAGCCTTTTTCTATTTCCAGAAATACCCTTCTTTAGCCTTGGAAATTGTCGATACTCTTCCGTTTATGGACAATTACGTCAATATGGCATAAATTTATTAATCAATAAAATACCTTCAAAATTGAAATTTCTTTTTTAATATAAAAAAAATGTATAATTTAAAAAGTTTTAAAGCATATAAAATAATTGCGGGTTTTAATGATTTTTTTTAACCAGCATGAATAAATTTCATTAAAAAAGAAAAAAAAAAAAGAAAATAGAGAAAGTAAACATGAAAGCTAAAAAGCAGAAATGACAAAATAAACTTAAAATTAAAAATATTTGGTATGCATAATGAATTAAATTTAATACCTTTTGGTGAAATTTAATTAAGACTATTTCAATATATTAACCTCAACATAATTACACAATTATCTGACTAATAATTGGAATATAACAATAATTAAAAAAAAACTTGTAAATTATTACAAAATTAAAATATTTAAAAAGTTATTTTAATCGGGCTGGACAGCTGGATTTGAGCCCAATAGATTCAAAATTTTGTTTCTCTTTGGGCTTAGGCGGGCAAGATGGGCCGATAACCATTAATAATACCGAAAATAGCGGAGGAATTTTGTTGATTTAAATAAAAATAAAAAAAGAATAAAATATTTTATTTCATATTCTATAAGTTTTGTTTAAAGAGGCTCGTATACTTAATCGAGAGTCGGAAGCTAAAATTTCACCTCGGCTATCAATAGGTTTAGCTCGGACATTTATAAATTATTAAAAACTCAGATCATTTGGGTGTAGCTAAGAGGTGCCTATAACTGAGACCTATAGATGCGAACTCGGCTGTCTGCTTGGTCTGTGAATGGTCTGTGAATGCATATAAGCTTTTGCACTCACTCGAGCCGAAGTCTCCAGACCACCAAACGCGAGAAATGGATAGTTAAATAATTCATATTTTTAAATAATATTGAAAGCAAAATAAATTATTAAAAAATAAATCATGAGAACAAAACTAAGGGTGATTGATTATACAGTTTGTTCTAAAATTAGTAAATTTACATCCCCTGATTTTGAAGCCCTAACCCTAATCCCCTTTCTTCATCGTCTTCAACCTGTAATCGACGATGGATCGCCTCGCTTATTGGAGGAATGCTGCTGCTGCTGATAATGGTGCATATCCATCCAATCCAACTCCTTCTGCTTCACCATTAGCACCATCCTCTCCGTCTCCAGCCTTCTCTTCTCGTTCTCCAGCTTCGCCCTCTCCATATCCCTCTCCTTCTTGCTCCTGAACTTCAGCCATTTCAGCCGCTGCTTCTCCAGCTCGAACGCCTGCGATTGGTAGTTCACCTGTTGCTCTTCAAGCTGAATCAACCGGCTCTTCATCCACTGCTTCTTCTCCCACGGACTCCTCCCCCCGTCCTGCAGAACTCCGATCACCTCTGCATTCAATTGCTGCATCGCCGCCACTGCAATCCCCCCTTTCCTCGCTCGCTTCCTCGATTCCGTCTCATCCTCCTCTTCGTGACCTCTCGAAGTTCCTTCAATTTCCTCCTCCTCGTCATCCTCATCTTCCTCCGATTCCTCTTCTTCGTCGTCCTCATCTTCGTCATCTCCGTCCGCTCCTACTGTCGCCGCGGCAGCGGCGCTCTCCGTCGCGTGGAAGCATCGTTGTTGTTGTTGTTGTTGTTGGTGTTGGTGTTGTTGAAGGTGGGAGGGTGGTTCTGCTGCAGTGTCCGGAGAAGGATGGGCGCCTCCTCCGCCGTTGTTGCCAGTGCTGTGACGGCAAGTGTTGTGGTAAGCGCACATTTCTCTGAAGAATAGATGTTTAGAATTGAGTAATTTTCGAACTTCTTCCTTCGTTTTTGGTGTTAATTCCATCGAATCCAATAGCGTTTGATTCTCGACGACTCTGCAAGCGGTTCCCTTCCCCAAAATGTCGTTAACTCGTTTATATCTCTTGTTTAAATCGTTGAATTTGTCTTCGCATTGCTGTGGCGAAACGTAAAATCCCTTCTCCATCATCGCTCTGGAAACCGATTTCCATTTCCCCTTCTTCTGCAGCAGTCCCACTGGTTTTTTCTTGCCGGCGTGGTCCGCTTGCTCCGTTCCACCTTCATCGCCGATGTAAAACACCGCCGTGATTAACAGCCGGACCATCATGTCCGTCCATTTCATCCTCTGCCATGGGGAGATCTTCTTCTTTCCATCGCTGTTGCCGTCCTCCACCGCGAACCCCTGCTCCTCATCATCGCTGAGATTCGACTGCTGCGGCTTGGGCTTCGCAGGGTAAGGGTATCTCACGGCGGTAGGCGGCGGTTGTTGTTGGAGTTGCGGCTTTTGTGGGGCGTAAGACACCATTGAAGCGTGATGTAATTGGTGAGAATTCGGGGGATTCGTGGGGTGTGGATGAAGAGGTAAATCCAATCCCAACATTGCCGAATTCAGCCCGGAAAACATCCCTCCTCCGCCGCCGCCACCGCCTCCACCGTCGCTTCCTAAACTATCGCTTTCCATTAAAACCACACCCAAATTCCTCCGATTCGCCGTTACAAATTCCAGAAATAGAACCAAACCCAGAAACAGAAATCCCTCAAAACCAGAAGAATCTTATTCTAGAGAGAGAGAGAAGAACAGTGGGTTCATGGGATCGTGCGAGTGAGAGAAAGTGAAAGACAGGGTATATAGATAGAAGAAGGGGCAGCCGGTTTTGGGAGAGCGGATAGCGGTATTGGGTTGACAGAAAACCGCCCATGGTTTTGAGAGGCAGCGGCGTTGGTGGAAATTTGGAAACAAGATGAAACCCACAGGATTGAGAAGAGAGAAAGTTGAATAGGGTTTGTGAGTGGCTGTTTGGTTTGGTAAAACGCCTTTGCCATTACACACATCGTTTTTTTCCACTCTCTTTCTTATTTCTTCTTTGGTCAACTCTTTGTGTGACTTTATCGTTGTTTTGAATTTAAATATATTTTTGTCTAAATTAATAAAAAAATATTTTTATTTTTGCATTTGAAATTTTTAATTTTTTTTATACATTAATTCATGTATTAAATTTTAATTTGCTCCCACACAAATGCCTTATTAATGAAAAGATGCTCCGGGCACGCGAGCCGATCCGTAACATCTAACAAATATCGTGTAGTTTTCGTACAATACAAGTTCGCATTATATGTCTTTTCTCGTGATACCTTTTTTTGTTACCTTTTCTGGAGAGCTTTCGTTATTGTGACGTTACCTTCCACTTTTGCGATCTTTTAAAAAATAATATCTACGTTTCATAAGATATTGTCTGCTTTAGTTCGTTACGTATCATTATCAACCTCACAATTCGAAAACGCGTCTACTTGGGGCCCAATGTCTTCGATGTCATGTTTATTTTCAATCAATGTTGGATCTCCTGATATGGAAATCACTACAAGGAAAGTAAGATTCGGATTACCTTGTTGATCGAATATCTCAAGGCAAGAACATTGTTTGAGATTTGAATCACTCCACAAGCAAGATCGATCATGTCTAGCTTGAATGATTCTTGTTGATCAAATATCTCAATGCAAGAACACTTGTTTGAGATTCGAATCACTCCACAAGCAAGATTGATCATATCGAGCTTGAATGATTCTACATGCAACTTAAACTACATAGAATTGTAAATAAATTTAGCCATTCGCTAAAGAAGTACAAATGCTCTTTTATATATAGCAAATAAACTTAGCCACAAATAAATTTAGTCATGGGTTAAAGAAAGCACAAATGCTCCTTTTATATTTTTCAGTCTACTTACAAATACAAACATACATCACTTTATATAGTCTCAAAATGAAACTATTAAAAGCATCGTAACATTCATATTTAATGATCATAATTAATCATTATGTAATTGTAACTAAGTAACTAAAAAGTCTTAAAATATATTAATGAAATACAATAACTCTAAATTACTCTAAATTATAATCCACTCAAATTTATAACATGAAACTTCATTCTTCTTCAACGTGGCATGAATTAAAATATCTTTTGATTATTTCAACAATATTTTCTTCACATCTTCGTTGAAGTATATTGTATGATTGATGTCTCTTGGTTCATATCATCTTCTCTCCAATTGTATGTATATTTTCAACCACACCCTTATAAGAAATGTTTCGTTCTCCCCTTTAATCAATGCATGATCTCATAATCCACCCTCCATGGGAACTCAACGTCCTTATTGACACACTGCCCAGTTTAGCAAATGTTGTCTGCTTTGGATTTTTCCTTTCGAGCTTTCCTTCAAAGTTTTAAAACATGTCTATTAGAGAGAGGTTTCCACGTCTTTGTAAGAAATATTTTGTTCCCCTCTTCAACCGATGTGAGGTCTCACCGTAACAATTGAAAATGTAGCCTATTAGTCTTTCAACTACACACCGACCATAACGTACAAAATCGAGCACAAGAAGCCATCAACATCAAACGTGCAGCCAAAGACTTCCCTCCATAGAGAAATATTTACTACGGTAAAATAAATGGTCCCAAATATCACTTTCTACCACCGTTTATAAGTTTTTACCATAGCCGAACATTCTCGATCAACTTCCAACTTTCTTTTGTGCCTCTCCACGTCATGGATGCATTTAGGTAAGGTTCAACAATAAAACACAATGATGAAGAAAAATAACCAATATATATATATATATATAATATAAATTTAATTTTTGTTTTATAATTTATATTTGCCATAACCTTTTTGTTTGGGAGATTATAAAAAATAAAATAAAATTGGGCCGCTTGAAGTAATCCACATTCATTTTGGGCCGACACTGTTAGGCCCAAAACCCAAAACCAAATATACTTTCTTTAACAACAAATTAGATAAATGGTTAAACTAAATAATAATAATAATAATAATAATATAATTATATTTTCATTCACAATTTATCTATAACCATTTTAAAATTTTAAATTAGTAATATTTCCACAATTTTTATAATTCAAGATTCACTCCTTCAAAAATAAAAAATAAAAATAAATGGAGATTGATATTATTTTCTAGACAATTTAATCATAATTTTAAAATTAAAGACATAAATTTATTTTCAAAATAAGCTAATAATTGTGCCTTCCATCACAAATATCTCATCATGTTGATATATTTCCCATAATTTTTTGAAAAAATATATTTTTTAAGGAAATAATATTACACGTGAATTTTTGATGAGACGCCAAAGATTAATTTGGATCGTCACATCAATCAATTAACCCGACATTTTACACTATTTTAATTAATTTTGATAAAGTCTTGTTTGATTTGTTTAAATATATTCACGTGGTTAATAATACCGAAAATTCAAATATATCACTATTTTTCAATAATAAATTTTAGGAGAATTTTTAAAAAAATATATATTTATGAAATAAGAATAAGGTATTTAAAGGCGTTATTAGGTGTATCATCCCTAGACTATACAAAATTTAAGCGGTTAGGTTAGAAGGCCTAACATAGAGACTAAATTTACGGTGAATGACTATTTATATGAAGAAAGATAGCCCGTGAGCCTCTATCGGATGTAGTTAATATCTTATCAATTGAACTATGTTTAAATTGTGAATTGAGAATGAGTTCTACTCTCTACGTGAGATCTCACAATCCAGTCCCTTGACCCCAACGTCCTTGTTGGCACATCGTTCAGTGTCTTGCTCTAACACCATTTGTATCGCCCCCAAGATCACCGCTAGTATATATTATTTTTTTTAGGCTTTCATTTCCGAGCTTCCCCTCTCCGACCAACATAGGATCTCACAATCCACCTCCTTGGCCACAACGCCTCACTGGCACACTACTTAGTGTTTGGCTCTGATACCATTTGTAACGCGCCCATGCCCACTGCTAGTATATATTGTCTTCTTTAGGCTTTCCTTTTCGGGCTTCCCCTCTCCCACCAACATAGGATCTCACAATTCACCCCTTTGGCCCCAACGTCCTCACTAGTACACCGCTCAGTATTTAGCTCTAATACCATTTGTAACGACCCAAACCCACAGTAGATATTCCCTCAAGGTTTTTAAACATACCCGCTAGGAAATGGTTTCAACACAGTTATAAAAAAATGCTTCATTTTCCTTGAAAACCGACATGTAATCTCACATATACGTTCAACCACGTGGTTAGATATTCGAACATACATTTAAAAAAACCCTTTTGAATCATATATCACATCCACCATATGCTACTGATATCACAAAATCATAACGTCCTCAAAATGTGTAAACCAAAAAAAGTAGAATAAGAAAAGGTGTCTCCTTCGGCGTTACGTCATAGAACTTGATAACCCATTAACGAGGCGAGAGATCTCAAAGCCCGTCCTCCACGATCCGTAGTTAGTGTCGCAGTGGGGCTTCCAAGTTCTCCAATGGCTGAAACCAAAAGGGAAAAGGAAATAAACAAAACTCATCCCAACGCTGTAAATTTCAACCGCCCACCACTCCTCTCCTTCCACGACCATTTCCCTGCCCTGTTCTGAATTTCTCACGGCCCATTTCCGTGCCCACTTGTCGCACCGAACCCATCTGCGTGAGCCCTTGGATGAGCTCCAAATTCTTCGATTCGGTGGTTTCTTTATCCTAATTTGACTTGTTTGGTTTCGTTTGGTTTCGTTTGGTTTCGTTTCTGTGTTGCTTTTTGTAGCTCGCCATACCCTTTTGCCTCCATTTGCTTTTCCCTCACTTTCCTGTCCGGAAAAGGCAAAAGTTCGCTTTCGAATTTGTATTTGTTTTGTGGGTTTTCATCGAAATCCGTGTCCGGATTTCAAGGACCTGAAACCGCCGGACGAGGGTCGTGGTTTTGATTTTGTTTTTTGTTATTATTTTTAATCCAATCTTGAATGTTTTTTGTGCCGGTGATGATGATGATGCGATGACCTGTAGAAACTGCTGAATTTTGAGGTTTTGATTTCGGAATCGGCGGCGATGGGAGCTTCGCTCTCGAACTTGAGTGAAGTGACCAATGGCTCCACCATCGGTCCTGGCCTCGGCGACATACCGGAGAGTTGTGTCGCCTGTGTTTTTCTTTACCTTACTCCGCCGGAGATTTGTAACCTCGCTCGGCTAAACAGGGCGTTTCGCGGCGCCGCTTCATCGGATGCCGTTTGGGAATCGAAATTGCCCTCGAATTATCAAGATCTTCTCGATTTTTTGCCCCCCGAACGGTACCAAAATCTGTCCAAAAAGGATATCTATGCTCTGCTATCTCGTCCAGTTCCATTCGATGGTGGAAATAAGGTGGTTCGTCGACTTCCCTATCGCCGCATTTCGTTTCGTTTTTGCTATTTCTTTTCTGGGTTGAAATTTATTTGTTAGGGTTTTGATGTTTGATTCTTTTGTGAATTTGGGAGTTCTAATTTGTGGAGGAAGCTATGTTTGTTCATGGAATTTTGAACCATTTTTCAGGAGGTGTGGCTGGATAGAATCACTGGAAGGATTTGCATGTCGATATCAGCTAAGGCCATGGCTATTACTGGAATTGATGACAGAAGATACTGGAATTGGATTCCCACTGAAGAGTCTCGGTTAGATTTGGATTGTTCTTAGCTTCAAACTTTTCAAATTTTTTCTTGTTCTATCCAAGTTTTGAATACTAGTTTCTAAGAACTTTATCTTCGTTTTTGGAATTTGGCTCACCTAAACGCCTTGAGGGGTGGCACTCTTCTTCGGAACGAGGAGTTGCTTGCTCAAAAGATTTTCAATATTTTCGTAAGAGAGTTTAGATTCATCGTAGAGAATTGACGAGAAAACACGCCATTTTCATAAACCAAATAGTTATCAAACGGAGTTTAGCTTCTTAGTTGGTGTATGTAGACTTTTTGTTCTTGAATTGAGTTTAAATTAGGCAATCCATTCAAGTAATGAAAAGTTCTTGTTAGCATTTTGATGGAAGATTCAACTATGAACAGATAAGGTGAGTGACTTATATTGAATTCATGGACTCCTTTGGTTTCTTCTGATTATTTTGTTTATTTGTCGAGGCAGTCGTTAGGATAGAACGAATATTCGTCGAAACGTCTTTACGTGCGTAAACTGGCCGTTGATGGACAATAAGGGGATAGTGTATAGTCTGTTCTTTGGCTATGATGAACATGGAAAATTCTGCTTTGGTTTTGTTTTAAGATGTCTTTTGAATAAGTTTCTGAATTATTTGTTTGCTCTTAGGCGCTGCTATGGTTCTTGTTCTGGTAATTTATGAATGTTTATATGAAGTTCTTGAGATAGTTCATGATGCAAATAGACTTGATAAGCTTTTTAATCCGAGCAATGAGAGCTAGAATTCATGTTCGGTCAGTTGTTATTCAGCTAAGTGTTACGATCTTACGAAACAGCAGCACGACTCTTATGTTGCTCGATCTTTTCAGGTTCAATGTTGTGGCATATCTGCAGCAAATTTGGTGGTTTGAAGTAGATGGGATGGTAAAATTCCCATTTCCTGCTGATATCTATACACTGACCTTCAGACTTCACCTTGGAAGGTTCTATAAGCGGCTCGGTCGACGTACATGCAGCTTCGAGCATACTCACGGTTGGGGCGTAAAGCCAGTACGGTTTGAAATGTCTACTTCTGATGGACAGCAAGCAACGCATGAATTCTGTTTAGACGAGCACGGGTTTATTGATGTAAGTGGACACCGTAAGCGTGGGTGTTGGATAGAATACAAGGTAGGCGAATTTTTGGTCGACAAGTCGGGATCAGCCACGGAAATAAGATTTTCCATGAAACAGATTGACTGCACTCATTCGAAAGGCGGGCTTTGTGTAGATTCTGTATTTATCGTTCCGAGTATCTTGAAAGATCGTAAAAAATGAGGAATCCCAGAAAGAGTAGTCAACAGAAGATGATTATAACTTGGAAATTTACAGGTTACACCATTTTTAGGCTTCTGATATTTGGGAGGACGTTGTCTTGGTTTTCCCTGATAGGTATGCGTTCTTTCCTTTTTGCTTATGTACATTCTGTTATCATACAAACTCATCAGTTTTGTTACGTTCTGTACAATTAACTCGAGACCGACATGAATTAGGAGGATTCGCCTGATTTCTTTGCTTATTCGAACTGGTTTGTCTCTGTGTTCGGTTCAGTTTATCGAGTTTTATCAATTTTCCTGATAGAAACTTAAAGACTTTACTGCTTATATCTCTTCTCTGATGTGAACACTCTTGAGATATCTGATTCTTAGTTATGTTCATTACATGATTTGGAAGCTCTTTTTCGATAAAGCTTCACTGAAATTTGTTTCGGTTTGAAGCTGTTCGGACTCCCAACTGTTATTATGAGATCCCACATCGATGAGAGGAGAACGAAACATTCTTTATAAGGGTGTGGAAGACTCTCCTTAGTAGACACGTTTTAAAAGCATTGAGGGGAAGCCCGTAAGTAGTAAGCTTGGGCTATTACAGAACATGTCTAGAAACTCGAAACTCTTGTTGAATTCTTTAGATGATATAAACAAAGCTTACCTTCTTGGATTAGAGGACAAACCGAAACCACCATGACCCGATTGCTTTTAAAGCAGAAGAACGACTTCAAAGTAGTTTTAATGATGTGCTAGTTTGGTTATGGTGGGGTTGGTTTCGTTGTCGTCGAACGAACTAAGCATTTAACGCTTTGGATCAATGAATAAGGTCGATTGGTTTAAAGTCAGTGTTCATGTTTGCTCAAATCAAGCTAATCGTTCTTATTTTCAAACTTGGACTGAAATAAAGCACTTATGATCAATTCTTATCACTGTTTATGGCTATAGATGTATGAACAAAAAGAGTGCTACCTTGTGTTCGGAATGTATCATTTAATAATTTCTTTACTCACTTTCCATTTAAATATGCCTTTAGGCTTCTCTAGGCCTTTTTTAGTCTTTTGCTTGTCCTCATTCGTTACCTGTCGTTCTCTCCCGTTCTTCGACTCGAATCTTATTTATTTGTAGTTGATGTTCGGATTCATTCTGCTCTTCACGTCAACTACTTTGCTCAGCATCTTCTGCTTATTGTCGACTTGTTCGATTGACTTCAAAGGATTCCAATCACCCAACACAACATTTTTTTTTTCTCTATAGCGAATCCATTATCGTGAAATCTCTCTTTAGTAGACACATTTTAAAATTGTGAGACTGATGACGATACTAGCGGGCCAAAGTCAATAATATTGACTAGCAGTGGGCTTGGGCTACAAATGATATTAGTGTCAGGCACTGAACAGTGCGAGACACTAGTTAGCGTAGGGCTAAACCCTTTTCATAATAGATGCGTTTTAAAATCGTGAGGCTGATGACAATGCGTAACGGGCTAAAGCGGATAATATCTAATAGTGGTGTGCTTGAGCTGTTACAAATGGTATTAGAGTTAGACACCTGAGAGTCTGCCAAGGAGGACGCTGGCACCCAAAAAGGGTGGATTGTGAAATCCCCATATCAGTTGGAGAGGGAAACACAATATTCAGTGTGGAAACCTTTTCTCGACATACGTGTTTTAAAACTGTGAGGTTGATGGCGATACGTAACGTGGCAAAACGGACAATATCTGCTAACGGTGGATTTGATATGTTATATGCTGCCCCTACTTTAGAAAATCAGCAATCCATTGATAAGATCCCGATTCAATTTTCTCATACATTACAAAAATCCAGCTCTCACTACAAGTAGTAATCTAGTCATTTTCCCATTCTCGTCTTTCTTTTCCCCATGATTTAAATGAAAACAACTTAACCTAAAACGTAACATATCACACACGATGCCGCGTGTATGAATGCTATAAATGAAAAGACGGAAAAATATAGTTGAAAAATAAAGAGAAAATGTACAAATTACTCAAACATCAATACAAGCAAACAAGCTCAACATAGATCGATCCAATTCGAAACACCAAATCAACTCATTCCAAAATTAAAAGCTCGAAACATGTCGAACCTAACCGCCCACATTGATAAATAGCTTCACAAATGATGAAATACTTGAAAAATAAGAAAACAAAGTTGAAGAAATCCTAAGCAAAGTTGTTTGTCTTAAGTACTGCGCAGACAATTGCAGTCACTCCATTGTCCTTTTCGCTGCGTTTTCAGACACACAACAACTTAGAATAATGTCACATTTTTCCATTTACTATTTAATACTTTTATTAAAGCTTTTGGTCTCATGTTTTTTTTAAAAAGAATATTTCAAATACCCCGACTAATCTCATAATTAAATTAATATTAATTAGCTGAGCTATATTCAAATCGATTAAATTATTTATTTTTATTTTTTGAAAAAAAAAAGCAATTCAACCCAAAAGTGGGTAGTTGGGGTACAAATAAACACGTAGTGAAAATAAAAATAAATAAAAGACACATTATTATTATTATTCCAAACAGTCAATTTATGAAATATTTAACGAATTTAAATTAGAATTTACCCTTCCAATCCATAATCGTACAGTAATTAAAAAATAGAAAATTCAGAATTTTCATTGGAATGTAAAATAAAAAATGGAGAAAATAAATATGAAAATAGAAAGAAAATATTTAATTTGAGAGGGGGTTGCGTGTAAATATGAAGAATAGGGGGGGTTGGGATATAAATTAATTTCACCAACCCCATGGCTGGGACCAGGCGGGCTGAAATGTAATATTAATATTATTATTATATGTATTGATTTTGCAATGTGAATCTTTAGGTTATAAAGTTTGTAGGCATTAGGCACGGCTATGTCTGCACATTTTTGCCTTCTTCTCATTCAAATCCTTACCCATTCCTAATTGGTGGTTGGTTTATAATATATGCTTTTAAAATGTTCACACTCGTTACTTATTACTCGTCACTCTTACCGTAACAACTCGAACTTACTCCTAGTAGATATTGTCTGTTTTAGTCCGTTACGTATCGTCTTTTAAAATGCATCTACTAAGGAGAGATTTCTACACTCTTGTAAGAAATGTTTCGTTCTTCTCTCCAACCAACGTAAGATCTCATAATCCACCATCCTTCGGGGCCAGCGTCTTTGTTGGCATACCGTAGGGTGCCTGGCTCTTATACAATTTGTAACACCCAAAACCCATCAATAGTAGATATTGTTTGCTTTGACTCGTTATGTATTGTTGTTAGCCTCATGATTTTAAAATACGTCTACTAGGGAAAAAATTTTACACGTAAGGACTACTTCATTCTTCTCTCTAACTAATCTGGGATCTCACAATTATCCATTCTCGATTCATTTTTCTTTTTTTTGTTTCTAAACTTTAAAAAACTTTTCTAATAAGTCCTTCAATTTTATAGTATTAGAAGTCGGGATTTTCAAAGGTCTTTGGACACAAAATTAAATATATTTTTTTTTTAAAGATTTATGGATCTTGTAGACACAAAGGTTTACTCGTAATTAGAAATATTTTTTAATAAATATTTTTAAAATTCAAACTATATTTTGAAACTTAAAAAAGTAGGTCTTATTGGAGAAAATTATTTAAAAAAGGAAAAACCCATATTTAATAATATAATTAAAAAATATTAAAATATCAAAAAAGGTTAATTTTTTTTTAAAATAATACAAACAAAATCGAAAAACACACCGGAAGGGACAATAACAAACAAACATATATTTTCCCAAAAAAAAAAAAAAAAAAAAAAAAACATAAAATTGGGTAGTTGCTTTGTGTTGTCTCTATCGTGTTGTTAGCTGTTCATATTTTTTTTTATTAATTGTTAATTCATTTTACTTTCAAATTCATTTATCCATGTACTTTGCTACCCAATTTATTTTATTTTTTTACATATTTATTTTATTTTAATTTATAAATATTTTAGAAAAAAAAAATATTAGTTAAATTATAGATACATGCGGTTTATAAATGTGTCATTATTAAATGCTAATAATTTTTAGGGATGACTCGTGTTTTTTTTTAAAATATGACTAAAGAGAAGGACGATTATGTCCAACATAAATATTGAAAGACAAATCAAAATTGTTTTGAATCATGTTTTAAAAACTATGCAGATAAAAATAATATTTATAAGCTTAACAAAACGTTGCTAACTCGTTACCCTTTTACTCTATTGTGAGATCACACATCGTTAGAAAAGGAAAATGAAATATTCCTTATAAAGCGTGTTTTAAGATCGTGAGGCTGACGACGATACATAACAGGTCAAAACGGACAATATATGCTAGCGGTGTGCTTAGGCTGTTACGTCTATAATATGTTTTTTTTAAATTCTACAAAAAACGGGAATCCAGATATTCGATCTCTACACTAAAGACACACGTCTTAACTAATTATTTTGCTAAAACGGACCCTTTTTATCTATTTCAAGCGTTACACGTTTAGATCTACGTCTATTTTTTTTTTTTTTACCGAACCGAAACCCTAAAAAGAATTGATGAAAGTGGGTTGATTGTTGAAAAAAGTACATAAATGGGGAACTCCATTATTACGTTATTGCCCACTTCAAGACTTCAAAATCTGTTTCTCTCTTAGTAAATAGCAGACTCAGCTTTGAATGAAAATTCAAAACTTTCACCTCAACACCATCTCTAACTCCAACGACAAAGGTACATTTATGTAAATTCATCTCTTTATTTATTTCAAGCATATATTTTTTTTTTTAATTTTTACTCCATTGAACTATATTCACGTTGATTTTAATCTAATTTATCAATTTAAATATATTTAAAATATCTATCCGTGATTTGATTTAAATGCAATGGCTTCTCGACAAGTAGTTATGAGTATGTCTCCATTAAATTCAAATTAATTTTTTGTCGTGCTCGAACTCAAAAAGTAAGTAAATAAATAAATAATAAATATATAATTTAAACATGAACGAAAATATATGTCTTAACCAATTGAGTTTATATTTGGATGGAAAATTGTTATTTATCAATAATTAAATACATTATTTGAAACCTAATAATAATAATAAAAAATTAGTCGTTAATTAATTTATAGAATAATTATGGATTAATTACGAAAATTATTATAAAACTAAACAAATTACCAAATCCATTTGACTCTAGTTTTAAAAGGGATGATTTAGTATTAGGCTAAGAAACAAAGTCAAACAGATTTGCTAATTTTGGGTCCACTTACACTAATTTTATCATTTAAATTAACTAATTAATATATATTTTAAAATAATTAATTATAAAAATATATTTTAAAATGAATAAATAAATATTTAAGAGGGGAGAGATTATTCAATTAATTATGATTATGAATTTACCCTTAATCATCTAGCCTTTTTATTTTGGTGGGGCCTTAAGTATTAATTATAAAAATAAAAAAAAAGCTTAAATTATTTTAATTTGGTTATTAAAATTAAAAGAAAATTAATAAAACTCGATATAAAGCTTTTTATTTATTAATTCTTAAAAAATGTTTTAAAAATATAAAATCACTAAATAATATTTTTTTTAAGTGAATTTAGAATATTTGAAAATAAAAAATTAATCACACACTAATTATTACATAAACCACGTTTCCCTTTGCATACTCATAAAGTTGACATTAATAATTATGGTCCACCTATATATATATATATATATATATATATATATAGAAATAATAATGAAGTTAATTAAAACTCATGTCAAAATATACAACACAGATTACTTAGTTTAATTAATTGTATTATGTCACTAAGATATAGCTTTTCAACTTTATCCAAATACTCTTAATTAAGTACATATAATACATTATCCCTCTAAAAAAAATGATTTAACCAGATTAGAATAATATAGTTCGCCGTCACACACACCCAGATTAATTTTTTAAAAACCGTTAAAATATTTTAGAAAATAAGTATTAAAATGATTAAAATATCATTTTTTTTAAAGAAATTGAAATAACATAGTTTATCATTATACGACGTAAAAATCAAAACTTTAATTCGTGACGATAAAACAATGATTTTAAAGATAATATTTACGTCGTTCTACACGGTATTTGATCGTTTTTTGTTTGCGTTCTCTCTCTTTGGTGGATAAGATATTGCATTTATGTATGTGTATATATATATATATATATATATATATAGAAAAATAGAGAGGAGGCAAGAGAAAAGAAAAGTGATAAACAGTAGAGCAAAGGCATATGAACACTTTTCAACACTGATGACTCTCACCCTCCTCATTTGTAGCCCTAATTTTCAATTGCCCTAAAGTTCACTTTCTCTCTCCTCTCTCTCTGTTTCTCTCTCTATTTGTAGCTTCAATTCCCACTCAAAACCCTCACTTCCATCTTCAACATTTGAAGCTAATCTGATCGGGAAGTTTCACCGGAGACCGGAAAACATGGAGTGGGCCACCGGAAGTTTCAGACCCTTTGTTTCTCGAGCGCCGGAATCTTCATTTGGGTTTCTCTATAACTATAATCTTGAACAGTATCAGGGTAATATTCAGTGTTCTTGAGGGTTTTTTTTTTTTTTTTTTTTAATGAATTTGTTCTAGTGGTTATAAACTTGAAAATAATGACACCCAGATCAGAAAAATCTCATCTTTCCACTTTTTAAGGTGTTTTTTTTATAAAAAAATTGTTCTTTTTTGTGTTTTTTTGTGTGTGTGTGTGTGTGTGTGTGTGTGTGTGTGTGTTTTTAATGAATTTGTTGTTTTGTTTATTTGATTTGTTCTAGTGGTTATAAACTTAAAAATAATGACACCCAGATCAGAAAAATCTGATATTTCCACTTTTTTTTTTTTTAAATTGTTCTTTTTTTTTGTGTTTTTTTCTTTCTTTTTCCCGACAAGTAACTGTCACTAAACGAACGGATAATCGAAGATCTGAAACGGAGGTGGTTTTTTTAACGAATGTTTCATGTTTTTCGAACATGATTTTCTTGCAGATCCATGGAGGATATAATTAATTATATAAAATAATTGAAAGATTTGTAGAGTTTTGTTAATCTTGTCTCTGGGGTTTTGCTTCCATGAGCAGGCATGGATGTGAAGCATTCGGCGATGGCGGGGGCGTCGGAGACGGTGCTGCAAGGGCTGGTTCCAGGGATGGACATGAACAGCTATGGAAATTTGGAGAAGAAGAAGCGGCTGAGCAGCGAGCAGCTCGACTCACTCGAACAAAGCTTCCAGGAGGAGATCAAGCTCGATCCCGACCGGAAGCAGAAGCTGGCCAAGGAGCTCGGTCTGCAGCCGCGCCAAATCGCTGTTTGGTTTCAGAACCGCCGTGCGCGGTGGAAGGCGAAGCAACTCGAGCACCTCTACGACACTCTCAAACAAGAGTTCGATGCCATTTCTAGAGAGAAACATAAGCTTCAAGAGGAGGTATGCTTTTTTTCCCTTGATCTATGAAGTTTAATTTTTTTTTTCAAATCTTTTTAAGATCTCAACTTAATTAGTGAACTAAATTATGGGCTTTTTATAACAAAATTACTTGTAATATATCTCATAAATCATATAAGTGCTTTTTAATCATAAAAAGTACTTCAGCTTTAGAGAATTGAATTAGGGTTTGTCTATACTTGATTCGATCTTGAATATATCTCATAAATCGTTCGTTTTTACACAATTTCGTTGCATTTGAAATAGAAAGTTCGGAGCTTTTTTAGTCAATGTGATTGGCAGTTTTGAACCGTTGAATGTAGAAAAGATGAATATCGTCTTTAACCCTTGTAGGTAATGAAACTGAAAAGCATGCTGAGAGAGCTTCAAACTGCGAGGAACCAAGTGTCAACGGTGTACACTGAATTGTCGGGGGAGGAGACGGTGGAGAGCACCTCGGTCGGAGCTGGCTGCTCGAGCAAGCCGAGTGCGGCGGCGGTGGCAGCAGCAGCAGCAAACCAATACCCGACGCCACCGGAGCAGTGCAACTATGTGTTCAACACTGAGGAGTACAACCCCATGTCTCCAACATTCTGGGGGACGCTCCCATCGTCTTATCATCCCCAGTAAACTTGTTTGCTTTGGTTTTTTTGTTTTTTTTTTTTTTTTTAATTTCATGAAAAAGTAAGATTGTGAAGTGAGAGGTTAAATTAGGGTTTTTTTTTTAGAGATTAGTGTTGAAATTCGACAGTTTCTAATATCTGGGTCTTGGGATTTGTTTGGACAGTTCAGATCATACCACCTCAAATCTGTGTTTTTTATTTTATATATTAAGGAAAAAAAATGGAGAATTTTATGAAAAAAAATTATTGAGAAAGAGTTGAGGTTATATGATCTGAACTTTCTGTGCTGATCTAATGAGATCCCAGTTTAATAAATTTAATTTATGTGTTTGTGTTCATTGATTGATCTGTTTAATGATTAGGGTTTGGATGGGCTTTTGATGATTTTAAGGATATATGTTCATATTTGATTCTAATTAGAGTTTATGTTGGATCATAATGTTGTTGTTAGTTTTTTTGATTGAAATCTTGAAAATTTTAGCTCTGTTTTTAAGTTTAAAACATATTTTCTCATGATTTTGGAAACATTGTTTTTAAAGGTATAAAAACGTTTTAATGTGGAGAAGAAGATGAAGTCGAAAATGTGCTTATAAGTTACTATTAAATTATGCTACATTTTGACTTTATGTTGAATGTTAGACCAAGAAATATCACATCGTAGTAGTAGAGGTCCTCACCATATGGCTTGTATGTATCTGCATGTTTTTGCACGAGGACACACCTGGTGCAACACAATGTAGTAAAATTTGTTTGATGGAAAAGAGGGGACTTCGTTGAGGATTGTTGGGAGAAATGGGAACAATGACTCGATGTAGTTAGTTATATAATATTATAAGAAAATTAATGTGGATTCAACTTCGGCCATCTTGAACATCGTTGGTGATTGAAAAAACTTCACTGACTAGAGCTGACGGGCGAAAGACTTGACCAAGCATCGGTTGAAGTAATGACTTGCTTGGAAATTATTCCACCACCAACGTTGATTCTCACTCCCGTAACTTGAAGCAGCCAATTTGACGGGCGGCAACACCGAATATGAGTACCCATGCACAATCGACGATGGTAACACCCATCCTCAATCATCGAAGATGAGTACCTATGCACAGTGACGGTGGTAACACCCATTCTCAATTGGCGATCAACTTTTAAGGATAAGAATATATTGGATCCTCTCATTTATTGACCTAAATTAAAAATTCTCATTAAACCTAAGTCATAATTTTAAGGATGGGAACTCAATCATTGCAAATGGAAGTATTTTAACTAAATCATAGTAAAAATTAATTATTTTATATGAAAGTTCAAAAACTAAATGGTTACAAAAATCAAAATAAAGATTACATTATTACAAATTAGAGTAACCGGTAAAAAGAAATAATTTTTAGAAAAGAAAAATTATATATATATATATATATATATATATATATATAAAAAGACAAGACCAGCTTGCTTTGTATCCATCAATAAATGTACATCGACACGTGTGTTTTCTATCCATCACCATTGTATGACAAAATATATGTAAACATTAGTGTGTTTTAAATGTATTTAAAACTTGAAAATAAAAACTAAAATAAATATAATATTTTATAAACTATATGACAAGGGAAAACATGCATTATATAAAATTTTTAACAAAAAGAATTAATTATAGCTCTAAGTTTATATGAAGTTAAACCAACATTTCTTAAGAGTATCAAAATGAAGTAATCTCATCAATCTTCTGACTTCAAATATAAAATTTAAACTGGAAATTAACCACTCGAATAAGTGCACATTAAGTTTATCAATTAATACGGATTACTTCTCATAACACAAAAAAGAACGCAAAATTATCAGAATGTCCTATCTACCAAATCTGGCAATTTAAATCACAAAACAAAACCTAATAGAAGGATCAACGCTTTCCACCGCCACCACCCAGCTTTGGACCCTTGGGTGCAGCTCCCTTAGGAACGTTACCCTTACCTGGCGCCTTCTGTGACTTGGCCATCACTTCTGCCTTCTTGGCCTTCTTTTCGTCCTTGGTTTTCTTAATCCTTTCCTTAATTTCACTGCAATTCAATCAAAAATCTTCATAAGCTGAAATACAAAATTTCTATTCTAGTTCAATCTTTATTCTTAAGAGGACGAACCGGAGAGCAGCTTCTCTAGCAGCATCACGCACTTCTGGCTTTTCGGCTCTCTTCTTTTGGATGACTTCCAATGTTGCACCAACAATGGACCTGGAGTAGGGCTTCTTGGTGGCACGTCTCCTCTTCTTTACAGCCTCTTGAGCAATGTCCTGCAAATGTCAAAATAAAATGGATAAAGATCAATTGCCCACAGCAAGCCAGCAAAACAACACTCAAAGAGAAGCCTTCATCTATGTGGTTAAAGTGAGATCTCTTAGGTATGGATTTAGTTATTACACTTAATTGTAAGGATTTAAATGTTGAGTAATGTGACTTGTATTTGCAAAATTAATCCTAGAGCTCAGTATATGAGTTAAGGTGAAACTTAAATCCACATTAGATCCCATCAGTAGACTAGAAACCTGACTAGTTTGTAATCCCCCATTGTGAGATTCTTTCGAGATTAACTATTTTCAGTGGAATCAAGTTTGCATGAAGAGAATCATTATCCAAGTGATAGAGTTGGTATTTGGTATTTACAGACAATATTCATTCACTGGTCCTCGTGAGAAAAAAAGAAAAAGAAAAAGTGTCGATAGAAAATCTTAATATTACCTTCTTGTGCTGCTTCCTATACATGGCTGTCCAGGTAAGCTTTGATGGCTTCAGCCGGTTGTGGAAGTACCTCTTGCATTTTGAGTTGGCGAAGAGAAACACCTAACGAATTGACAGCAAAAATGTCAAACAAGCAAGGAACAGAGAATAATTCAAATAAATCAAACAATACTCCTCCAAGCACCATTGTAGAGGTTGGGGTTAATTAGAGAAGAAAGGGTTTACAACGTTTTCTATAATTGTTTAAACTAAAAAAATATCAGTTTATCTCAAAATAATCTAAAATACAGTAACCAAAATCACCTGAGAATCGGCCCGGATGAATCTGATGCCTCTCCCTGGGTATATCTTGGCCCCACTGAATCGACAAAGCTCAGTCCTGAAAGATTAGTATCAAACTATTAGGGGCAGAATTCATGACTCAAAAGTTACTAGCTCATATACTTCTTTTCCAACATACAGAGCCCATGAACAAGATTGAGCACGTGAATCTCGAAGTTCTCGAACTTAGTTTATGATAAAATTATACCACACCCGTTTGTTCAAACATTAAACTACAATAACAGGTCCAAGAAACAAAAAAAAACTCATCTTCTAAACCTTCCCCTTCAAATTACATATCCTGTTCCTAAATTTCCATCAGAAATACTTCCTTCCAACCAGGTTATAAAAACATAACAGATGCTGGTCCCAATTAACCACGCCAGTACCTCAGTGCACAGACATGTTGCATATAGCAACCGTAATCACGCCTAATAAGTAAAGTATCTATATTTAACCCACAAAAAAAAAAAAAAAAAAAAACACGGAACTTCGTTAAAGATTTGAAGTATCTCAAAAGGAAGACTTCTAAAAATAAGCCTATTTCTCACTTCAAACACACGCAAAACCTTAGATCTCTCGAGCATGAACAATGCACGTACAAATGCGAAAACAGAACCACAAAAACACGCCGACATATAGAACGAAAACAGAGGATATGGCATCAGATCTAAGAACGCATGAAAATAGAGATGGAAGTATTTTGACGAACTTGAGAACCATGGCCGCTGCGATACTAAGCTTCCCGCCGCGCTGTTGATGAAAAACCCTAGGAGACAAAATCTCACCGAATGACTCGGTAGCTTATATTGCAATTGTTGGACAATCTTTTGGGCCCAACTATTGAGTTTGGGCTTCGTATTGGGCCTGGCTATAAAGTATTTATCCGATGAAATTGAGAGAAAACAATAAACTAAATAATAATAATAATAATAATAATATTAAATTTAAAAAGTTTCTACCACAGATCTGAAAATGTATATATATATATATTTTTTTTAATTTAATCATTATTTAAAAAATTCCTGTTTTTTTTATTTTATTTTAAATGAAGAATAAATTTCATACGGTCAATTTTTAGGGGAAATAAAGAAATTGAGAATCAGATGGAACAAAGAGCGCCACGTCAATCCAATACGCGAGTAAAGCTGATAAGCTATTTTATTACAATTGTTATTTTCTGGATAAGCACAAATTTTTTTCAACGATTGGACCTCCGGCACCGGAGACGTGCGTAGTGTTTGCCGTCGGCGAAGGGACAAGGGCCTTAAGCGTAGCGGTGGAACGATCACTCGTCGATGAAACAAGGTTGCGACGGATGTTTCATCATCTGCATCAGATCCAAAATCTTTACGACAGGAATTTCAGAGTAGTCTCTTTGATATTTGTTGATCCATCGTGTTATGATCGCTGAAAATTCCAATTCCAGCAGCTGGTTTGGATTGGATTTGGAAAGCGTTGATAACTAGCTTTTAGCGGCTCGTCGTTTACAGGAAGCGAATGTGGATTGGAGCTTGGCTCCAACAATCGTTAGATGTCCATGGACAAAGCTTCCAAGCATCAGGTTCTCTCTCTCACCTTCCCTCTCTAGGATTGAATTTTAAACCAGCTACCAGAAAGTATACACAAATTCATCTGTTTCATGAATATGGTCTTTTACTATGACCTTCTCCTCCGTCGGTAGTTATTCGTTCGTTAGTATTGAAACGAAATTCTCATCGTGGTCGAAGCTTAAATTACTACATCCATTTTATATCTAATTTGAGCCGGACATTTTCTTTGGATTAGCTGCCTCTTTCTTTTCGTTCTCTGATTTGCGAGCAATTGGCGTGGGAATAATATGGAACTTGGGGATTGGTTTGGTTTGGTTAGTTTGCTATGGTTTTTATTGTTTGGGACTAAAAAATTACTGTTCTATAACTTCCAAGCTCTTTATATTCCTAACGAGATATTCTCAGGTATCATTGAGGGGAGCGAGTGCAAAAGAAATTACAAGGGATGCTCTTGTTCAGAAGGTTATCCAGGAGAGAGAGCTACGTCAATATGCAAGAAAAGCTGCAGCTGCGGCTCTCTTTATTCAGGTCTATTACATTTACTTCTAGCGGTCTTCAAGTGCCATTCTTAGTTTATCTTGCACGTTCTAGCAACTGATAGTTAAGTTGCAATGGAGAATGGTTTGTGGGTTTGATCATTGTTCCTATATTTCTATGTAATTGAATTAAGTTGGATGTTTACTCTTCATATCTATGCAGCTTCTCCTGGTAACAAAGGCAAGTTCTCAAAGTTTGAAATTACTAATCTCGTTTCTTAATTGATGCAGAGAGTATGGAGGCGCTACAGAGTGACTAAGATAGCTGCTTTGCAGCTTCAAGAAAGTTGGGAAGAGTTGGTGAATAATCGTTCTGGTGCTCTGGCTGGCACGTTCATTTCCTATAATATTTTGAGACCGTTTCTCTTCTTTATCTCATCTTTTCTGAAACGACCCCAAAATATCCAGACCAGAGATATAGACTGTATGAAGAATTGCTTTACAATCTTGTTTGAAAGCATCAATTCTACCGGTATCCACTTCTTCACCGATACTCTTTATTATTTTTTTCATCTTTTTGCATTTCATTTTAGACTGAGTTCTAAGATCCAATTGATAAATCTTATTATCACGTCAAAAAACAGCAGAATAGGCTGAGTTGTATCTTAATTTGGTAAGTTGAGTTACAAACTGATATTGCATGGTGGGTTTTGGGATGCCTATATTCTAGATATATTTTAACTTTAAAGTGGCATGTAATTTGTGTGCTATACTCTACTTGATTTGATAGTCTCCAGAACATGGAATTAAAGAAACTGGAAAAATATCATATTGACTCCTTTGGGCACATTTGTTGAAAACATACATATGTGGTTTTGGAGGAAGACTTTGCGTAGTAATCACGATTTGAAATGGAAGCGTCTCAATCCTCAAATACTGGTAGGTTTGAGGCTCAAATTTCCATACATCACATTTTTTGTACTAAAAAAATCTACCAGAAATCCTCACAATATTAATTTGAGTTTAGTAAGCTTGCAAAAATTGATTAGTGTTTGGGGAGTGGAAATTGGAAAAATGTGAGAGAAAGAGAATTAGTCCATACGATACTATTTTGGATGAAATCTCCATTGCCTTGCTCATTTCTACCGTCATTTAGCTCTTTCTTTTATTGTTATATATATTTATTTTTAGTCTATACATCTATTTTGGACTTGACATGCTATAATCAATTTTCGTGTCAAGAATCAAAGAACAACTTTTGCTCCTTGGCCACTGGTACATCTGAAGAAAGAAGAATATGGACTTACCAATCAAGGAAACTTATTTCTGTATGCTTATTTATTCTTGTTCATTTCGACAAGTTGCAAGCAAAGGAGCAAAAAATTATTGTTACAACCTCTTTAGCCATGCGCTTGGTAGTCGTCTTCACTGATTATAATGGGTGGAAGAATGTAAATGAGAATAATCGTTTTGATACAGAAGCAGCATTGAAGGATTTAGTTCATTATCTAGGAACTTCTGAAAGTGGCCTTTACCTATCCGTCAGAAAATACATGTGTAAATTGAGTGTTATCCAATCTTCACGGACCACCAGTACCATCCAGACAAATGATTTATTTGTTATTACTGTGAGTGCAATAACTTTAGCTTTACGACCATTTCGTCTAATGAATTTTGATGCAATTGGCACTACTTCGTGGGAAGGGCATCATGTGGCTGAACAGTTCTGTCTGTTTCTACTTACAATTCCCGAACTTGTTCAAAATCTGCCTCAAGTTCTTGTGCCAGCTGTAAAGCATCGATCTATCTTGCTACCATGCTTCTGGACTCTATTGGTAAGGGCCATTGAGGTTGAACAGATTTTTTATGGTTTTCATTTTAGTTTGTCACCACTGAAACTAAATAGCTCACTTTCTGCCTGCTTATAAAACCCAATGATACTTGTATATTATGTATCTGTTGGTTATTTAATTACTTTGTTTGCTCAAGTTTAGGAGTTATGAAAAAAAATGAGTTACTTCTTTCTGAATTTTTGGCAAATATAGATGCATTCATTTTCTTGATTTTGCAGCTTTGATAACGAGTACCTATCTAAATAATTTTAATAGAATTTCATTGTGTAAAAAAAATTCATTTTGGTTATAGTGAGTTGACAAATTAACAATTGTTACGTTTTGAGTTGACAAATTAACAATTGTTACGTTTTAGTATCAAAGAGATTACATTTACAATAACATCTTGATTTGGCACTGATTGAATTGTGGCAGTTGATGGCAGGCCAAGAAAGAGACAATTTTATTGGGAATGTCTGACCTGGATCGGTTATCAGTTGATTGTGGCTCTAAGGTTGTTCCGGCAGTTGGATGGGCTCTTGCTAACATTATATGTCTGGCAGCAGGGACTGAAACTAAGGCCAGGGATTCTGGTTGGTTCAAGCAGAGTTTAGATTATGTGTTATATGTTCGTGTGGGTATCACTTTGGCAGAAAGACTTTTGGCTTTGATTGGGGATTTTGGGTGTGGTAGAAAGGAGAATCAAGATATCCAAAGCGAAAATTTAACTTCTTATGAACCCTCTGATGCAGCTGTTCTCAAGAATGAAATGGCATCCATGCCCTTAAGCACATTGCCCATTGATATGTTTAGGCCTATTTGTGAACAGAGGCATCTCACAGATCTTTTGACAATAGTAAATACAGATCTTCACTCCGAAAAAAGTACTGCACAGTCAAATAATATAGACTGTATGAAAAGCTTGAAACTGATCGATATATCATACTTTTACATGTACATGCTCAGAATATTTTCACTTTTGAATCCACCCGTTGGATCCTTACCTGTTCTTAACATGTTATCTTTTACTCCTGGGTTTCTTGTTGATTTGTGGGGAGTGTTAGAAAGTTCCCTTTTCCCCAGTGATGCTGATGAAGCTGAAGGTCCCTTTCCTGGCTCAAGTAAAATATCAAGTAAAAAGAAAGATGAAGTTTTTAGCAAAAAGCCAAAGCAAGTCAACAGGGATGGAAATAGTAAGAGGGTAACTGTCTTTCATAAGTTCACGAGCAAGTCACAACTGGGCAGTGATCATATGGACTCGGTTAAGGATCAATCTAGTTCAAGACAAGGGGATGATGACTTGCGTGATGTATGGGACATAAAATCTCTGAGTTGTGGTCCACAAGGAATTTCAAAAGATTTGTCATGTCTGCTCTATCTTTTCAGTGCCACTTATGCTCATCTGCTGTTAGTTCTAGACGACATAGAGTTCTATGAAAAACAGGCAAGATATTTCATCTCTCCCTCCATTGTATGATTTTTTCAAATGTGATGCCTTATTTGTAAACTTCATTATGTGGACTAGGTTCCGTTCAGGCTGGAGCAGCAAAGGAAACTTGCATCAATGCTTAATACACTTGTGTATAATGGCTTGTCCCATGGTACTGGTCAGCAGAACACATCCCTTATGGAATCTGCAATCAGGTGCTTGCATCTGATGTATGAGAGAGATTGCAGACACCAGTTTTGTCCTCCTATGCTATGGCTTGCACCTGCTAGAACAAGTAGACCACCTGTTGCAGTTGCTGCAAGAACTCACGAAGCTTTATTAGCTAACTTACGGGCAGATGATAGTTTAACAGTTCCAACTGTAGGTTCGATTATAGCTACCACACCGCATGTGTTCCCATTCGAGGAAAGGTGAGAATCAGACTGCTAACTAAACTGGCTATTTCCTTTTCAATATGCAGCTTTGCTACTCTCATTGATCTGGATTTGCCGCCATCTCAGCTTAATTAATATTTCCTGTTTGCTTCTTATAAGAAAAATCCAATCTTGTTTGATGTTGTTACTTTACTATCGTGAATCTTCAAAACCCTCAAATATGTATCAAGCAACATCATCTCGGTGATCCCCCGTAGAAGGAGATGATGTTTACAAGTTATCAATAGGAAATGTTATGTTCCCTTCAGTTGCTACCCAACGTGTAAAAGTATAAAGCTTGATATTGTGCATTTGGAGTACTGTTCATGGTTGTTGAGAGCATTGAGTGCTTACTTTTTCATCCAATTTCTTTATATGAGCATGGGCAGAGAGGATTGGACATATAAGCATCCTTGTGTTGACCCTTTCTTTCACCAGAACCGGGGTGAGAGGAAAAGGACATCAAAATGTCCCATCAATAAAGTGAGGGCTTTCCGGACTTTATGCATGTAGGGCGATAGAACTGACTGGTCCTTGTAATTGGTTTGGTCTCCATATGATCGCATTGGAGTGTTGCGTTCTTCATATCGGATACCAAGTTAGTTTTTCCCCTGGTGGTTGGCATGAAGTTTTTTCTCTACTGGATTACATAAGCCATTTTCCATGAGGGCATTCTTCACTACCTATCGTTTTACCATTCTTAGCTTTTATTATATCTTTCATAAAAATTTAAATTCTATTCTAAGTAAAAGCTAAAAGTTATCTTGTTGATTCTATAAATTCCACTCATCATTTACATTTTACATTTTACATTTTCTAGTTTAATGTTATATTTTTTTCTGGTCAATGTTCCTTTTAAAGAAAAATTTATTTTAGAAACTCTGTCCTTCCCTCTCTCCGAAGCCAGTATATAGTACAAAATTTTCTTCAGGACTTTGATTAAACCATGATGTTCTTCTGTGTTTGGTGCGCATTGGAACTTATAAGCACTTATACATCCATAAAGAAGTCTCAAAATTTGTCTTTCCATATCAAAGGCTTTTCATTTTCCGTTCTTTTTTTTCCTGGCAGAGTTGAAATGTTCAGGGAGTTTGTCAAGATGGACAAAGTTTCCCGAAAAATGGCAGGTGAAGTTGGTGGACCTGGGTCACGATCATTTGAAATTGTAGTTCGTCGCAGCCATGTTATTGAAGATGGATTCAGACAGTTAAATTCCCTTGGGTCAAGGCTAAAATCAGCTATTCATGTTTCATTCGTTAGTGAATGTGGCCTTCCCGAGGCTGGCCAAGACTGTGGTGGATTATCCAAAGAGTTTTTAACTGATATAGCCAAAGCAGCATTTTCTCCTGAGTAAGTTACACAAACTACATAGAATCATTGTGGTCTTTCTTTTTCGGCCTCCAATAATCTCTGTCTTGTTTATTTTTCCTTTTAGATATGGGCTGTTCTGTCAAACGTCTACTGAAGACAGGCTTCTTATCCCTAATGCATCAGCAAGATATCTCGACAACGGCATCCAGATGATTGAGTTTCTTGGTAGAGTTGTTGGGAAGGCTCTCTATGAAGGAATATTGCTTGATTACTCATTTTCACATGTTTTTGTTCACAAGTTGTTAGGCCGGTATAGCTTCCTTGACGAGTTATCGACACTTGATCCAGAACTATACCGGAATCTCATGTATGTCAAGGTAAATTCTTCATACTCACAAGGTCAAGCCAAAACTACAATATTACGATATGATGTTTCCTAATGATTACCTAATAGTATTACTGGCTTTCTTTATCCTCCTGTCTCTTTTATTATAAGTTTTTTTTCCTGAAGTGAAATCATTGAATATCTCCACGTGGTCAGAATGGAAAGATTCGTGAAAGGCATATGCTTTCCCTAAGAAATTACGCTAGTTTGAGTCAAATAAACAAAGCATTCAGTAGACTGGTTGGTAGATGTTGAGGTGGATCTGGAGGATTAGGAGTTAAAAATGCGGTGTGATGATTTACTGTGGGCTGGAAGTGACTGACTGTGAGATGAGCATTAAATTTTATGGTGATGTCAGGACAGCTTCAGAGACATTCTTCAGAATTTTCTTCTTACATTATCTAGTTCCTCGGTTGGATTACGGCTATTCGATGAACATGCCGTTGTTCATGATAATTGATTGAGACCCAGGTCATCAAGTCCATGTGAACCTCACCAAGATGACAGGCAGACGGTTCTATATGATGGGAAGCTACTTAAAAGCACATCTCATTTTTAATAATATATATGTTATTATGCATGGTTGTTCTTTATAGTAATTATAGTAATTGTACATTCTTTAGTTTAAGATTTTCTTGTGTACTTATATATATCTTACTCTAATCTAAAATATGTTGAGTCTTTTTCCAATACTTATTACATGGTATAAGAGTCCCTTAAGTTTTAAATTCTCGTTTGAAAATTAAGGTTCTCTCTTCCAAGTGCGGTTAGAGTTTGAAGATTGGGTCATTAGTTTAAAGTTGGTTAATCTCTTCAGAAGAATATGAGGTGAGAAGAGCACGTACATGACTAAATTGGACAATGCCAATTTTTTATATGCAATAACTGAGATAATGTCCGTTCTTGATTGGTTTTTTTAAGCCTTGGGTAAGATATTTTTTAATATCTTTGATTCTTTAGGCCCTTTTTTGTTTAAGGTAATTGATGAACTACGCAAAGTTGCATATTTATTTTTGTAATAATAGTTTTATGAACTTTAATTGTTATGGCTCTTCTTATGGCAGTCTTATGAGGGCGATGTCAAAGAACTCTCGCTGGATTTCACTGTTACTGAAGAATCATTTGGCAAGCGACATGTTATTGAGCTTATACATGGTGGCAAGGATGTTTCTGTTACAAATGAGAATAAGATGCAGTATGTTCACGCCATTGCTGATTATAAACTTAATCGACAGGTCATTGGTTGTTCATCATGTAATTTTTTCCTTTCTTGGCGATATTTCATGTCTGGTGGTAATGTTGCTTATGAGAGATGTGGACCTGACCTATGTTTGTGATTTCTTTAGGAAATAAAGTATTCTTGCAACTCAAATAAAGTTCAGCCGTGATTCTTATTTTATACTCTGCAAAGATAATTGTTTTGGTTCAAATTTATGTTCATTCCCTGTTAAATTGCAGATACTGCCTTTTTCAAACGCATTCTATAGGGGTTTGACTGATCTTGTATCACCGTCGTGGTTGAAGTTATTTAGTGCAAGTGAATTCAATCAGGTATATATCATTGCTCTTGTTAATCGATGTGCATTATTTATGCTCTTCACTATAGACTTGGCATCCTGGATTGTTAGCTAAACTAAGCAAGGCATGTGATTCCTTAACTTTTAAAAGCTCATACTAATGTGGAAATTTTATGTGAGGACCTCCAAGGGGTCTTCTATATCTCAGGCTAATAAGGAATGGTATGAATGACCTTTTATTGATGATGGGATCTTTGGGCTGTTAAAAGTTTTGGGAGTCCTTAGTCTCCAGTCTGCATGGCGTCATGGAAAATTTCCATAAAAAAACAAGAGAAAAAAAAAACTCCGGAAACCATCTAGTATGACTTGGTTGTGATATTTGATTGATTCCTAAGAAAATTACAGCCTTCTCCATAAGTGAGTGGAACAAATTGAAGTTATGGCAATAGTTTTGACAGGAAGACTGTAAATATCCTCCCCATGACTATATCCCTTTACCCGTTGGTAACCGAGAAATCCCTGATGCTTTCGTCATTGCAAATGAAGCAGCACATGAGTGGCGAAACAAATAGAAGCTAGGTTGAGTGCTTAGGCCGTGAAAGTGCCCACGACTTGGTACTTGGTCAATTGACAATTCTTAAAAGCAGAATGGGAGAAAGAAAAGGCTCTAATAGAAGATGGATCAAGGCCTGCATAACCTCTATTTCCTTGTCTATCTTTGGATTTTTTTTTTTTTTATTTTTTTTTTTTTTTTTTTTTTTTTTTTTTTGAAATACTAACATCGATTAGTTGGTAATCCTTAAATCTTTGTTTCATCACCAAAGAAAGACATATAGTATACTGATTAGATAAATGATCAATAGTGGTACAAATTAGTTTCCATTGTTTCCAATACTCGGTATGAACTAGTTCTTGACACATGCTGGTTCTTCCCATACTTAAGAAGATTCCATTGGGTTGGAACGATTTTTAGAACTATATAATTTTATGGACAATAATATATGTGCTGAATATGCAACCAAATTGATTATTACGCAAGATGGCAAAAAGTATAATAATTGGATAAGGTGGGTGAAAGAGGTTCAAATAAGTTTCCATTGTTTTGTATACTCGCACTAACCAGTTCTTTACAACTTGCTGGTTCTTAGAATACCTCAGAGGATTTCATATGGGTGGAACTGGTAGTAGAACTATATAATTTTTAAATGGTTTAAATTTGTGAACATCCGCATTCTTATCTTTACTATGGTTAAATGCAATTTTTTTCCTCATTTTTGTTTTGTTAAATTTTTTTTCCCTAATATAAATTCCATTCTGTAGTTGCTTTCCGGTGGAAACCACGACATTGACGTTGATGATTTGAGGAATAATACACGATATACAGGTGGTTACACAGAGGGCAGCCGAAC
The DNA here is from genome assembly GCF_002738365.1 of Cucurbita moschata. NCBI lineage: Eukaryota > Viridiplantae > Streptophyta > Magnoliopsida > Cucurbitales > Cucurbitaceae > Cucurbita > Cucurbita moschata. Next base: position 9,217,030 of record NW_019268517.1, read on the forward strand.
TATTAGTATTTTCTGGGAGGTATAAACTTTGTAGTGATTAATCCGCATTGTTTTGGTATCAGTCTAATATCCAACTTTTCATATTATTTCCAACTGATTTGATTCCTTTGGGAAAAAAAATTCTTAAAACTAGGCAAGTTGCGATAAAGTTCCTTGTGCTTATGTAACTCTGTTCTGGTTGATGGGCGTGACTTATTTTAGAACTAAAGAGATACTTACATGGCCATATTTCATACAAATAATATTCCTTCTCTCTCTCGCTCTCTCTCTGTCTCCCCCCCTTCCTCCTTTCAAGCTCATGTTATTGGGCAATCTGTATGAATCATGCTTGGGCCTTGTGATGTATACTGTTGGAACTCCCCAGCTTTTCACCCCCCCCCCCCCCCCCCCCCNCCCCCCCCCCCTCTTTTTTTTTAATAATTTTTAATTTTGTTAATTTTTCTGCGGGGGTTGGGGGAATGTGCAGGTTATTAAGGGGTTTGAACCAAAAGATCGTTGTTTGCTTCTTAAATTTGTCACTAGTTGTTCTCGAGCTCCATTACTTGGATTCAAGTACCTGCAACCAGCTTTTACCATTCATAAGGTGTGCATTCAATCTTAAGTTTCCAGTTACATTTCTTTTGTTCGTACTTTAGAGGCCTTTTATTCACCAGTTTAAATCCCAGAGTCAGGGTCTTCTGATCAATAAATTAACTGCCAACAACAGTTCAAAATATCTGTATGCGCCTTGTTCAACTTTAAATGAGCTGCTTGGAGTGCATTGAAAATGTTATTCATTGTAAAGTCTGATATGGAAATTAACCTGATGTAGGTCTCATGTGACGTACCGATATGGGCTTCACTAGGAGGACAGGATGTCGAGCGCCTTCCGACAGCTTCCACTTGCTATAATACTCTCAAGGTACGAAAAATGAAGCAAGTATCAGTTTTATTTAAAAAAAGAGACCTCATTATTGACAAGACAGCCATTAGTAATGCAAATGTAGATTAGTCATTAATGATGTTCTAAATTCCTCTGTTTTTCAACTGCTAATTATCTGTGCCTTTCGTTTCTATATTTTTTGCATGCAGCTCCCTACATATAAACGTTCGAGCACCTTGAGATCAAAACTTCTCTATGCGATCAATTCCAACTCCGGATTTGAACTTTCTTGAATTATCTGACCTCAGGTACGTAGTACCATTCTTTCCTAACTGGGATTTGAGCCTTCTTTGTGCTTTGAGCTGCTCAGTAAATCTTGAACAAATTGAAAATTTAGCTTTTCAGTACGGTGTTATAGGGAAAGAAGTTTTGGTACTTCCATACTACTACCATTCAGAAACATTTAATTATGACACGTTCAAGTATGATATGACTAGTGATAGTAGCTATTATGGGAGTAGAAATTTTTTCCGGACGGATATGAATGTTCAATATGTATCAATATCCTCCCACCAATTTTGGTCCTTTCAAAGAACCTGAGATTTGGAACTTAAATCATTAATTATGCTTATTGAGCCTTCCTTACCTCACTCTTCGCAGGCTGGCAGCTGGTTGGTCCAAAGCTGCATCTAATTATTAGTCGGTGCATAAAATGTGGGTAATAATTGTTCTTATTTACAGGTCTGTGGCACATCAAAGGCCGCTGGTTTGTTCTTTGATCTCATCCATCTCAGGCCACGCCACAGTTTCACCCTGTTGGAAGGAAACGTTTGATAGAATAAGATATTAATTTCTATGGAACTGTTAATTCCTAAATGATTGACTTATGGTCTGGTTTGGGGTTGTTTTTGTTTTTCTAAAGTATTGAAGATCAGCCTCCATTTTGAGCTATTCTTGACAGCTTTTGTAGAAACAACGTATGAGATTAGATTTATCCATGACAAACTTCAGGTGATGTTTTTTTATTACAATCTACTATCCTCTAAGCTCTGCAACCTCCTCTCTCTCTCACTCTCTCTCCATTTTGTTTCTTTTACATATTTTTTTAGTTCAATATAGAATTGGCGAGGGTTCGAACTTCTAGGTCGAAGACATGTCTCAATCGGCTGAACTATGTTCAAGTTGAGTGTTCTTTACGCATTATAAATACATAACTCGTTTCTCAAAGTGTTTCTATTTTTAGCTCTCATTTTGTGTTGTAATACCTTATAAGTTTTTTTTTTATCTGTTTCTCTTAGGGAGAAATATGAGTTTTGAACTTTCGACTCTACGGGAATGAATGGTATTAACCATTTAAATTGTAGTTAGACGAACAAACATGATATTGTTTAACGGTTAGAAAAAATAATACTTTGTTGAGAAAAACTACTTTATTTAGTGTAGCGCACATTTCTTAGTATACGTGAAAGTAGAATACTTTATTTGGTACTAACAAAAGCACATGTTATTATACAAGTAAACGTGAGAGAAATGGACCCAATAATTTTTACACGTAAACTTCATTTGAAATAATATATAATAGAAATACCATTGTTGGAAGAGTTACTTAGAAGCATTAAATCGACAAATGAATCAAAAACCTTTGCTCAGTTCCACCTCTGTTAAAAGATTATGCTAAGTTTAAATTATAAGAATAGAATAACACCAAATTTGTTTCGTCCCACTAAAACCAACATGGATTGATTGAACTCAAAGTAATTCCCAAAGCCTTAGAGTAAAGCTTAGAAGCCATGGAGTCGTAAAAAAGCAAAGGATTACCCACTTTTAACGGATTGGTAAAGAATCTTAACACCATTTTGATCAAAGAAACCTATCTAAGTAGCCTCAACTCTTCATCCATTTTCAAACCACAAATCGAGCCGAGACAACGTGCAGTCTATAATACGAGCAACGGTGTTGGAGTTTGAGTCTCTCTGGCCTACAATCGGACTATTACAAAGAGACATCAAACTGAACTGAACCGAACCGAATCTCTAATGATGAATACAACTTCAAAACCCGAGAATTTGGAGCCGACCCTCTTGAAAATTGGCATTCCTCTGGCTCTATCAGCAGCTGGTGGAGTATGTTGTGGCATAATGATGGCAAGAAGTTCATTTCCCTCCTTAAATCCACTCAAACGCATATCAAAACTCATAAAGAATGAGAACTTTGACAGCCAAAATCACTCAGCTCCACTTCCTTTGAAGCAAAAAGAAACTTCACCCAATATTGAGGAAGTTTTTTTAGGCTTAAAAAACAGAGTTGAAGATCTTGAAAGAAAGGAATTGGGCATAGAGAAGCAGTTCATTTGGTACCAAAATTTGAAAGAGAAGGAAGCTTTGCTGATGGAGTTGAAGAACACATTGGTTTTGGACATGGCTCATATCAGGTTCTTGGAGAAGGAGATTTTGCTAATGGAAGAAGAAAACAAAAGGTTTGAGAGTTTGGTGACTGAATATTTGGGAGTTTCAGAGAAGTTTGAAGGCCAAAAACCAGAGAACAGGTTACTTGGGAGAGAAGTAAAGAAAGTGAAGAAGAGATTGAAGGAACAATCAAAGATGATAAGAGAGAAGAATTTGAAGATTGAAGAGAGTAGAACAGAGTTTTGGAGAAACAATGAAGAAATGGAAAGGAAGAAGAGGATGATTGAGAAATTGAGGAATGAACTAAGAGACCTCAAAATCCAAATGGAGAACAATGCTTCATCTTCTTCATCATCATTTAAGGTCGTCTTCTTCTTAATCGTGTTTAATTTTTATTAGATATTGATTACGATTGAACTATGCTCATTTTGTCGATCTAAACGATCTTATTTTGACATAGATAATGGTTCGTTTTTTAGTAGCTCACGAGCGTGATATTTTTGACCCTAATCAATGTAGAACTTTGACGATACGTTAACCGGGTATTTGGCTAAATCGAATGCTCTCTTGTTTGGCAGATTGAAGAAGAAAAAGAAGTGACAATGAAGGATGTTAGCAAGCTTTCAATTGGAAACCATGAACAAGAACAGCAAGAACAGAAAGAAAACCATAAGGATTTGGATCAAAAGGAATCGTCTCCTGATAAAACTACAAGACCAAAGCTCACGGAGGATGTCAACAAGCTTTCGATTGGAAACCATGAACAAGAACAACAAGAACAACAAGAACAGAAAGAAAATCATAAGGATTTGGCTCAAAAGGAATCTTCTCCTGATAAAACTAAAAGTACAAGGCCAAGGCTTCTTCGAAGGATAAGCGATTCTGGGAGTAGTGAAATGAATCCAAAGATGAAGAAAAAAATTAGACCACAATAAGAACCTCTAAATTAGCTCTTGTTCATATGATTTGTAGTTTTGTGTGGAGTACTCTCTTAAAAAACATGTTTTTTTTTCTCTTGATAAAATATAATAAAAAAAACGAGATCTAGAACAGCTAATAAATTAAATTGGATGACTACTATTAAATTAAATTATCGAGGAAAGTTCAATATTTTTTATAATTCAGAGAAATAAATCCATAAGATAGCCCGAGAATTGAGACAGTTAAATTTCACTAAAATAATTTCATTAGCACCTGAAGTATTATAAGATGAGACCGTGAGATAGTTAAGTATTTGAATGAAATTAATTAGTTAAAGGAAAAAACAAATTTTGGATTGTGGGTAATATAAAATGTGGCAGAGTATGATCTGGGCCACCTGAAATTGTGGATGAGATTGTAGAGATATCTTCCTTTTTCTCTCAACAGAAAGCTTCCGAAGAACCTTTATGAACTAATATCCATGAATCCCATTTCATAACTCTCATTAATCGATACAATGGAGCTCTTCCTTCTTCCATCATACAAGCAAAATCCCACCATTTTCTACAAACCCCTTACCCCTTTTCCCATTATCGGTCTCTTTTTCCCTCTCTTTCTCTATTTCTTGTGTGTTCTTTTCATGGGTTTCTTTCAGAATGAGTTAATATCTTTGAATCTGCAGGGAAGAGACGGCCATCTCTTTTCCCTTGTCGATGTTCATTATCGTCCTCTCATGGCGGACCTTCAGAACAAGCCAAAGAATCGCTGCGGTGTGAGGGAAGAAGGGCATTGATTGGTGGTTTCCTGTCGACGGGTATCTCTATAAGTTTTTGGTGTATTGTCTTGTGAATTTGTAGATTATTGTTTGATATTGTTGAATGCACGAAATGTTCTTGTTGCTGCTGCCTTCTGTGATGTTGTAAATTGGAGCCAAATTTAGCCTTTACATGTCTCTTTGAAGATGGTATGTGTTTAGTTTAGGTAGTTGGTTCTGATTGAGGGACGGCTAGAAATGAGATGCCTCAATGTCTCATCCACATGGCCTTTGAGGTCTGTGGTTGGCTAACGATAGACGATTAGTCCCCCGAACATAGCCTACAACTTCTTACCCTCGAAAAGAGTAACTCTTCTCAAAATCTCGTAAGGGAAGTATTGTATCTATAGAACCTCTCCTTAACAAACGTGTTCTAAAACCGTGAGACTGACGACGATACGTACCCAAAGCGGACAATATCTGTTAGCGGTGGGCTTGGACTGTTACATCATTAGTGTCCAAGTCAACTTGTGTGTATCTCCACTATTTTCATGGGCAACCCGTCTATCCCTACTACAATTAGTTGCCATGAAACTAGTACAATATTAAATCTTGTAGCCGCTATGATATGAACTCATTCCCTCTTCTTAAGTTTTTTATGGCATACATTGGCCCTCATTGACCACTATGTCAACCGAGGGTGATTTGTTTTGTCTTACTATTTGATTCAAACTCGGTATAAAAGAGTCTAGACATTTTGAATGATATGCTTCATTAATCATGAAAACTGTCATGGTAGAGTAGAATCTTGTAAGATCTCACGTTGGTTAGAGAGGGGAACAAAATATGTCTTGGAAGAGCGTGGAAACCTTTCCCTAACAGACACGTTTTAAAACTTTGAGGGGAAGCCCAAAAGGGAAAGCCTAAAGAGGACCATATCTGCAAGCAGTGAGCTTGGGTTGTTACAAATGGTATTAGAGCCCCAACGAGGACGCTGGCCCCCAAGGGGGGTGGATTGTGAGATCCCACGTTGGCTGAAGAGGAGAACAAAGCATTCCTTATAAGCGTGTGGAAACTTCTCCCTAGTAGACGCGTTACAAAACTTTGAGGGGAAGCCCAGAAGGGAAAGCTCAAAGAGAACAATATCTACTAGTCGTAGACTTGGGTGATTACAAATCTACTCTTACATTGCACTAAAGATGATTGATTGATTTGCATATGGTTCGTTTGGGGCTCCTTGTTATTGAATTGCACCTATTATCATCCATTCGTTTCCTCGCCAGCTGATAAGCTCCACACACATTTTCAGATTCTTGCATCATTCATGTGTAAATTCCTAATGTTTTTCTTTGAGAATTCAACTTTTGTTTCAGCTGCGGGTTTATATTTCTGCAGTGTAGCCCATGCTGTTAGCACAAGTCGAAGGGCTGTAAGTTTCTTTCCACCCTTGTTGATTCACAACGAATATAACAAATGTAGAAGTGTATGAAAAGCTTCTATTTTTTCAGCTAAGAGGGGCAAAAGTACCTGAAAGTGAGTTTACAACTCTCCCAAATGGTCTGAAGTAAGTTCCATTACTATTTTTAGAACATGTTCTTCTTTTTTAATACTGTTCTTCTCTTCCTCTTCTCTTTTTGTAGTTCTTTATTGTCTCTTATCTCTTGGCATAACATTTTCAGTTGGAGATTATCGTTCTCATTAAATGTTCGTATCTCGACCCTATTAATTCCAAGCTGGGGTTGGTAGTGGTCTTGTTTTTCTGCAACATATGCTGAAACTCAGAAAGAAATGTATCCTTCAGGTACTATGATTTGAAGGTTGGAGGAGGAACTAAGGCCGTGATTGGATCGCGCGTTGCAGTACGGTTGTGAGCTGGCTGTATTTTTATATTCAACTAACAAAGATTTTATACCCTTTTTCCCACAAGAAACAGAATGGCTAATACATCGACAAGAACTAATCTAAGAAAATAGATAGCTTCCAAAAACTGGACAAAGCACTCCAAGCTTCATGATCCTTGATATGATCAAATCTTTCCTCCAAAGGGTACTTTTGTTCTTGAAATCCTGTTTCTTTCAAACCAAATTCGCCAAATCGAATACTTAACCACTGTTGATCCAACTCTCGTTTTCCTTTACAACTATGGCCACAAAACGGAATGAAAAAGTTGTTCTCTGCCCTGAAATTCTCGAGAAAAGTCTACGGGAAAAAGTATGAATGATATTCAACCATTTGTATTATATCTCAAACTTGCATACTTAAAAAGTGTCCTATTTGATCCAAATTTTAGTGTGTGTTCTAAGTAGATCAACCAATGTCCAATTTCGTGGGGATTCAACGCATAACTAAAACTATAGCGTCATTTTGTAGGTTCACTATGTGGCTAAATGGAGAGGGATCACATTTATGACCAGTAGACAAGGGCTTGGTGTTGGTGGAGGAACGGTAAAATCGACCAAACTAGCTTATAGTCGTTTTCTAAGCTCACCCTTTTGATCAGTAAAAGCACTCAACACTTGAATTGCTGCAGCCTTATGGATTTGATGTAGGCCAATCAGAAAGAGGATCAGTTCTCAAGGGATTGGATTTAGGTGTTCAAGGCATGAGGGTTGGAGGTCAGGTGAGACACTATTTCAGTACTGATTAAACTTCACTCATTACAAAAGCCTATTTCTTTTCAATTCTGGTTTTCACAGAGATTGCTTATAGTCCCTCCTGAGTTAGCTTATGGAAGCAAAGGCGTTCAGGAAATCCCTCCAAACGCAACAATCGAGGTAACGTTTCTTTACCTTCTAGCGATCTATTCGTTCATCAGTAGCATGGCTCGATAGAAAATTTAGTTCATTCTTGTTTCAATGGTGGAAGACATCATTATTAACATAACTTTACCTTATAGAAAAGGGAAAATAAACAACAAGAACATTTTTTACCTTTTTGTTTACTTACTGCTCAACTATATGTATTTACTGTTCTATTCATCTTTGGATCTGTAGTTGGATGTGGAATTGCTATCCATCAAACAAAGCCCATTTGGGTAAGTAGTGGTTCTTGATATTCTTCACTATTTTAGTGGATTTTCTTTTCTACCATGATTAGTTTTACTCCTTTTCCTGAGTGTAGGACTCCAGTAAAAATAGTTGAAGGTTAATAAAAAGAACTATTCTGGCCTGAATCAGCTCTATATCTCAGTGATTTGGATTAGCAAAGATTGAAAGTACAAAAACTGGTGCAGAAGGGAAAAGTTTCCTGTTCTTAGTCCTTTTTTTTCCAGAAAGATATGCCCATTGCCATGTTGTTTAATGTTTAAATTCATTCTCCTGTCTTATGAATATCACTTGTACTTTATGGAAAGCAACTGAGCTGGTAGTGCAGGTTCCATTATAGTATGGATTGCCTTGTTTAATATTATGAACTGTCTGGTGTTCTTCATTGTTATGATTTGTTGCGGAGTGTTATTAAAAAAATGAAGAAGATATGAGTGTTTTCAAGGGATTGGAAGCCATATCTGGAAGAAGCTTGCCATATGGGGGCAATGCATCTAGAAAAACCTCCTTTTTTGTGACCATTCAAGAGGAATCCACTTCTATATAAAGCCAAAACATCTACCACAGATTCTTTCTTCTACCTTTTCCATGTTCATGTCGTCCTACTTTATTCTCTAGTGCTGTCGTCTACTTATGCCGCCCTCGACCCAATTGTTCCATAAATCAGCTCTTCCTCATTGGTTCTTTGAGACATGGTAACTATGAAGATCCCAACACCATGCTTGTTTGGAAGCTACCTTTTCTTTCTTCTGTTCTTTAGTCTCTGCTGCTATTCGCAGAAAACGTGCCCGAGCTGCGGCTCCATTGATGTTCCTTATCCTCTTAGTACCAATTCAAACTGTGGTGACTTAGACTATACTCTCCGCTGTGATTCTCATTCACAGAGACTCTACTTTGATGCACTCAATGGAAGTTCGTATCCAGTCCTGAAAATCAATGGTTCGAGTCAACGTTTGGTGATCCAACCATCTCCGTGGGTTCCTGACTCCTGTGTTACTCAAGACATGTTGGTCAGTGAAGGCCTGTGGTTAAACCAATCACTCCCTTTTAACATCACTTCATCCAATACAATTTTCCTTTTGAACTGTTCTCCTCGACTGCTCGTCTCACCACTCAATTGTACTCCATCTAGTATCTGTCATCACTACTTGGAACGTTCAGGACGTGTTGATGGAAAACGAGCATTTCAGTGTGCTAGTGTTCTTGACCCTTGTTGTACCTTCATCGCTGGTGGGATGCCCTCAGCGTATAAGATAAGACTTCATAACTCAGGCTGTAGAGCATTCAGGAGCATCCTTCATCTAGATGTAGAAAAGCCTGCAAATCAATGGGAGGAAGGTTTGGAAATTCAATGGGCTGCCCCACCTGAACCAATCTGTAGAACTCAATCCGATTGCACTGGAGCGTCGGATTGTCGTCCTACTGGCAGTTCCAACAGCCGATCTCGTTGCCTTTGTAGAACGAGCTACCATTGGGATCATATCCTCGGAACATGCCTGAGAACAAATAGGAAGAGCATGGTTGGACTGAGTATAAAGCTCCTGGTATGTCTTGTTTCATTTTTCGTTCTAGCTGCGATTATCGCTCTAATTACTATCAGGAAGTCGAGAACATTCAGTAAGCAGGAAAAGCTGTGTAAAGAAAGAGAAGATATGTTGAATTTTAGAAATGGGGGCAGACCAGCCAGAATGTTTCATCTGAAAGAGATGAAGAAAGCAACGAATAAGTTTTCGAAAGATAGGGTCCTAGGATGCGGTGGCTTCGGAGAGGTTTACAAAGGTGAACTTCAAGACCGGACCGTTGTCGCCGTGAAGTCAGCTAAAGTGGGCAATCTAAAGAGTACCGAGCAGATACTCAACGAAGTCGGAATACTGTCTCAAGTAAACCACAAGAATCTTGTGAAACTTATAGGTTGCTGTGTAGAAACAGAGCAACCATTAATGATATATGAATACATTTCCAATGGCACCCTCCATGACCATTTACATGGTAAGTTTCCCACTTTCTTGGACTGGAGAAAAAGGCTAAAAGTTGCTTCACAAACTGCTGAAGCATTAGCTTACCTTCATTCAGCTGCATACCCTCCCATCTATCATAGAGATGTCAAGTCAACAAATATACTCTTGGATGATAACTTCAATGCCAAAGTTGCAGATTTTGGACTTTCAAGATTGGCTTTGCCAGGAATAAGCCATGTTTCGACTTGTGCTCAGGGTACATTAGGTTACCTAGACCCAGAATACTATCAGAATTACCAGTTAACAGATAAAAGTGATGTGTATAGTTTCGGAGTTGTCCTGCTCGAGCTTTTAACCTCTCAGAAGGCCATAGATTTCACGAGAGATGAAGATAGTGTCAATCTAGCAGTGTATGTGATCCAACGAGTGCACAACGGTGCGTTCATCGACACTGTCGATAAACAGCTTCTGAGTGACGATCCAACGAGCAATACACTGATTAGTGTGAAGCACTTGTTGGAGCTCGCACTCACGTGTTTGAGGGAGAAGAAATCGGAAAGGCCTTCCATGAAGGATGTAGTCCAAGAACTTGAGTACATAGCTCAGATATTGGAGAGTCCAGAAACAGTTGGTGAAGAAGAAGAAGAAGGGCAATCTTACAAAGGGTTAGAAGTTTAAGAGTAGTAGATTTGGTGTTAAACTTTGGTGTAATGCTTGAATATTCATATTAGAAAAGAGGTGGGGAATGATTCGGTGAAACACCGGAGAGGGAGATGGCAATAATGGATTCTGGGATGGTAGAAAATGAAAGAAAATACACAATTGGGATCAGATGCCTACTTTTTGGACAAAGTATTCAAAACGAAGAACAGAATGATTTTGATGAGGAATCTATGATAGTGAAGATGGATAGCTAAAAACAAACTCAACCAGTGGTCGAGTATTCATTCAATAGCATAATTTCTATCTTTTCCATATTTATTTTTTTGGTTCAACGATAAGAGATTTGAATATCTTACCTTACAGTTTAGAATATATGCCATAACCAGCTGTATTGTACCGTAAAATTGTAGCTGTGATTGTAATAAATCATAGGTTTTGTCTCTAAAATTACTTCTTCTCTCAATTTTTTCGCCAGATTGATTAGTCCGTAAAAGAATGAACCGCTCTTTTTTTGCTACAAAGATATAATGTATCAAATGGATTCTAAGAACCAGAAGACCATTTTAAGGTATCAAAACAAATGACCAAGGGAGATACTCCATAATACTTAGTTGGATGCAAAAGTTGTTTCTAAATAATGTTACTAAAAACCAATTGAATAGCACCATTCTAATTCAAATTTGTTGGCTTTATTGAAATTTTGCATATCAAATTTCTGTTGCTAAAATATTGTTCAATATTTATCATTAAAACCACTTCTTTTCAAGTGATCAAACACCGTCACAATTAAATTCTATTGTTAATTTTATCAAAGGTAAACTTGATTCTCATTCTTAAAAAAAGGAAAGGTAATGTTAAATATAGTAATGATAAAAAGAGGTGTTATTTCAAGGTGTTTTGGAAAACCTACCATTTCAGAAAAAGGAAAGGGAAAAACAATAAGCATCCAGATGTTTGGCTTGTCATGGCCATAGAATAACCCACTTTTTTATGAATGGGATTAGTCCACACCAATATGATAGCTTTAAGTTATGATGGCTACAACATCAACTAAATAAAAAGAAAGTGGGAATAAGAATTTAAAATGGGCAAATGGATGGTCTTTCCTAATCTTTCCAAAACCAAATAGTTCGATTTTCTAATATTCGTGACCGAACCAGCTTACATATCAACCCTATGCTCGTGTCACCAGGAGTTGAACTCATTCTCTTTGAAGACTTTTTATAATTTACATGACCCCAATCGATCACTCGTCACTCGACCAAACCACACGCCATAATGTCTAGCACTTACTCAATTACCACCACATCAATGTGTATGTATGCATATAAGGCTAAAACAGCAGTAGAAAAAGAGGAGAAAGTGGAGAATCAAACCTGACAGCTAGGAGGTAAAAGGAATGCTGGAAGCAATAGTTTCAAAATTTTCAGGATCTAACTATTTGTGTATTGCCATATTGGCATTTGGAAGTGATAAATGAATGACTCAAGGAAGGGAAGTTGGAATATCTATTATTGGTCATATCATTTAACTTACAAGGAAGACTTTGCGATGGATGCTTTCAATCTAGTTGGTGAAGTTACAACCAAGACCTCGAAGGAGATAGTAACTGAGCAACATGCGCCAACACAAAGAACACGTGCTATGACTAGCATTGTGTTACCTGCGATAACGATATCGCTTAAAGTTGAAGTATACGTGCAAAATACCACGCTCAAATGTGCACTTAAACCCCTTCTTATGAGAGTACTCCCATTCTTTGTTTACAATTCGAAACGCCTATAATGAGATAAAAGAAAATGACAGTTAAATATAGATATATGAAATAAACCAAATGGCAAAGAAATCAATTGCAGATCAAAAGAAGACTTACAATATCCTCATACGGTGGCCCCGCGTGGAACCTTATGATACATGTCTCGCTGCTGTTTCCATCCTTTTCAATGGTGTAAGTTGGAGCTTTTGTCTTGTCAACAAGGTCTGGATAGAAGATGTTAAACTTATATCCTTGGACAATCTTTGGAGGTGGATTGTCATGATCATAGTGAGTCTGGTTGTATTTGTTCCACTCGTATCCTGTGTGAACCCGATTGAAATATTTCGGTTTTCTTGGACGATATTTGTCATGCCACCAATATACCTGCAAGTTTTCGAACACTAAGATCACCGTTGGAAATGTAGGAGCATAAACAATCCAGGTAAGGAGCAGACAGATAATAATGACAGTGCACCTGTGAATCCAGGTTCACTTCAGCACCAGATCCAAAAACTGCATCGCCTTCCTCCATGACTCCCATTGCTTTTGAGGCTTTAAGCTCAAAATTATCCTCTGGTGGAGCAGGTTTTGTGGCCATTGCTTCTTGAATCCGTCTCTGCTGTTCTTCCAAGACAGCAATTCGTTTACGTTCCTGCTGAATTTACCAAGTCATAACCAATCTAACTTTTGACATTCATTACAATATATAGATAGTGAATTTAATATCTGTAGACATACCAGTATGGCCCTATCCTCCTCAGGATCAATCGCCTGTTCATCTTCATCACCATGAATAAGTTCCGGTGAAAATGATCCAGCTTCTTCATTCTCTTCTTCCTCAAGGAGATCAGGCGAATATGTTTCCGCTGCTGAAGTGTGGAAGAGATATATATACATCAGACTCTGGACATAAAATTCAAGATTGCAAGATAAAGACTCTGGAACATACCTCTAATATCAAGCTCTTCCTCTTCAGCTTTCACTTGTAAAGAGCGTTCAGTTTCCATCTCGATTTCCTGGTCCACCTTTTCTTCATCATCCTCGAAAGGCTGCTCAAGGCGTACAAGATGCTCATGCAGTTTTTTCGTATGAATCTCCTTCAAGCAAGCCTACCAAATGAAAAGCAATAGTGAGCCTAATTCATTAGCTTTAAAAGATGAGAAGAGGGCATACGAAAAGAACCTCTAACAATGAATACCTTGGCCTTGTATATATGAAGGCGCTTTATTACAGCCTCCCAGTACTCAACCACCTTTGCAGTTCCAGATCGCATCTGTGACTCAATCTGAGATTGTAATGCCTCCAATTCACCATAAGTCTTTCCTTCCAGAAGATTTTTGACATCTGTTTCAATGCTAGAATGCAGACCCCTTTCTTCTGCAAGCAACTCAGCAGGAGGCTCCTCACCACGAACTCTGGCTCTATCCAGAGCATCCTTTTTTCGAGCTTCAGCTAGTTCCCAATCACAAACTACGAGAAGTGCCTGTTTAATTGCACAAAGCAAGACCTTGCTTAGCTTAGGAGACAGATGCTAAACCTTAGAATCTGAACGACCAGGAAAGTGAGGACTGAACCTCCCCAATACATGGCTCAATTACTAGCTCTCATGACAGCATTATTAACTTATTAAAACTGCTTTAAGCATATTAGGAGACAGATGCTACACCTTAGAATCTGAACGACCAGGAAAGTGAGGACTGAACCTCCCCAATACATGGTTCAATTACTAGCTCTCATGACAGCAGTATTAACTTATTAGCATATTACGAGACAGATGCTACACCTTAGAAGCTGAACGACCAGGAAAGTGAGGACTGAACCTCCCCAATACACGGTTCAATTACTAGCTCTCATGACAGCAGTATTAACTTATTAAAACTGCTTTAAGCATAACAAACAATCAACCTTAAATTACTTAACAGCAGCACATCAACAGATAGCCTAATTGGCATCAAGTTGGCGACTACAAAAAGTATAATTCATTGTAAAATTGTTAAATACAAGACCAAATGCCCTAGTCATGTAATTATTTTAAGAGAACGACTGGTCAAACTAAATCTATATCAATATCGCTGATCATATTGAGCAAAACAATATCAAAGGTTATATTATATATTGACAATACCAAAGTAAATGTTCAGAGTAAAATTTCAAATAACTAATAGGACATGCAGAGAACAATCTCTCAATATGTAGGTGTTACTCTGTCAAAGGAAGGGTTCAGAACTAGTTGTCAACAGTCCATCAAGACGTGTAGTTCAACATAAAAGCTTTTCAAAATGTAAATAGGAAAGTCGGCAAATGTTTTCACCTCCCAATACTCGATATGTGTAGGCGTCGCCCTGTCCAGATCAAGATGCATTTTGATGTCATCACGAAGCTCTTCCATTTCTTTCACAGTCAAGCCCTGGATCATACATGTAAGTACCAATAAGAGGAATCTATTTTGAACATATATCGTATGCTGTAGTCAGTGAAAACAGTACTTAGAATCTAATAGTGATAAACCACAAAAAATGAAAATAGAGAACAAATCCGATCCATAAATATGAATACTTCAGTTACTTAAGACCAACCAAAAGAATTAAAATGAAAAGGAGAACGAGTAGCACACTTAATGACAAGAAATTTCCGTTTCTAAATAGCGCTTATTGGAAGTCAGAAGAGAACAATCGCCATTGAAAAAGAACAATGGAGGAAATAGAAAACGAAAAAACAACTGAAAAAAAAGAGAAATCTTTTGAGCATAACTCTTAAAGATATAAAAACTCTTTAGCTCCTGCTCAAAGAACAAGAACGGGTTGCCTGTAAGATCATCACCTAAGAAGAACACAGTTAATTTATAAAAAATTGAATCTTGAATGACACACTGAACAGAAAACGCAAGTCATCTAAAACAACTATAAGCACTATAACCAGAGAGTTTCTTACCTTGAATACAGTGTATGGCTCATTGATTACTATATCAAAATCATCCGATCCATTCAGTTGCTTGGATAGAATATCAATAGGCTTCGAACGCCCATCACGAACTCTTATCTCTGATCTGATTTTGCTTTGATCAAAATGGAACTGAGGCCAAAAGTTTCACGCTTAGTAATTGTCCAAGGGATCATTAACAATAAAGTCACAAGAAAATAATGGAAAACCCCATGCAATATGAAACATAAAAGAATACATGGAATGAAATTACAAGTGAGCATACTACCTCTTCTTCCTTTTTCTCCCAATCCTGAAATTCAGCACGAGCACGTTCTCTAGCTAGCAATGCCTAAACCAGCAAAAGAAAGTTAAGGCATGCAAGAAAACATACCATACTGCAGATGTTATGAACTGACAATAACTACCCAACTAAAAATTAAAATAAAGCATCTTTCAATGCCATGTTCTGATTACCATTTCTTCCTCATGTTGTGCTTTTTCAAGAGCCCTTTCCTCCCTCCTTTTCTTCACCTTTTCAATCTCTGCCTGCATGGTAAATACAAATATGCAATGTACAAGTAATGCTCAATTGCACACATCAATTCATAGACTTCAGCATTTTTGTATCAGATCAAAGGAGTTCACATGTTTTAAACCTAAGGTACAAAATGTGGGAGAATTAAATTCTGGATTTATCTTCAAACCAACAGCCAATTGAATTGTTATTAGGGGCAAATTTATGACATTAGTTAACCTTAAATTAGACATTGTCAAGTAGTAGATTAAGTGGATAGCCCAGTAGGCTGCAAATATGAGAATCTAAGTACAACCACAACTTCCAATGAATAGTGGGACAAGTAGTGGTACGTGATAAATCATCAGAGGCATCTCTCTCATGGACAAACAAATAAGATGACATTAAGTAATTACGTAATTTATGTACTAGAGCAAACTACTTAAACTAAGATACAATATGGTTACAACCCAAAAATCTTTTATTAAACAAAAAAACAAGCAACAGTCGAAACCTTTTTCTACAGTTCTCTTAACGTAATTTTGTTGGGATTTTGTTTTGTTGGCTCCCTTCTACAGAAGACTTTCTTTTTGTCTTGCCTACTTTTGTTCTTACATTTATGAAAGTTTAGTTTCTTTGCTAAGAAAAAAAAAATGAATAACATTTGGACTAGAAGCACATACCATTCTTTCTCTCTGTCTTTTTTTCTCGGACTTCATTGAAAAGGCATCAAGCGACACGCCTTGAGTAACATCACGCTCAATTTTCTTTCGCCATACAAATCTGCATACCAGATTGTTGTCGACTCAGAAACAAAATCAACTACTAAATTGTTGTGATTGGCCTTAAACTTCTCTATGCTATCAAATCATTGATCGACCAACAATACCGAGAAGTAATAAATTCACTTGACAATATATTGAAATCTTAACATAAGCCTCTGACAAAAACCCGATATTTATAGCTAAAACTATATGCAAATAGGTGAGACACTAAAAGAAAGCCCTAAACACGAATGCTTCTTCTTCGAAGTATGTAATTATTTACATTAAGAGGGGCGCTGGAGTTAGATTCACCGGAATGAACAAATTTGGTCAAGCATTTTTTGTCAGAATCCATCTATCTAACAGTCTTCCAAGTATTCCCCATTACTCCAGAGAATATAATACACACATTTGGAAACGAATTATAATCAGACTGCAAATGCCTATAGCCGCGACCGTGCTAAGTAAAACAGTACAATCCGAGCAATGAGTTTTGTCAATTTTAGCAACCGCAAAACAGAAAAACCACTCACTTTTCATTGAGATTGGAATCGCCGAATGGATTCGAATCGTTGGAATAACCAGAAACCGTCTGGGACTTCAATTTCTTGGCAACTCGCAAGGCCTATACAACAGAACAGAGCATAATAGATGATAAGAAATATATTACGAAAACACCATAAAATTAGTTTGGAAACATTCATAAAAATTAACCAAATTACACAAAAGAAACAAAACTAAACCACATTGGGACCTTTTTCTGCGCTTTCTTGGCCAAGTATTCGCTAATTTCCTCTTCAGTGACTTTCCTGGAAGACTTACTCTTCTTGCGACCACCATCATCGCTGCCATAACTATCATTCGAACTATCGTCTCCAGAATCCCGCCCACGAGAGGAGCTCCTTCGTCTACTCCGGTGACTACTCCTGCTACCACCGCGTCTTTCCCTGCGCTTCCGGGAGCTCGCCACTGGAGATGAATCCCGGCTATCTGAGTCGTCGGAATCAGATTCAGAGTCGTCAGACCTTCTTCTGCTTCGTCTCCTCGAAGATGACGTCTTCTCTTTCTTTCTCTCACTGCTTCGGCCATGAGTACCCATACTTGGAAGAGAAACTCAAATGCGTCACGACGCCGGTCAGTGACAGAGGAAGCTGCTATGGTTGATCGAGGTCCCCGGAGAAGCGAATTTAAGAGGGTCCGACCAAGAGAGAATTTGATCGGAGATTTGGGGTTGCCAGTTAGGGTACCATTAAAATCTGCCAACCCGATTTTTTCTAAGACGACCCGATTTTTCTCCCTCTTAAATTATAAATATGTCGATAGTTTTAATAAAATTATAATTTAGCCTCAATAACTTATTAAAATTTAAAACTGTTTTATTAAAATATAAAAACTATCCGTAAAATGCTATTAAATCATGAGAATAAAATGAAATAATTTTATCCTTTTTTTTCTTAAATTACAATAATAAAATTTGCAATTCAACCTAAAATAAAATAAAATCTATTTTCAACACTTTTTTTAGAATACTATACATTACAAAAATTAATAATAAATTATAAACGTAAGTAAGTAAATAAATAAATATATATATAGTTAAGGATATTTAATAATAAATTCTAGTTTACCATATATATCATATTTGAAATTTTATTTAAGACAAATATCTAGATATTTACCTCCTTATCATAGGAATCTCTGTATTGTTATTTCTGTTTACCCTCTTTCCATATTCTTGTAATTTATTTGATTATAAATAAGATAACTTTCACACCATTTAGGTGTGGTAAATTATACAAACATTCTCATATATATATATTATTTTAACATCCACAATTCACACTTATTATCTTTCGATGGATATACGTATAACAAAGATTATTTTTCATTCTTCTTTGCAAAATTGAATGTAATAGCAATGACACTCGTTTAATAGATTCTTGACGTACTAGCCTTACCTCGGATTACTATTAGGTTCTATTCAAACAAAATTTAATTTAAAATTTAAAATTAATTAATCTCTTTAGAAATATTAAAAGAAAAGCCATAAAAAAAATGCACTAAGATCAGCAGAAATACATTTCTTTTTTAAAAAGTAAGAATATTATATTCTAGATTATATATATAAAGCAATATATTTGTTCAAATGCTCAGGCTAAAATACAACAACCTCTGCTATCACTCATCAAGAACAATCACCATGAACCTCTCTACAACTCGCTAGCACATAATTTACAATTCTAGCATGCTCAAAATATGAGCCCTTTACAAATGGAGGCCCAACTCCAAACCCAAAGAAGACAGGCCCAATTTAAGTAGTGGGACAGAATATCTTCAAGATGAAGGCCCAACTTCAAGCCCAAAGAAGACATGCCCAATTTAAGTAGTGGAACAGAATATCTTCAAGTTCAACTTTCTGACCTATTGCATCTCCCGTGGTCCAAAAATAATAGCACAACACGGCCACTACCAATCATTATAAATATAGACTGGAGGGGCAGACAATTGGTGCAAAGAATGGGGGATTAGAGAAGAGTGAGATCTACACAGTTGAAAGTTACAGAAACAGGAAGTGGATGAACAAAATGAAACTCAGAAAAAGAGCTAATGCTTCTATAGCTAGTGATTGAAGGAGCTTATCAGAAACAGGAAGTGGATGAACAAAATGAAACTCAGAAAAAGAGCTAATGCTTCTATAGCTAGTGATTGAAGGAGCTTATCTTGGGTTGAGCCGCTCACGCTCAGCTGTCCTGCATTGACGAACTCGTTCTTCCCAGACGTGACCGATACATTTACAGCTTGAGAACCTGGAAATGGAGTTTGTTTTCATGAAACTCGAATTGAAGTTGTTTGATGGGGTTGTATAGATTTATACACAGCCTTGAATTTTAACTTACAATCATAGTTTGCCCACCCGATTTGCTGGCGTGCCAAATCGTATACGAATATCTTATCTTTCATAACAAGATCTGCAAGAGGAAGGCATTAAAATGAGATTCAAAGACGGAAGATCAATACCAAGCTCATCGCAAGCAAAGGGATGGCAATAACTAAAACTTCGATACCCAAATTCATTCACCCAAAGACAGAAGACCGAACTAATCTCATTCTTTTTTATTCATTACTACAACGCGCCACCTGAAGCACAAAGCGAAGCTCCTCCGTAATGCCTATCTATATATGTGAGTGGCTCTTTTTTGGAGACTTAGCCTAATGGCTTCATTGCGGGTTTAAGCCCCGTCAGTCCCGACGGATCAAATCCAATAAAAAAATACATAGATAAATTAATGTCTCCATTTTCTGTAAATGGAGTACAAATAGCATAATTTCATTCTAAAAATCTGAAAATTGATAGCAGATGCAAATTGATTTTGCCAACAAGCAGTTGGAGCATTTCATTACCCAAAAGTTCTAGCAGATACCCACATCAAAAAAGAAGTCCAAGTTCAGGGACTAACCTCCTAAAATTGTTACTCCTTCCTGAACTTTCTGAAAACCAATACACCATAATGCAGCACCATCCTGCAAGGATAGAGCAATATCGAACATCGCAACATGGTCGATGATATACAACCAAAGGAATGAATCTCACACAACTTACATAAAAGCCAAGATGCATAAGATATTCTTCGGGTCTTAACACCATAGATGCACCTGCCGCAAAATTTAAGCTAACCATGGGAAATATCTCGTCTACACTGGACATGGAAGAGAATTTTGACCCATTCAATTCTTGAAGTAAGATCAGCATTTTTCTTCTCAAAGATCAATACAGTTAAAAATGGCGACAGACCTGGTGGATACTAGATAACACTGGCTGCCCTTTGAAATAGTAGGAGTCACAGATTGGGAAACAGCAGCAGTTATCTTAACAAGTCAAAAGCAAAACACATGTTGAGTAGTTGCATAAATGCATCAATAAGAGTTTAGGTTGGTTTACATTAGGCCCTTGTCAGTAAAACATTGATTCTGACATGGGGAAAGGAAACTTACCGCGCTGACAAATGGCGTATAAGCTTCTTCCACAAGATAAGCCAATGTTGTCCCGGAGTCTACAATAGTTCCTCGATTATTTGATGTTGCAAACACAGATGGATCGATTGGCAGCGTCTGACCATTGACAGCAATGCTTTGCAGATACAAGTTATAGTGAGGCCTGATATTTTAAATGAGGAAACAGTCAAGCTTTCATACAGTTGTACATTTTTCTATCTACATACACAAGCACAAATGTGAAATAAAAATCTGAAACATTAGAACCAGTAAGAAAATGCTTAAATTGATAGAATGTTTAAGCGTAGTTCCTCCTAGATTCCCAGATCATCTCTCGATTATAGGAAGGTTGGAAGGGAGATGCTTGTGAAACAAAACAACCACCAGAGTACAATCATTTGTGACAAAATAAAATTTATAAGTAGCTAATGCAATCCGGAACTTAATATCAACAAATAATTATGCAAGAAGCACATTCAGATTGGCAGTTCTCTGAAAGAAAAAAGGATTCAGTAACTTCCGACATTTGAAATAAGTTGCAACTTTTTTACTTGATTGTTTTCAGCGGTGAACTCTTGATTTAGAAAAATAATGATGAAGGTGGACATACTGAGAGGGGACGAGTGGGCTATACACAATGCCGGGCTCCAGAACCTCTCCAAGAACCAATATACCACCTCCATTTCCTTCTCCTTTTAAACAATGGGAAAATACTTTAGGGGTTATCCCTCGAGCTGATAACTGTGATATGACAGACAAATCCCCGGGGCCAAATCCGAAAATGCCATCTATTGCATGGTCTGATTTAGTCAAGTCACCTGACTGATATGTGCTGCAACTGCATTTAAATATGATACATTTAGCATTTCCCAAAAGATGTAAGAGTAGAACGCATACAGATTGAGGTAGAAGGAAATATATTCAGACCATAGAAGTAGACATACTACATTTTGTATCAAAACATTCAGTGTATGGTATGATAAGACAAACATTAACCTCATATTCTTCCTCATGTACATGACTTAGAAAACAACGGTCGGAATTCAAAATGTAACAACCCAAGTCCACCGCTAATTGATATTGTCCTCTTTGGGCTTTCCCTTTCGGTCTTCCCCTTAAGGTTTTTAAAACGCGACTGCTAGGGAGAGGTTTCCACACCCTTATAAAAAATGTTTCGTTCTTCTCCCCAATCGATGTGGGATTTCACAATACCTGCTAGCGGTGGACTTGGGCTGTTACACAAAATTAGCGTGTCTGTGAGGTAAACGTGACAGTTCTAAGAAAATACCAGTTGAAAGTCCATCCAAATAGAAACCTTTATATGATAAAATAGCTACTTCATCCCGATAGAGTCCATTCGAATTTACGGTGTGTTAAGCAATTCAAAAAGTAACTTTCAATCTCATATGTAAAAAATTGCTCCCACCCAACTCACCCAAAAACAACTGTAGCTGAAGAGTTAGCAATCATAGAATGCCCCATAACCATGTCAAAGTACATGGACTCAGATACATAATAACCTGATGTTCCACTTCCATCACCATACTGAAAGGTGTAACTACATTGATTAGTCTGAGATAAACACTGAGTCGCAGTTGTTTGGAATGCAGAATTGCATATTGGATCAGAGCAGGAAACCAGCGAAGAACTTGATGAGTTGGAAGCATCAAAGAAATTTAGTTGAATCTGCACAAGGAAAACTAAAATAAGAACTCCAACAAGGAGGCCATTGGGCAATTTCAAACTAACAAAAAGAGGAGGTAAAAGAAAAAGACTCTTACTCCAAGTCCACTTGCTCTGGGGCAGCCATTGCAGGAATTGCAGTTCACCCACAATATATCGCTTCCAGTGTCGATCTGCACCGTAAATTCCTTAGGGGGAGTGCCCAATTTAACTTTGGTAAAGTAAAGCCTGAACAAGCCATTAACAACGAGATTACAAAACAAAAAAAGAAACAGCCATAGAATTCTGAAAGGTAAGAATGTAAGAAGACCGCCAAAAAAACAAACGGCTATATTTGCTTTAACTCACGGCGTGTGTAAAGTAGCATATCCACAAGAAATATTTAAATCAAAAGAAGAACAAGAAGAACCAAATAAAGAATTGAAGTAGCATTTACTATTATTTCGCTGTTGGAACAACAGAAGAAAAGGAAAAGGAAAATATAAAGCATTTTTCCAGTTTTCAGTCAATAAGATCAATTCGACAATCATTCTTTCGCTTTCTTTAGTCCATTTCCCAAAGCTCTCTCTCATGAACAACCTAACAGCCGCTTAACAGAGCATCAGAGGAACGAACATGCCACAGAACACAGAAAGCGATTCCAAACAATCGAACCAAAAGCCAAGAAAACCACAATAATCCTAGTCTAGAGAATTATCGAACACATCAAACTGCTAAAAACAACAAAAATTAAAGAAAATTCAGTGGAGGAGCAGGAGTTACCCGACGAGCAACGGATCGGAAGAACCTTCGACTGAGAAGTCGACGACGCCACTGACGACACCTTGCAAGATTCTGGCATGCCTGAGACGGTCCCGAGCTCTGAGAGTTTCAAGTTCGATAGAGCGAGATGAAGGGAAGGCTCTCTGCAGAGAGAGACGTTGGACGGGGAAGCCGGAGTAGACCACCGTCGCCGACAAAACGACGGATACTAAAGCGAAGATCAAGGAAGTGAGGGCCCGCATTTCAATGGAATTTTGTGGATTTTGAGTTCTCAGATAGGAAGACTCATGAACAAAGATCGAGTTATGGGTTTGTTCCTGCACATTGCAGTGAAAGAGAAATAGAGAGAGAGCAACAACAACAACAGTAGGAAGAAAACTTTTGGATTTGAATTAACTAAGAAGTTCGGTTTATTAAAGCTTAATTCTCAAAACCGCCATGGATCTGCTCGAGCTTTATTTACTTACAGACCCCACCGGCACTCGAAAATGAGCGTGAAAAGACGAAATTAGCCCTTTCGCTTTAATCCATCTCATTTTAGAGCGAAAAATACTTTTTCTTAAATCTATGGTCAAAAAGTAAATAAATCTCATTTTATTTGTTGAATTTTTTTATACTTTTCTTACATTTTAAAATAATTGAATTTCAACTTTTTTATTTATTTATTCTATTTCTGTCTATATTATAATAATCTTTATATTTTTTTATCACATAACAAATATAAAATATAAAGATTTGAAGCTTTTTAACTCATAATACTAAAATATAAACATTTAAATACTATTAGTGAACTATGCAACTCGGGATCAGTTAGTTCGAAGCTTCTCAGTTGTGTTTAAAAAATATATGAGATTTTTTTTAGTGAAACAAATAGCAAAATCACGAGGGTTTAGGTAGAAATTGAACAATAATAACACGTGTGAAACTTCTACATGTTCCTAATTAGCATTATGAGGAGAATATTATTCATTTAGTCGGGTCGAGTAGGACCAACATGTATTGAATAAAAGTTGTAAGATGAAAATTTTTCCAAACTAATAATTAATAATGATTTGAAAATAAACTCAAATTAGAATTTTAAAACAAATTATTAAGGCATAATGCAAATATGCATGGACAAGGGGTTAGTGGTAAAATTACATTAAAGAAAACAATATATATGAAATTCAACCGTAATTTTCAACCGTAATTCAGTTAATAATTTGTGGGCCGGGCTTCAGAAAGTTGGGCCGGACCGGCGGCAGTTGACCAATTTCGCTCAGAGAAGTGCAGTATTTAAAGGCAGCTGGCGGCAACCGAAAATGACTTGTAACCACCGATGGTAAGTTCCGCAGCTCCAGACTCTGCCACCGGGGCCGCGTCGTCCGTTGCCGCCCCCACTGTCACCGCCGGCTCGAGTCCGGCGTCACCGGTAGTTACACCGGTGCCCTAACGTGCTTGGGGCGATGAAGAAGATGACGATGTGGGATGTATTAAATAATTTTTTAGTTGAGAGAAAATTGAAAGTAGCATGAAATAAATTTGTAATTTAATTAAAAATTAACATTATATATATATATATATAGTAGTGACGTGTTCTTTGATAATACGTGGCATGGTATTAAGAGGCGACGTGGAAAAACTTCAACCGCTGTTGTGGCCACGTAGCTGGCCAATCTCTGACAAATTCCATTTGGGGAAAGCTTTCCGACCTCCCCTTGCTCGATTCTCCGCCATGGCGACCCGCCTTCCGAGGACGAAGCTATTCTGGTCCCTAACATCCAGATCATCGGCCGACGATTATTCGCCGATGGCCGTTCTCATCAGATCTAGGCGAAGGTGGGCCTCATCGTCGTCGTCATCATCTTCTTCTTCTTCGTCTTCTCCGCCTAGTAAGTCGCAGAAAACGGAGAAGAAGTTCGTGGACCGTCTTTCATCGGTGATAGACGCCGTCAATGACCGGAAACTCCCTCCGGAGTTTCGAGGCCAGCGTAACTCTGTCAGGTCCTCCTCGCTTTACTCCATTTCACTTACCTGCATATCTGGTTTGCGCTCTCAGATTAATTCCTCCTTAATCGACTTTCCTGATGCGATCTTTATGCTTAGGTTCCGTTGAGAATTAGCTAATTTCTGAAACAGAGTTTCTATTCTATTACAAATTTGCTCGTGTTTTTATTACTTCTGCATTCCTCATTCTATGTGAAGATTATTATAGCAAGAGAACAAACGCTTTTTTCTGGAGATTGATTATTCCCCTTCATGTAATTCACTGTCACACACTGCCATTCGAATGTTTGAAACTTCGTAGGTATTAAATTGTCTACCAAAATTCAGCAAGTAATTAGCAATGCTTCCATCTCTGTCAAAAAGAGAAGAGGAAAAAAAAACCCTTAGATGTCCATTTTGCTATTAATATAGCCACGAATTACAGACCTAATCCTATCATGCTTGAGCCTATATGCCTAATTTCTGTGTAAATCTATGGTTCATCTTTACCTTCTTTAACATTTTGTTTAAGTTATTGTCATCTTCAATTATATGGTTCATCTTTACCTTCTTTAACATTTTGTTTAAGTTATTGTCATCTTCAATTAGACGAACTTTTTGTTTAATTTTGGTTATGTTCATCCTCACTGAGATAAGCCTTTTACATTTCACTTTATTGTAGATCTCTGCTTTTCACCTGCTGTTGTTTTGACTTGGCTAGAATATTTTGGATAGGTCAGAAACTGATCTGATAAATGTTGTTGAGAGGAGGATTTGGAATTCCATGGAAGAAGGGCAATTCGAGAACTTACCAGGAAAAGGGAAACCTCTGAATCTCTCTACTAATCCCCATGCTGATCCAGCAGAAGACACATTGTACCGAATCTTGTCGAAAAATGGATGTGCACCAGAATGGGTTGAGCTCAACAAAGAGATTAGGAGCAATATATCTGTGTGGCGATCATCGTTGAAGAAAGCATTTGAAAGTAGGGGCAATGAAGATCTTTCAAAATGGACTGAGAGTTCAGAGGCTTTGAAAGTGCAATTGCAACACATCAATGACAAGGTCAGTTATCAGTTTTCTGATTCTTAATAATGGAAAGTTGGGTTCTAAATTCTAATTCAGTATCAGGTTCTTCGTTTCTCACCGGAAGTTGGTGAATTCAACAATTCCTTAAACCTCCCAACTTCAACTGGGCGGCTGGGAAGCAACTAGCAAGTTAATGGTTGCTTGTTGGGATTTAAGGTTCTAGTGTGGGGAAGTGCCTTTTTCATATTAATGCGTATAAAAGATTATAGCTTATGCTTCTAAACGTCTAACCTCTTAGTTGAAGATTTATATCCTAACCCTAAGCCCAAATGGGGTTGGGAGATTAAACATCGATATATATCATAACCATTGACACGTCTAACCTTTTAGTTAATTTGTGCTTTTAACTGATTTAGCATTCTATTCCACGACCATTCTGCAAAGGTGTAGTAAACATAGTTTCAGTTTCCATTTGCAGGTTTTTCGGTATAACTTAATAGTTCCTTTTGGCCGCCAAATGTCTGGATTGAAATGGGAGAAAGAACTGGATCGTCTTGTAGAATGAGACAACCTGTTTCTCCTCTTTGCAATCCACCGCCCCAGTTTCGCTTTGCCAGGTCAGAACCATTGAACCAGCATTCATGTCTCTACAGACAGAAGAACTGTTCTAGCCGTCACATAAAAAAGAAAAGAAAGTTCTTTTGGCATATAAAAAATGACTGCCCGTCGTCTTGTATCAAATCCGTATATCTGCAGTGCTTATCTAGTTTATACCGTTTAAAAATGTTCACATATGATTGTGGGTTTTGAGTCTTACCCATTTTTCACTTCATGATTTTTAATTAGGTTGAAAGAAATTAATGTTGTACTCATCGAGTAAAATGTACTGTTCTAACTTTTGATTAGGATTCTTATGAATATCTATCATTAATACAACATTTTACAGTTTAATTAGCGTATCATATGATGGATGAAACTATATAATAATGTAAAAATATAGGGACCAAAATAGAAAGATCATAGAAATATATGAACCAAGATAGAATATATTTTAACTTATAAAGTGCAAGTAAAGTATGAGGATATGAATAGTAAAAGTGAACGGGTATCATTTTTTACAATGATTATTACAAAGAGAAAAAACGATCATCAAAATGAAAACAAAGAATCAAGTTACTGTCATCAGTAAAACGAACAGACTTTCACAAGGGAAACAACTGGTAAAAACCCCATCTGGGATTCAAATGATTTCAACCTCTACTTGAAGAAGTGTTTGTAGCAGTTGCATAAGCAGTAAAAGAGTAAGAATTTACATGATCAGTGTCGCTATCGATGTTCTGCAGTTCAGCTCAGGTGGTGGTAGCAGCAAGTTGGATGAGAGCTCGCCGGTGGTAATCCATACGCAGCTTCTTGTATTTGTGAGTAAAAGAACCCAAATCTATCTCTCTGTCAAGGAGCTGTCTGTGCAGATTGTCCGACTCCTCTTCAGTCTCCTTCATTCTCTCTGCATAAACAAAGTTTGGATTCAAGACCAGATCAAGTAATGGAGAATTCTGTGGTGTGTCGAAATGCAGAACAGGAGAAATAAAATTTTACTTCTTTTCTAATTATACAAAGAACTTCCTTTCAGCTATCAGTTTCGGAAGTAGACTTGTTCGATAACGTTTTCTTTTGTAAAAACGGTGTTGAAAACAATTTTAACCGAACAAAATTTTCAATCCTGAGCTTTGAAGATTCATTCTCAAAAACAAGTTCCAAACTCATGACCTCTTCTTACTATCTATGAAATTATGAACGTCTTACTAGCCTCTAGTTGGAACGTTACAAGGGATCCTTTAAACTACTCTACTCATTAACAGAGATAGGAATGATTGTTGGAAGGATATGTATGCCCAATCTCCCTAGCCTTGAATTCAAGCCTAGCCGGTAATTATCAATGATAACAAAATCAGAAATCCAATAAACAACTACTACAATATACCTTGAAGCCTTCGGATAAGTGAAGCAGGAGAACAGAGGTTCAAGATCTCTTTTTTCTTTCGGTCAAGCTCGTTCAGCTTCTCCTCGGCAGCAGCCAGTTCAGTTGTCCGGATTATTCTGCACTGTGAGAGAATGAACAGGAGGGCGGAGTTCAGCACGGAGGGCAAGTGAATTCAACCAGCAAGAGAAATAAGTAATTTTCTGATAAACCCATACCTGGTTTCTAAGTTCCATGATGCGTGGTTCCTTTTCCATGTTCTCACCTTTTCAAGTTAAAATGATGGTTGAGATTTGTCCCATAGAGAAATGCTTAGAAGGAAAGGCAAGCAGAAAAGTCTTTAAAAAATCTATGTTACTTACTTGCAAGCTGAAGAGTTTCCTCGCGCAGCTCCTCTCTTAGCTGGTGAAAATTATCAAAAATTGAAAGCAGCAAAGATCCAATCAGCAATCATTTTAATTTACAAAGAAGAAGCATATAAGAGAAGCCATGATATTGGGTGCTACAATAATATGGGCCAACAAGAACCACATGATAAACATAAGAAATCATGAGGAAACAGTTATTAAAAAGATTGATTTTGACGCATGGACCCAACTGATATGGTTGCAAAGATCCTCCGTTAACACGAGGTGGTTATGAGTAACTAGAGTTGTTTCATTCACATATCTAGGTGTAGTCATCACCTAAGATATTCAATGTATAAAACTATTAGGCACGTGTTAGTCATGAAAGTCTTGATTTTTTACTATTAGAATGATCATAAGCAGCTTCCAAACATAGCCGACATCTCGATGGTCAGGGGTTCAAGCACAGTGGGATTGGGATTTTGATCTTGGTCGGCCTCAACATAAGGAGGTTAAAGTTCTTGTTGAGGCCCCCAAACTAGAAATGGATGCATACAGAAAGAAGAATACAGACTGCATCAAGGCATGGTAGAGGCGCAGCTGAGGGATCCTTGGAAGAATAGATCCAGGCCAAAACCTTCCACCCTAAATTTTCTTCCACTTATGATGCTATTTTTTAGGATGTTGCCAGTTCACCCCTTTAATTGAAAATAAGTCCAAGCTTATCGAATTCAAAGCCAAGAGAGATATAATGAAGGAAAGAAAATCCTGTGCTTTCTTTGAAAATGGAATTAACTCGGCATTGAAATAACAATGAATATATACAGAATGAATGTGCAGTGCTTAAAAGTAGTATACTAGGAAAGATCAAGTAATGCTCTGCAATTGCTAGTATGGAATCTGAAATGGTAAAGCTGCATGAATGAATAAATAAACAACCTGCCTAAGACAACCATCAGATGAGCATGTTAATCCTCTATCAGAAACAAACAAGATATGAACTTTAATTTCTTACATTTAAGCTTCACAATTGAGGAAGTTCAAGAACTACAGGGCAAATGTAACTTACGTTGTTCTGAATTTTAATCTGGTCGAGTGAAAGGAGGAATTGATTATAAGCATCCTTATCCGACAATAGCTTTCGTAACTCATCAACACTGCCCAAATTAAAAAGGGGAGAAAAAAAGAGAGTGATCAATATCCTCAAATGATGAAACCAAGAAGGTTGCAATCTGGTTCAGGTATTCATAGCGTGCATTTGAAATCAGAAGCCACAAAATTAATATTAAATAAAAAAAATGGACAACACCACCATAAACGTGCAAACATCATAGGTTTACTTACAAAAATGATTACTAAAAGAATTTCCTCGTCCAGAAAATAAAAGTAGAAGATACTCAAGGTAGCAGTTTGGAGTTTCAATTGAAAAAAAATAAAACGCTCGATATAAAAGTAGAAGACCTTGCCAGCGGAGGTTACAAAAAGCTCTTCAAAATGGAAAAGAAAAAAAAAAAAAAAAAAAAAAAAAATTGTTGACTATAACTGTTGAAAGGAGTAAGTTAAGACCAAGAAGAGCCACAAATGAGACAGTCTAGGAAACAAACATAGGTCTTCTCTCCATTTTAAATGTTGACTTTAAGACAAAGCTCGATATATGAACATAGTGATAGTGCCTTCTATTAAGACCCCCTATAATTTTGTGATTGTATGTAAGAGAAGAATGAAGATGTCAAGATTTTCTAACCATCAAAAATAGATAATGGGAGAACTCTAATTTCTAGAACAATTGTTGGGTGAAACCTCTAAAAGTTATCTCTTCCAGATTACAACAGATTTCGAGCTCCGAAAACATAGTCGTAAGAGGTTTTGTTTAAAAAATCTTTGTAAGACAATGGGATTGAGAAAGCCTTAACTCTGATCATATCCTAAGGACACTAGAGCAGCTCCTTTAATCATATCCTAAGGACAAGAGAGCAACTAACAGCCATGCTTGCAGCTCCTTTACTTTTCTTCATGATAGAGCCTATTTTATGAATCAAAGTCTCTATGGATGCATCCAAATCGCTGGAGTACCGAAGAAGATTAGATTGCTGGAATTTGTTGTTGGCTGGGCCTTAATACGGCTCAAATGCCTTCAAGGAGGCACATCACAACTTCTGTTTATCACCAAGCTTCAGCTATGGGAAATCTTAATCATCTCTTCCTCCACTATTCCTATGCTCAAGCCCTGAGGTCGTTTCTCTTATGCAAGATTTCAATTTAGCTTGAAACTTTAGAATTTTTAAAGAGACTTCTAAAGAGAGAACATTTGCAGTACTATCCATTTTCGAGTTTCACTATATACCTATATCACCTTTTTTTTTTTTTAACTACAGTTCTTTTTTCATTAATGTCGAATGAAGGACTATTATACAACCACTTGGCTATTCCGGGTTGATTGCTTACACCCTTTATGCTGCAGCTTTTAATCCATCAATGACGTTTGATTCTTGTTTTTTCTTTTTTTAACATACACACCCACACAAGAGATGGGTTTTCCAAACTAAACACACATTAAAAAGTAGGCACTAAAATTTACTCAATGTACAAACAGCCAAATAAAGGTCAATAGAACTGAAACAAATAATCCAAAAACCATCAACTTTCAAATATAAATGTTCACGGGGAATCGAAGAGTGGGCAAAAAAGCATTATTTCAGGTAGTCATGGACCTTAAGCTATACCTTTTGTCCTTCAAAGCAGAAATAATGCCAGCAGCTTCAGCCGGTGAAACGTGTGATGGAGATTGTGGCCTGGAGGAGGTGCTACCTGGGGTTCCAGGGCGAGAGGAGCTAACAGAAGGTGGATACCATGATTGTGTGATAACATCTTGAGGAGGACGTACCTGTTCTTCCTGAGATCCCCTGAAAATAGATACAAAATCACTCAGATGTTTCAATACTATGCAAATCACATATGAAAAACAATAGCTCAAGTGGAATCAGATCAAATCACCAATCAACAAGAATCGTTGCAAGTTTGCGACTAAGAACAAAACATTTCCTAAAAACTGAACAATGGGAAAGTATGGAAAATCCAGAGCTAATGAGGTGGAATACATTGCTCAGTGATCAGAAGAAGAAAACAAAAAAAGTGATGCTGAATCCAGATGAAGGCATGCTAGTCCTTTTCCCAAACATGAACAAATTCTCCACAACATGAAAGATCAAATACTCTCCCGCAAGTTATATGTGGTTTCTTTCCAGCAAGTACAAACTATCCAAATTGTTTCTTCAGAAAGTTAGCAGGGGCAACGAAGAACTCCAAATGATCCTTCGTTTCCGTGCATCACTTCTCAAATACACTATGCAGACATCTTTTAAATAAACTGGAAGGGATTGAGGTTATAGACTATTTGGAACCCAAGAAATTGGCTTTGCCAACTGCGAACTGTCCACACAACCTTGAGTAAGCAATGTGTCGAACTGACAATGCATGCAGTCCGATCAGATCTATGCGGAGCAAATCTGTCCCTCAGTCACCTCAAACAGGACCAACCTTCAATCTAAAGTATATAAAACAGCCATCCGCTGGACCTTGTTACGAGAAATTTTGACAAAATAAAGCACAAACAGCCGGTATTGATCCAACTATAAGCTACTAAACCCTCAATTCATAGCAAAAGAAACCGTAATCTATTTTCTAACCAACCAACAAATCCCAAACGAACTACGAACCATGTTCGATCTAAAACCAAGTTGAAAAAGCAGCTTAATCAAGAAAATGATACACAGACTACCCGGAACGCCCAAAAATCGAACAATCAGAGTTGCAAACGAATTACAGAAGAAATCCCAATCCAAATACATGAAAGTGGAAATGAAAAGGAGAAAGAGAAGAGATCATACCAAAACTTGAACATCGGTCGGAAGGATAATCGATCCCGGGGTTATCAGATGAAATTAGAGACAATACTATGAAGGGAAAAAAAAAAAAAAGTACAAAACTCTCGGATTAAGAATCCTCCGACCGACGAAAGCAAGGATCCGGCGTCAATCAGACCTCAAATTCGTGTCCGTGCGCGCTTTCGCTTCCTTAGCCAAGAATCAAAGTCCGTTTTTTTCCTCTTTTAATTGATGGAGTTTGAAGATTATTCCGAGTTCTAATACCGGCGCTGTCGATTTCTCGACCTTTCTTCTAGCCTATTTATTTATTATTTTCTTTATTAAATAAATTTCTTTGTTTTTATTTTCTAAAATTACAGTCATGAAAAAATATAATTTAATATAAAAAGAATTTTAACGATAATGTAAATTTCAAAGTTGCCCCTTTTTCTCATTTTATTATCAAAATCATCCATTAAATATACAAAATATCATAAGTAGCCCTTCTTTTAATAAATATTAAATCAAACAAACTGTTACTTCGTATTAATATTTGTTACCATATATAAATAAAAATATATATATATATATAAAAAACTATATTAAAAAGTTCCATTTTGAAATAAATAAACATTGTGGGGGTTGAATTGAAAAGTACTTTTTTTGGGCCGACAATGTTAGTTGGGCCGACATTATTATGTTTCTGTAACCCAATCTAACTGGGCCACGACTAAGGGCCCATGATTCAAATAGTCCATTCACTTTTGAAATACAAAATCAGTCATTAAAAAAAAATCAAAATGAATTTGTTAATATAAGTAATAATTATTAAACCATCCTACTTTCTTGATCACTCTTGATCACTCTGGTCTTGATCCATTCATGTATCATTCATTTGCTCGAGTGTCACGTGTTTTGTATCTTTCGTCTTAATTCGTCTCTAAAACTTTATATGTTAATATAAGTATAGTTAAATAATATTCAAATGATCAGCTCACTATTCAACCGAAAAACCTAAATTGTTGTATAAATTTAAACATGGGTAATATAAATTTATACTTTCCAACCCCAAATTTCATAAATTTAGAGTAATTAAAATTACGGGTGGAACTTCTCTTCACTTATTTATATCCAAACAACTCGTTGTTTCGTGCATCATTCCAAGTTAAGATATGAAGCATTGAAAGAGTAAAAGTTGTTCAATAGAATAATAAGAAGAAAAAAAATTAAGTGGTCCTTAGATGAGTGATTCTACGAGGGTGTGCAAAATGGGGAAAGGCTTGGCAGCGCAGCAAGGCGCATGGGGCGGGGGCGCATGGGCGGCGGCGAAGGGCAGGCGAAATGGGCATTTGGGCATTTTGACAAACAGTTAGTGGGCACAAAAACTAAGATGGATGCTTTAATTTGTGAGATCTTATGGAGATTTGATAAATGTGATTGAATCATAAAGTTGCAAATATTAAAGCATTTATTGAAGACAAGGCAAAGCAAGCTAGCTAATCATGTTGGTTGTTTAACATTTTTGTAATTAGCCTAAAGTTAAGTATTCTTTCCATCATCACCTCTCATGAGCCGACATGAGAAGGGACTAGGTGTCCCGACCCTAAAAATTTTAGCATTTCTATATGTTTTGTGTATAGAACTCGACCCTACAACCTAGTTTTGAATATTATTCATGTCATGCTGATATATATTCATCGGGTGAAATTCAATGAGTTGGTAACCCGAACAACCAAATTAAAGTTCACAACCCAACCCAACTCAACCCGTTGTCATATGATTCTTTTTTTTTTATTTATTATTTTAAAAAAACATAATTATT
Source organism: Cucurbita moschata (assembly GCF_002738365.1). Classification (NCBI taxonomy): domain Eukaryota; kingdom Viridiplantae; phylum Streptophyta; class Magnoliopsida; order Cucurbitales; family Cucurbitaceae; genus Cucurbita; species Cucurbita moschata. The sequence continues at coordinate 9,251,036 of NW_019268517.1, forward strand.
CACAATACACGTTACATTAATAACTAAAATCTAACAAAATTCAAATATTAAATATTTACAAGTCACAACGTATTTTTTTTTTTTTTAATAAGATTAGGTTGGTTGTAACCCTAATTTCGGGTTGGTGGGTTCATCCGACAAAAAAAAATGTCAACTCGTAAACTGAACTAAACTCTAGATTTTTCATAATTCAACTCAACTTAAAACTTGAAAAATTAAAAAAAAAAAAAAAAAAAAAAAAAAAAAAAAAAAAAAAAAAAACTAACCTGCTAAGTTGTGTTATCCAAGTCAAATTATGAGATTATATGAACACCCATCATTTAAATTATATATATATAATTTATTTATATTTATTGCTTATTAAAAATGGTGGTACAACAACAAGAAGAATGTAACGTCTGACCTAAAATTGGTCTACATTCCATAATGAAGATACGTCAAAATCCAATGTTTTTTTTTTAAAGGTGATGTTCGTAAAGATAATGAATAATGCATTCACTCAAGTCCTTTCACGTCGATTCACCACCATATTATTAAATTCAATACATCTTTTAAAATTTTCGAATCTAATAAAGTAAAATTAACCTTTTAGAGATATATAATATATAAGTTAATTATAAAAGATATAAAATTAAATTAAAAAAAATAAATTTTCATAAATTTTTTTAACCCAAACTTAAATTTACTAATAAAATTTAAAATTAGAATTTATTCAAATATGAAGGACTAGAAAATAATTCATTGTTAATAAAGCAAATAATATAATATACTTAGTGAATTGTACTCCACATGAGGAGACAAAAAAAAAATTAAAATGGTAATAATTTATTTGAAAAATGATTATGAGGTAAGTAAGTGGATATATTTATATATATAATTTAGGTAATTATTGCGAGGCAAATAATTTAATAATAATAATAAATAATAAATAATAGAGGAGAGATATTTAAAAAAATCCAACTGTAAGGCATATGGGCTCATAATGGCTCCAACTGTACAGCCCTTTACGGAGCCACAGCTTTCAACTTTCTTCGCCTGAGCTTTCGGTGTCCCACTCATTCCCCCTCTTAGGTTTCTTATTATTATTATTATTATTATTTAATTTCATATTTATATAATTAAATTTAAAAAAAAACATTCTTCACTGACACATTGTACCATAAATAGATAAATAAATAAATGTATATTATCCATTTATCCTCGGCTCTCACAATATCCAATATTAGTTTTTTTTTTTTAGGAACACCACTCTCTACAATGGTATGATATTGCCCACTTTGAACATAAGTTCTCGTAACTTTGTTTTGAGTTACCAAAAGGACTCAAACCAATGGAGAGAGTATACCAAAAGGGTTCAAACCAATGGGGCGAGGTGGGATTTCATCATCCAACCGTCCAGACAATTTTTTCAAATGGTACGAGTGTCAGACGCCCAATGTTAAACCTCCAAGAAGATGGATTGTGAGATCTCACATTTTTAATTCGTGAGGCTGACGGCAATATGTAACAGATCAAAGTGGACAATATATATAAAATATATATATTATATTAAATTTGGAGATCCAAGCTCTACATAAAAAGATTCGAATCTAATTCCATTTCATATGATTCATCATCCACTAATAAAAATTCCCTTTTTCTTTCTTATTTATAGGAACAAACATTTGCCTTTCACGAAAAGCATGCAATTAAACTCATTTTTATTTTATTTTATTCTATTTATAATTCCCACAAAAAATAATAATTAAATAACAATTTATTCATTTTTAGAAATTAAAAAAGAAAAAAATAAAAGAAATGGAAAAGGACGGCTTTCTTTATGGCAGGGCCTTGCCATATCCTTTCCCGTCGGCGCCATACATGCAAGGGAAGCCAACACACTTTCTTCCTTCTAGGCTAAGTACCAAAAGATTAGGCTCTTAATTCCCTTGCCCCACTTTAATTCAATGGGGTCGTTTATGTCAAGTTCGGTTCGGTTAGGTGAAATAATCTTTCCAAACCTAATTCAATTGTTCGAGTTTTCGGTATTCAAAATTACCAAAAACCCAGCTAGTATAACATCATTACTGAAGTCGATCGTCTATTTCGATACCATTTCAACCACCACGTGAGTTCAACAAATGTAGTACTGAGAGGTTAGACCTTTTACTTTATCGAAGGTATTCGTGTTTTAATTAATAGTTTAAGCTTAATTTGACCTAAATTTCAAAAACTTACCATATTTTATGCATAGTCTTAACAACTACACAATAATTAAGTCCCGAGTGGGTTAGAGCATTTGCGAAACACGGAAATTTAATTATTTTTTTAATTGGGTTAAAATAATTTGATTAGTTAGGTTTTAAGTATTTTATAGCTTTAATTTGACCATTATGTCATTAATGAAATGAACAATAATTTAATTGTGTTATATGCTTAATAATATGTTAATTTTGTCAATTGATTGCGTGATTGGTTGATTATTTAATTTTAAATATTAATTTAGGGCATTTCTTGTAAGTAAGAGTTTTACAAGTAATAATTTTTTTAATTTTTTAATTTTTTAATTTTTTAATTTGGTGGGTCTTGCTTATAAAAGGCATTGCTTTCAGAAGATATAATTTGATGAACAGCTTCTAATCATAGATTATAATGCTTTGAATATTCATTAGGAAAAAAAATTATTTTTTTATTTTATTTTTTTGGTGTGTATATATATATATATATAAACACAAATGTGATATTGGAAATTGATTGTACTTTTATGAAATGAACAAAACAAAAGACAAACACAAAAGGGAAAAAAGGGTTAGGTGGGGTTAATTTAATTATGAATTTATCCACATCGTATAAAAAAAATAAAAATAAATTAATTTAGTGTTAAAAGGGGAAATTAAAAAAAAAAAACATAATTTTTAAATTTCTTTTTATTTTAATTATATTAAATTAAAAAAACTTATAAATAAAATTTAATTTATTTGTAGCACTTACCAATGATGATGACCATATTAAATCATTTATTATAAATAATTCAATTTTTTTCTCTCCTACTCGTTTTTTAAATATAAAAGGAAATCGGTAGCGAACATTCTCGAGAATCTCTCTTAAATTCAAAGGCTCGTGGGTATTGAGTACACTTTTAATACTCGTTCAATTTTTCAAAGACCCTACATCGTAGAGTACTCCATACACAAAGTACGAAAAAAAGATGTTTATAGCTTCACCTTTCTTCCACAAAAGTAGATAAACGAGAATTAATTCTAACTCTCACGCATATTTTGACCGATTCATTGCTTGTAAAGTGTGTGTTCGTGTATGTCGTATAGATCTTATTTGTAACAAATATTATATATCAACACGAACATATTAATTTTTTAAAAAAATTTTAATACAAAAAAATAATTATTATTATGTACCGAAACTATGCTAGGAATAACCAAACCTATTTATTTTATTGCTAAAAGTTGACATCACCAAAGCGATGGTGAAGCGAAACCTCGTGGGAGAAGCAAACCGAATTTTAAAGTCTATGATTCCATGTGGACATAAAACAAACCATGAGAAGACGACACGTGGCAGGTAAGATGAAACGTGGAGGAATGAGAGCCGTTGGTGGGAATAGGGAGGAGGAAAGGAGAATAAGATCAAGCGTAGAGGAAAGGCCGACCTCGTGCCAACGTAGAGACGCAAGGAAGATCCAAAAGCAGCGTAAGCGCCAAACTTTGTCATCTCTGTCAAATTCGATCTGACGGCTGTAATGAAGCCTCAGCCACCAAATCCATCTCCACCGTCCATAGGCTCCTGCTTTCCACAACACATTAACCTCGTCTCTTCAGCCTTGGCCTTTTCATTTTCGTTTCAATTCTCAGAAATTGGCATCGGTTTTCTCTCTGAGTTATGATAATAAGGCAAAAGATCACATTTTTTTGGGTACCCATTTGAGAATAAATATGGTAAGCCAAAAAAAACTCACATTATTCTCTGTTTTTCTTCGTTAAATTGATTCTTGGGTTTGTTCTTTTCAAAGATGAAGCAAAAATCAATGTCGGCGCCGCCGTGGTTGGAGCCATTGTTGAACACGGCGTTCTTCTCAATCTGCCACACGCACGGCGAATCCGCTAGGAGTGAGCGGAATATGTACTGTCTTGATTGCCACTGCGACGCATTTTGCTTCTATTGCCGCTCATCTCACCACAAGGATCATCAAGTAATTCAGGTTGGTTCAATCAAATTCTGAATTTGTTTTTAAAATTTCAAGACATGGGTTTTGTTAAGCATTGACTTAGATGAAATGGGTTGGTTTTGGAATTTGGAAATTTGTTTTAGATAAGGAGATCTTCGTATCATGATGTAGTAAGAGTGGCAGATATCGAAGAAGCTTTGGATATAAGTGGCGTTCAAACTTATGTGATTAATAGCGCTAGAGTCATGTTCTTGAACGAGAGGCCTCAACCCAAAGCTGGTAAAGGAGGAGCACATATTTGTGAAATTTGTGGGAGAAGCTTATTGGATCCATTTCGATTCTGTTCACTCGGCTGTAAGGTTAGCCACCATTCCCTTTCCTTTTCGATTTCGGGTTGGATCAGATCGAATCATAACACAAACACAATAGATCATAATATAAATCTAAGATCGAAAAGTGGTTTATGACGTTAATTTAGGGAAAAACATGGCGTTTTGTAGCTTGTAGGGATGAACAGAAATGGGGATGCCAGCTTTAGCTTGGAGACGAAGAAAGAAGCAATGGTAATGGAAAGAAGAGAAGGAATTTCATCAAGGAGAAGAAAAGGCATTCCTCATAGGGCACCTTTTGGGTCCTAATTATTGCCTTCCAAACCAATTCTTTGAAGCCTTTAATCATTTTACATGCCATAATTTGGGGTCATTGTCCATAAAAGTATAGGGCACTCCTCCATATTGATATGTCCCTAAAAATAAATTTTTTAAAAAATATCATTTTTATTATTATTTTTTTTTTTTATATATAGGGTCCCATATACAACAAATTCTATCTTGAGGATGTGAAGAACCAATAATGGAGGAATTGTTATGTTGATAATTGCAAGGTGTATATTTGTTTATTGAGAAATTAAAATTTTAAAATTATTTATTTTCAACAAAAAAAAAAAAAAAAAAAAAAAAAAAACATGTCTTTGTGGAGTCTGTTCTTAGTTTCCAGGGGGGCCCACTGACCACATGGGCCGTTTATATAAATAAATACTTTTTTTAATTGTATTTTGTTTATTATTTTTTTTATATAGTTAAACAACCATATTCATATTTGGATTTTAATTTGCGTTTTATGTGAAATTACTGCCCAAATGGTAATTTAATTTGTGATTATTTAAAGCTTTAATTACTATAATTAATTGAAATTTTAATTTTGATTATTTGCTAATTGTGTGATTAAATTGGTTTAGGAAAAATAGTAAATTTTTTATTATTTTTTAAGCAACCTTGTTATTTAATGCTTTATTATTCAGATTTATAGCATGAAAATAAAATAAAAAGGATGGAAAATAATAATTAAAAGAGAGAAAAATAAAATTTATTTATTTTTACTAAAATTATATCATTTTATTATTTATGTACTTACTTTTTAAAAAAACACTTTTGAAAAGTCTTTCAAAAAGCTACTTTTTGTTTTGGAAATGTGGAGAGAAAGGGATAAATAAAATCATAATTTTAAAAAATATTATTAAAATAAATATATATTTATTAATGGAAAAAATTAAAATCGATGTGAAATAATGTGAGGTACCTAGGTTCTTAGACTAACATTTTCTAAAATTTTGCAAATTTTTAATTTAAAAAATGTTTAATTTTAATTAGTAATTAAGTCTGCTTCAACCTTACACTTTTAATTTCATTAAAATAAAATTTAAAATTATAAGAAATTGTGATATTAATAAATATTTTTTTTTGAAATTTAATTTTTAAAAATTCCAATGATAAAAATCAATTTCAACCATTAATTTCCAAATTAAATATTGCGTGATTATTTTAAATAGATTGGGTAAATTAGAAAATTAATGAATAATTATAATTATAATTTAAACTAAAAATTTTGATAATATTTTTTAAAAGAAAAACAAACGTTAATTCCTAACGGGCCTGCCCTGGACCCGTTGAAATTGTTTTGGGCCGTCGAGATGTGCTTTTGGTAGCTGAGCTGTCAGCCAGCGATTGGTTGGATTTCTTTTATTTAAATTGAAAAATAAAAGATTCTCATTGACTTCTTGGACTGTTTAATAAATTTTCTTCCAAAATTTCAGATCAGATTCAGATTCGAATCTTTCAACGTGTCAGAGATAGCTGAGACGGCCACGGCCTTTGTGCAAATATTTTATAATAACGGCTCTTTCATTTAAAAAATGGTAATTTAAAAGCTTAATTAATGTAATTATAAATGAGTAAGGTTAGGCCGAATGACAACCAGTATGGGTCACGACCTCATGTATTTATAGATGTGTATAATGAACATTACATTCCAAATCATAGATTTGGTAACAAACCATGAAATCATAGATTTGGTAACATACTAAACTAAATTATCTTACTGCATACATACAGATATGACAAGTAATACTATCTTAACTCTTATCATCAAATTAATAACATAGTATTAGAGTCAAGCCCTTAACTTAACTCTTAACCTAGTTAGAGTAGTAGTCGAGTTTGATCAAGGGGAGGTTGTTTAAAGACACAATAGGCTTTAGTGGAGGTTCTATGGAGTAGTTTGTTCGAGAAGAAGATTGTTAGGATTGATTAGCATGTGTTAGAGATAAATTAGGATCCAGAACCGGTGAAGTATTTGAAGATTTAAATTATAAAAAAATAGATGCATGATTCATTAGAAGCACACAAATTATTATTTTAAAGTTTATAGCTTTTTTGATCTTGGAATTCTCCACCACTCAATTCTCAATTCTCATCGTCTTAGAAATGATCCGTTCTCGATTTCAATTCCCCATCGGAATGTCCAGAGATGCCGCCGTTAACCTCCATCTCCACCACCACAATTTCCGATTCCCCGCTTGTCTTACTACTGTCCGCCGCCACCCCACTGTCTCTCTGCTGCAGTTCTCTCCGATAACCCCCAAATTACTTCTCAGACACCGCTTCAACTCCAACACTAACTTCATTCCTATGGCCTCCGCCGCCGACAACCCGACAGACAACACTCACGTTGAAAATTCTGGCAGCGACGATCTCCGGCCTACGATGCCGGAACAAAGAACGCTTGCCTGGCCGGAGATGGCCCTGCTCTGGATCGGCCTCGTCGTCGGTGTTCCAGCGTATTACCTCGCCGGAAGCTTAGTCGATCTGGGAATGGCGTGGTGGCAGGGGATAGCCACCGTAGTCGCCGCCAACGCTGTAACTCTAATAGCCCTAATTCTCACCGGTCATCCTGGTACGAAATACGGCATCTCCTTCCCTGTTTTTGCCCGATCGTCGTTCGGAATCCACGGCGCTCACATCCCCACGCTTCTCCGAGCTCTAATCGGCTGCGGTTGGTACGGAATCGAAACGTGGATCGCCGGCGAAGCTATATTCCTTCTACTGCCGGAAAGTATTAAAAATTCTTCATTTTCACAGGTTCTTCCATGGCTGGGAACTTCACCTCTGGCTTTTACTTGCTTTTTAGCCTTCTGGGTCGTTCAATTAGCAAGTGTTTGGAAAGGAATGGATGGAATTCGAAAGCTTGAAACAATTTCAGCTCCGATTCTTGTTTTTCTCACAATGGGTCTCTTGATTTGGTCCTGTGTTCGAGCCGGTGGATTTGGGCATATGCTTTCTTTGAACTCCAAATTATCTTCCTCTGAATTTTGGGCTCTGTTTTTTCCTTCCCTTACTGCTAATATAAGTTTCTGGGCCACTTTGGCTTTGAATATCCCTGATTTTACTCGCTATGCCAAGTCTCAAAAGGATCAAATCATTGGCCAATTGGGGCTTCCGGTGTTCATGGGGGCGTTTACTTTCGTCGGCGTTGCTGTCACTTCCTCCACCGGAGTGATTTTCGGACATATAATTTCGAACCCAATTGATCTTCTTGGCCATATTGGGGGTTTTGCCACTAAGGTTTTGGCCATTTTTGGGATTATTTTGGCCACTGTCACCACCAATGTCGCCGCCAATGTAGTGGCGCCGGCGAATGCATTGGTCAATCTCAACCCTTCTTATTTCACTTTTACAAGAGGGGCGCTTCTCACCGCCGTGATTGGCATTGTGTTTCAGCCGTGGAGGCTTCTGAGCTCGAGTGAGAGCTTTGTTTACACTTGGCTTGTTGGGTATTCGGCGCTGTTGGGGCCGATTGGCGGCGTCATGGTGGCGGATTACTATTTCATTCGGAGGAGGGAACTGATTGTTGAGGATTTGTATTCTTCGAGTCCGACAGGGGCTTATTACTTCTCCGGTGGGTTTAATTTGACGGCTGTGGCGGCGCTGGTGGTCGGAGTTCTGCCGGTGATTCCTGGATTCTTGGAGAAGGTAAAGCTTGTGTCTAAAGTTCCTCAATTGTTTACAGTGATTTACGGGAATGCTTGGTTTATTAGCACCTTTATAGCCGGATTTTGCTACTTGGGTCTCTCTGTTTTGTTGAAGCGGCGAAAAGTTTCTAGCTGGCTTGGGCCACAGCTTTGAATTTATTTTTCATTTTTTTCATACCATATTGTATATTTATGTTACTGTATCGAGATCGTCAAGAGTTAGTCGACTAAATCTCAAGACAAGGATCCACCTAACGTCATTGTAGTTGATAGAGGTATAGAGGTCACTCCCATTGTGAGTATACAATACCAGGAATAAGAAAAAATCATCGTGTAATCTTTAATACTGAATTGTCTTCGTAGATAAAATTTGTATTTTGTGCCTCGTTGGATGATTTAGGGTTGTGCCCTAGTTATGATTGGTGTCATCCAATCATTATGTGCGTACTATTTGGAGGATTCTTGACTATCATTTGGCAGTGATAATTAGTAGACACAGAGGTCACTCCCACAGGATTATGGTTATATGTGGACTACGAGATAATCATCGACTAAACTTAAGTAGTGAATGATTTCGTGTGACAAGATTTGTATATGTCATAAAGTTAGGTTATTCACGAGGTCACATGTCACCTATTTGTATATATGCATGATTAGGATCGATAGCAACGTCTACATAACTAGATTACCTGAACCCTGATGATTCAAATCATTGTGATACACTTACAAGAACTAGGTCACATGACACCAATGATTTAGAGATGATCAGGCAAGGTAAATGATATGAACCTAATCATCGAGATAAACTTGGAGGAGTTATATTACATAAATCTCGAGTTAGCTGCAAGGGTGTTTTCAAGTGGTGTGGGTTTGGAATTAAGTGTAAATATTCAAAACACTTTTATCTTTTTAACATAAGTGAGTAAAAAACAACACCAATATAAAGGCTTAGTACACATCACAACAGGTTGAGACAAGAATAGAATGAGACAACCTTAAAAAAAATATCAACTGACACGAACTCTCCGCCGCCGTCTGCCGCTTCTTCACCTTCTCTCTGCTACGCTCCTCTCCGATCATCTTCAAATTAGTTCTCGTATACCTCGCTTCTGGGCTCTGTTTTTTCCTTCCCTTACTGCTAATATAAGTGCTTGGGCCACTTTGGCTTTGAATATCACTGATTTTACTCGCTATGCCAACACTCAAAAGGATCAAATCATTGGCCAATTGGGGCTTCCGGTGTTCATGGGTGCGTTCACTTTCGTCGGCGTTGCTGTCACCTCCTCCACCGGCGTGATTTTTGGGCATGTAATTTCAAACCCAATTGATCTTCTTGGCCATATTGGGGGGTTTTGCCACTAAGATTTTGGCGATTTTTGGGATCATTTTGGCCACTGTCACCACCAATGTCGCCGCCAATGTGGTGGCGCCGGCGAATGCGTTGGTCAATCTCAGCCCTTCTTATTTCACTTTCAACAGAGGGGCACTTCTCACCGCCGTGATTGGCATTTTTTTTCAGCCGTGGAGGCTTCTAAGCTCGAGTGAGAGCTTTGTTTACACTTGGCTTGTTGGGTATTCGGCGGTGTTGGGGCCGATTGGCGGCGTCATGGTGGCGGATTACCATTTCATTCGGAAGAGGGAACTGATAGTTGAGGATTTGTATTCTTCGAATCCGACAGGGGCTTATTACTACTCCGGTGGGTTTAATTTGGCGGCTGTGGCGGCGCTGGTGGTCGGAATTTTGCCGGTGATTCCTGGGTTCTTGGAGAAGGTGGAGATTTTGTCAAATGTTCCTAAAATGTTTAGGGTGATTTACGGGAATGCTTGGTTTATTAGCACCTTTTCGCCGGATTTTTCTATTGGGGTCTCTCCAATTTGTTTAAACGACCAAAAGTTTAAGCCATTTTGAAATTTTAGAATAAATTTTTTACTATATTTTAGTGTAAATCTACATTATTATATTATACATTAAAATTATAAAGTTAATTACGGCTGTCCAAGATGGGCCTAGGCCCATAATCATCCAACATTGAAATGGGCCAATATAGAAACCCAATAAAAATTATAAGGTTAATCACGGCGCGTCCAAGTGGGCCTAGGCCCATAATCATCCAACATTGAAATGTGCCAATATTGAAATTGTCCATGTGGGCCTAGGCCCATAATAATCCAACATTGAAATGGGCCAATATAGAAACCCAATGAAACTGGGCTTCATCCATGGCCTGGATAATCGAAGCAGCCCACATTGACCTCCAATTCAGTGTCCGAACGCGTGTATTAAACTTCAAAAGTCAACCTGATTAAATAAATTATAATAATTGATAGAAAAACCGTGGGCCCACGTTTGACGTGGGAGGTAAAAACGACATCGTTGGCGATGGCTAGCTAAAAGTCAACTGGAGGATGGACCAGGTATAGGGTCAACGGAGATCAGGTCGAAGTCAAGAGCATGAGGCTACACGGGTCAAGCCACCACCGAATCGGAATAAAACAGCCGGACTTGACCCGATCCTGGAAATTTGGCATTTCCTATTTGAACCCCATATTTTCCAACATTTTATCAATAGTAAAAAATTAACGACTTTTGACTTTTTGACTTCTAATATCAACTTTATCGATATACAATAGATTTTTTAAATTATTTTTTAAACGTGATTTTATTGCATGTTACCAAATGAGGTCTATTTTTTTTTTTTTTTTTTTTTTTGTGTTGAAATTATGATTCCTCAATTAATTAAACTATGTTTGGGTCGGTTAATATAACTTCTTAACCAACCGAAAAAAATGTCTCCCGTGCAAATGATTCAAATCAAATAAGGCAAGTTGCTAGATCTTTATTCTATCAAGCGCCTATACCAACAAAGGCGATTTGACTCGGGTTTTCCTTCCAAAGTGAAAGCAACAAAAAGACGACGAAACTTTTTTTTTTTTTTTTTTATTATCGGCCGAATTAATTGATCCATACATTAATTATTTTATTATCTCAAATTATTATTTTTCACATTCCAACAACAAAACACAACAATTTTCCATATACATAATCTAAGTTGAGTAAGTGGAACCATAAACTAGGGTTTGCTTGGTTTTTTCTCTTTTCCAACTTTACCCTTGAGACCCAAAAAAAAAAAAACATATTTAATTCCCTATTCCCATTTTAGCCCTTGACAAAATATGAACACCCTCTTTGCATCTCTCCCATTATTGTACTAATATGTCAATAAATAATTTTCCTAGACTCTAAGAAGTTCTTCCTCTTAGGCTCACGAGATGTAATGTATTCAAGGAAGGTGCCAAAATCAGTGTCTTTGTAACGCCTTGGATTCTCTTCATTCACCAGCTTTGGCCACGGCTTCGTCGTTGACCGAAAAGGAAGGCTATGTAACGAAGCCACTGAAATTCTCAGTTCGTTGGCATTCACCACGACTCTATGTAGAACGCTCTTGTACTTTCCATTACTAAAGATCTGCAACGTTTTTAGGGTTCAGGAATTAGGGTTTGATCAGAAACGAAAGATACGAAACAAACAAACCCTACCTCGAGATGATCGCCAATGTTGACAACAAAGCAATTAGGCAAAGGTTTAACATTGACCCATTTTTGTTGGTGATGAATTTGAAGCCCTTCAACTTGATCTTGAAGGAGGAGTGTGAGGAAGCCATAATCAGAGTGTGGTGGCATTCCTAGGGTTAGCTCTGGCTCAGGACATTGTGGATAACAATTAACTACCATTAGTTGACTTCCATCTTCAAACTCTTTCAATAATTCCTCTTCTTCTTTCTCCATAGCTCCCAAGCTTTCGAGAATTGCTTCGACTAGTATCAGAAACAGGCGTCGGGTTTGCTCGGCGTAGGTCGATGCCGAGTCCTTGAAGGCGGCGGGAGAAGACGGCCAATTGGAGAGAAGCTGGTGTAGATTAGGGTTGCAAGTCAGCTTCAAGAAGTCCCTCCAGTAGAAAACAGTGTCTTTGGTTTGGTTGAAGCTTGTACCATAACGTACGGTCGCATGCATGTCGGATGACATGTATTTGGCTCTTTCCTCATATGGAAGCTCGAAGAATTTTGAGCTAACTTCTCTCATGCTTGATATCACTTCGCTTGAAATTCCATGGTTTATCAACTGCACATGATATCAAATTCGCACCACGAGCGAATAAAAAGATTAAATTTATCATAACTTGTTAATCACGAACGGGTTTTCAGTTCTACGTGAGCTAATAAACTTGATCTGATAGAATAAGTTACTAACTTATGGAACAACTATAAAAGAATCGGCGGTAGTTGTCAAATTATGGCTCACGTTTTGTGTTTATGGATTAAGTTTTATGCTTTAATTAGGAAGATTGTCGGTGGTTCTTAACTTGAGAAGAAAGTTCAGAAAATTAGTTAATGTTTTCTTCACAGTAAATACTTACGAGATGTATGCTATTTTCAAATTGAAAAGCTAAATGCTCAAGGTTTATTCGTTCCAAAAGATCTCTCCTTTCAAGTTTTTCCTTTGTTTTGACATATTTTGATCGTGAGTCAAATCCAACATTTTGTACTAATTCACGTACGAAAATAACAAGAGATTAAATTTATTATAACCCAGAACCCTACCTGAAAGAAGCCATAATCTTCGCAAGCTTTGGAGAGGGAATGGAGGACGTGTCGGCGGTTAGGGCCACAGAGTTGGTCGAAGTCGATGACAGGAAGCTCGACGGCGCCAATCACATTAGGGTTGTCGGATTTGCAATCGGCAGGGCGGTCGGAATTGGGGAGAACATATTTGAGAGGGAGCTTATTCAATCCCTTGTCAGCCAAATTCTTGACACCCTTTTGGTACACTTGAGTTTCTGATACAATGGTATTCTCCATCTCAGCCGCCATTGCCGGAGACATCTTGAAAAGCAACAAAAACTGGAAAAAGGGTTTGCTTAGAAGGGATTTGGTGAGTGTTTAGTGGAGAATTGGAGGCAAAAGCTTCATCTATATATATATATATATAGAAAAGGGTAGTTTTGGGAAACCGGAAATGGTATTGGGAAGGGAAGAAGTGGGTTGTAAAACCGTTGACAAAATCCAGTCAGAGACGCAGAAGCTAGAGGGAATGGTAGGGACAAGAAACTGACGCCACAGCCGCTGAAAAATAGCTTCATTCATGGAGCCTAATACTTTGTCCTAATGGAATAACGCGGCTGACTTTTTCCGGCCCCTAAGACAAACCTAGCTTAGGCCCCACCCTTTTGTTCTCCTATTGTCCTCGCCCGGTCGACATAAACGTTCCAACTTTTAATTTGAACGTTGGTCCGACATACTGACTGTTGGGAGGGAGTCTTACATTAAGAATTAATGGGATGATCATGAATTTATAAGTAACGAATCCATCTCTATTGGTATGAGACATTTCGTGGAAACAAAAAACAAAGTTACGAGAGCTTATGTTCAAAGTAGACAGTATCATATCATTGTGAAGATTCGTGACTCCTAACATTGACGTGTTAAGTCATAGATATCAGTTTTTTTGTATAATATAATATTACAAGTAGAAGATTCAACATTAGACTGGTAGAAGAGTATGCTAAGGACCAGCTAATTAATATCTTTATTTGGAAAGAAAGACGGAGAATCTTTGAGTACTGGGGTTAGCAAGTCTGATGGGAGTCCAGTCCTCTTTTGATGGGACCAGACTCCAACTTGTTTCTTCGAGAATAATTTATAATATGAATCAATTAGGGTTCGTAACTCGAAATTATTGAAGGATACATGATCACTTCGTTCAATGATGGATAGACTTTAGTTGAATCTATCTCGAACCTCCTATTTTTCTCCCCTTTTTGCAGTCCGTTTCAATGTATTGAATTGAAACGTCAAGATAGGTCCCAATGTCAACATCTCCATTTTGTTTTACATTGAGTTTTTCTTTCTCCTATCATGTGTTCTTGTTATCTTCTTCCTTTTGATATCTATAATTGCATCAAATAGGTCACGGGTTTTTAAATTATGATATCAATCAAATCATGTGCCAATTTCTCTTATTCGTACTATGAATATTACCCTCTCAAACCTTCATGAAAATTACATAAACTAATGGGTAAGATTAAAATTTTTCTAACTGAATTTCGTTCACGTTTCTTTATCGATTACTATTAAAGTCCCAAGAGCTGTTACTCAAATTAGACAATATCATATTAATATAGAGGGTCGTGGTTCTTAACGTGATATTAGAGTCATGTCAATAGAATCCTCAAATGTTGAGTCTTGAAGGTATACTCTAGCAAAGGGCGTACTTTGTTCGAGAGAGTCGGAGCCTCGATTCAGGGGAGACTGTTCGAGGGCTCCAAAGAAATAGTCTCGAGAGAGACTCTATGGTGTACTTCGTTCGAGGAGATAATTGTGAGAAATAGTCCCATATTGACGTCTCATAGGCTTTCTAGGAAAACCGAAAACAATTATGGAAGGTCGTGGTTCATAACATATCCTACTTTATCTATCAATTTATAGTTCGATACTCATCCAAATCATAAGATAACTTAAAAAAACGAAAAATTTCCTTAAAAAAAAACTACAAAAAGAGAGATTGCATTAATAAAATTATTAACATTTTATAACGTGCAAGTAATGTTAGTTTTTACATTAAAAAGAAATAACTAAAATTAAAAAGTCAAAGAGTTGACCTAAAAAATCATAAACCAAAATAGCTACGTACTAGATTATAATAAAAATAATTAAGTATGATTTAATACGTAGCATGCAAACTTTAGGATATAAAATATAAATGAATTAATCTATATAAAATAAAAAATGTCACTTTAATTAATTAATTATTTATTTATTTATGTCACTCAGATGATGCCAATAATGTAACCTAATTTAATTTGATATAAGTCCCATCACCCTCAAATTGCTTGTTTTCTTTTCTTTTTATGCTTTTTTTTTTTATTCCTATTTACTATTTTAGTTATTATTTGTTTGTTTTTTTGCTTCTTTGTTCATTGAATTTGCACTATTTTAGCATTTATTCTTTGCTTTAATACTTTATATTATAATTCTATAAAGTTAAAAGTTATCATGATTTGTGTAACTAAAATTATTATATATTAAAATGGATTTAATTAATATTAAGTTGATGATGATTTAACACGGTTTTGAGGATGGTGGAGCACAAAGTTTCGAACTAATTCCATTTTTAATTAATATTATTACATATTGAACTTGGTCAATTAAAATTTAGTCATTTTTTTAATGTCATGTGTAATAAAATATTTTGTTTTTAATTATGAGCTTAGTTCCACCCATTAATTTTAATCTTTGATAATTATTTTATTTGTTAGTTTTATATTTTATGAAATTTGTGCAATTTTTTATTATGATTTTTATTCTTCCAAATATTTAAATTTTTAGTCATTTTTTTATTAGAAAAATTTCCTTATTCGGGTGCCAAACAGGAAAAGAGAGGTTATGAACCAATAAAAAGCTAAGGTAAAGCTTTGGAGTCGACCCATTGGTTGGGAGGAACCAACGAAAAGTTAGGGTAGAGATTTGGAGCTGACCCATTGGTTAGAAGGAACTTACGAAAAACTAGGGTAGAGTCTCGAAGCTGGCCCGAGCGAAGATCTAATGATGTGATTAGTTTTGATGGAATTAGATGGTTGATTTGTTCATAGTCAGTCTTACTATGGGCATGTGCTCGTGATTGGTGATATTCTCATCCCTAGTTTAGTTCTTTTTTGACCTAATTCGAAAACTAATAAACGAAAGCCCTAAATAGGTCGTATAAATATCATTCTTTAACTTTAGACTTACTTAAATTCTATGTGCTAGCGTAAGCATTAGAGTCGATTTTTCTCTTTTATTTTAATGTTATCGTCGTGTTAAGGTCCATTTTCCCTATTATTTAATATTTTAAATTTAGAAACATTGGGCCTATACTATGGACTAATTTTCTATTGGGCCTATACTATGGACCAATTTTCTATTGGGCCCTTAACTAGGCCTTAACTTTTGGGCCTGTCATAAACCGTCATTTAAGGATTATTGGAGGGCATTTTTGACATTCATGTAAAAATTATGTAAGGCTTGCAAAATAAGAATTAATATTAATAGTATAAATAAAATAAGAATTATTCACTAATTTTTTTCTTAATATTACATAGTGTGTCAATTAATTATTAATTAGGTTAGATTTGATGAATTTTTTTTTTTTATATATATACATAATTTATTTTCTTTAAAAATGAGGTTTTTTTCCTTAGTGATAATTGTTCGAAAATAGTCCAGCATTGTTTAATAAATATTGTCCATTAATTACGCATAATGGAAAATTAAGAGGACCGGTCATAACCACGTGGCCAATGGGTAAAAATATGTGGTCCTCTTAATAAATAAATTTCCATTCAAAGGAAAATAATTTTTTTTGGCTGCCAACAAAAATTCCATAAACTTTATATCAATAATACTAACTTAAAAAAATAAAATAATAAATATAGGTTTTTAAAATACCGTAAACTTAAAAAAAAATCATTAATATCTTTTAATTTTTTAATTAAAATATTTAAACGCAATTTTAAATATTTCTAATTAATTATTAAATAAAAAAACTAAATCTAAAATTCAAAGATATATATGAATTTGGTTAAATTGGTTTTTTTTTAGAAAATAGGATTCATAACAAGAAGGGTATACATCAGTGATGTCATCTTATGTCTAACTCAATCATCTTAACTTGTTCAGATACATTTATTGGGAATTCACCCATGTGTCGATCATCCCAACGGAATATCTCGAATATCCATCCATCTGAATTTTCATTGGGCATTTGACTCTTCTGTGTCCATACGAAACCATTATGTCTAACTCGATCATCTTGACTTGTTCAAACACATCTATTGGGAACTGATCCATGTGTCAATCATCTCAACGGAGCATCTCGAACATCCATCCATCTGAATTCTCATTGGGCATTTGGCTCTTATGTGTCCATACTAGACCATTATGTCTAACTCGATCATCTTGACTTGTTTAGACACATCTATTGGAAACTGACCCATGTGTCGATCATCTCAACGGAGCATCTCGAACATCCATCCATCTGAATTCTCATTGGGCATTTGACTCTTCCGTGTCCATACTAGACCATTCTCGGCATCTCCCGATAGCAGACATACCCGATCCAACTCAACTCAAATTTCAATTTTATAAAATTTTAGTCATTAATCTAATATTTAACTCTAATTTTTTTAAAAATAACCTCAAAGCCAACTCAATTTACTCTGAAGATTAAATTATTTTTGATAACATATGTTAATGATGAGTGATTCGTATGAGATTTTAATTATTAATGTTTATGAATTTTTTAAATAATTGAAAAAATAACCGGAGTTGGGTTGAACAGTGAACTCAGATTGGATCACTAATCAACTAATCCAAAATGTTAGACAAATTTTAACCAACACAACGCGGCTAAGTGTACACCTCTGGTTAAGAACTTGATGGCTAGGTTTTTGTTCTCTTCCCAAAACGGACGTGTGGTCCTTATAACTCACCAATCTTCCACATCCTGATAAAGCCTAGTACCGTCGTCGTCAATCTCAAAATCAAAATGGTGGTCGGAAAGGAAAATCCGCCGATGGAGAAAGAATCCGCCAACACCGTTGCCGGAAGCGAGAGTCATAAAAGAGCGAGGCTAGCCATACTAGAGCTCGCGAACATGATCAGCGTTCCGATGTCCCTCAATGCCGTCGTCCGTCTCAACATCGCCGACGCTATCTGGCAAGGAGGTTCCAATTTTCCGCTCTCCGCTTCTGAGATCCTCGCACGCGTGGTTCCATCCGGTGGCGACGCCGATAATCTCGAGCGAATCCTCCGTATGCTCACTAGCTACGGCGTTTTCGAAGAGCATCTCAACCCTAACTCGTCGGACCGCCGTTATTCCCTCACCGACGTAGGAAAAACTCTGGTCACCGATTCCGATGGCCTCTCTTACGCGTCGTACGTGCTTCAGCATCATCAGGTCCGTGATTGTTGCGTATTTCAGATTTCTGTTACAACAGATTAGTTTCGATCCTTTGGCCGTTCTGATTCTTAATTTCTAATTTCTGTACCGTGTACAGGACGCGCTTATGAGAGCGTGGCCAAGAGTGCACGAGGCTGCGATTGACGCTAGTACGGAGCCGTTTGTCAGAGCTAATGGCGAAGCAGCGTACAGTTACTACGGGAAGAATGAGGAAATGAACTTGTTAATGCAGAGAGCGATGGCCGGCGTATCAGTGCCGTTCATGAAGGCTGTATTGGACGGCTACGATGGCTTCGGAGGCGTGGAGAAATTGGTCGACGTCGGCGGCAGCGCCGGTGATTGCTTGAGGATGATCTTACAGAAATATCCTCACATTAAGGAAGGAATCAATTTCGATCTGCCGGAAGTGGTGGCTAGGGCTCCCAGCATCCCCGGTGAGCATTTTTGTGATTAATTAACGTCTATAGCTGTGATTATGGAGCTTCATTTTTAATTAATTAACATACTTAGTTGTAATTATCATTACTAAATTAATTAACGTATTTTAATTATTTATTATTCGTGGTTTAAATTAAAAAAAAAAATAGCAATTTTTATTTTAATGGCGATGTATGTAGCGAAAAACTGAGTAGCTGTATGCTAAACTGACAGGGGTGACTCACGTTGGAGGCGACATGTTCAAGTCCGTCCCCACCGGTGACGCTATTTTCATGAAGGTACGTGTAGCTTTTGCCTTTTTATTTTCTGTAAAAACCCTACGGATTTTAATTTCCATTTCTCGCACGTGACACTGGGCCCTCCCAGTCTCTCAGCTACCTACTAGAACAATAAATAATTTTGCCTCTTAAAAAATACAAATTAGTATTTATATATTTGTTACAAAATAAAATTTAAAGACTGAATTATTAAATTTCATAAAAGTTTAAGAGCCAATAATATTTGTTGACAAAAAAAATGTTTTTAAACCTACTCTAAATGAAAATAATATTTATATAATTGAAAAATAACTATAAAAATCCAATATTGATAGAAGAAAATATGTATTCTAATTTATCAATTTAATTGAGTAACATAATAATATTAAAAAATTTGTAGGTTAAAATATTACTTTAGTTGCCTCATTTTAAGTTCATGTGTAAAATTTAAAATGATATATTATTATTTTATTATTAAAATTTTAATTTATTTTCTATGAATTTTAAAAATATGTTTTCTTGTTTTTTTTTTTTTTTTGCATGATTATTATTATCATTTAATCAATTTTGATCTGACCAATTAAATTTAAGATTATGAAGAAAAAAAAGTGAAAACTAAATGAAAAATGCAAATACCAAATCTGTATTATTCAAAGCAAAATAGGTATGGACTTTGTCGGTAGGAGTTTTTTTCTTTTTGGAAATAAAAAATATTTTTAAAAAAATGGACAAAGAAGGAGAAGAAAATGGTGTAAACTGACATATTTATGTTTTCTTAAAAGAAATGAAATATATTATAAATAAATGACACAAAATAAACACAGTTTTCTTTTGAAATTGGATTGAAGAGCTTTAATTGTGAAGTTTTGGGCAGTGGGTTCTGTCAACATGGACGGATGATGAATGCAAGATGATATTGGAGAACTGCTGCAAGTCTCTCCCGGCGGGAGGGAAACTGATCGCCTGCGAGCCGACGGTGCCTGAGAAGACGGACGACAGCCACCGGACACGTGCCCTCTTGGCCAACGACGTATTCATCATGACCATTTACAGTGCCAAAAGCAAGCAGAGGACTGAGGATCAGTTCCGGCAGCTGGGCCTCTCCGTCGGCTTCTCCGCCCTGCGCTCATTCCACGTGGATTACTTCTATTGTGTGTTGGAATTCGAGAAGTGAAGGTTTGGATGTTATTGGATTGTTTTGGATGTTATTGGATTGTTTTGAATGAGATTGCAGAGAGATTTAAGATTGGGCTATTTACAATTGCCAAATATTTTGATTAGTATTCAAACAATGGGTGTAGTGGAAGATTGGTTGGGTTGGGTGGAGCAACCTAACCCCCCTCACACACTCTCTGATTTTCTGTCGTCTTCCTCATTGTGGGTTCCAGCCATGGCCCTCCCCTTCCCACCAGTATTCACCCATCCCCATTCTAATGATATCTTACCCACATTTCCATTTTCTCATCTTTTGCATTTGTTATTTTTATTTGTGATTTTTTTCCATATTAATATCCAAATGAGTTTTTTTTTTTTTTTTGGTTGCTGAGGATGGAGGATTACTGGGAGTGAATCCCCGTTCGTTAATTTAATGGGAGATCCTGGGTTTGTGAGTGAAGAATACTATCTCCATTGGTACGAGACCTTTTGGGGAAGCCCAAAGCCATTGGTTAATTTAGTGGGAGATCATGAGTTTATAAGTGAGTAATACTATACACCTTTTGAGGAGATGTTTATAAGTGAAGAATACTACAGGCCTTTTGGGGAAATTCAAAGCAAAGTCACGAGAGCTTATGCTCAAAATGGACAATATCATATGGGTTTATTAGTGAGGAATACTATAGACCGGGAAGCTCAAAGCAAAACCATGAGAGTTTATACTTAAAGTGGACAATATAATCGTGATTTCTAACATGGGTTACTTTTGTCACATCCATACTAAGATAAGCTAACTTAATCTAACATTTTTTTTCTTTTACTTGTTATTTTTTACGGTCTTGTTTATATCGAGACAGCTAAATCAATATACATGATTTTTTGTTTTTATTTTTATTTTTAAATTTAAGTATAAAAAATCATTAAAAAAATTTGATTTCCATTTGATCCATAGGCTTCAAAATATTAGGCATTCACTTATTAATTGAGTTTAGTTTCAATTTGGTCGTAAATTTTAAAATATTACCTTCTTATTTATGAGTTTTGAGTTTAATTTTAAAGAAATAAATTCCAAGAGTAAAAAGTTGACTATTTTTCAATAAAATAAATACAAAAAAAAAGGAAAAAAAAAAAGAAAATGGTTATTTGTTGCGTTTTATTCTGAATATATTCACGTGATTTCCATAAATTTATTACGACTTATAATTATTTATTTATTTATTTAAAATGGAGAGTCGGTTTCAATTCGGTGCACCCGAATAAACGCCAATGGCCTATTCACCCACTCTCGTAGGACCCAACTTTTCAAATATCATCCAGCCAATAGAACAGCGCCACGTGTAAGAATTATTCAGCGTGTCTTACAAGCACCACGTGTCAAGTAGTGTGAGCGAGTTCTGAAGTTGTGTATTCGCAACCGTTTAGGAGCGGAAATACTATATTTAAGAGAGAAGGAAAAAAAAAAAAAAAAAAACGGATTTCGGCTGTTTTCGAGATATTTGGTAAATGGTAATGGCTTCTTCACTGTATCGTCTTCTTCACCAACTATAAATTCCATATCTAATTCTCTCTCTTGCTTTTGGGATTCGCACATGAAAACGCTTTAGCGATTGTGGAAAATAATGTAACACCCTCGCAACAATGACCAGCTAGCGAACGCTCGCTTTGTCTCTTTCTCTCTCTAATCTCTATCGGCTCTCTCTCTTCTTGTCTGTTGTCTTGTAGTCATAGTTTTTATCATACTTTTTTCATTTTCTTTCTCTTCTTGGTAATGACGATGACGGTGAAAATGGGGTAGGGATTGGAGGAGTTTCTGCGCCTGATTTGATTGAACAATTGGGTGGAAGAGAGAGAGAGAGAGAGAGAGAGAGGGGAAAAATGTTCAGGTTGCACAGGAACCGACAGGCGAAATCAGGGGAGAAAATTGATTTCAAGTTCTCCAACTTCAAGGCACTCCAGGTACACGTTTTAATGCTCCCTGTTTTGTTCTGATTGCATTTAGTGAAGCGTATTGAGTTTGTTTTGAATTCCCCTAATTTTTATGGGATTTGGGGATTTGATCGAGTGTGATTTGGGATCCTTGTTCTGGTAATGGTTAATGGTGTTAGATGGAGACTGTTGTGATTGATTAGAGGAATAAAATGAGAATTCCGTAGAAAGATTTCTGGGTTAATGATAACGATGTAGTCACTGAATCAATACTGTCTGTGATCTGGATGAACAGTAAATGGGAGTTACTTATGTGGTCAACGTTATTAATTCTTCTTTATTGCTGTCTTGGAACGTAGCTCGGGAATTGGGTTGTCATTTTGGTGATAACTGATATAAGTTGACTCGGTCATGGAGATATCACTCACTGCTGACTGCTCTTTAATTCATCCTTTTTGCGGCTTGTATGATCATCACAGGTACCTAAAGGTTGGGACAAGCTATTTATATCTGTCGTCTCAGAGCAAACTGGGAAGACAATTGTCAGGTCGAGCAAAGCATCTGTTCGTAATGGAGGTTGCCAATGGACTGAATCTCTATCAGAATCCATTTGGGTTTCACAAGATGAAATTTCAAAGGAGTTTGAAGATTGTAATTTCAAGCTTGTTGTGGCCATGGTATTGCCTGACCTTTGTTGTTTTCGTAACAATCTTTTGTTTCAACTTTAGCTGCTATTCTGTAATTTCAAGCATTTAAATTGAATCTACAATCACAGGGATCAGCAAGATCTAATATTCTTGGTGAGGCTATGGTCAACATGACAAATTACATAGATTCTAAATCTTCTTCTGCTGTCTCACTTCCATTGAAAAAGTGCAATCATGGGACTAATTTACAAGTAAGCTCCAGAATTTGAACATTCATACAGGATGTAAACATTCGTGAAATCAATACTGGGAATCAAATTTTACGATTCATTCTCAGTATAGAACTAATAATATCTGAAGCTACTGGTCATATTCCACAATTTTCCGTCTTGTTTGCAGGTAAAAATCCAGTGCCTAACTCCAATTACAAAAGTGAGGAGGTCTGTATGATGGGATGGCTTTGTTCATTGTTGTTGATACTGGATTATATGTGTAGCCTTTAAGATTCGTGAACAATTTTCAGGAGTGGAGAATTGAAACAGACAAATTCTTCAAAAGAAGACTCGAAGAAAGAAGGTCATGACTCAGATAGCTGCTCAGATATTACGGATAGCCAATTGTCGAGGAGTATTGGATCTTCCTCTGGTGCAGATTTATACTCTAGCTTACACTCCGGAGAAGGTAGCAGCAAGGTAAGATCGTATTTGCCATCACAATTTTTCTATCATCATGTTTGGTCCCCCTACTATGTTGAGCTCTGTTGCTTGTTTAATTGAGTTTCTGATAATATTTGGCTTTAATCATGGTTTTAGGTTACCATTTTCATTCTTGAGATGTTGATTTTGGATTACCATGTTCCTCATCTAGACCATGGTACCATGCAGATTCATTAATTGATCAACATATTTTTCGAACATTTCACAAAATTCACCTCGCTAATTTTATTTTATTAGTTAGATTATGTAACAGCCCAAGCCCAAACCTACTGCAAGCAGATATTGTCCTCTTTATACTTTCGCTTCCAAGCTTTCTCTCAAGGTTTTTAAAATGAGTCTATTAGGAGATGTTTCCTGTCCTTGTAACAAATGATTCGTTCTACTATATTATAACTAACATATTTATATATTTTTGTATCTGTTTGTAGGAAGCAAGCTTCTCTGCTTCCTATTCACAGCTGAGCAATGATTCATCTGAGGTTTACGAATCCGTAGAAAATGACGCTGCAAAAAACAATTATAGTGATATGCGAAGACAAGACTCTGCGAGCTCACAGAATAGTTTATCACCTAATTCTGTAATTACTGGTTCAGGTAATCATTCTCAATTTTTTTCTCAAGATTTTGCAATATCATCTTCAATAATGTCTCATCTTTCATGTTAAAACTTTTTGGAAGCAGCGGAAGCAACGACTGTTCTGGAACTTCGTGCTGAAGCTAAGTTGTGGGAGAAAAATGCCCACAAACTGATGGCTGATCTTGATCAGTTGAAGAAAGAGTTTTCAGATCAATCCCAACACCAGGAAAGTTTAAATTCTGCACTTTCAGCAGCAAATGCAGAATGTGATGGTTTGAGAAAAGAACTTGAGCAACTGAAACTGGTGACTGAGAACTCAACACAGAGACAAACAATCATTGAGGATTTGTCATATCAAAATAATGAACCACTCATCCTAAACGAATTGAAAGATGAACTGAAGTTCCTGAAAGAAACTAATGCTGATTTAGCCGAGCAGCTAAAGAGAAGCCAAGAATCCAATATTGAGCTTGTGTCCGTCCTTCAGGAGCTAGAAGAAACTACCGAAAAGCAGAGATTGGAGATAGAGGAACTTTTGGCACAACACCGAAAAGATAATGATATCGAAAATATTATTCAAGAAAACAAGGAATTGATGATTCAGTTAGAGCATGTGAAAGAATCAGAGAAGAATCTTCAATTGAAGGTAGAGCTACTAGAGAGAAACTTGGAGGAAACAAATTTTGATTTAGAGAAATGCAAGGTCTCAAACGAACGATTCCCTCAGGATATAGACAAGGAATCCGATGGTACGCTACATTCTGAGGAGGAAATACGGTCCTTACAATCTGTAAACACAAATCTAGTGAAGGAAATTGAAATGTTGAAGGAAAAAGTGCAGGAGCTAGAAAAGGACTGTAATGAGTTGACGGATGAGAACATAGATCTCTTGTACAAGCTTAAGCAAGCAAATAACGATGCTAAGGGAGGAGGTTTGCCTTTTAACTCCTCAGGTGGTAAGCCTTTATCTAATTCCTTTGTTAATTTTGGATTCGATACAATGAAACACGAACATTCTACACAAAATCTAGAGGAAAGTCCTGAAGGGATTGAGAATAACGATAGTTCATTCAATAAAAAGCTAGAGAGTGCGAAATTTGAACTGGAAGTCAAAGTTGAAGAGCTCAGTAGGGAATTGACTGAGAAACAGCTGGAGATTGAAAAACTTGAGTCCAGCATTTTGTCCAAAGAAGATGAGATTAAGATCCTCGGAGATTTGCATACTGAATTGCAAGCTAAGTATGCAAATCTTCAAAAAGAAAAACATGAGATCGAGGAACAGATGGAAGTCATACTTGGAGAAAGCGATATCAGCTTTAAATGCATAAATGATTTGCGAAATGAAGTAAAGGAGCTTAGAAACAGTGTGGATTTGCATGACTCTGTAAAAATTAAATGTTCAGAGCTTGAATGTGAAAAACGAGAATTTGAACTTCGTGTATCTCAGATGGAACAAGAACGCATACAGTTGTCAGAACGCATATCTGTTTTGGAATCTCAACTAAAATATATGACAGACGAGAAGGAGTCGGTTTGCCTCGAGTTAGAGAACTCTAAGTCTCTTGCTGTGGGTCTCCAAGATGAAGTTGATAGACTGAGACTCGAGATAGAGAAGGGAAGTGTTGATTTGAAACAAATGTTGAATGATGTGCAAAACCAGTGTGCAGAGGCTCAAGATCAATGTGAGTACCTGCAAAGAGAAAAAGATTTGCTTCAGAAATCAAATGGAGAGCTGAAGAAAAAGAATTTTGAGTTACATGAGCGTTATTTACGTTTGGAATCGAAATTGAAGGAGTCACTTGAAAGGTCTGCTCATTATTCCAAAAAAGTTGATGATTTGGAGCAGTATCTCTCTCTTGGATTGGAGGATTTCGCCTCAAAAGAAAGATTACTATCTTCGGAACTAAGTTCAATCGTTGAAGACAACATAAAATACAAAGAGAAATTTGCCACGTTTGAAAGCTTGTACAATGAGACATATTTAGAGAAGGCAACTGAAGCTCAAGAACTTCAAGGGGCAGTCGTGCACCTGACCAAGCAACTTTCATCTATGAAGAATGATCTCAACATCATGCAAATGGAATCTGATGAAAAGTTAACAGCTTTGATCAATGAGCTTTCCGTGTCAAAACAAAGCCAAGGAACACTGATAGCCGACCATGAAAAGTTACTGAAGCAGTTGGAAAATTACAAATCACTCGAAGTCAAACTAAAGAACTCTGTCAATGATCTTGAATTAAAGCTTTCTGTGTCTGAAAAAGAACGAAAGCAGCATGAGGAAGAACTAACTAACTTAAAGGTAAAAATGGCACATTTTCAGGATGAGGTTTCTGAATCGAGGAACAAGCTCGAACAAAAGATTATCGATGAATTAGAGGAGAGCAAACAGAGCGAAGTTGCCTTAAAAGAAAATGTTATGAGAATAGGGAGTGAATCAGTAGTGAAAGAGGCATCATTTACTGGGAATGACGATTTAAGCAATGAGCTCTACCAGATTAAGAGAGTAAACAGTAAGTACCAACAGAAACCGAAAATACTGGATGAGAAAGATGAGTGCCTAAAAAGATGCCAATCCCTTGAAGCAGAACTGAGACAATTAAAGGAGGAAAAACGGATCCAGCGGGAGTCTAGCAGTGTAAAGGTTCATGGTCTTTCCAAAACCAACGGCAAAAACACGAAGCTTCTAATAGTCAGTCTCTTTTACTATTCATTTAGATGTTGATTTTGACTTCCAAACTGCTTAAAAGAATTCTGAGTGCTAATTGTTTGAATATAACAGAATGATGCGGTAAAGACTGTTGGTCAGAATCATAGTGGCAAGAAGAAGCCTGCTTCAAAGACCAGCCAATCACATGAACAAGTGAAAGATCGTAAGGACCTTAACAGCAATCAATCTCATTCTCAAGTTAAGGTAGAAAATGCTGGCTTTTTAATCTGTCCCGATATAGTTGACAAGGATGCCTTTGTAACTTGTTAATTTCTTGTCCCTATAGGATGATAGTGAATATGATATTCCTGAAGCTGAATCTGTTTCAAGAATTCAGTTGCTCGAAAAGGAACTTGCTGAGGCTTTGGAAGCAAACAAGAAATATGAAGATCAGCTGAGCAGGTAGGTTCATATTTGTTACATAACAACAAAAACTGTTTTACTTAAGCGAGTGGAATCTACTAAATTATTCATGATTGGCTGATCATCAGGTCTAGCATATGATGAGCCAAAACTGTATAAGAAATTTATGGCTATCCTATAGTACTTTCGACTGAAGTTTCACATAAGCCTGGAAAACAAATTTGCCTCCGTTCACTTTCAAATGCCGTACACGTTATTCATTGTACAAGGACCTTAATTTTCATAGCTTTATATGTCTCCCTCAATCTGAATTTTCCCATATCTCTTCGCACTATTTTCAGGCTTGTTTCAGACAATCAAAAAAACAAAGAAAATTCTCCCATATCATCAGTTGAAGGTGATGCAGTGGCAAAGGAAGGATACGAAAGCATAAACTCAGTTCTCGAGGCAGAGTTAAGAGACATTCGTGAGCGGTACTTCCACATCAGCCTGAAGTACGCTGAAGTCGAGCAACAGCGTGAGGAACTTGTTATGAAGCTGAAAGCAACCAAGAGTGGGGGAAGGAGATGGTTCTCATGAAAGTCCAAAAAGTGCATGTTTTCTCTTTACTTTGTAAATGCACACCAGACTCGGAGGCTTCTCTGAAGCCATTTTCAGTTCTCAAATCATGATTTCAATCAAGACTCGCGATTGAATCCTGCTGGAACACTGGTCTTAGTCTTAGGCTAACAGCAAGAGATTACTAACATGGAAGAGTGCATGGTTGTTTGAGAAGGGAGAGACGGAGAGTGTGATGATGACCAACCTGAAGTTGAAGAAATCAGACAGCTCTGCTCCGATTGTTTCAAACAAGTTATTTTGTATAAAGTAAGGCAATAATTTGAAACATACCAAATTCTAATTGTATTTTTGACTACCATGCCCCTATCTTTTTCGA
This sequence comes from Cucurbita moschata, assembly GCF_002738365.1. NCBI lineage: Eukaryota > Viridiplantae > Streptophyta > Magnoliopsida > Cucurbitales > Cucurbitaceae > Cucurbita > Cucurbita moschata. The sequence goes on from NW_019268517.1 coordinate 9,279,220, forward strand.
AGAGCCATACATGACTACTCAACTCTCCTGAGTCGTTGCCTTTTCTAGATTTTCCCCTCATATAATAGTCTGCATAGTGGTGATGGCGTGATTCATGTTGGAATTTGGAGAGAGAAATAAGATGTAAAACAGATTTGCATACTTCACTTGGAATCGAGTAATATATTCTTCTGTTGCTTCCTCAGGTATCCATTTGTCTTGCTAACCTCAGCAACTCTAACCAGTGATGACCGCAGCCTTCTCCAAGTGCCAGGCATTACGCCATAGAAACTGAAAATGAACTTTCAGGACAAACTACTATGTTACTCTAACAGTCTAAGCCCACTGCTCACCCACTGCTCACCGTTTTTGTTTTTTTTAGGCTTTTCCTTCCAGGTTTCCCCTTATGGTTTTAAAACGTATCTGCTAGGGAGAGATTTTTACGCCTTTATAAAGAATGTTTCATTCTACTCCCCTTATCCACTTAGATCTTTAGAAGAGCCATGAACAGTACACTCTTGAAGTGACACAAGCCACTGAAATGATTCAGTTGATTTAATGTATATGGTGCATACTTGATCATTTTGCTGAAAATAATGTGAAATTTGGCAGGTTTGTAGGAACACCTCAGTTGGTAGGAGGAGCAAAAGCCTAATGAAGGCGTTGAGAGGAAAATGCAATCCCGAAAAGGAGCAAAAGAAGGTGGTGTGGTCACACTTGGAACAGATTAAGAATGTGGTAAGAGTATATCCCCTGGAAGATGCTGAATTTGTTCGTGCTGCCTCCATTTATCACTGTTTTTTTCTTCTTCATGTCCTGCTTTCTGCTCACGTTTCCTTTTTAACAAAAGAAAGTGGCCGCACACCGCTCTTGGTGTCACGTCAGTCTCTTGATTCCCTTTCTTCCCTGCCCTGCAAAGCTTCTATAACAACGAGTGCAGCTTCTTTATCAAACCCTCTTTACAACTGCACCCAACCCCACCACCAATTTCTCTCATGCCCCTCTCTGCGGCCACCCTAGCGGTGGCCAGCGGCGGTGGAGCTTCCATTTCAGGTGGAGATTGTGTGAAGTTTACTGTATTGTTTTTCCCCCATGCTCAACTAGTTGAGTCGTGGTAGTGAAAGAGGAGATGATATAAAGGTTTCTTGAAAGTTTGTGTGTCTTCTTCAGTGGGGCCAGAGGAGATGTTTATGACTTCCTCTGTAAAGGGCAACTCCCATCCTTTGGCATTCTCCAAATTCCCAGAAATATCTCACTGTTCTTCGCTTCTCCTGATGTGGGCATCGAGGAAGTTCTGAACTTTTCGATTCAGTGACTCGGATTATGCACTATTGTTTTACTCTTGCTTTGCTTTGCTTTCTGATAATGCATCACTTGGTGGTTGCTTATATATGGCTATGGGTATGGCTATGGGTATGGCTATGGCATGCCCTCAGCCCCCCTGAGTTTTAAGAATGCATTGTACTTTTCTCTCATGTCTCAGTGAGTGATTTGAAATCTCTCTTTCTCTTTGGGTTGTTGGAATTTTGAGATGAATAGTTTGATTATAAGCTTCTTGGTTCATTTTGCAGAAGCTCCTTGGTTTCAGTTTTTTTTTTTTTTTTTTTTTTTTTTTTTTTTTTTTATAAAAAAAAAAATACTCTTTTTGCTTTTTTGTTTTAAATTTGAATTTAGTTTGTATTAGTTCCTGGGATTTTAAATTTTACATTTTTGGTTTTTGAAATTTAAATTTAATTTTTATTTGAAAGTTTCAAAAAAAGAAAAATGTTACTAAATATTTCACTCTTAACACACAAATAATATACTAACAAATTTTTAAAATTAAAAAAAAATGTCGAGATTGAAATAAAATAGTTTGTAACCCACATATGATTTATACACTGCCAGCCAAATCAATTAAGACACATCATAATTTCTACTCCAAAAGTACAAAATTGATTTATATATTTAAGTATAACTAAAATTAGTAATAAAATCATTCCTGCATAAGCACTATTTTATGAAGAAAAAAAAAAGACAAATTCCCGATGCTTCTGTAGTCCGAGTCGAGTTGACTCAACTAGATAATCTCAACCGAGGAATAGATGATAGAGAGCAGTTTGAGACACGTGGGCCAGTCAGCTCTAGATGCTTCTGTAGTTAGAATCGAGTTGACTCAATTAGATAATCACAACCGAGGAATAGATGATAGAGAGTAGTTTGGAACATGTGAGCCAGTAAGCTCTAGATGTTTCTCACGATTACGATCGATCTGGTTCAACTCTATATCGTGAAAGTGAAACCAATAATTTCTTTCATTAACATACGATCATGGTCGATCGGGGTTCCAAGAAAGTCGTTCATGTTTTACTTGGTTCGGCTCAGAAGTATCATGAACCGGGTTCACATTGGAGTAATAAAGGTTCGTCTTAGGAAATGGAGAGAGTGGGCCGGCCCAGGGCTGTGACGACGACGTATTGGTCCATTATTTTCCCCTTGGAGTCCGTATAACATAAAATTGCGTAATTACAAATTCTGCCCCATCTGCCCTTTCTGCCCGTCTCTGTGCAGGCCTCCATCTTTATCCTTCCTTCTCCATTGTTTCACTCTCACACTGCGTTGGTTCGTCTTCAATTTCCATAGATGCTTCTTCATACTCCTTCTCTATTCCCTCCTTCACTTTCCATTAACCACACCTCATCAAAACCCTAACTTCAGTTTCTTCCGATCTCTCTCTCTTTCTCCATGTCTGCTCTTGCCGGTACTTGCGATCCGCTGCTACATTCGCTGTTCAGGAGGTTGCTTTTCGAATTCTAGAAGTTAGAGGTTCGTAATTTTTGTCGATTTCTAGTTTGAGGACTGATTATCATTAGGTATGAAGCGGGAGTTAGCTTTTGCTTTGGAGGTTCAGTCTCAGCTTGAGGAGACTCTTGGGCATACTCGTAGTGAGACTCTAGTTGAGGCGAGGTCGAGTAGTTATTTAGATGAAGCTGCTAGAAGTGGTGGCTGTAAGAGATTTAAAGGCTGTGTTGTGAATGGTTTGATTGTGTATACGAGGGTAAGGAGGTCTCAGATCAATGTGTACAGCGGGCTGGATAATCAAATTAGAAACAATTGTAATAGTGCGGTGAAGATTGAAATTCCTGGAAGCTTGGAAATTGGGAAGGGTAGTAGGACTGAGGAGGTTCAAATTAAGACTATAGGCTTAGATAAATCAAATTGCAATCCTGTGAGTTCTGTTTGTGAGAAAGAGTCTCATGGGGCGGTGGAGAAATCTGCAGATAAGGAAGAAGGGGCCGAGGGGAGTCCTTTGGTTATGGCAGAGGCGAGAGAAGTTGAAGAGAAATTGCCTGGGTGGGGAGTTAAGCGGTTTACGCGCTCGTCATTAAAGCCGAAGGTTGAGCCCGAGGAAGGCCCCTCAATTACAATAAGCTCTGTTAAAGACGAAGTTATTTCAGGCGTGGTCGGGGAAACAATTGAAACAGTCAACTCTCTGTCAACTCCGAAGAATAAGTTGGAATTAAAGATGTCGAAAAAGATTGCATTGAATAAGCGGCCAATGACTGTGAGGGAGCTCTTTGATACTGGTTTGCTCGAGGGTGTCCGTGTCATCTACATGGGTGTAAAGAAGGTTGGTTATTGCCTTTTGCTCATTTAAACTCTCGAATTCTAAATTTCTACTTCACAGTATGTTTAATCATTTAGAATTTTGTATGTGATACATATTTGGGAACTGGGTTGATCTTCGTGCTGCATTTTGATCTCAGGCACATGATTATGGTCTGCGTGGTACAATTAAAGATGGTGGGATTTTGTGCACATGCTCGTCCTGCAATGGATGCAGGGTATGTAATCTCTTTGGATTTAACATGGGAAATCTTCAAATGATTTTTGCTATTGTTTTCTTTAATTTTTCTTCTTCTTCTTCAATCTAGGTCATTCCTCCTTCGCAATTTGAGATTCACGCTTGTAAACAATATAAACGAGCAGCTCAGTACATATGTCTTGAGAACGGGAAGAGCCTTCTCGACCTGTTGAGAGCATGCAAGGGAAGTAGGCAGACACTTGAGGTCACTATTCAAAATCTGATTAGCTCTTCTCCAGAAGAAAAATATTTTACGTGTAGAGATTGTAAAGGTGAAATTCTGGTTTTTTAATGTTTGTCGCCACTAGCAGGCGTCATAATAAGGCACAACCAAAACCCAGTAGTTTATAAGAATTATAATCTGTTTGATAATTACTGTGTTTTACGATGTCTAGGATGCTTTCCTTCATCCATTGGACAAGTGGGACCTTTATGCTCTTCATGCGAGGAATCAAAGCGATCTCAGTGTACGCCATCATTGGCAACTCCCCCCACTTCCCCAATTAATAAGAAACTGAGGTACGGTATATACTGATTTCAACTTCAGTTGTCTCCCTGTTCTCTGGAATACGATTTTTCCCTTTTCTATGCACGTTTAGTTATGATTGTATTATCATGGGTGCCGATTCATCATTTTATTTCGACCCTTTTCCTATTGCCCGAACCCAATTGCTTCGTTGCATGTTATGGGTTCTGGAAATATAAGTTAGAATTTTGTATTCTTCCCTGGCATGTCGTCTACTTATGGTATCGTATCCAGTTATATCTTTGTGTAATAACTCTCCATGACGGCTAAGTGCATGAACTGTTTCCCGAAGTGTCTTCTTTGCAAGTTCAAGTCGTGCAGAACTCTAATCAGACGGTAAAATTTATAAGTAAAAAATGGGTGATGTCGCGCTTATAACTAAAGATGGGATTAGTAATGCATGCAAGACTGATGTAATTTCTTCAACAGTGTAACTTTCGGCGCCATTAACTGAAAAAATGTGAACTCTGTTAATTTATTACAATTTAAATCATGAATGCACAAAAAGGGCAGAATTTTTTTTTCTTCAGTATCTTTAAGATGTTATTTCTTTAAAATTAGTTTTGTTTTTCAGGTCAACAGAGCCAACCACATCAAAATCACCTGGAAGTGCTCCAGTACATATCCCTTCACGATATAAACGTAAATGGGAGATAAAAGCAAAGTTAGTATCATTTTGTCTCATGCTATTTTACCATCACTACTGGCTAAACTTTTTTATTTTTTTATTTTTTATAATTCCACTTCCTTTCTGTTTCTCCTTGGCATGTTTGGTGATTGAAGTAAAATTTAATGCCTTTCCATTAAGATAGCAGTATCCTATTTCTTTTTCTAAGGTGCTCAACTTTAATAGCTTTTCAAGTTCAATCACTTGTATAACTTTCAGGTCAAAATTGTCCGAATACATTTCCATCTCAAGGTCTTCCAAAAGCGCACCCTTGCGTGTCCCTTCAAAGTACAAGAGTGCATTGAAGATGAGAAAAAAGTTAGTGCAGTTTGTCTCCAGATTATTGTTTTTACCCACTTTGATATTTTACTTGATTTTTTTTAAAAAATATCTTTAATTTTTACTGTAGCTTGCACTTGTTTGTAAAATGGAAAATTAATGTTATTGAGGTTTCATATTTCGTTGTAGGACGTAATAATACATAATCAAACTAGTTGCTTATTTTTATCTAGTATATTGGTTCAGTTTAATTCTTCTATTACTTTGTTGAATTAGCATTTTATGGTTCTTTTATATTTTAATTTTCTTGTAAGCTTAAAACAGCCGCATTTAGGTTGTCTTTAGAAGGTCTGAACGTGAATGAATTAAGTGTTGTTAGATAGCCTTCTCTCGTTTTGGAAATTTCTCCTGTTTCCCATGGGTTTGGCTTAATCCATTGTAACACACAAACCTACTGCATCAGTTTGATCTGAGAGGCATTGATTCCTTCTAGGGAGGTATGATGGTCATGTAGAGCAATTGGAGTTGAATGAGTCGAGGTGGAGTGACCATCATAACTTTTCTTTTTTGTTAGATCTAACGTTTCAAACCTTTTAGGTAGTTTCCATCATCTTCATCCCAATGGTATAAAACTGTTGGAGCAGCGTAAAATTTTTATGTAAAGGGGCCATAATTCTCAACACTCAAATCTGTCTTTTTAGAGGAAGAGATAGTATTATGTTCTTAAGTTCTTTGTTTTTTAATTTTATTTTAAATCTCTACATAGGTCTGTCCATGTGCACCCATATAATTAATGATGAATTAAGTTTATTCATTAACTCCCCTCCTTCAACTTCATTCTCTTCCATCCTTCATGCCTAGTCGACTTCTCGTCTTCACCATAGTCTATCCTTGACTTTTGTCGATAGACCTTTGCAACGAGGCTTGCCTTGTACCGATCTAGTCTACCTTGAGCATTCATCTTCTTCTTGTACACCCACTTTATTCCAATGGACTAACATCCTTTTGGCAATTTGACCAGCTCCCACGTTTGATTTCGATCGTGGACTGCTTGCCACTTCTCATCTCGTATAGCTTCTTTAAAAGTGATTATTTCAGCATCCACCAAAAGACAAATTAAATGTACCTCACTTTTCGAGTCGTACAAGTCTTGCATGGTGCGCATCCTTGCATGTCTAGGCTCATCCTTATTATCAACCATTGATGGAGTATTAGTTGGTGCAGATGATTCTTTTTCCTCGATTACCACCTCGGTGGATCTTTTCCAATCCCATGAACTAGACTCATTCACCTGCACATCTCGGTTGACCACCACTTTCTTCTCTATTGGATCAAAAAACTTGGTCTTTGGTATTCTCATCATAGCTGATAAAGATGTACCTCTTACTTTTGTCATCTAACTTAGTTCTCCTTTGATCTAGTACATGCGCGTAGTTTACACTTCCGAACACCATTAAATGAGACACCGTAGACTTTTGTCCACTCCATGCTTCTTGCGATGCCTGATCTCCTAATTTCACACGAGGACATCAATTTTGTACATAAACTACACACAATTATGCTTTTGCCCAAAACTCCTTCAACATTCCTTTGCTCTTCATTATTGACCGGACCATGTCAAGAATAGTCTGACATGGTTATTTTAATATAATAGATAATAGATAGGTTTAGTTAAATTATCAGTTATAGTTACTTTTATTAATTTGTCAATAAACATTTTTGGATTTAATCGTTAGCTTCAACTTTTAAAGGCTACGGATAGCTACATTTAGGTCGTCTTAGGAAGTTTTGAACATAAATAAATGGAGGCTGTTTGTGTTTGGATAGTCTTCTCTCATGAGTCACGGTGGAGAATCTTGTTTGTCATGGTCTGGCTTAGTCTGTTTTAGTCTGTTTTAATCCACCAAAATCCGCAGCATAATTTTTCTGTCAAATATTTATCTTTTTTATGTCTTCTTTATTTTAAATTTCAGGTCATTGAAACCATCCTCAATGTCAAAATCCTCCCAAAGTGCTTCAAAGTGTAGTTCTTCATTAGCTAAAAATCAGTGGAAAATAACAACGAAGTTAGTTGTTTTTATCATTTTTTTTTTATTTTTCATTCCCAGTGACAAATTTTCATCTGTTTCCATATTATGGACATAGGCTTGATAAATATTTTATTCACTTTACCTTTCAATACTTTTTCTCTTAAGAGATCAGAGGTTGCATAAGTTGGTTTTTGAGGAAGACGGATTGCCTGATGGTACTGAAGTAGCATATTTTGCCAGGGGACAGGTAGTTAAGAGAAATCTGCATGCTTATCTGTGTAACTATTCAAGTATTACTAAAGTTTATTGATGTGTATAGTGATTTATACCTTCTATCTACGCACAGAAATTACTCCAGGGTTATAAGAAGGGGTCTGGAATTTTATGTTGCTGCTGCAATTGTGTGGTAAAACCTTTACTTTCTTGTGCTCCCAAATTCATGAGTAGTTTTCTGAAAATGTTGTTTTTACGTTATGTTTGCAGGTTAGTCCTTCACAATTTGAAGTTCATGCGGGTTGGTCTTCTCGCAAGAAACCGTGAGCATATTTTCCTTTAGATTTATGGCAGCTCAAACTATTCATTACTAGGTTTTCCAATGACTGATGGGTTTTTTTTGGCAGCTATGCATACATTTACACATCGAATGGGGTTTCTCTGCATGAATTAGCAATCTCTCTCTCAAAAGGGCGCAAATATTCTGCTAAGGATAATGATGACTTATGCATAATATGTTTAGATGGTGGCAATCTTTTGCTTTGTGATGGCTGCCCAAGGGCATTTCACAAAGGTGAATCATAATATAGAGCACTTTGATTAGACAATTTTAAGTGCAGTGTTTTTCTATTAACTCTTCTCCAGTATAAACGCTTTTTTTTTTTTTTTTGGGTGTGTGTGTGTTAAATAGTGAACAGCTTATAAGCTCATGTGTTGTTAATTGGCCTCCTTAGCTCGTTCAATTCTTTGAATAATGGTCAGTTTCCAGAGTAGAGTTTTTGATTTGCAGTTCCATTCATTTGTGCAGAATGTGCATCATTATCAAGTATTCCCCGTGGTGATTGGTATTGTAAATTTTGCCAGAATATGTTCCAAAGTGAGAAGTTTTTTGAGCATAATGCCAATGCTGTTGCAGCCGGAAGGGTATATGGGGTTGACCCTATTGAGCAGATTACTAAAAGATGCATTCGAATGGTCAGGAACATAGAAATAGATCTTAGTGGATGTGTGTTATGCCGGTATTAATTGCATTTTTCCTTCTCTCAAATGTCCTTTCCTAAGATTTCTCATTTTTCTTCTCGTTATATTATCTTATAGGTTGATTTTGCTTTGTAGTTATTCTTTTTTTATCTTTGCATGCAGTGGGTCTGATTTCAGCAAATCAGGTTTTGGTCCCCGCACAATTATACTTTGCGATCAGGTATCTTGTCATATCATCTTAACTTCTAATTGAACATTCAAGTGTTGTTGTATTGACTCCTTCCAGTTCCTTGTCCATGTTTTTTGCTGTTATGCTTTTTCTTCAAATTCTTCGTTTGATATCTGGTCAGTGCGAGAAGGAATTTCACGTGGGCTGTTTAAAAGACCACAAAATGGCATTTCTTAAGGTATTAACTGAAATTACAATCTTGCTTTTTACTTGAAATCCTTTGTATGACAACAATTTCTTTCCTTGTCTAATGTCCTAATTTCTTTCTGGGATAAGAAAATGTAACGACCGTTAATGAAACAGGAACTGCCAAAAGGAAAATGGTTTTGTAGCACAGATTGTACGAGGATACATTCCGCTCTACAGAAGCTGCTAATTCGTGGGCCAGAGAAGCTTCCAGATTCACTTTTGGAGGCTGTCAGTAGAAAGCTTGGAAAAAATAGTTCGGACAATAAGGTTGATGTTGATGTCAGTTGGAGACTTATCAGTGGAAAAATTGCTTCACCTGAAACTCGGTTGCTATTGTCAGAGGCCATCGCCATCTTCCACGTAAGTTTTCCTATATTTTCTTTTTATTTTGAATGTTTAGTTAAGTTCATTCCTAGAGCAATAATCTGTGTTCAATTACGATACTATTTAAGATACCATTCTTGTTTCTCTCTGTCTCACATGATTTCATTAACGGAAATAAAAGTTATATATGACTCCAGACAACTTTATTTTTATGCATAATGATATGCCATGATCTTCAAATACAAAAGCAACACTGAAGAGCCTGAGAAGTATTGTCGAATCCATGTTAGACTATCCTTGTATTTTGTATAGCTTATATCTATATCTATATCTATTTCTTAACACACACGTACGTATATATGTATATTATAAGAAGTCTCTAAATTACATGATGCGTTGAATTTGTTTCCAGCATTTGAACTATGATCCATGGGTTTAATCTGATTTAAATCATGTCATCATTACTTTACAGGATCGCTTTGATCCTATAGTTGATATAACAAGTGGACGCGATCTTATTCCAGCTATGGTTTATGGGTTAGTGACACGTTATTTCAATATATATGTACATTTATATATTTTTTACAGCCTGAATACTGGCTATATTCAGTGTTTATTGTAGTATTTATACTAAGTTGTTATCTGTCACTCTATCTCACAGAAGGGATGTAGGTGGACAAGAGTTTGGTGGCATGTATTGTGCCATATTAATTGTCAAGTAAGAGTCTATCTTATCAATGCGACCTTTAACCTTCTTACAAAATATCATTACAAATTTCTCTCTTTATATTGCACAGCTCATTTGTTGTATCAGCTGCAATGCTTCGTGTTTTTGGCCAAGATATTGCAGAGCTGCCGTTGGTTGCGACAAGTAATGGTAACCATGGCAAGGTCTGACTAACCAATCTTACTTCTTCCATAAAATAAAACAATTATATTTTTGTTTTATTATCTTTTTTTTATTGGAATCGCCAAGTGAAAATACCTTTTCTTTTTTCTGCGTCCTTTGACTTTGTTTTACGCCTTGCACATTCCGAGTTTATGAGTCTATTTGGAATGTCTTTGACACCTTTGACTTTCTAATCAATAGTATTTTATATTTTGACCATTCTGATTTTGATATTTTCCCACGTGCAATGATGGCAGGGCTACTTCCAAACATTATTTTCATGCATCGAGAGGCTGCTAGCTTTCTTAAATGTCAAGTGCCTTGTTCTCCCGGCTGCTGAAGAGGCTGAATCCATTTGGACTGAAAAATTCGGTTTCGAGAGAATAAAACCAGATCAGGTATATACTTCAAACAATGTAACAATAGCACACATTCATCACCTAACATTGTGCGATTTTCCACCACCTGATAAATTTTTTGTATCGACTCACTACAGCTTAGCTGCTATAGAAGAACTTGCTGCCAGATGGTGACATTCAAAGGGACATCCATGCTTCAGAAAATGGTTCCCTCATGTCGGGTTGCGGGTGCTCCATTGTGACCAAGGTGACATTCATGCGGGCATCCATGCTTCAGAAAACACTTCCATCATGTCGGGTCATAAGGTACTCCATTGTGACCATGGCAGGTGTGAGGTTCCCTCTAATCTTTTCCCTGCCTCTCATCTTTGTTCCCCCCTGAACCTTCATTCAGTGGGTTTGTGTGTGTATAGCTTATAAGTTTTTCCCTCTTATTTAGGCTATTCTGTAGCTGAGCTCTAGTTACTAAATATCCATTTTATTTATATATAACATCTTCAAAGCCACCATGCCCCTACCTTCCCCCTTGCCTTACAAACCATCTTTATAGGCGATGGCTTTAGTCAAAACCAACGGCCAGTCCCCTAGCCGGCGGGTAAAACACCCTTCCATTCATGCTTGGTAGTAACCCAATACGTACTTGTGAATATTCAAATGCCTTAACAAGGTAGTATGATGTTTCTATAGTTAATTTTGCTATGAAATGACTTAGATAGTTAAATCCTTCTCAGTTTTCTGATTAGCGGGGTAAATCTAGGGGGAACTTTCGTTCAAATCTCATATAGAACTTGGCTTCATTTGATTAAGGGTGAACTGTGAATTGGGTTCGAGAGTAGATTGACTTCGATGGCAACCAACTTAGTAAGGCCTTTGAGAACAAATTTTTAAATATAATTTTTGAGGTTCGTGTCTATTTAGTCATTTTAACTCTTAAAAGTGTTTAGAGGGAGAGAATATAAATTAAACTTGAATTATAAAACTGTGTTCTAAGCAATATTAAGATTGTATGAGATGGTAAGAACATCCATAATTCAAATGTGGACTTGGCATTTTAGCAATGAATAAATGACTACTTTTGGGCCTGCCGAGCCTCTGCCTCATGCATAATATCTTCAATCAACAGCTTCAAATTGAGATGAGAAGAGCCTCCTTCTTCCATGGCCGCCTTCGCTCTTTCAGCTAAATCCCTCACTCTTCTTCTCATCTCCTTGTTTCCATCTCCATCCATCACCTTCTCAATTGCCCCTCTAATGCCTTCCATTTTCACTTCAACACCGATTTCCTCCTCACTTCCCCACATAACACTCTTCTCCGCCCCCACGCTGACCCCAACCTTTAGCAGCTGAACGATCAACTTCTCGTTGAATATCTGGTCGGCGAACAACGGCCAGGCCACCATTGGCACTCCTGCCGTGATCCCTTCGATGGTCGAGTTCCAGCCACAGTGTGTGATGAAGGCTCCGGCTGCCGGATGTGATAATATCAGCACTTGCGGAGCCCAGCCACGGACCACCAGCCCTCTTTCTTTGGTCCTCTCTTCAAACCCGGATTCTGACAGCCACTTATCTAGTTCGTTTTTGGTGGCTTCGGTTTGTCTTATGACCCAAATGAATGGCCTGTTCAATGCCTCTAGAGCCAGCCCCAACTCTATGATTTGTGCTGCTATTAAGTTGCATAAGCTGCCGAGTGCAGCGTAGACGACTGAACCAGGCTGTTGTCTGTCAAGCCATTTGAGACATTCGTGTTCGTCAATGGCGGCCTTATTACCTCTTATAGCCTTGTCGGTTGTGTCTTTGTTGCATAATGAAACGGGCCCAACGCACCAAACTTTATCTGTTCCTATATTGTTAATGAACATCGATAAACAATTCAATAATTCGATGACATATGATTAAGGTTTTGGGTGAAAGCTGTTGGATGATGGAAGTCCCACATCGGCTAATTTAGGGAATGATCATGGGTTTATAAGTGAGGAATACTAACTCCGAGTTTATAAGTGAGGAATACTAACTCCATTGGTATGAGGCCTTTTGGGAAAGCCCAAAACAAAGCCATGAGAGCTTAGGCTCAAAGCAGACAATATCATACCATTGTGGAGAGTCGTGTTCGTCTAACAAAAGCAACTGAGTACCTGTTGCGTTCTTGAGCTCCTCAAGGTATTTCGGCTCCAACTCATCGAAAGAATTGACAATGAGACCATAGGAAGCTTGGTCAGCTTTGCCCATTTCATTGGCCCACTCCATAAACCCAGCATCCAAAGTGCAGATAAATTGCGGCTTAGTAAACTCGACTTTATCAGGCAAATTGGGAATAACAATTCGCTCGGAGTCAGAAGCAGACATGATTTTGTCAATAACACCTGTGGCTCGTAGATTCGCCATACCCAACAGATACAACGAAGACAAGCTGTAGAAAACAAGCCTAGGAACATTAAACTTGTGGGCAACCTTAATTGTCCAAGGCAACGCCATGTCCGACACGATACAGCTCGGTCTGGGAGACAACTGCTGGAACAAATCCTCTGTGGCCCGACAGAAAACAGTCGTTGCCGATAAGAATTTGGGGAGTAAGCTGAGTGAAGGCAAGGAGTCCAAATTCTCGCAGCCTTGGGGAAAACCGGATTGTTGGTGAGATGGGAATTGGAGGTGAAGGATTTGGATTTGGGATTGGTTTGGGTGGGAGAGAAGGGAGTTGATCCGCGATGCGTTTTGAGGGGTGGTGATGAGGCTCACTCTGCCTCCATTTTCAGCTAGAAGCTTGGCCAAATCGGCCATGGGGATTAGATGGCCTTGAGCCATGAGTGGGATGAGAAGGAAATGAGGTGGTTGCTTGGATTTGGAAGCCATGAAAGCCTGTGAGCTCAAGGTTGCAGCTTTCTTTCTTTCTTTCTTTCTTTCTTTCTGTGTTTTATCTCTTTACTGCATGTGTTGTGTTTGGGTAGAGACCACATGTTTTGACTTTAGAGGAAGAACAGACAAAAACATTTAAACCGCATTTCTTTTTTTTTGGTGATTGTGTTTTTGTATTATTGTGGTGGGAGGTGTGTAGCATGAGCTAAACACCTCATTTTATAGCTTCAATATAATAGATAAATAAAGGAAGAAAAACAGAGTACAGTGGCGATGGCCGCCTGTCAGGAAAGAGGAACAGAGGCCAGATTCCAGAGGATTTGGGGGCGCAAATGGTTCGTGCAATCCCACCGACCTCCCACCAACCTTCCAACTCTAATACCCCTAATACCATTGGTTGCATCCTAATGCCACAACCAATGCTATGCTCTTAAATGTAACGTTCGAAATGTTCTGATGATACCTAATTGTTGCAGTGGAAGCGAAAGTAGAATCGATCGATGAGAAGTTTCCTTGCATCTACTAGCGGTAGCCAATCATTACAAACTAGTGTTTACAAATGTATCTCTCACACTCTTATATGGTTTGAACAGAGAACAAAACCCAGAGAGACCGAGAACCCTACTCGTGGAAAGGCGTCGCCAATGGAGGAAGCTAACAATCGATTCGCACTCAGAGAAACCCGCAACCAACCAGCAACGATACGCACAGTTTGCGCCGGCGAAGTTTCGACACTTTGTGAACTGAGGAGGCGCCGTGGTGGTCGGAACTGGAGAAGAGAAGAAAAAAAACAGAGGAACGATGGGTTCTCTGCAAATGCACAAAGACAGAGAACGGGAAGGAAAGGAAGAACCGAGGAGAATGACGGCGTCCCCTGCACCGCGGACGAAAAGAAGGAGACACCCGACCCGACCCGACCCGCCCACTCAAACCGCCTGCCCAAATTCGACCCGGTTCATTAGAGGTAACCTGAACCGGTCGGCTGCCCAACTCGACCGACTCGAACCGATATTCCTTATTTTGCCCAATTTATATCATTTTAATAAGAATTTCGCCCTTATTTTAATAATTTTAATTTTTCCCTCAATTTAGGACTTTTAGAAATTCTTCAAGACCTGAACCCATCTTCCAAAGTCTACCATGAGTACGTAATCACATTAATTATTTTTAAGTAATACTTGTTGGGGTAGATTAAGACAATAAATTAGATATTTATTAAAAAATACGACCACAGAACTAATTAATTAAGTTGTAATAATTAAATCTAGAAACGTGTTCATTTTCTAGTCTAGTGCGATATTATGTTTAAAGCTTCTGTTTGCTTGCATGTTTCGTATATTCATAAATTTATTGATTGAGCATGTTGGACATTTTTATATATGTGTGTTATGCATAGTAGAATGTTATAGGAACTAATTACTCTTGTATGCTCGAATATCATATTATATATATGTTATGTGCCCTATGGAGATACGATGAGAATATGCATGAACATGAGCAGTTACTAGTTATTGCACATTTCCTTGGTCTTTGAATCCACCTTAGGTCCCATAGGTATTTTTGTGTCACGAGGCAATCAAGTAGGCATAGTTGGGGCACAACCCTAATCGTAGACTCTCAGTAGAGTTAAAGATATATTTGATACGTATGGGTTAGTTGTCACCCACAAGGGATGCCAAGTGTCGTAGAGGGTACATATGCTACTAGGTTGCACCTAGTAGATAACTCATATAGGATGCAGGTGGTCAAAGTACTCATTTGCGTATAGTGCACAGATTACTTCAAACACACGAGACTTACCTTTGGACTTGTTATAGGGCAAGTTGACTCACGTGCCAATAGCACTGAATTAAGGATAGACTTTGAAAAACGTAAACAAAAAGTTAAGTACAACCTCCCTACATTATGGCCCGAGGGATTTGGTTATCTACCCTAAAATAGGAGTGTATAGGGTTTAGGTATGCATAAGTCGTATAAGGCTAGCATAGACAATAAGCCATGGCAGTGGCTAACGCCAATGTTAGGATAGGAGCACATAGCTCAAGAAATCATTGTAAAAATTAAGTCTGACGAGAGCTTACAAGTAGATTGCTTATTGAGTATTTTATAAATGACTACTTGTGGGCCTCCCGAACCTCTGCCTGATACGTAATATCTTCAATCAAGAGCTTCAAATTGAGATTAGAAGAGCCTCCTTCTTCCATGGCGTCCTTTGCTCTTTCAGCTAAATCCCTCACCCTTCTTCTCATCTCCTTGTTTCCCTCTCCGTCCATGACCTTCTGAATTGCATCTCTAATGGCTTCCATTTTCACTTGAACTCCGACTTCCTCCTCACCTCCCCACACAACACTCTTCTCCACCCCCACGCTGACCCCAACCTTCAGCAGCTGAACGATCAACCTTTCGTTGAATATCTGGTCCCCGAACAGCGGCCACGCCACCATCGGCACTCCCGCCGTGATCCCTTCGATGGTCGAGTTCCAGCCGCAGTGCGTGACAAAGGCTCCTGCTGCCGGATGTGATAATATCAGCACTTGCGGAGCCCAGCCACGGACCACCAGCCCTCTTTCTTTGGTCCTCTCTTCAAACCCGGATTCTGACAGCCACTTTTGTAGTTCGTTCTTGGTGGCTTCGGCTTGTCTTATGACCCAAATGAATGGCCTGTTCGATGCCTCTAGAGCCAGCCCCAGCTCTATGATTTGTGCTGCTACTACGTTGCATAAACTGCCGAGTGCGGCGTAGACGACTGAGCCGGGCTGTTGTCTGTCCAGCCATTTGAGACATTCATGTTCGTCGATGGCGGCCTTGTTGCCTCGGACAGCCTTGTCGGCTGTGTCTCTGTTACATAGTGAAACGGGCCCAACACACCAAACTTTGTCTGATCCTACGTTGTTAATGAACATAGATAAATAATTCAATAACTCTAGTTAATTTTTACTCAGTCGAGATCAGAAATTCATGTTTTCTTGTTTTCTTGACATTAATGTTGAGAATTGTTGGGAGAGAATCCAACATTGGCTAACGAAGATGAAGATCATGAGTTTATAAGTAATGAATACTATCTCCATTCATACGAGGCTTTTTGGAGAAACTAAAAGCAAAGTTATGAAATCTTATGCTCAAACTGGACAATATCATATCATTGTGGAGGTTCATGATTCTTAATATGGGTATTAGAGTCATACCCATAACTTAGTCATCACAAAATGTCAAACAAATAAGTTGTGAATCTTGAAGGTGTAGTTAAAAAGTGTCGAACAAAAGGTGTACTTTGTTCGATAGCTCAAGAAAAAGGAGTCGAGGCTCAATTAAGGAGAGGTTGTTCGAGTCCTCCATAGGCCTAAAGGAGGCTAGCTTTGAAGGTGTAGTCAAAAGTGACTCAAGTGTCAAACAAAATGTGTGCTTTGTTTGAGGGCTCAAGAAAAAGGAGTCGAGCCTCAATGAAGGGGCATGACTCAATAGTTCTCAAGAGAGACTCTATGGTGTACTTTGTTCGAGAGTATAAGATTATTGAGGATGGTGTGGAATTGGGAGATCATAAATTTATAAGAAATGAATACTATTTCGATTGGCATGAGTTCTTTTGAAGAAATCAAAAGCAAAGCCCCAAGAGATTATGCTCAAATGGACAATATCGTACTATTGTGAAGGTCCGTGATTCCTAACTCTATCGATTGCCATGCAATGCTTTAAGACGAGGGTGAAGAAGGGAGGGTTCAATTGAGTACCTGTGGCCTTCTTTAACTCCTCGAGGTAATTTGGTTCCAGAGCATCAAAAGAGTTGAGAATGATACCATAGGAAGCCTGGTCAGCTTTGCCCGTTTCATTGGCCCACTCCATGAACTCAGCATCCCAAGTGCATATAATTTGCGGCTTAGTGAACTCGACTTTGTCAGGCAAATTGGGCATAGCAATTAGCTCGGACTCAGAAGCAGACATGATTTTTTCGATAACACCTGTGGCTCGTAGATTCGCCATACTCAACAGATACAACGAAGAAAAGCTGTAGAAAACAAGCCTAGGAACATTAAACTTGTGGGCAACCTTAATTGTCCAAGGCAACGCCATGTCCGACACCACACAGCTCGGTCTGGGAGACAGCTGCTGGAACAAATCGACAGAGAAGAGATGTTGCCGACAAGAATTTGGGGAGTAAGCTAAGTGAAGGCAAGGAGTCACAATTCTCGCAGCCTTGTGGAACGCCGGATTGCTGCTGAGATGGGAATTGGAGGTAAAGGACTTGGATTTGTGATTGGTTTGGGTGGGAGAGAAGGGAGTTGAGTCGCGATGTGTTTTGTGGGGTGGTGATGAGGGTGACCCTGCCTCCATTTTCAGCTAGAAGCTTGGCCAAATCGGCCATGGGGATTAGATGGCCTTGAGCCATGAGTGGGATGAGAAGAAAGTGCGGTGGCTGCTTGGATTTGGAAGCCATGAAAGCCTGTGAGCTGAAGATTGCAGCTTCCTTTGTTTGTTTCTATCTTATATCTGTTTCCTGCTGCTAGAGACCACATGATGTTTTGACTAAAGAGGAAGAACAGAGGAGAGAAACATTTAAGACAGTTTTGTTGGCAATTGTGTTGTTGTATTGTTTGTAGTGGGAGGTGGAACACTGTAACACGTCATTTTATCGCTTCGTATAGAATATATGTCTTAAAACCGTGAGAATTGTTTAGGCTCACAGACTTCGGCCCACATACTCTTCAAAAAGGATAATCTCATCCTCCCTGCCCCATCTAGTCAGGCTCGAACCAGAGAATTGGAAGAATACGCTGTTAGGGAAGGAAGCTCGAACAGAGAACAAAACCCAGAGACAGACCGAGAACCCTCCTCGTGAAAAGCTGTCGCCATTGGAGGAAGCTAAGAATCTATTCGCAGTCAGAGAGACACGCAACCAACTAGCAACGCTGGGCACCGTTTGCGCCGGCGAAGTTCCGACACTTGTGAACGGAGGAGGCGCCATGGTGGTCTGCACCGGAGAAGAGAAGAAAAACAGAGGAACAGTGGGTACTCTGTGTTGGATCTCACGTCCACTAATTTCGGGAATGATTCTGTATTTATAATAAAAAAATACTCTCTCCATTCGTATGGGGATATGAGAACTTATGCTCAAAGGGGATAATATCATACTATTGTAGAGAGCCGTGTTCAACTAACACTCTGCAAATGCACAAAGACAGAGAACGGGAAGAAAAGGAAGAATCTGAGACAAGAGGAGAATGATATCGTCCTCTGCACCACGCCACAAAAAGAAGGAGACGACACGACACGACCCGCCTAATGAAACTGCTTGCCCAATTCAACCCGGTTCATTAGAGTTGAACTGAACCACTCAGCTGCCCGACCGACTCAAACTGAAAATCCTTATTTTTGACAATGGACGAAATTTATTAGGGAATATGACGACAAGCCTAGTTAATCAAGTTGGATATTTATTAGAAAACATGACGATAAACCTAATTAATTAATTTGTATATAGTTAAATTTAGAAACTAGTTCGTTTTCTAGTTTAGCGCAATATTATGTTTAAAGCTTCTTCTTCTGCTTGTATGTTGCGATGTCTGATTAGTCTTAATTATATAAGGACTCTAGCATGTCTCGTATATTTGTAAATCTATTGATTGAACATGTTGGACACTATTATACGGATGTGTTATGCATAACAGTATGTTATGGGGATTAATTACCTGCTATGTTCCCGAGAGAGTCTATATGAGAATATGCATGAACATTACTAGTTATTGCAAATTTTCTTAGTATTAGAGTTCACATTAGATACCATAGGTATTTTCATGTGACCAGGCAATCAACTAGGGTCAGTTGGGGCGCAACCTCTAACCGTGAACTCTCCTAGTAGGATTAAGATCTACTTGATACATATTAGTTAGTTGTCATTCACAAGGGGATGCCAAGAGTCGTAGAGGACATGCTACCAGGGTGCACCCAGTAGATAGTTCATATAGGATCCAAATAGTCAGAGTACTAACCTACTTATAATGCACAGGTTACCTCAAACACACAAGACTTACCCGCGAGCCCGTCATAGGGTAAGTGGACTCAAGTGCGAGTAGAACCAGGTTAATGATAGACTTTGAGAAACGTAAACAAAATGTTAAGTACAACCTAATCCTACATTATGGCTCGAGGGATTTAGTTATACACCCTATATTAGAAGTGTAGCAACTTACTTGTAGGCTCTTGTCGAACTTGATCCTTACAATGATTTCTTGAGCTATGTGCTTCTATATTGTCTCTACCGTTAACCAATGTCATATCTTATAGTCTATGACAGGAGTGTGCATAGCCATGCAATTGTAGAGGTGCTCTTTAGATCGAGTCGTCTTCCGTCTTCCATTAGATTTGCAACATTGTTTGCTTCTCCCTTTTTCCAAAGAGGAAAGAGTATAAATTAAACTTGAATTACAAATTTGTGTGTTCTAAGCCATTGTATAATTCAAATGCGACTACTTTTAGGCCTCCCGAACCTCTGTCTGATGCGTAATATCTTCGATCAATAGCTTCAAATTGAGATTAGAAGAGCCTCCTTCTTCCATGGCGGCCTTTGCTCTTTCAGCTAAATCCCTCACTCTTCTTCTCATCTCCTTGTTTCCCTCTCCATCCATCACCTTCTCAATTGCCCCTCTAATGCCTTCCATCTTCACTTGAACCCCGATTTCCTCCTCACTTCCCCACATAACACTCTTCTCCATCCCCACGCTGACCCCAACCTTCAGAAGCTGAACGATCAACTTCTCGTTGAATATCTGGTCGGCGAACAACGGCCAGGTCACCATCGGCACTCCTGCTGTGATCCCTTCTATGGTCGAGTTCCAGCCACAGTGTGTGACGAAGGCTCCGGCTGCCGGATGTGATAATATCAGCACTTGCGGAGCCCAGCCACGGACCACCAGCCCTCTCTCTTTGGTCCTCTCTTCAAACCCGGACTCTGACAGCCACTTTTCTAGTTCGTTTTTGGTGGCTTCTGTTTGTCTAATGACCCAAATGAATGGCCTGTTCGATGCCTCTAGAGCCAGCCCCAGCTCTATGATTTGTGCTGCTACTACGTTGCATAAACTGCCGAGTGCGGCGTAGACGACTGAGCCGGGCTGTTGTCTGTCCAGCCATTTGAGACATTCATGTTCGTCGATGGCGGCCTTGTTGCCTCGGACAGCCTTGTCGGCTGCGTCTCTGTTACATAGTGAAACGGGCCCAACACACCAAACTTTGTCTGATCCTATATGACATTAGTAAAGACAATAATTTTATATTATTCGTTGATTTGTTGGATTGTTACGAGGGAGTTCCACGTTGATTAATTAAGGGGAATATCATGGATTTACAAATAAGAAATACTATCTCTTCGTACGAGGCCTCTTGAGAAAACAAAAAAACAAAATCACGAGAGCTTATGCTTAAAATGGACAATATCAAATCATTGTGGAGGGTCCGTAATTCCTAACATGGGTATTAGAGCCATGTCCTTAACTTAGCTACGTTAATATAATCATCAAATATCACACAAAGAGTGTATTTTTTCATGGGCTCTAGAAAAAAGGCATGGCTTCATAAGCCTCAAGGAAGATTCTATGGGAGGAAGTCCTACCTTGGCTAAGTGGAATATCATGGGTTTATAAGTTAGGAATACTATCTAGTATGAGCCCTTTTAGGGAAACCAAGAGCAAAGGCGCTCAGAGTGGATAATATCATACTATTGTGGAGGGTCGGTGATTCTTAACTGAGTGTGAGTGTGAAGAACGGAGGGTGCAATTGGGTACCTGTGGCCTTCTTGAACTCCTCAAGGTATTTTGGTTCCAGAGCATCAAAAGAGTTGAGAATGATACCATAGGAAGCCTGGTCAGCTTTGCCCGTTTCATTGGCCCATTCCATGAACTCAGCATCCCAAGTGCATATAATTTGCGGCTTAGTGAACTCGACTTTATCAGGCAAATTGGGCATAGCAATTAGCTCGGAATCAGAAGCAGACATGATTTTTTCGATAACACCTGTGGCTCGTAGATTCGCCATACTCGACAGATACAACGAAGACAAGCTGTAGAAAACAAGCCTAGGAACATTAAACTTGTGGGCAACCTTAATTGTCCAAGGCAACGCCATGTCCGACACCACACAGCTCGGTCTGGGAGACAGCTGCTGGAACAAATCCTGTGTGGCCCGACAGAGAAGAGATGTTGCCGACAAGAATTTGGGGAGTAAGCTAAGTGAAGGCAAGGAGTCACAATTCTCGCAGCCTTGTGGAACGCCGGATTGCTGCTGAGATGGGAATTGGAGGTGAAGGACTTGGATTTGTGATTGGTTTGGGTGGGAGAGAAGGGAGTTGATTCGCGATGTGTTTTGTGGGGTGGTGATGAGGCTCACTCTGCCTCCATTTTCAGCTAGAAGCTTGGCCAAATCGGCCATGGGGATTAGATGGCCTTGAGCCATGAGTGGGATGAGAAGGAAGTGAGGCGGTTGCTTGGATTTGGAAGCCATGATAGCCTGTGAGCTCAAGGTACACAGACTTATATCTCTTTGCTGCGTATGTGTGGCTACAAATCACATGTTTTGATCATACAGGAAGAACAACCAAGAGAAACAGCTAGAAAGTTTTTTTTTTTTTTTTTTTTAAATCTTCTTTTTGGTATTTGTGGGAGATTTGTAGCATGAGATGGAAGACTCAACCACGTCTTTCGGTTGCTTCAATTATATATACATATATATAGATACACCATGAGCCTATCTAATCTCCTTCACATTTCAAGGGTGGGATTTGGTACCCATATCCGATCCCATATCCGATCCCATATCCGATCCAATCGAGAATCTTTTCCTTCCTCTCTCCTCTACTTTTCTAAGGAAATCTGGCGCCCCCACCAGGGAAGACTCGAGAGAACTTGTCTCAGATCTCACACTTGACTAAGATCTCGAAAGTGGGTCTATCTATCCACAAATTTTCTACCATTTGATTTGCTATTAGCGGGATGGCGAAGACTTAGGCTCCTATTTCAATAATTACAAACTATTATAATCACGTAACGAGAATTAAAAGTACGAACAAGAAATGACCATTCCTACGAAGAGAATTCAAATCAAAATTGATGAATCTCCGAAAGAAACCTCGAGAACGCCACCCTATTGCATGTTCTATATTGTTCCCCAATTGATCGGCCCACTGCCCAATGGGAGGTCAAATGCTACCAAAATGCTGATGCATGCGCTTACCTCACGCCTCCATTGACTTATATAATAGAAACCAGAGCCCCATAGCTCGGAGGAACGGCCTTCTCTTACCACACGACCCTGCCATGGCGCCCCACAGCGATACACTTCACTTTCTTCTCTTCCCTTTCATGGCGCAGGGCCACATGATCCCCATGATGGACCTCGCCAAGCTTCTCGCTCGCAATGGCGCCACAGTCACCATCGTCACCACGCCCCTCAATTTTGCCCGCTACCACTCTGTTCTCACTCGCGCCATTGATTCCGGCCTTCAAATCCACGTCGTTCAACTCCAATTCCCATGGACCAAAAACTCCGGCATCCCAGAAGGCTGTGAGAATGTCGACTTACTTCCTTCACTTTCTTACTTATCCCATTTCTACAGAGTTTTAAGTCTCCTTTACGACCCATCGGTGAAGCTGTTCGAGCAGCTCACCCCTCGTCCGAATTGCATAATCTCCGACATGTGTATTCCTTGGACCTTCCAGCTCGCTCAGAAATTCCATGTCCCCCGGCTCGTTTTCTACAGTTTGAGCTGCTTCTTCCTTCTCTGTCTCAACCGTTTATTCGGAAAATCCGATGTTTGGAAATCCCTGTCTGATTCTGAGTTCGTGGCGGTACCGGACTTCCCCGTTCCGGTGGAGTTTCGCAAGTCGCACCTACCTCGTATCACGGATGATTACGCGACCCAATTTGGTCAAGCAATGAGCGAGGCTGATCGGCAGTCGTACGGCGTTATTTTAAATGTATTTGAGGAGATGGAGCCAGAGTATGTAACAGAGTATAAAAAGGGAAGAGAATTGCCGGAGAACGTCTGGTGCGTCGGCCCTCTTTCGCTTTCCAACAACACCGAACTCGACAAAGCCGAAAGAGGCAACAAAGCCTCAATCAACGAACACGAATGCATCAAATGGCTCGATGGGCAGCAACCCTCTTCGGTGGTTCATGCGTCATTGGGGAGTCTCTGCAATTTGGGAACAGAGCAGCTCATAGAGCTGGGATTGGGATTGGAGGCATCGAACAAACCATTCATCTGGGTCATAAGAAAAGCCAATCTGAAAGAGGAATTACTAAAATGGTTAGAGGAATATGATTTCGAGAGGAAAGTTTCAGGTAGAGGCTTGGTGATTCGTGGATGGGCGCCACAAGTTCTGATACTCTCCCACTCTGCCATTGGATGCTTTCTGACGCATTGCGGTTGGAATTCGAGCATCGAAGGGATATCGGCCGGTGTCCCAATGATCACATGGCCTCTATTTGCAGATCAAATCTTCAACGAGAAGTTAATCGTACAGATTCTGAAGGTGGGTGTAAGTGTGGGAGAGGAAACGGTTGTGCAGTTTGACAGGGAAGATGAAGAACTGGTTCTGGTGAAGAGAGAGAAAGTGAGAGAAGCCATAGAAACTGTAATGGATGGAGATGAGAGAGAAGCGATGAGAGAGCGATCAAAGAAGCTTGCGAAGAAGGCGAAGACCGCCATGGAAGAAGGAGGTTCGTCTCATCGGAACCTCAAACTGCTCATTCAAGATTTGATTGCTCATGGTCGAAGTTCTAAGAATGGGAGCTGCTGATGATTGTGGTGTAAGTTATGGTTCTCAATTATGAACTCGAGTTGATAGCATGATAATCCGAGAGATACACTTGTAAACACTCCGATCACGAAAAGAGAACATGATTGATTCTTTCAAACATTACGAATTATTCAACAAATTCTCCTCATTATTAACTTCCCCTAATGGAAGATTATCAAACGATTGGACAGAAAATTACATTTATAGCTTTAAAACCAGTGCATCCGTATATCGGCGGTCGATCGTCGCCGGGATATACATGGGCCGACGGGCACAAATGCTTGAACATAATCGAGTACGGATCCGGGTGGCAACCAGGAACATTGCAGCAATATTTCGGCGGCCCAAACTTGTCGCACGGGCTGTAGCAGCCGACATTCGCGCCGTTTTTGTTAGTGAAAGAGAGCACCGGAGGGCAAACGTGGTTCAAGTCCGCGACGCAGCCGACGGCAGGGCAGTCGCCGAAACCGCCATCGACGAGGTAGCCACCGTCGGGCTGGATCTTGGCCGCAACGTTGAAGCCGTGTTTAAGGCTGAGCTCGTAGTGGACGACAGATTGGTTAATGGCGAAGTTGAGGAGGGTGACTGGGATAGCCGGTAGAGAGTCGCAGATTATAGAGCCTGACCTACAATCGCCGGTTTCGCAGGAGAAATTAAGTGTTTTGTCGTAGGAACAATTGGTGCGGGCCCAGATGCTGCCATTCCACGTGTATGGCATCGTGTACGTCTTGGAAGTGTCCGACTTCATCTTCAGATTCGTGTATCCGGTTGCCACGCCTGAAGATAGCCAGATGGGATACGGGCATTGGTTCTGGAAGACAAATACCACATCTTCCGAAATTACCCCTGCAAATATTTCAATATTACTATTATATAATTAATTAAAATAAATATTTAAATATCATTATTGTACCTTAAAAAAAAAAAAAATCATTATTGAGGTTACCTGCCGCAAGAAGGGAGACTTGGAGAAGGACGATAAGAGAAGTTTTGAAAGCCATTGATTAATACTGATGAGTAGTGTAATTAATTATGGTAGAGAAAGACTCCATTTATAGGGAAAAAAATACAGGGTTATTTATGGAATTTACTAAGTATCAAATTATTGATATATAAATCGGTTACAAATATAAATATTTATATATACATTTTAATAAATTGATTGTGATGGATAACAAGCTTAAAACTAAATATGGTAATGTATAATTCAGAAGCTATCTTTAAAATGGTAATGCTACTATTTAAGTATAATTTGATTTAGTATGGAGGTTACGATACGAAAATTTAAGTTGACTAATTTCGTGTACGTATTTGTTGAATTTACGAGAATCGAGATTTTTGAGAGAAATTATGGATTTTGAATGATAGAGTAGCTTTACCTAACAACGTCTCGATGTTATGAAGAGATATGCCTCGTATTTTTCGTTGGTAGGATTGAGATATTACATGTAGCATCTCGACACTACATTAATTAAAATTTAGTTTCATAATTTCCGTCATTAAAACTAAAACCAAAAATAAAAAATAAAAAATAAAATTGCTTTTAAAATTTGAATATAAGGCCGTTGGATTGGAAGTATTGAGAGCCTTTTTGGGCTCTTTCCGCGCCCATCACTGTTGCTTTCCGCGCCCACTCAATAACAAACAAAAGCCTTAGCTAATGACCCATAACATTTGAAATTTTGAAATCTTCGGTCTTTTTAATTTTTGATGCTCAAATCGAGCTACCGATGAACCAATACGATGCTTGTGATACACTTGTATTTGATAGACATAACAAGAACTATAATATTTTTTTAGCATACTTTGAAAATGCACTCCTACACGTACGAGCCATACCAGTTTGAACCAATTTGAATGAATTGGTTGGTCAATCAAGGTTGTATATGTTGAGCCTCCACGACTCATATAGGATAGTCTCACCATATTGACGTGTTTAGAGCTTAATTTTATCCATAATTTTTTTTAACGATAATATACATTTATAATTTAAAAGGGACGATAAGTTAATTATCTATCCTCCACTCAAGCATAATTTAATTGAAGGTGGAATCAATCCCATTTCTTCCACTAAAAGATGTGGGCTATGAATAGGACATTTATGGAAGCACTAAATCATATTATATACCCAAAATATTACAATTTGACATCTAATTTAAACTTTGCTTACATTCCAATGTTCATTACAAATAATATTTGAAACAAGGAGTACGCGTAGGGTTAATACTCTTCGTTAACTTAAAGAATCAAATTCCAAACTATCTTTATTCGGTGATAGAACAATACTTAACTAGGTATCAATGTGTAAGAATTATATTACAGATCATTATTAAATATATGGACAAATGGGAGAGAGAACCGTACAAAGATTTATTCTTCTCTCACACTGTCTATATTTACGGATATTGTTGAACTTTTTAAAACATTTAAAAATTTTGAATATTTTTGAGATAAGTGGTGAAATTTGTTTGTATTTTTATTAATTTAGATTAAATTTTTTTAACATTATATTATTTTAAATTAATAGTTAATTATATTTATTGAAAAACTTAAAAAAAGGCTTTAAATGGGTGTAATAGACATTCATTTAATGGTAAAGGGAAAAAGAAATAGAGTGGACAACATTAATTAATTAATCAATTAATTAACAAACAGAATAATAGAATCCTATTGGTCAAATGGAGGCTCCACCATACGTTCATAATTAATAAGCGACAAAGATTAGATATTTTTCTAATATATTTTATTTTTATCATTATTTCATAATAATTTATCAAATTTATATCAGTTTTTTAAGTAAATATCATGTTTTTATTTAATAAAATAAACTGATAAACTAATATATTAGATAAGGGTATTTTTCATAAATTAATTAAACGAATAAAAATAAACACATTATTAATTAAAAAAAATACCTAATAATTAGTCCATGCATTAAATGAAAAATACGTCAGATGCAGCTAGGAGAATGAAGAGACTAGGGAGGGATTAAATTAGATTAGATTAGATTAGGGTAATTAAATTAGTGATTAATTGAGTAATTATTATTAAAAAGAAAAAAATGGGTCGTTTTTTTAAGTTGGGACGGCAACGTCGGCTGTGACCATAAAATAATGAACCGACATCTCTCTATGATGGAGAGGTTTTGGTCATTTCCAACTTGTCGTACCGACCATCTTTATTCCCAATCTAATCTCTCAAAAGTCGATCACTTGGATGCTTATGCCTTTCCAACCTACCAGCACTAGACTTTATCAATTCAACTCTCATTAATAAAAAGAAAAAAAAATACTTACTTTAATAATTCCCGAACCTAATTTAATACATAAGACATCAATTATTATTTATATAAATTTAAATTAATTTAATAAAATTTTAAAATTTAAAATTTTGTGTTTTTTATTGGCTCACAATGCCAGATGCATTATTTTTAAAATATAAATTTTTTTCAATACAAAAACCAACTAAAAATTAATTTATCACAAAGCCCGAGCAAAGTCACGCTAGTGGTCATAGTTTATAATATCGTCGATTAATACACCATGTCCTAAAATTTGAAAGTTTCAACCTTTATTTTAAATTATTTTTCTTTTTGTGAAAGGTAAAAGAAGTTGTATAGAAATTATGCATTAATTCGTGCATTTTAAAATATTATATAAAAAAAAACATTTGACATTAAATAATTAAGTATATTATATTGAAGTAACATACAGTTGTAAATTGCATTAATAAATAGAAAATGATATTTTAAGTTATCCTTTATGATAAACAACATATAATTAAATATTATAATATGATCAACCCCCTACTAATCAAAGATTAATCATAGTCACTATTTAATAAATATATATTAGGGTGGTCCATTGCAATTCTACATTTTTTTTTTTAAATAGTTAGATCTTCATGCGATAACTTTTTAATTTTTTTCTTTTTGGCTTCGTTGATTGGGTAAGTTCAATCATTGTTAAGTTTTTACCAAAGTGAAAAAGTTTTAACAATTAAATATTCAAATATTCAAAATTATGAACGGTAAAATAAAAGAAAAAACTTATTTAATTTGTCTACTTTGAGCATGTGAACACGACTCTCTACAATGATATGATACTGTCCACTCTGAGCATAAACTCTCGTGGCTTTGCTTTGGGCTTTCTCAAAATGCCTCGTACTGATGGAGATCCGTAATTCCTAAAAATCAGTACATGAATGTGGCGAAATCACATTAAAATGGGAGCGATCGTGAGAATATGATGACTAAAAAAAGTCTAAAACATTTGAAAATTACTATTTACCAACAATGTGCACTTTCCTTTTGGGCAACTCAATCATAGAAACTTCATAGTTAAACATGTTTTATTTGGAGAAATCCTAGGATTAAGGCGGGTCACTCTTAGAAACAAATAGTAAGTAATAGAGCAATGTAGGGACCACGTGAGTGAGGGGATAAACATGCTGAGAAGGATTTGTGTGGCTTGTGGGGATAGTTTTCTCTCGGGAATATGTAATCTGACCATATTACAGAGGAATGTCGGGACCATCAAATGTCAAATCTAAACCTAAAGAATTGAGAAATGCAATTTAATTATTTAATATTAAATTAGAAATTAGAAAATTTATAAAATAGAATTGATAAATAAATAGCCGTACAGCGGTTTGATGTAATCGGAAAGGACAAAAGTGGGGCACGAGGTTTTTGTATTCTTATCAACTCGTTGTTAATTAATAATTTGATTATACCTTTTTTTTCCCCTAATTAATATTACTAAATTAGAGAAGAGGACAAGATTGGAAAATGCAAAAAAGAAAGAATAATAATAATAATAATAAAATACCATAGATGAGTAGATAACTATAAGATATACATTACATTTTTGCGATAATTCAGTAGATAAGTATAAAGTATATGTAAAATTACCAATTTAGTCATGCTTCCAATTTATTTTTAATTTGGATATGAATAAACAAATATGACAAAGAAAGTGTAATACTTAAAAATAAATAAACTAAAGATAATTTAAAATCAAAATCAAATCTCATCATAAATAAAAAATCTCTGATTTTTTAAAAATATATTTAAATAATTTCTATATTTTTAATTTTGTGGCTAATGACATATTTAATATTTTTATAAATATTAATGCTTTAAATTTTATTTTATTAAAATTTTAAAGGACTGAATATGTTAGAATTTTGTAATAAAAAATTATAGATTGAAAATATAGATAAATTAAAAGATATTATATATATATATATATATATATGTTTGTTTTAATAATAAAGAAAAAGACGTCTGGGGAGGGTTGGGGAAGAGAGGCGAATGAAAGTGGGAGGAATTTGGATTTGAAAAAGTTCGTGTTCTTATGGAAGCAACGACTGGCTAAAGATCAAGATAGAGTGCTGGCTTTGTTCTGAAGTAATCAGCTAGCGGGATTTTGATCCATAATCCTTACCATTCAACTGAAAGCGATCGATCCGAAAGCGAGTCCCAGAAAAGTTCTGAAGCTGTTTTTTCCACTTCCAATCCCACCTACTTCGTTTCTGCTCCACCAATTTTCTCTTCAGATCCTCCTCCTCCTCCTCTCTCTCTCTCCTCCCATTTGTCTGCAACTTCCATCTTTGATTCTCTTCTCTGGAGGTACAATCTCTCTTTCTCTCTGTTTTGATTCTGCGTACACGCTTATTTTGATGTTGATGAATGAAACCTCTTGTTTAGTTTTTTTTTTTTTTTTTTTTTCCTTTTTTTGCTACTTTCTTTGAATCACTGATGTTTGGAAAGTCAACTGTGTAATGGTGAAGTTATGAGTTTATTTATTAATTTACTTGCGTTGTTTGTTTGTTTGTTTTCTGAGAATCAATCTTCCTATTTAGATGCAGCCTTGTGCTCGTGGTTTTGAACGCATGTCACGGATTCTGACGATAAGGTGGAATTGGTTTTCGTTTGTCACTTGATTTTTCTTCCTCTCTAGTCTGGCTTGAGAGCTATGAAAAGAGAACGAGCTTGATTTTATTGTATGTGTTCGCAACATTTGTTTATCAAATACTAGCTTTGAAGAGGGTGGCCGATTCCATTTTCTTAGTAGGTTAGCGAGAGTTCAATTAACGCACAGCTGTCGAGTTGATTGCGTTCTCGTTTGATTTCCACTTTTCCCTGTACACTGTTCACGTTGTCTTTCTGTCATTCCAGCTTTTTTCTTTTTTTTTTTTTTTGGTTCTTTGCTTTCTTACCACCTATGAATCTTACTGTTCTTACATCTTTCCTGAAAACTTGCGAATATATAAAGTTGATTTTACTTTGTTTTTGTTTCTGTTCATATTTTGAGGTTATTCACAGGGAATATTAATGGATTTCATCATGTTCCCTAAACCTATCTTATTTTCTCGGAAGACTTTGTTCTGTACTCATGCTAAAAAGTCTCTTATTTCTTCTATTAATAGATCAAAGAACGAAAGTTGGAGCCAATAGTTTCTTCCTGCGGTAAGCACTCTTTCTACAGAATCCTGCCTTATAGCGGATGAGGTGCTTTGGAAATTAATATTCTAGTACGAAATTGACTCCCTTGGGCATTATGCATGTCTGGCCCTGTGGCCATTGTTGATAACGTGGAAGGGGGTCTTTCTTCTGCCGAGAGAACAAAATCTCTTGATGCCATTACTAGTAAGGAGTTCACATCTGCAATAATAAATGGTGAAACTGTTCATACCTCTGAGTCCGCTCGCTTCAGAGTTGGGGAGCTATTGCTTGTCAATGGGGAATTGTATTCTGGGTCTCTTCTTGGTAACATCCCTGAGGGCACGGGGAAATATGTGTGGTCAGATGGATGTATATATGAGGGTGAGTGGAGAAGGGGGATGAGGCATGGGAATGGAAAAATTCGATTTCCTTCTGGAGCAGTTTACGAAGGTGAATTTTCAGGTGGTTATATGCATGGTACAGGAACATACACCGGTCCTGATAATTTGGTTTATAAAGGACGATGGAAATTAAATTTGAAGCATGGTTTAGGTTATCAAGTCTATCCCAATGGGGATATTTTTGAAGGCTCTTGGATGCAGGGAACACCCGAAGGGCCGGGTAAGTATACGTGGGTTAATGGAAATGTTTATTTGGGGAACATGAAAGCAGGGGCGATGTCAGGGAAAGGAACCCTTACTTGGATAAATGGTGACTCATTTGAAGGAAACTGGTTGAGCGGTATGATGCATGGGTTTGGGGTATACATGTGGAGTGATGGAGGCTGCTATGTGGGGACGTGGACTAGGGGTCTGAAGGATGGAAAAGGGTCATTCTATCCAAAAGGAAGCCGCCTGCCAGCAGGTCAAGAAATTTACCTGAAGGCTTTGAGAAAAAAAGGGTTGTTACCTGATTCACGAAAGCAGAATCATGCACATATTCATCATGCTATATCAGGGGATATGGGGAATTTTAAGGTTGGTGAAAACCAGCAATCCTCTCGTGTTACATCTGATAAGCTCTCAAAGGGTAGTCTGTTAAATCTGGAACAGTATCGCTCTAAAAATGTTTCGCTTGAAAGGCGCTGGAGTCTTGAGGTATCAATTGAAAAAGTACTTGGGCACGATTCTTCATCAGGACTTTCAGACTATGAAATGGGTGGAAATGTAGTAGATACAAAAATCCCAATTTTGGAACGCGAGTATATGCAAGGTGTACTTATTAGTGAACTTGTTATAGATAATAGTTTTTCCTCACCATCATCAAGAAGAGCAAGACGAAGACAGAAAAAGCTGGTCAAAGAGGTTAATAAACCAGGTGAGATGATCATTAAAGGTCATAGGAGTTACGATTTGATGCTCAGTTTACAACTCGGAATCAGGTATGCCCATTTAGCTACATTAACAAAAAAAAATTCCCATTGTGTTTCTTTTAAAAGTATCCAACATTTATTTCATTTTCTACGTTTGCTGCTTGTGCCTGGATTTTGATAATTATATTATATTAACCTCTTTCGTCGGTATGGAGGTAGTAATCACAAGTATCATTTAGATTTAGACACACCGTCTTAAAAATAATATTACCAGGGAATACATATTCATGAAGAAAAGGGACTAAATAGGGACGGGCTTAAATTCTAAAACCGGCCACTTATGGGATCAAGGATGATACATTCTAGTGTACTTTTCGTTCTTCAACTCAAAGTTCTTGTTTGCTTTCTAGTTCCTACTGCATTATTCATGCCCGTGAAAATGCCTTAATTGTTGATTTGTTATTATCTTTCTTTATCTATGATAGCTAAAACATGGGCATTCTCTGGTCTTTATCCCTTTAACAATTTTGAGAAGTTAATGTTGAACATACATTAGAATGTGGTCAGATATACTGTGGGAAAAATTACACCCGTGCAAAGGCGAGAAGTCAGGAGTTCAGACTTTGGTCCTCGAGCAAGCTTTTGGATGACTTTCCCTAAAGAAGGTTCCCAGTTGACTCCACCTCATCAATCCGAAGATTTTAAATGGAAAGATTATTGTCCAATGGTCTTCAGGTTATATACTAGTCTTTACAACATTTTATGTACACTGTTCATTCATACATTGGTTCATTTATTTATGCAGAGCCATAGCGCAAAACATTTTTCTATACATCCTCATTCATTGATCCATTCATATGCTAAGTCGTGGGATGCAGTATTTTTTCAGGAAAGATTCTTTCTTGATAGTTTTTTTCAAGAATGTTTAGTTTGACATGTTTCAAAACAAACTTTTTTTAAAAAAATCTATTTTCTTCTGTTTATGGACGGGAGTATCCAATATATTTTAGTTAGCAATTGTATGCAGATAATTTAGGAAGGATGGTCATCTTTTTAGTCCTTTCTGTCAACTTATTTTTCTTACATGCTTGTTATAATGCAGTTCTTTTTCTTTGTGTGGAAGATCAAAGTTTTATTAAATTCTGTCTGGTTTTGGGATAGGGGAATGTACTTGATTAGTCCCTTAGTTTCTCTGTGCAATGACTTCCATTTACTAAGGTTGCAAGAGAGAAAAACTGCAGTTCTGAAAAGGAAGAGATGTGCAAAATAATACTGGAATGCATTCTTCATTTGCATCCTCTTGATTCTAGCCCTCATAAAAATTCATTATAGGAACCTGAGGGAGATGTTTAAGATTGATGCTGCTGACTACATGATGTCCATCTGCGGAAATGATGCTCTTAGAGAGCTATCTTCACCTGGGAAGAGTGGTAGTGTCTTCTTTCTGTCCCAAGATGATCGTTTCATGATTAAAACACTCCGAAAATCAGAAGTTAAGGTGTGTTCATCTCTACTTGCAACGTCTAAGCAGTCAAATTGTGATACACCCGTACATGCAACGATTAAATTTTCATATAGAAATTGTAACTTTCTCTGAGCAACGTCAAGAAACTACCACAACCTCATCACGTGCTTTTAGAAAAGGGAGAAAAAGAAACTATTATGCTGAATAATCCTCATAGTTCTCTAGCTTTTTTAACAAAGTTTGCCAGATTACACTGCAGTGGACAAATTTTCCATGTGTTTTTATTCTCCTATATGCAAATAACACACCTATGCATGTTCTGCTATAGGTGCTTCTACGGATGCTTCCAGATTATCATCATCATGTGAGGTCATATGAGAATACACTTATAACAAAATTTTTTGGTCTTCATAGAATCAAACCAGCCAGCGGTCAGAAGGTATTAAGCACCAAAACTTGGAGCTTTTGTCTTGGTCTTGGCATTCTTCGGTTCTTCCACATATGATGCATTTTAGATGTTCACAGGCTTTAAACTATTGTTAGAAAATTATAATATCAGTATATTGTTTGTGATTTCTGACCTTATAGTTTCCGTGTGACTTCTAATGTTGTTCTTCAAACTTGCTTTGTAATTCAAATCACTAAATAACAACTTCAACCAACTAATGTTCATCAGCTAAAATTTTATTTTTGTGCAGTTTCGCTTTGTAGTAATGGGAAATATGTTCTGCACAGAGTTGAGAATTCATCGGAGATTTGATTTGAAGGGTTCTTCCCTTGGACGTTCAGCAGACAAAGTTGAAATAGATGAAAACACTATACTCAAGGATTTAGATTTGAACTACTCCTTTTATTTGGAACCTACTTGGCGAGAGGCTTTATTAAAGTAAGTCGTACTTGAATTATCCTCTATTTCTTCTAAGGCTATCTTCATCTAAGCAAACATACTAGACTAAACATTAGTATGTCATAGAATTATTTTTTCTTGCAAGCATGTTAGTTGACGCACAGCAGTACCTGTATTGAATTAATGCTAGCCTCTGCACAACTATTGCTGAACGAGCATTTTTCAACATTGAAGGACATATAAACACGTCCTATTCTTACATCTCATGTTCTCTTCAATGCAGGCAGATTGAGATTGACAGTAAATTCCTAGAAGTGCAGAATATCATGGACTATAGCCTTTTGTTGGGTGTTCATTATCGTGCCCCACAGCAGCCGCAATCCCATTTATCCTACAACCGGAGCATGAGGGCTGATGGATTGGGAATTCTTGCGGAGGATGGTTAGTATCTAATGAGAACATATGTATCTTTTAATAGTTCTAGTTATCGTCTATAATCGGTCAGACTTCAAATTGTAAACAGGATATAATTCATAACAGAATAGACTAAATGGCTTATACGGTTAAATTTACACGGGTTGGAGAAATCACAAACTGAAGATTCCTTATTTTAAAGTGATGCCAGCAGTTGGTATTCTAAGATTCAAAATCAAGTGGTTATGAATGTGAAGCTCCACATTCTAGAATTTTGTTATTCTGTTTGCCTGTATAATGCTTGGTAAGCAAGTTTGTTGATGGACTGAGATAATTTGCAAAGTTTGACAAATACTTTTCATTTTCATATGAAATTATGAATATTAAAGTTATACTATTCTTATCTCCACTAGTACTATTCTTATCTCCACTAGTTGTGGCTTTTGATATGCCATGACTCAACTTGAACATGAGTTTGATATTGATGGAAGACTCGTATGTCAATTCAATTACAGTAACTTGCCGATTATCCAGCCTAAGATCATTTTTCGTTTCTCTCTTGGGAATGAGCTTAAGATTGGAAGAATCTACCTACCTCGATACTTGTGGTTATCTAGCATTCCTGTCATGCATTTTGTGCGGTGTCATACTTCAACTTCATAAACTTCTCATTATTATATTTGAGTATAATTTTGTGTATAGCCAGTGGCCCAGTTGGTTGGTCTTTTGATTGATTTGAATTGAAGTACTTAACACAATTAGCTGCTAATATTGAATGGCAGATCCTTTCGAGGACATATCAACCTACCCACAAGGTCTTGTTTTAGTACCTCGCATAGACGATGACAGTGTTGTTGTCGGCTCCCACATAAGAGGCAGCCGTTTGCGAGCATCATCTGCTGCTGGGGATGGGGAAGTGGATCTTCTGTTGCCTGGTACTGCAAGGTATTACTTTTCATTCCCTAACTAGTAATATTATGGATACATCGGAAGACCAAGACAGCCCACTTCATTCGATTCTCTCAAAAATTCAATTTGTCTGATCATCATTTTTGCTTGACGACAGAGAGATAGATCTTCAAGCACGTTTTAGTGTTTGGAGCCTGTTGTAAAATTATAGTTCTAAGAAGGTTCTGGTTTATTATTATTAACCTTTACTCGACACTCTTCTCACTCCGTTATGCAGACTCCAAATCCAACTTGGCGTGAACATGCCAGCAAGAGCAGAGCAAATTCCAGGAAAGGAAGAAAAGCAGATGTTTCACGAGGCCTACGACGTGGTTCTATATCTGGGCATTATTGATATTCTACAAGAGTACAACATGAGCAAGAAGATCGAACATGCATACAAATCTCTTCAATTTGATTCAATATCCATCTCTTCAGTTGATCCTACATTCTATTCCCAACGTTTTCTTCAGTTCATTATCCAGAGAGTGTTCCCTCAAAATGCTCGCGCAGGCTGAAAAATGTGGCATCTATATGCATATCCTTTCAATTCAATTCCTCCCCCGGAAGATTTCCTGCTGCACCAGATGCATCAGAGATTGAAGATCGGAGAGCCTTCAGGTTGGAATTTGTGGAGGGTGGTGGGTGACAAAAATGGCAATCATCAGGTCGTGCAAATGCTTGTACATTATTTAATTACTGTTTTCCACGTTCTAACATCAACTCTTGTAGTTCCTCTGTTTCAGAGTTCAAATTTATACTTGCATTCATGTTGAGCTTTACGACCTTGTCTCTCCCCTTATTCTTCTGTTTCTGGAGAAAGACCTGACTGAAAACGAAATAAGGGAGGGAAATTTCCCTTCAAATTCACTAAATTTGTGTTTTGAATACTCTTATCGAAAACTATACATGTTGTATTGTTCAGTGGAATAGCGAGCCTGATCGTTGATGAGAATCATTAAATTTCCAAACATATGTTAAAACCTGCATTTTATAATTTTAATGGCCCATTAAGTACTTTAAGTTGTATCCTTAAAAAATAACGTTGCTCGAGCATTTTCTTTAAAAGATCAAACGCAAAACATTTCTTCACCTTGAAAACAAAGATGATTAACAATTTTTGTTTTTGTTTTTGTTTTTTTTTTCTGACATAGAATTAACAAAATTCTTTTACTTTGCCTGAAAGGATACAACAATCAAGGTATCTTAAGATTCTACATGCCGAAATATGAGGATACAACGGAAAAGTGCTTCAAACTTTCACTAGTGAGGCCAACGATTAAAGTCCACGGAACGTCGATCGTCCAGTACCAAATTATCTTCTCAAACCATTCTACTTAACTGATATTCTGTGGCCTATCCCATATTGGGTGGCGGAGGGGGTGGCTGACGGACACCCTGGCCTGGGAAGCCCTGTGGGGGAGGTGGCATGGGAAGTCTATTCATCTGAGTACCAGGAGTGAAATTCGCCATTGTGTTATTACCAACTGGAGGCGGTGGAGGGATGGGCGGAGCTCCACCAGGAGGCATTGGCCTAGGAGGACCATTTGCCATTACAGGAGGGGGAGGCGGCAAGGATCCAGGCATCGGAGGAGGAGGAACTCTTGGTGGTGCCCCTTGCTGTGGTGG
This sequence comes from Cucurbita moschata, assembly GCF_002738365.1. Classification (NCBI taxonomy): domain Eukaryota; kingdom Viridiplantae; phylum Streptophyta; class Magnoliopsida; order Cucurbitales; family Cucurbitaceae; genus Cucurbita; species Cucurbita moschata. The sequence goes on from NW_019268517.1 coordinate 9,316,425, forward strand.
AGGTGGGGGCGGTGGTGGAGCTTGTGGTGGTGGCGGCAATGGCACCGTTCCATTGGCTGCAGGCACAGTTTGTGGCTTGTTTGCCTCTAGTGGTTTGGATTTAAAATACAACTGCAACTGCATATTATCACGTTTGCTAAAACCATGTTAGAGAAGTTGGACACCAAAAACTAAATAGAACAACAGTAAACCGTGCCATTAATAACAATACCCTACATGCAGCTGGAAAGCTAGAAGCCATTTAGGCTGTTGGTTGCAAGGTTAAATATGAGTCCTTAAACACAAGAATACATGTATTATGGAAAGAGTGTCAATTTTTTAATATGAAGAGACAAAAGATCAACCATATGAAGAGATGGCAACTAAATAAGCTAGTCAAACATCTGCATGCACAAAGGGGCCCAAAGCCAAAATAATGCAAAGGGGAATCAAGATGCAATCTATTCAATCAATAATTCAAACGACCAGCAGCGAAGACAAGCTACAATAGACTGGTACAATAACTAAATAGGTTCCAGAAGAAAAGGTATTCATTCATTGAAAAGTTATAGATCAAATCCTAAGATACAGCTGAACTGTAAGTAGTGGGCTAAGGGTGTGAATGAATAGAAAAAGTATTGAACAAATTGAAAGAAGGAAAGGAAAAGAACCTAACCGTGAACATTTTCGAGTCTGGATCCCAGTGAGAGAAGAATTTTGGTGTGGATTTGTCAATCTCTGTGCTTGGAACCTAAAATGCATACAAGTAAAGACCCTTAGGAACTATGAGCTAAGCCATTGATCAACAGCTTTTACAAATAGCATGACTCAAATACCTTGAATGCAATTATCTCATAGGGTTCAGCTGCAAACAGAAGATATTGGTATCTTTTATCGAACGGTTGCACCCGCTGAACATAATAACAAGAAAGACAGAAAAATTAGCTTTAAAAGGATATTCCAATAGCGATAGAAGTGGTAAAAGGAAATATTATGTTTTCAAAAGCATATGAATGATGGAACTTAGGTACTATTCAATTATACAAAGAACCTGCTCATAAGAGGACATAAACCGGTGTCTTGGCTTTGCTAGGTCTTCAATTTCTGGGTATTCAATCTGCATGATGCAACAGTATACAAGTAAAAGAAGGGGCAAGGCAATTCAGACACAGCACAATGGAATAATGCAAAATAATATCATCTTCAACAGATACACACAGGTGTTTTGTATGAACTACAAAGCCATACTTGGAAAAGCAGAGATCTCTGCTTTGTCTCGGAATCAAATTGCTTCGTTACTCGATAACCAGGCCTCCCAATTTTAACTGAAAGCAAGCCAGAAAAGGAGATAATTAACACAAACTTCATTTTAAGTACCAAAAAAATATGAATACATCCAACTAAGACTACAACCAACACTTCAAAATTTCAAAACCACTTCGAAACAATGGCCAATTCCAATCATGAACTCTTATTTGACTTGGTGTCGGTTGGATACATGTTTATGTTACTTGATTTAAACAGAAATCTACTCGCTCCTTCTAATGCCCTTTCAAGATATCACACTTCAGTTATAAATGAACAAACAAAATCATTATGGCATTATAGTTCTAAGTTGCAATAAATGGCGAAATCAAGCACATTATCAATCCAATTGCAAGGGGTGGAAAATACAAAAGTCATTTCATATCAATCCTCACTACTGAAAGCAAATTAAAATTAGCTTGGCAACAACCCTTCAGAAAGATTACAAACATGCAAAAATAAAATTATTGTTCACTCTCACATCCAAAATTAATGTGGAATTTTTTTAAAAAGGGGGAGCATAATGCTTACCTGTTTTGCGAACAGAGACCTTCCGCTTGTGGGGTTGAGGTTGAGCAGGAGCCTCCTTGGCTTCACGGGCTGCTCTCTTCGCCAAATTAGTCTGATGGCGCTTCCCCTGCGTGTGCGCCAAGTAATTTCCCTCATTATTGTGCAGAGTCAAGCAAAGCTTACACTCATAACTACAAAAACACACCAAAAACAATACAATTCAACTCAAAATTTTCCAAAATAACCCATAAAATTAGAAGGAGAAAAAGAGAAGGAAGACCTTCCAAGATGATTGCGCATAAAGTAGGGATCCTTGGCGAGATCGATGGTCTCGAGAGCAAGCCGTCGAAGACGCTCTCTCCGATCGATAGCTTCATTCTGTGCAGAGGCCGCTCCTCCACTTCCCGGCTTGGACCCCCACTCTCTATCCATCGCCGTCAAACTCCGGTGTCGCTTCTTCACTGAATTTCGATTTCCGACTGAGAAAAAGCCCTCTCCTTTCTCCGGCGACCTAAGAAGCCCTCCTGTTTATGATATCGAAGGAAATGAAAACTTTGTAGGGCCTGAAGTCTGAATGACCACTCATGGGCTAAGGCCCATAATCATTTCCACATTACACCTTCAATATTAAACGGCCCACCACCTCGCGATTAAAAGAAATTAAGTAATAATAATAAATATATATATATATATATATATATATATTTCTAATTTTAGTTGATTCCTTTGTATTTAATAAATTTATGAAATTTTAAATAAATTACCAATAAATTAAGACTAATGAAATATAATTAAAAAAATTTAGGAACGTATTAAATAAGTATTAAATAATATATTAAAGTTTAAGTTAGTCCTTAAGAGATTTATTAACATTTTTAGAAAAAAAAATAATAAAGATGAATAAATGAATTTAAATAAATATTTACATTTTAGAGTATTTTATAGGCCACGTGGCCAAATAGAATTGCCAGAATTTGTCCTTGTCGAACTCTAGTAATAATTTTCATGTGGACTTGTCTTGTGGTTCACGTTTTCAGATTTAAACACACGTAATCATGTATTTTTAATTTAATCAACTTTTTCTCTTTATTTCTTTTTAATACATATTTAATTAATTTTTCCTTAATATCTGCAAATCGGAAGTATATAAGTATATAAGACAATGAGACATCGATTATGCGACACTTGTTCTAACCTTGCCAACAAGTCGACTGTGTAAATTTGAACTTTGTAAACGATATTAGCACATGCTTGAGCCTCAAGTCATGTTTGAGAGAAATATTTTAGAAAACGTGAGCGAGGAAATACGTTAAAAATAATTTTAACGAAAATAATGTTATAGGCTAAAGACGAAAAAGCAACAACTGTTTTGATAACATATAATCTGGGTACGAAGAATTCACAACTAGTCACATCTCCCTGTAATACATTTTAGGGCATTTTAACGTTAACCGGTGTAAACATGATTTTAGTGACCGGTCATATACCTGTATTGTGAATAACGTTATATAAAAATGGTGCAAAAAAGGGGCAAGAGTATGCATAATGATCTTCCTTAATCATGACTGATTCCCACTACACCTCAATAAATTAATAGATCAAAGTTGGCTTTGCTTTGCTTTTAGCTGTCTAAAATGGTCCACCCTCACCCATCATGCTAAACATCGCATTCATAACGTAGATTAAATGATGACGTGACATGTTTATTACATAAATTTTAGTTCATTTAATATCTAAGATTAAGAGCGATAAATAGATAACGTGGTCACATCATATAGATAAATTGTGAGATCCCACGTCTGTTGGAGAGAAGAACGAAGAATTTCTTATAAGGGTATGGAAACTTCTCCCTAACAGACACGTTTTAAAACCGTGAGGCTGACGACAATGCGTTAACGGGCCAAAACGAGCAATATCTGGGTAGTTACATAAATGTTGAGCCATTAGGTGACGAATTCAGTTTCCAAACCCGAATTCTAATACTAATTTTTTTCTTCCATTATCTCATCAGCTATGGAAGGATCATTCAAAATATTCTCGAGGCTAAATTTATAATTTAACGGATATTAAAAAAAGAAAAAGGTATAATTAGTCTTTATTCCAAGGAAAAGCTTTGTTTAGAAGAAACTAGTTTGCTGGAGCAGCAATCCCAGGCAGTGGAGTTGGGACAAAACCATGGATTTCCCCAAAAACATAACATCTTAAGAAAGGTAAATAAAAAGGGAAAGGGCAAAGAACAAATACGTTGTTGTCTCAGCTGGTGCTCGCTCGCTTGCTCACTTCCCCGTTTTCTTGGAACTTATTCTTCTCTTTTCTTGCAACAATCAAACATAATTCCAATTCTTTTTCCTTTTCTACTCTCTCTGAATTCTGTTCCATTCCTGAAGAAGAAGATCATCCAAATGGGATCTTCTTCCGGCCAGAGTAGCAACTACGATCTGTCTTTTAAGGTTTTGTTGATCGGCGATTCAGGTGTCGGCAAGAGTAGTCTTCTTCTCAGCTTTATCTCTACTAGTGCTGAAAATCTTGCCCCTACTATTGGTATGTTTTTTGTTTTGCCACACCAACTAAACCCCACTTTTTCTTTTGCTTAAACTTCCTGCTCATAACCTGTTTGAGGAAATGCTTCTCTGCTCATAATCTGTTTGGGTGTGGGGAATTTGAGGGAAAAGGGATGAATTGGAGATGCCTTTCTCATGTTCTTATTCTTTCTTGTGTTTTTGGTTTCTGTGTTTGGATCTGTTTTGTTTTAATGACTGTTTGTTTTTAGGTGTGGATTTTAAGATCAAGCTGCTTCAGGTGGGTGGGAAGAGGTTGAAGCTGACAATCTGGGACACTGGTATCTGTTCTTTTTGGTTCAAATTCTAGGGATTTCAGTTCATTTTGTATCTGAACTTTTCATGAACTAAGAATTGTTTCTGTTTTGTTCCCTTTTCAAAAGATGTGGGTAGAAGAAAGCTTGCACAAAGCCTAGGAATCTCAATAGTTTCACTGTTTTTAATATCAATTCCTTTGCTTCTCCCTTTGTATGGATTGCTTTTGATCTTGTTTAAGCCTTGGTTTCTTGCAGCTGGACAAGAGAGATTCAGAACATTGACAAGTTCCTACTATAGAGGTGCACAAGGGATCATTCTTGGTATGCTTCAAACTTTGATCTCTTTATCTTTTGAGCTAAGATTTATCTGGGTGTTCGGTGTTCGATGTTCACTTAACTCGAGTCGAAACGGAGGACAATCAGTTGGGGGAAATAAGTTTGATTGGAAGTAGAATTGTGCTACAAACCTATAACAGCAGTTACAATTGGTTTTGTTCATTAACATTTTGTTTGATTCTTCTGTCAATCTGTCTGGTTTACAGTGTTGTATTTATGATCTTGTTGTAGTGTACGATGTAACACGGAGAGAAACGTTCGATAACTTATCGGACGTATGGGCTAAAGAAGTGGAACTATACTCAACAAATAAGGAGTGTGTCAAGATGCTTATTGGTAATAAGGTTGACAGAGTAAGTTTCTTTCTTCCTTCCTCTGGTGTTCTAAAAAAAACAGTCCCAAATTAAGTGTTTACACCATCGTTCTCCTAAGATTTGTTGGTAATGCTCCTTCGATGATCATTTAGGGAAAGCTTCTAAGATTTATGATAGAACTTGATGTGTGTGTTCATAGGAATCTGAAAGGGCTGTGAGCAGGGAGGAGGGGATTGCTCTAGCGAAGGAGCTTGGATCCTTTTTTCTTGAATGCAGTGCTAAAACCAGAGAGAATGTGGAGAAATGCTTTGAAGAGTTGGCATTGAAGGTATATTTCTACCAGACCAATTTGAAGTAGTAGCCCTCGAGAAACCGAACGCCTCGTTCGTTCGTTCTTAAAAACGTTGTCTCTTGTGTTGCAGATAATGGAGGCTCCTAGTCTGATTGAAGAAGGATCCACTGTTGTAAAAAGAAACATTCTGAAGCAGCAAGAATTACAGCCTGCACCAACTGCAAGTTGCTGCCTCTAAAAACTCCAGTAGGAAACGTCGATACGATAGCACGATTCTCCTTATCGACAGTTCCTGTACATGTCTCCTACTGCTCCTCCTTGTCATTGAGTTGTTTGTTTGCCTAAATGACTGTAATTAAGAGTTGAAAGAAACATGAAAAAAAGAAAAAAAATCAAATATAGTAACCTCCTTTGTTCCTTCCAGTTTTTCTTCCTATCTTTTACCTTTTGGATTGTTATGGCATTGTATTCTACCTATCTATACTAACAAAACTCGGCTTGTATCATATGGATCAAACACGTTGCTCGTACGATATCTCACGGCTGCTCTCTTCAAACAACTGCTTAAATTTCATGGTTTTCGAACTGGGAAGTTGCAGTTCTGGAACAACTCAATACAGATTTGAAAAAGATAACAAGAACCCACTTTGATTCAGGCTTTGTGTTTTGTTCTTAATAATTTTGAAAGAGAGCTTCCTTCACAATGATTTTCTGTCTTTTTGTATTATGTTCAAATGGGTTCCCAGCATAAATAGTGTTAGTGAAAGTGATTGAAATACAAAGACAAAGAGGCAAATGGGGATGAAATTACCAAAATAGACAAGCAACAAATCCACCAAATTGCAACTGCAAGTGCTTGGACCCTTTTTGTTGGAAGGGCAATGACAGGAAACTCCTCCCCCAACCACAATTTTGCTTCATAAAGAAGTGGATGCCTGATGGTTAGCCATCTACTGTCCTCTTTATCAGTTTCACTACCAACCAGCAATTATCTAGTGGTGATTATGGAAGGAGATTATATTCTTTTAGAAGAATCATTTCATGTTTTTGGTCGAACGAAGAAATTAAAGGTTGATCAACAAGCTTCATAAATCAACCAACAATGGGTATCAAGTGAATCAATGTTGAACTTGAAGTCAATCAATGACATTATTTAATCTTCTACATCAATCAATGAATCTCAATTTTTCAAATTTTCAATTATATCTTGCAGCTCTGTTGTAGAATAAACATGTATGACCAGGTCAAAGAAAACTGTACCACTCCCAAGTCATTTTAAGCACCCAGTAAGATGGAGCCTACTAATACCCCACCGCCATGTGAGCTGAGGCAGCTTCCAAACTCGTTCTGGCCTCCGTCCCTGAATCGGCTAGTTCAGTTGGGGCCTGTTAAACCAAGACAGAGGATAAAGTTTCAGACTGGAAAAACACTTTTTTTTAGTACTTCAAACAATTTTTTTAAGTATTTGAAAACTCATTTCAAACGGATCTTCCTTATCTACAGAAAATACAAACCCTCCCGTATGTATTTTCCTTGGTGGGAGATGCCCCTGAAGCCAGGGGCAGCCTTATAACTGCGGCATGCTCACCTCTTGCAGCATGCCGAAGAAGCTGTACAAGTAATGTTGAAAAGATCAATTCGAGAGGAATGAGATTATATGTAACCGCCCAAACCCACCACTAGCTTTGGCCTGTTACGTATCGCCGTCAGCCTCACGGTTTTAAAACGCGTCTATTAGGAAGAGGTTTCCACACCCTTATAAGAAATGTTTTGTTCCCCTCTCCAACCGATGTCAGATCTCACAATCCACCCCCTTTGGGAGCCTAGCGTTCTCGCTGGCACACCGCCTGATGTCTGGCTCTAATACCATTGGTAATAACCCAAGCCTACCACTAGCAGATATTGTCTTCTTTGGATTTTCCCTTTCGGGATTCCCCTCAAGGTTTTTAAAACATGGTGTTGGCACACCGCCCAGTGTCTGGCTCTGATACCATTTATAACAGTCCAAGCCCACCACTAGCAGATTTTAACCGTCCAAGCCCACCACTAGCAGATTTTAACCGTCCAAGCCCACCACTAGCAGATTTTAACAGTCCAAGCCCACCACTAATAGATTTTAACAGTCCAAACCCACCACTAATAGATTTTAACAGTCCAAACCCACCACTAACAGATTTTAACCGTCCAAGCCCACCACTAGCAGATTTTAACAGTCCAAGCCCACCATTAGCAGATTTTAACAGTCCAAGCCCACCACTAGCAGATTTTAACAGTCCAAGCCCACCACTAGCCGATATTGTCCTCTTTGGACTTTCCCTTTCGAATTTCCCCTCAAGGTTCTTAAAATGCGGTGTGTCAGTGAGAACGTTGCGCCCCCAAGAAGGTGAATTGTGAGATCTCACATCGATTTGAGAGAGGAACGAAACATTACGTAACGAGCCAAAACAGACAATATTTGCGAGCGGTGGGCTTAGGCTGTTACATCCTAGGAATTGATTGCTACTCCTGCACCATGACTGTAAAACAAACGGGTACACGTATAGCAACCTCATTGAATTAAAGATACAATGCTAAAACAATATTAGTACTTCGTTTTTTTTTTTTTTTTTCCATCAAATTTGTTCACTACCATGTGTGATTTGTAAAAGGATTTCGAACACTTTTTGAGTCAAGTATTCCTACTGTTGAAGAAGCCAATGTACATTTTCAAGAACAATAACTCTCTGGGCATCAACAAGGAGGAATAATAACCAAGTTGTTGCAATTTGCAAGTATTTGGTTGATTGGCTTCCCACAATCTATTAACAAGCATTTGACAACGCTTAGATTTCTTATCCAAAAAGATAAAACTTAGACATCGAAGATAACCAGCTACTTACAGTGTCACCTCCAGAACCAACTGATTCTAGCATCCTCTTCACGCAGTCTGTCATTAGCACTGTTTAGAAGGAGTTGAACAATCTCTACAAAACCTAGAGTCATTGGAGAAGAGAAAATGACTTGACAACATTTCCAACAGATAAATTTTCAAATACTTATTGCTGAATTGAAACGAGCAAATTATTTATAACAGTCTACTCACTCCCCTGCACAAGCATCATGCAAAGGCATGGCACCATCTTCATCTTGAACCTCAAATTTGCCCCTCTTTCCAGCAGTAACTATAATATGATTAATTTACTTCAAAATAAGCCACAAATCATACAAAATTCAATATAAAACATGGTAAAGTTTGCACAGGGGTAGCCAACTCTATTTCATTACGCTCAACATGCATTCCTCAAGACAACCAAATTTGCGTATTAGAATGACGAAAATACATATAACGAGAAGCACACTACAAATTGAATCGAAACATTTCCTTTCACGACGAGAACGCATCAAATTTACTGAAAAAAATCATTTCGACCTAATCAAGATAGTGAACAATCCAGAAAGCTCAAGCGAAAACTCTAGGAAGTGGAAAAGAAGAAGTTAAACCTAGAGAGGTGCGTAGGCCATTAAATTCGCCGAGCTGGACGTCATTAGCAAGGTCGCGGAGGTGAGTGGGAGTAACGAAATCGAACTCGATGACACCGTCCTCTTCAAAGAGAGCATTATCGTCCTCGTAACCGCCATCGTCATCCAAGCCGGGAACCGCCATTTATAGTTTCTTCTTCAGCCGTAAAAGTCGACCGGCCCAGCAGGCCAACTTTTGACTTCAAAGTTGGGCCTCATTGGGCCCTGCTCCGTATTGGGCCAACACTAAATGGACCAAGTTGTGAAATCGCTAACCTCTCTATAATTTTATTTTTTATTTCCTTCTAAAAAATTCATGATTGTTGGGAAACTCGATCATAGGAAAGGTGTAAAAGGTCACAGAATTGTCCTTGTTCACCGGACGCTGAAGTCCGTGCATACAAAGCACAGACAGGCTCGCTTTCCAACACATGCATTTTTTCAAGTAATAACATTTTTTGTTGTTGTTGTTGTTTGACATTTTGGGATGAAAAAGAATGTTAAAATTGATGGGCATTGGATTTGTTGTGTGTTGGGTATTAAAGTTAGATCCATAAAAAAGGGCAGTTAGTCCACTCCCACTACCTTTGCCACCCCTTTCCCTTCTTACCTTTTAATAATCAATCAATCCCCTCTCTCTCCCTTCGCTTATTAATCGATTAGCTCTAATTCCGTCTCTCACACGTTTTTTTTACACTATAGTTAACAAAAACGGTCCAACCCACGAACCCACTTTTTCTTTTTCTTGCCCACAAATTGATCACGAGAAATTTGGTGCACTTCAACGATTACAACATTAAAAATGTTATGGTTGTTTTTTCAGAGTGGCAATTTGAGTACTAGTTAATGAATAAGATAGTGTTTATTGTCTATGTTTTTAGTAATTTTTGAGTGAAATTTGAAGTGATTAAAGTTCGAAATGAGTAAGACATTGGTTTTGTTGGGAGGTTATAAAATGAATAATCAAATTCAAACCCCACAGGGGAATTAATTAAGTCCCAATTGATTGGGGGGGTTCAATTTGGTGCATATGATGCGACCTTTGCAACAATACCCAAAAAAAAAAAAAAAAAAAAAAAAACAATCAGTAATGACAATCCACCAGCGACGATGCGGCGGAGAACACAGACACCGCCGTCCGGTGCCGGTCATCCTCAGGCGCCGGAAGGTTAAGATCCAACTCCAACACATTTCTCTCTTTCTTAATCATTAACTCCTGCAACTGCGGCGTAGCAGCAGCACCTCTACTCGGCACCGACGCCGTAGAGGTCAACGCTCTATGTCGTCTCATATGACCACCAAGTGCCTGCCCAGAAGAAAACTCCGCTCCACAAATGGAACACTCATGAACCTTAGATTTAACGAGGTCACCGGCGGCGAAACTGGCCGGTGGTCGGCCGGTGGATAACTGCAAGGAGAGGTGAAATTGAGGGTCGTGGGTTTGAAGAGAATTAGAGATTTTGGGTTTCTTATGGCTAGCTCTATGTCCACCCAAGGCTTGAAAAGAAGGAAAACAACGATCGCAAGTCTTGCACTGATAAGCAAACAGAGATTGATTGTGTTGAACCAAAACAGAGGCGCAATCCCCTGTTCTCCCCTGCGCCAAAAGAATCAAACAATTGGCCAAATCTTGATCTTCTTCTTCTTGCTCTGTAAGCCCCGCCGACGAACTGGAACAATCAGCGCTGGAAGATGAAGCAACAGAGGGAGGCCTGGTGCGTTTGGTTCGCTTTCCCTTGATGAATTGGGCTTGATTTTCATCTGGGGTTTCCGCCATTGATGCAAAGAAAGAGGTCTGATATGGAAAAGGACGAGACAGCAAGTTATATATATAGAACAGAGGAGGAGAAGAAGAAGATGCAATGTAAGTGAGAGGAGGCTAGGAAAGGAGTGAGATTCGGTTGGCTTTGAAGCAAACCCCTCCGCCCATTACTTTTGCCCCACGACTCCTTTCTGTAGGATTAGTTTGCAAGCCTGGAACCACAGAATTTGCGCTATTCCCTTAATCCCTCATTAATATCGAGTAACTCTTTTTTAACCCTTCCTTCTTCTCTTTCTAACCAACCCATTCTAACTATAGAATTTAGCTAATCAAACACGTTCTTAACCCTTTCTCAATCCAACCTATTATGTCTTAATCATATCAACTAAACTTAGTTTATAAAAACCAAAATCAATCCAAATGACTCCACCCACTTCAACCTAAGCCCACTAGCAATCGATATTGTCACTTCTTTACATGGGTATGGAAACGGGTTAAAGTGACAATATCCAATAGGAGTGTAATTTCCTATAAGACAAGACGGGGAGTTATTAAGTATTACATATGACACCACCGCATGTTTACATGGTCCACCTAATGATTGGACAATTCTGATGTAGAGCAACGTGGGTTGGGTGATTTTTAATTTAATTTCTCTCTCCTTTTTTTGCGTCAACTCCAGATCATAATTCTTTAAAAAGACACTAAATTCACCAATTATGCACTACTCCAAGAAATGGGTTGTGGTTATTTTTTAAAAAAGATTCGAAAGTTTCAATCTTTTTTTAGAACAAAACTGAGAGAAAGGGAAAGAGTAGAGAGAAATAAGAGGATTATACTTGGCGTGAGGGCCTCGCGGTGGCCTGCTGCCCATGGCACGTAAGGGTGTGGCGCATCAGCATCACTAAGCAAAGCATCATCCCATTCAATTTCCAACCCTTCATTAACATCTTCTTCCCTCTAAACTTTCAAAATCGAACAAATTCTATTACATAACTTGTCGTATATGAAAATGACAGTCTAAGCCCATTATTAGTAGATATTGTCCACTTTGACCCGTTATATATCGTCATCAGTCTCATAGTTTTAAAACGCATCTACTAGAGAGAGATTTCTACACCTTTACAAATAATACTTCGTTCTCCTCCCCAACCGATTTCGAACCTCGTTTATTTTTTAATGACTTTGGTGCGTACTACTACTTGTCCACCACCTTATTGTTTGTGTTCACTACAAATACATCCAAAAGCAAAATTGTGCATTGAAGAAATGATATAATATTGGGTTTAGGGGAGGTGTGAATTTGGACAAAATATTGCATTATTAAAATTCAAAGCTATGAATTTCATTTTCATTTTGGGACTGTCCATATCTTGGAGTATCAATTTGATAATGATTTGGGTATTGATTGCTCAGTTGTGGATAGCCTCTTCTTCTTCATCATTTTTGTTTTAAAAATTAAACAATTATTCTCAAATTTCATTAATTAATTTAAACAATTTCCAAGATCTTTTTTGGGCTTTTCATAACTTTGTTTCTACTTTCTATTACCTTTTTTCATAATTATTGACTTTTTATATGTAAAAACGATTAACACGGGTCAAACTTTCGGTTGTTATTCCCCTCATCCAACGAAATAAATAAAATCACCGACCTAAAACTCTGAGTTTTATTTCATTTTGACCCCTATACTTTCATAATATTTTAATTTAGTCCTTCCGTATTTTAAAAATAACTATTTTAAAAATTGCTTCAGTATCCTAAATGGGCTCGTAACTCAATTTTTTTTTATATTATATATTGAATTAATTTGTGTTAAAATATGGTTTTTTTTTAAAGAAAAAAAAATACAAGCAAAGTCTAGCACTAAGTAGGTGTGACTTGTGAGTAGGTCATGAATTAAAATATGTAAATGATGTATTATTGTTGGTTTGATTAGTCTAATATTAATCCAACCTGGCTCGAACTCTAATATTATCTTAATCCATTAATTAATTAATTAAACTTGTGAAAATGACGAAGTTTCATAATGCTAACTTTAAAATTCCTATGCCCTAATTTGTACGTTAAGAACTTAAGATTATCGTGACATATTGCTTTCCATTGCATTATCATGTGTGCCTAGCTACGCCTAAGACCAATATATATATTTATTTATTTTATGATTACGTTCTATAGTTTGTCGATTGTTGAAGTTTCCAACTTGGAATATTTTATTTTCAGTGGCACTTTAGACGACATTTGATTTGTTACTCGATATCCCAAAGAGGAGTGAGTGAATCCCAGAAATGGTCCGATTGATCATCTCTACGTGCATAGTTCATATTTGGATAGTAGAAACAGAATTCTGAGTTGTTGCACTCTTCATGATGATTCACTTCCTGCTTCTCGTTCATTAATGGATTCGATATCCAGTTTGATAATCGAGTTTCGTATGGCGAACTTGTGATCTCGAGGTTCGACAACTCGAAATGATTGTATAAGGGAACGTCCCTTTCATTTTGGTCATGCCTTAATGAGAGCTTCTCTGGTTTCCCATGTTTTACTTTGCAGTCTGTAAAAGAAACTGGTTAAAGCAATTGAATATATCAAGAACTAACGTAGATTTTTCCATGAACCTTCTAGTTGAATGGGGAACTTTTTCCTCAAGTGGCTTCTCCAGTAGTTCTTGATCTCGTTATCAGTTCTTCCTGGAAGCCATCGTGCGATTCTCGACCATCTAAAACAAGATATATTTGAATAATGATGATCATAGAGCAATAAAGTTGCAAAATTTCTAGCACCCAGATGTTATTTTAGTTCATACTTGTTACCCCATTTCTTATGAAGTTTCAGAATGATTTCTTCTTCCTCACTGTTTATGCGATCACGTTTAAGACTAGGGCGGAGATAGTTAAGCCATCTGAATCTACAGCTCTTCCCACTTCTCTCAAGCCCTGCAATGTTCAGATACGAACATATAAACAAGTCTTGACATAGAACTTTACAAAATCGACAATATCATACTATTACGATAGAAAAAAGTTAACAGTCATACCTGAAGCTTTGGCGATCGAGTCCCACTTTCTCTCTCCCATGCGAGTTACAAACATGGTGAGCTGCCTGTCTTCCTGTTCGAGCCAAGGTCCTCTACGCTGTATCTCAGTTTGAAGGGCTGAATGAGTAGCCATTTCTGATCATGACTCAAAGCTCTTTAGTTGAATTTATAGAGGAAAAATAGTGGAAAAAGTGCAGGGAAGAACATTTGTTTTGGAATGAAAAGGGAAGGTGACCAGAAAATCCAAGGTGGATCAATAGATAGACTCCAATTCCAAGACCTACCCCACCATTCACCATTTGGATCATGTGAACCTGTTCTGATACCATACCCAATTTGGGCATTCAAGTAAGAACAAAGTTTCATCATCACTTTTTGCATTATCTTGAGATTGTTTAGAATATCCACAATTCAGATATTGATGTATTAAGTCAGCAGGAGATGAATATTGAAAGATGAAACGAAACCAAATCTAACAATCTTACTATCGGTTCGATTGGAAGAATTGTCTCATGTATGACGACAAGATGACGTTATATGATCGATAATACAACGATGTAAGATATATGATGATGAGATAACTTTACATGACGTTGTTTCATATTAAGATGATATGCATGTCTCAAATGTCATGATGCATTATGACGATGATTTTTCTAGGATGGACAATGATTTTTCTAGGATGGAACTCTAGTGAATGATACTAGGGTAAGTATAGAAACTTATTTGCAATTATCCCTTTATCATCAACATGGTTTGGCTCTGTGTTTCAGAAAGGAGAGTAACAAAACGGTTTATGGAGGGCAGAGGCTGTTTTTACATGAGAGAATTCGGAAAGATGGGGAAGGAGATTATTTGGAGGCAGTTGAGTTGGATAAGTAGCCACTCACGGAGCTAGCTCAAATTGCAGCAGCTTCATGCAACTCTTTATCCATTACATTACAACTGCTACGCCTACCGATCTATAAATGACTTGTTCATCAGGTTCACCGCATCATCCATAAACTGCACACCAAAGGAAAACCAAATATGAATTTAGGAACAACAATGAGCACAAAACTGCAGCTCAGATTCCTTAACGTCTCGAGCTTAAAAAATCTTCCGATTCGCGTTCATAATTTTACGCTCCAAGAATATGTTTTTCCCTCAAGGTTTTTAAAATGCGTCTACTAGGGAGACGTTTCCACATGCTTCGTTCTTCTCCCCAACCGGCGTGGGATCTCACAATCCAAGGGAGGTGAATTGGGAGTCCCATATTGATTGGAGAATGGAGTGAGTGCCAGCAAGGATGCTAAGCCCCAAAGGGAGGTGGATTGTGAGATCCCCACATCGGTTGACAGGGAAACAAAGCGTTCTTTATAAGGGTGTGGAAATCGTCTACTAGGGAGACGTTTCCACATGCTTCGTTCTTCTCCCCAACCGGCGTGGGATCTCACAATCCAAGGGAGGTGAATTGGGAGTCCCATATTGATTGGAGAATGGAGTGGGTGCCAGCAAGGATGCTAAGCCCCAAAGGGAGGTGGATTGTGAGATCCCCACATCGGTTGACAGGGAAACAAAGCGTTCTTTATAAGGGTGTGGAAATCTCTCTCTAGCAGGCGCGTTTTAAAAACCTTGAGGGAAACTCCGAGAGATAAAGCCCAAAGAGGACAACATCTGCTAGCGGTTTGGTCATGGCTCACTCTTGTGATATCACTAATTCTTGAGGAGGTTTTGCCTGCCCAAAGCCAGCTCCGCGTTCAGTTGCAAAGGGGAACAAAGCATTCTTTTTAAGAGTGTGGAAACCTCTCTCTAGCATACATGTTTTAAAAACTTTGAAGGGAAGCCCGAGAGAGAAAACCCAAAGAAGACAATATCTGCTAGCAGTGGGCTTGGGCCGTTACATATTGGTCATGGCTCATTCTTATGGTATCACTAATTCTTGAGGAGGTTTTGCCAAACCAAGGCCAGCTCCATGTTCGGGCCAGTGACGATAATGTTTTTCGAAAGTAAAATCAATGTGTATACTTCCAAGAACCTTTATGAAACACAGATATGAAGAGTTATGTGAATTTACCTTTCCAAGTAATTTAAGGTCTCTACCAACGGGCTCGAGAAACTTAAGATCGACATCAATGGGCCAAACCTGTCCACATGTAGCATAATAAAGACCAGAATACACAGCAAAAGCAGTTCTTATAAACTCAAAGTCACGATTTAGTTTAGCAGTGATAAAGGCAATGCTAATGGCATCCACCCTATAAGTAAAGTTACTACTAATTAGAGATTACACTATAGAAACTCCTCAACTACAACAATTACCCATCCCTTGACACCGCCTACCCTGTACTGTACTGTTCTTGAACCTATTTGTGAGATCTCACATCGGTTGGAGTGGGGAACGAAGCATTCCTTATAATAAGGGTGTGGAAACTTCTCCCTAGCAGACACGTTTTAAAAACCGTGAGGCTAATGGCAATACGTAATGGACTAAAGCAAACAATATCTGCTAGTGGTGGACTTTGGCTGTTACAAATGGTATTAGAGACAGTCACCAAGCGGTGTGCCAGTGAGGACGCTGGACCCCCAACGGGGGTGGACTGTGAGATCCCACAACGGTTGGAGAGGAGAACAAAACATTCCTTATAAGAGTGGAAACCTCTCCCTAGCAGATACATTTTAAAAACCATGAAGCTAACAACGGTACATAATGGGCTAAAAAAAACTATCTACTAGCGGTGGACTTAGACTGTTACACTAATGTAAATGTGGAGTACGTGAGGTCTATCATATTCTTCATCTCTCTCATCTCAGGGACAGCTAGGGATTACCAATCAATAACTGAGATTCTTCGGAGTTTTCTCGACTCAGACTTGTTGTTTACATTTTCACTGAGAAAACGAAGCATTGTATTCATAACAATGCTCATTCCACCACACTACAAAACATGGCCTCCTCAACCCCTCCATCTCCTCCCACCTTCTAACATTCAAACACTAACCAACCATTAACAAAACTCAGCTTGGCTATAAAGTTAAATCTGGTAAATAATGAAACCATGATCATGTGACAGAGAAAAGACAGGTAAGAGTCACTGCTAAGATTCTGATATAACATGCTTAGCACAGGATAACTTGTTGTATCAGGATAGAAGATTCTGAGTGTGTTAAGAATAAATTTTTTTCTTCATTTCGTTACACATCAAAAAAGCTTTTCTAAATTTCAAAACCACCGAAAAACATTTCGGGAAGAAACGCTTAATTGGTAGTTCTTCCAAACAGCTCAAAGAAAAGGCGTTTCAATAGCCTCAAAAGTCATAGACACCATCAGGTTGCCACTAGAGTAGTTAACATGATCAATTCAGTCAAATTCAAACACAAAATTCGAGTAAGAAAAACCAAGAAATCCTCTAGAAATCAAAATCCTAGTAATCCAAACAAATTAAACAAGGGCTATAATTAACAAACGATACCTTGAGACCAAGTAATTTGACAGGTGCAGTCTGTCCAGGCACAATACAATCCGGCCCAGCCGATTCCAAGATAGCATCCATAGCTAACCCACTTCCAATCGGATCAGGATGCTGCAAAAACAGAGAAAGATTTCCCCCAAAACCAACAAAAGAATCAAACAAAACCCAGAAAGAGAGAGGAAAAAAAAAAACAACAGAAGAACAAAGACAACGAGAGAACTCGCCTTCATTACAGAGATAGCGTAATTGGAAAAGGGGGATTGGGCAATGCGGAGCACAGGAGCATGGTGGATTTTCGGAGTGGGTTTGCCAGCAGCCCTCCATGGGGCGTCCTTTAAAACCGGTGTTCTACCGGCGGCCCCTTTCTTAGACATAATTTCCTCGCCGGAGCTGATGGGATTCTTCTAGAGCTCAAAAATCTGGATGGGGCTGAGATGGGTGAAAGAAAAAAGACGCGGATAATCGAGAAGAAATGGATGGAGTGCAGAGAAGACGAAGAGGAAGGCAAAGGATGATTAGAAAGTATCAGCCGCGTTTGTGAGCCTTAAACCCCCCTTGTGATGGATAGGTATATCCATAGATGCGAAGGTCGCCGCCAAAATTCATCACCAAACCCCTAGGCGGATGAAAATTAAATACCAGGAAAATAAAGGGGCAATTTGCAAATTGCCCATTTTTGTTTTCAGCTTTTTCTTCTTTTTTATTTATTTTTAAATGCCATGTCGGCGATAATAATGTAATACATATCAAAAAAAAAAAATTGAATAAGACATTCAAATATAAAAAACTAAAATATAATTTTTTTTCTCGTGATTTACTAGGTAATAATAAAAGTGACGTCATAAGTAAATTCAATGATTTCATAAACCCTATTTATTCAATATGACATTAAATTACTTCAACGCTCAAATTTAGAGTAATATATTTTAAAAATTTTAATCCTTACCGTTAGGTTTGACTATATTGATATGTCAAAGTCTTATAGGACATTAACATCAATGCTCCATGTCTATAGGATGACTACGTTATCTACTTGTCTTGAAATGATTCTAAGAGTGGAAATTATCCCTACACCATTTGGACCAAGGTCTGAAACTCATATTCGACACCTACTGAATATGCATGCACTTATAAACTCTATAGTTTGTATGATAAACCATGATTGAAAACTGTAACGAGACCCATATAACGGGACCCATTTGATGATGATATAGTTATAGTGATGAAAATGATTTTGTAGTAATTACACGTTATGTGTTTAAATAATTAGCCACCAAGTTCGTTGAAATAAGTGATTCTGGTCATCCTATGAAGAAGACTTCAATTTTATTGTCGGTGGTCTTTGGGAACAAGCCACCAATGTACATATATGGTCCTTGTACTGACTTTTTAGAACATTCTTCGTAGTTATGCATGTATCAAATATTAAATAATGAATCTACTCAATGCATGTACTATCATTACAATAATGTATGAACAATCAAATACATGTATCTACCAAATGAATCAAAGTCTCGTGACTCTTTAATTATTAACCAAGTATCGATTAATAAAGAGAGTTCTCGTGCCTCACGTCCTCCATTATTGGTGCTACTTGATTAACGGGTCATGAAGAGAAGTTTAATTCCGAAGTAACCCTTTTTCATTTCCCTAATGATTTTGTTTTTTTTTCATTCTATTGCACAAAAAATGTCCAAAAAGTTATCTAAATCATCACGGTGTGTCGATTTGTAATGTTCATAATTGAAATGATGTCTTGTTGTTTTCAACCAACCATATCCATAAATTTGACTTCCCACCTAAATTATTTTTGGATTTTACCACATTAATCAGAAAAATATAAGAGAATTAAAAGAGTTTCGATTACTTTTTTTCGTGTTTTGATTTTAATCATGATATCAAGGTTCTCGAGTGTTTTATGTCTCAATCCCGTGTTGTTTTTATCGCATGATTCTTAAAATGAGACGAAAGAATTTAAAGATATAATTTAATTTTTTTAAACCAAATTTAGAGAGAAAGAAAAAAAAGTATTTTTTAAGGGTTTGAATTGGAATCTTTCCCGAATTTTCATAATAAAATGACTAAAATACCCTTCCACTATTTACTTGTTTGGTTTAAATGACTAAAATACCCTTACACTACTGACCTGTTTGGTTTAAATGACTAAAATATCCTTACATTTACTCACTTGTTTGGTTTAAATGACTAAAATACCCTTACATTACTCATCTATTCGGTATAAATGGCTAAAATACCCTTACACTACCCACCTGTTTAGTTTAAATGACTAAAATACCCTTACACTACTCACCTAGTTGGTTTAAATGACTAAAATATCCTTACACTACTCACCTATTTAGTTTAAATGACTAAAATATCCTTACACTACTCACCTATTTGATTTAAATGACTAAAATACCCTTTTTAAGATGAAAATTTGATGCGACCAGTAAGATTTTCTATACTAACTTGTGAGCCTTAAACAATGATACACAGTGTGGATAAAAGTCCCTAAGCAGTTTGACTTTTCGCCACCGCACTGTTCGTCGGAGCCGCCATTTGCACCTCCACCTCCTCACCTGCTTCCTCCCTGAACTTCCGGTAAATATCGCCCTTATAAAACTTCCATGTCCGAACCACCAAGATCAACGAAACAAACGCCCCTAAAACAGTAGCCGCCGTGATTATAAGAAACGCCTTTCTGTAACATTCCACTCCCAAGCAATTCAAATCCTCCCCAATATTTCGCCGCCGCCCCGCCGCCTCCATCTGCCGCGTTGCCTCTCTGTCGTACAAATGTCCGGCCACTCTCACGTTCAGTATATAAGCTCCAATCGGGCTCGCCACTCCCCCCAAGTTGTACAGAGTTGCGTAGTACTTCAGCCCGAAAATTTCCGATATGATTGCGAAAATCAACGGCCACTGTGCGCCGAAGCAGAATCCGATGATAATTGAAGAAAAATAGAGCGAATTTGGAACTCCGAATGCGATTAGAAGATGACCGACGCAGGATAGAATCATTGTTACGAAGAAAATTAACGGACGCGGGACTTTGTATTTTTTCCAGAGAAATTCCGACAAGAATCCGGCGACTACACGGCCAAGGTAATTCCATATGCTGACGAGAGAGATGAATGTGGTGGTGCTCTGAGATGGGTATCTCAAAGACTCTCCGATTTGACCCAAATTGTCGATCGCTGTCAATGTTCCACCGACGCCGCAGATGGTGGCGATGAAGAGGATTATCATATCTATACTGAAAACAGCTTGCGGAATTGTGTAGTCCTCTCCTCTGTTTGGGGGTTTGAATGTATTTTCAAAGCAGGAACCCGACGGAGGACTCGGCGGCGCCACTGGCGCCGCCGAGGTCAGTGGCGGCGGCTGTTGTTGAGATGCTAACTCTAATTGCGAAAGTGGGCTTTCGATTTTAGTCTTCCAAACACTCAATTCCTCTCTGTAAACGATGGCCAGAGGAAGTAAAAGCAGAGCAATGACAACAATGGCACTTCCGGCGTATTCCATTTGATGAAATTTCAGGCGATTTTGCAGAATAATCAAAACCATTAACGACCCAGCAAGGCCAAGAGAAATATAAAGGATATGGAAGAAGACTCTGAGCTCATTCGGCTGCCGGAGATCCTTAATGAGTCGAACGAAACGGAGGAAAGTAACAGAGACGGCGGCCGGAAGCCAAGCGATTAAAAGGATGAGAGATTTGGAATTGTTGCCATAAAAGGCATGGTAAAGCTGGGTCAAAATGGCGCCGCTCAACCCGACAAAGCCCTTCAAAAGGCCCAAAACGCTGCCGCGACTTTCCGGGAAGTTCTTGACGCTAGTAACGAGAGCCCCTGTGTTAGCGAATGTCTGAGAATTAGCTCCGATACAAATGTAGAGACACATATGCCAGATTTGGGGCTTTGGGATCCGGCTAGTTACAGCCATCCAAATCATGGTGTAGCCGAAGAGATTCATGACGGCGCCGATCAGGAGAACGACCCAAGGCGGCGCGACCTCGTTGATTAGACCGCCGATAACGCCGACGTTGCCGCCTAAATCCTTGAAGAAACTAAGCAAATTAAGGGTGGTTTGGTCGTAGCCTAAGGAGGATTTGATATCGGAGGAGTAGAGACCGAACATGTAGGTAGCGCCGGAGACTGACATGATGAGAATGGAAGCGAAAACGGAGAACCACCGGCCGAGAAGGAACTGGTACCAGATGGGGTGGACGGTGGAGGGATTAGAGGCGGCCATGTTTTCCGGCGAGCAATTAGGAGGCTGTGTTCTTGAAGATGCAGTGTCAGTGGGTGTGAGTGTTTAAATACATATTTAAGGAGGTGGGGTTTCATTGAAATGGAGATTGGATTTTTATCTCTGTTTTTGCTGCTCTCTCTGCCACTTATCTTAGGTTGGATGGTTTATTGGACAAGAAGGGGGGACCCACATGACGAACATTGCAATCAACCCAAGCACGATTAAATTATAACCCTATCTTCTTGGAGTAAATATTTAGTATCACCATTTGGACTCGGTTGATCAAGTTGGTCGAGATCATAACCTGAATGAACCAGTTCTCAACCCAACCATTAACCTATTTTATCGAGTTGCAATAACTAGTAAACATATCGAGTAGGAAAATACGAGAATATTTGAAGTATATAATATATGATTAAGGATATTGAAGAAAAGATTCGAGGGGACAATAATTTAAGGAAAAATAATACATTAATATATTGTCATATTTTGTGGTATATTTGAGTCCACTCATTATTTCATTTTCCTAGGAATAACTTATAATATTATTTATGTTTCATTTCATTGTAACCATGTGCTTCATACCCTTTTGTTTTGATTCATCCTTTCTGGTCCATAAATTTTTACCGACTTTTTCTTTTGTTTTGTTCGGTTCTAGATGAGATCGAGAGAAGAGACGATCTTTGTTCTCGTCTTTTATTTCGGCTTTATCTCTGTAGTTTTATAAATTTGTTCTTGTAAGGATTCGAATGAGAGACAAACACGGGATTGGGTGAGGCGGGTAGAGGATTTAGGTAGGGTCAGAGGCAGAGACAATGATAGAGAATATAATTCCTATTTTCGGTTACGTTTAGCTAATGAAGAGAAATCTGTCCATATTTCGTTCTAAAATCATAAATACACACCTAATGTGGAGAAAGTGGATGAGAGTACTACTAGAAGCACGATGCTAGGTTAACTACAGACACACATGTGAAGCCACTTTCCATTTGGCAATAATGTAGAATCAAGAAGAGTTAAAACCGCCCACTTCTAAATCGAGTGGTTTTAAGTGAACACGCTTCTAAATGCAAAGGAGTTCTTATCATCTAACTCCCTAATCTAATGCGACGTCAGCTTCAAGCCACATGGAACTGTAGTACTACCTCAAGGTTGGCTAATCGTACACAACATGCTCAAATACTTTTTGTTTTGGAAGGCACATGAGTCTGAACCCCACGATAAATGTGGGACGGAGAGGAAGAAAAGAAGTGTGAGAACGAAAGTGGTATAAGAAATGGATGATAGAAGCTAAACTAAAAAAGGGTATTTGGAGATGTGTTATTTCGTTCATTTAAAAGGGTCATTAAATTTGTAACAAACGATTCAAGATTGCACGTTTAGTTCACTGGACGATGACCCTCTTTGGGACAACGCTCCAAGTCGGTGTCTTGCTCCATTCGAGCCCGAGGGCTTAATGAGGATTAACGCTGGGCAATAGTAGGGGGGGTTTTGCACAAGCTAGGAGTGTACTGGAAACTTGTTACAAGCATAATTTGCACGATTCTGTCCCATAAGCATACAAAGATAACTTGTTACAAGCATCAATAAGACAAGGAGGAGGAGGAGGAGGAGGAGGAGCAGCCCATCTAACCTGAAACAGCAAGCTATACATAGGCTAACTAAAGCATTTTCCACTTTAGATTTATCACATTATGCCCATCCCATCAACATCTTTCGGACTCCGTCCTCGATCTTGTTCCTGGGAATCGAAGACCCGACTCCTTCATCAAGCATGACTCTGTATACTTCCCATTCTCGACCTCCGATCAAATGGCGTCTGATTTCTGCCTGGAAGATCGATCTTGTTCTAGTTAAGCTTTGAAATCATATATAGTATACCAAAAGCAAAAATTTGCTCATGGAGTAACCCAGATGCATAACCAAAACTAAATTTGTAAAGCTATATCTCAGACTCTGAATATTCAGTTTGGACTTATTGGAATATATCAGAGATTGCAAGGATGGCAAATTATTGTAAGAAGATCGGGACGTACCAAAAAAACACCGATGTCGAGCAATTTGAGAGCAAGGGTGATGTCATGGAACACGAGAGGTCGACCCTTCCCAGATAACTCTGTGGGGTTTGCCACCAAGAGTTCTGTGTCGGGGCCTCTGCTCAAGATAGCTACTCTGAGGGGACGAATCAGTTCCATCCGCAACCGAGTTGACAATGCATTCTGCTTGCTTGGGTCTGTAATCTTCTTTCCATCAGCTTGCATGATGAACAAGTCGATCTCACAGCTTCTCGTCTGCTTCTTATTGAAGCGTCCATATGAGATCTGGCTACAGGATTGAGTTTAAATATTGATAACAGAACCTGAACTGATATGCAGTGCAAGAAAACATTTTAAATTGACCTTCATCATGAATAACGAAACGGCGAAAGGATTCGGACCCAACAGATTTGTGTGCCCATATTTCAAATAACTATGGCTATTCAATGATTTAATGTTTATGTACCTGAATGTTGTAGTCTTTAAGCGTCCTCATAATGTCGTAAATAAGACCCTTGTGATCTTGACAGACAATTTGGACGAGTGTGTGAGAAGGACTGAGCGAATTGTCTAATGTAACAGAGACATCTTTATGAACTAATGATCTGCCTTGTGAAGTTTCATTCAACTCCAAGCTACATGATTCTTCTGCAATTTCAGAGGGAAGAGAGGATGCCTGTGAGCATAACATAACTTCGGCGTCGACCATCTCTATTTCACAGCTTATCATTGCATCTCCCAAGACATGTTTCAAGTGGTCGCACGTGTCCTGCTGTCTCTTCGTTGTGTGCATGAGATCCCTAATGGACAAACAAAAATGAAAATATGTTATGTACAACCTCTATGGGTTCCCTTATACTGCTGCTGAAATAACAAAGTGTTCCACCACTCAAGAACTTTCAAACCAAACACCTTCCACCCAACTGCTTGCAGGTAAAGAAAAAGAGACGGGAGACAGCAACGAGGTAAAAAGGAAGCTCATTCAAGAAGAGCTGACCATACAAGAGTTTTGACAATCTAACGTACAATGAAAGAATTGTGAGATCCCACATCAGTTGGGGAGGAGAACGAAGCATTCTTTATAAGAGTGTGGAAACCTCTCCCTAGCATACGCGTTTTAAAAACCTTGAGGGAAGTTGGAAAAGAAAAGTGCAAAGAGGACAATATCTACTAGTGTTGGGCTTGGGCTATTACAAATGGTATCAAAGGGACACCGAGCAATGTGCTAGCGAGGAGGCTGAGCCCTGGAGGGGGGTGGACACAAGGCGGTGTGTCAGAAAGGACGTTGGGCCCCAAAGAGAGGTGGATTGGGAGGTCCCACATCGATTGGAGAAGGGAACGAGTGTCAGTGAGGACGTTGGGCCTCGAAAGGGAGTGGATTGTGAGATCCTACATCAGTTGGAGAGAAGAACGAAGCATTCTTTATAAGGGAAACATCTCCCTAGCAGGCGCGTTTTAAGGGAAAGTCCAAAGAGAACAATATTTGCTAGCAATGGGCTTGGGCCGTAACAGGAACACCCTACAAACACCACTGCCGAGGCGTACTATTACGATAGCCCTCCACTTCCTTTTTCCTTGTGGATAGCCTATAGGACAAGTGAACTACTTGAACTATTTATGCAAGTTATACTACTCTAGCCCTCATGAACAAAGAATCCGTTCCACACAGGTCAAAATGAATTCATTCATTGAGAAATACAAGAAACACACAATGCAGATAAACAAAGCTCAATCTTGAACCTGGAGTCAATGATGAAAAACAGATCCATCACTTTTCCATCTGGAGTGGTCGACACTTTCACTTTCTCTATAAGAATCTCGAGCTCGCAAAGAACCCATGTTACATCTACAAACAAACCACTCGCTCCAAATTAGACACAAATATGGCAAGCAACACAAAAGGGAACCAACAAAGAAGACAAGAACAACAGTATCCCCACGCTTAGCTCTCTTTTTCCTTCTTCAGGGGAGGAGGGTTAGGTCAATATTTAAGGAACAAACTCCCAATTGATCAGTTCAATCATGTAATCAACATAGAATCGAAATAACGGGGAGGAAATTACAAACCGTGTAACAGCCCTCTTCGGTCATGGCAACAAAACTTCAAAAGAAACATATCAGGGGGCTTTGAGGGTTGCGGTTCCGGGCGGAAATAAGAAAGCGTCGAAGCTGAGGAACAAGAAGGGCAAACCTCAATCAACCTCTGTTTCACTAATCCCCACTTCGTCGACGATTTTCCCGTCACCCAAAACACTATGTAGCACCATTTTCCGTCGGTCGTAACATCTTCAACACAGTATTGACGAATTCACAAGATCCACAAAACAATCACATCACTAATTCAAACAAATCAAATCTAAAAAAGAAAACCCAAATCGCCCACAACCCGTTTGATTTAAACCACGAAAACGAAAACCCAATCACGATATCTGAAATCAAAGCAGAGAAGTGATTAAACGATTCACTCACCTCCTCTGACAATGCTTAGACCAAAGAAGAGAAGTATGCGGCACAAGTCACAGCCTAACCCAGTTTTATCGGGGCAATTGACAGTGACGACGGTAGGCTCATCGTCTTTCTCCGACGGCCTCACAAGCACGACATCGTCGTGCAAAATACCCATATCTTCGTTTCTTCGTCTTTCTCGTCGTTGGTGCTGTGAGATTCAGAGTTTTCCGATGGGTTGCCAGAAAAATTCAGAGAACGCATTAATCCAGAATTTTTATCACTGTTCGCTTGTTCATTTTTACTAAAATACCCTTCACAATTCCAAAAATTCCCTCTTGTAAGAAAAATCTAAAAAAAAAAAAAAAACAAGGCTTTTGCAATATTATTTTATTTTCAATTAATTAATTGGTGAAATTACAATTTTAGTCAATTAAATTCATTTTTATATTTAATAAAATATTGACTCAATGAAGTGGTCTTCTATATTTAGTTGAACAAAAAAATATTAAAAATTAGTAATTTTTGTATAAACAAAATTCTAATTTTTAAAATTCTAGATATTAAATTTTAATTTTCTTTAAATAATGGGATCAAATTTATAATATAATATAATTAATTCCTACTTTCCCAATTTAAAATAAAATTATTAAAATAATTATAATTTTTAGGAAAAGTATTTTAAAAAATTCTTAGGCGAGGGGTGCATTTTAGTAAATAAATAAATAAAATAAAAACATTCATAATTCATATTATTATTATTATTATTTGTTGTGAACGGAGAAAAGTAAGGAAGGTGACAAAAGGCAGAACAGCTAAATAAATGGGATTTTTTAAGGCATCAATATTATATAAAAATAAGTAAATTACCAATTTAGTGTTCAAATTTTAAATTTATAAAATAGATTTTTTCTATTTGATAGAATAAAATTTTGCATTACAGTTCATGTCGACCGTCAGTAAATATTATTCGATTTGGTTCATCGTTATCAACTTCATGGTTTTAAAACACGTCTACTAGGGAAATATTTCTACACCCTTATTTGTTTCCCTCTCCAATCGATGTGAGATCTTACAATCCACTCCCTTGGAAAGCCAGCGTCCTTGTTGGCTGGCATACCGTCCGGTGTCTGGCTTTGATACTATTGTCCACTTTTGCTTGTTACGTATCGTCGTCAGTCTCACGGTTTTAAAACGCGCGTACTATGAAGAAGATCAGCCCTATTTTGAACAGTGTCTCACCCCGTTTGATGCGTGACTCATATACCATTTGTAATAACTCAAACTCACCGCTAATAGACATTATCCACTTTGACCCATCACTATCAACCTCACAATTTAAAAAAAAAAAAATACTAACGTTCAATCTTTATAATAATCTCCGGGATCTTAAACCTTAAAAATCTTTCCTTATAAAATGGTGAAAGGCCAAATTGGTAATTTACTCTAAATAAATGACAATGGCTATGGATGCAACGTCCAAATTCTTGGTGGAGATTGCCTTCTTTTTTTCCCTAATCAATTGTCTTTTTATACTTTTAAAAAAATGTCTTTTCTTTATTCCAATTATTTATTTATTTATTTATTTATTTTTCAACCCTTTTTAGCACATGCTCTTTTATATATATATATATATATATATATATATATATATATATATATATATATACTTTTCCCACAAATAAGTAAAGTTTTTAATTCCCATGATTTGATAAGTTATTGTCTTTTGTGTTTTATTTGTATTTTTAAATTTTTATTTTTTCGAAATTAAATATTTTGTCTTTTATGTTTTTTTCGATAATTTTTTCTACGTTGAGTAATGTTTTTTAGTTATTTTTTACTAACATGTTAAATTATTTGGTTCGTGCAAATTTAGATTATGCTATTAGTTAGATTATTTTCACGTTAAATTTTATTTTGAAAAATTCTTTTTGATATATATGAATGATCGTTCGGTTATATATTAAAATTAGAATCATTATACTGTCGTTATCGCGGCGGTCAAATTGAGGAAATTGGATTGTTTTAAAATGGTTCCAAAAGCAATTATTTTGCAAAAGACAAAGTGTAATGGAAACAAGGTGTAAGCTCAATAATTCAATTATTAAATACAAATAATAATAAAATAAAATAAAATAAGAGTCGTAAAAGTAGGAATGAGAAAAGGAAGAATCACATCCCATTGACATTGGGATAAGAATCTCCTCACCAACTTGACTCTTGTTGGATTCCCACTAATGTCTCTAAATTAAAGCATTTTATATGAGAGGATGAACTAAATTAACACTATGTTTGGCATATTTATAACCAAATATATTGAATCAATTTGTAAAAATCGAATATCGTCGCCGTGCAAAAGCCTCGAGATGGGTATTCAACCTAATTTGATTTCGAAGGAGTCGAGGAAAAGGTACGCAGATGTAATGAGAGGGTTAAGACGATGTGGGTCCGTATTAATGAGTTGATCAGTGCTCAAACATGGTTGTCCACGATCTCTCTATCTATGCGTGTCGTTATCGTCACAAAGAGGTTTGAATGGAAGATGCCTCTTCCTAAACTCAAAAGTCATTTCGTGTAGATCAAAGGGGCTTAATCCCGTTTTCTTTTTCCTTGGATCATTTTGATCTATTTATTATACTCGAGATTATAAAAACATTTTGAGATTGCAACCCTGAATGCAAATTGATGTGGGTGTGACGTATATATTTTGATATGAGATTAAAATTCGAGATGGGTCCAACTTTATTAGAGCTTTATACCATATGTACTTTGAATATTCAAATATGTGTATATGTTTTGTATTTAGGGGTAAGATAGATGCTTTTAGAGGGTATCCACTTGGGAGAAAAAGATAGACCAAGAAAATGAGGCTCTTGTGGCTCTAATTTGAATCTAAAAGGTTGCTTTCCTCACCACCACTTGGCCAAGTGCTATCCCAAAAGGTGCTCAATTTTGTTTTCAATTCATCCATTTAAAAATAAATAAATAACGGGTCAAAGATCTATTAGACAAATCTCAAGCTCGGAAACCAGTACAATTAACAAAACTGACCTTTCACAAATCCTAAAGATGATGTCCGAGTATTAGTAGAAATGAGATTAATTATATGTCAACAAATCAAATTTACTAATTTGAGAGACAACACAAAAAGAGTTGAATCTCATGTGTAAACAACAAACTCGTGTTAGTAAATTAATCGACGACATATGTTCGGACACGTTGAAAAGGTGGGATTTGATTTTGAAGATGTTGAATAATTGAATGCAAAATTCAAAGTTGTATGGTAGAATATTGAAAATGGTCCATAATTTGGGTATAAAGGAAATGAAAGGATCTTGAATTGAAGCTTCTTTTTCTAGGTCTAGAAAGAAGTGGAAAAATGGAGGGTATTAAAAGTGGGAACGAGAAAGATGTTT
Organism: Cucurbita moschata; assembly: GCF_002738365.1. NCBI lineage: Eukaryota > Viridiplantae > Streptophyta > Magnoliopsida > Cucurbitales > Cucurbitaceae > Cucurbita > Cucurbita moschata. The sequence goes on from NW_019268517.1 coordinate 9,345,872, forward strand.
GCCCACTAACTAAACGAGGCCGAGACCAAATCCCAGAGAGCCCGAGAGACATTTCATAATTCAACATAAGTTCCACGGTATGAAACAAAACAATACCCTAGAACAAATCCATGAAAGTATCATGAACACGACAATGTTCATTTAGCTTGTGGAGACCTGCTCTAAATGAGGCAGAGAATTCCCATTTAAATGAAGAATGAGGGAGGGAACGAGAAAAATGTCTACCCACTAACTAAATGAGGCCGAGGCCGAGACCAGATCCCAGAAAGCCCGAGAGACATGTCATAATTCATTTCATAGTGCAGTTAAGAAGATAAGATCCAATTACCTCTTATCATGATTTGTCATGCAGCCATGCTTCCAACTTCCTTCATTACAGAAGTTTCACTTTCACCACTTGATTTCTACTTCTACAGCTGGCTAGAAGCTTAGAACAATATGCTATTCAAGTATTTGTCCCCACTATAGTTAAAACACCTGTTTCCTTTCCTATTCTGGAATCCAAAGGCCAAATTTTGTCAGATATTAGAATGGTGAACATAATTCGTCAATGGGCCATGCGCACATTTAAAGGACAGAGGCAACACAATCTTAGTAAGCTTGCTCCAAGAACTTCACAACGTAAGGCAGACAAGGAAGTTAAAAGTTCTTTTGGGAACAAAAAAGTTAAGGCAGCAGTGAATTAAACCATTGTCTACGCCAATTTCATCTGTTTCTTACCAGAGATTCCACAAGCATTGATTAACTACAAACCAGGAAACATATTCCAGCCATCCAGCTAAATTATTCAGAAAGTATGCACTGACAAAATGAACTGTATTGATGGGTATTAGTGATGAGAGTTTAAGATATTCTTTTATCTGACCGATTGAAGTCATAGCTTCCTTTAATTGACATCGACAGCGTCCACTGCTTTCAGGGCCACAGAGATCTGCTGGTCTTGTTGACATGTATGTACGACAGAAGTCTCCAAATTCAGTCTTGCTTTGCATCCTCCGCATCAACGGCTTTTGGAGGTGGGTGCTGCTGACCAGCTAGAGGTTGTAACTCCTCCTGTTAAGATTCAGAAAAAGCTTGCTTCAAGAAGCCAGAGGAGCAGACGTTAAGAATTTAAACCACTAGAGGATGTGTAGTGTTGAACACCCACATATCTGCTGTTAAGAACTCTGACATACGAAAATACCAAAATACAAACAAATATAAATGAACATCTTGTTTTACACCTGTAATAGTCTAAACCTACCACTAGCAGATATTGACCGTTTCAGGCTATTACGTATCGTCGTCAGCCTCACAGTTTTTAAACGCGTCTGCTAGGGAGAGGTTTCTATACCCTTATAAGGAATGTTCCGTTCCCCTCTCCAACCGATGTGGAATCTCACAACACCAGAATGAGAACACATTGTTATATCCTTATTCTCAGGGTTGTATGCAATGTCTTCTGTAGCTTGAGTGTATACATAATGCATAATGATTTTGGACCATTATATCTTTTTCAGTTTAAGGTAGAGAAAATTGGCGGGGAAGAAAAATCAATGAATGCCATCAAATTTAAAAGAAGCCATTAATTTATTCGTTTCAAAACTAAGAAACAGCGATTCCTGCAGATCCTAAAACCCTTTGCCAATATTTTAAAAGGCTAAAGCAGTGTTGAAGCTTTTAGCTTCTTGTTGGAGAGGTGAGGCGTCAGACTTGGTTTCAAGTTAAAAAGTTATACAAATCTGATCAAAATACTATTAGAAGTATTATTGGAGTGTTAAGGGCATATAAATATTTAGTAAGGGAGTTTGTTAAGCTATTTGGTTATAAATAGAGGGAGTGGAGAAGGAGGGAGCCAGACAATTGTTTAGTGGCTTATGGCTTGAGTAATTTCTCACGACGGAGCCAGACAAAATTAGAAAATTGCCACGAGGCAAGCCTCGAGGCACGAGCCTCAAAAAACGTTCTAAAACATTGTCTCTTGTACTCTTTTCCAAAAACTTCCTAAGAACTTGAGGACACAGATTTATGACCCATAAAGTTGAACCTGTTCAAGTGATCATTACTCGTTTAAAACTACCCAACCATGGAAACATAGTGACCACAAGTATGGAATCAACATTATGATTTAAAATTTATGAACTAGAGCTAATGTCATTTCAAACATGCATATCATTTATGAATACTACCCATTGCACAAAATCACAATTGGATAGAAGATACTTAATTGGTTTAGAAAACTACTGAAGCAAAAAGCATCCAATCAACATGAAGAAAATACCCCCCCTCCCCTCCAACCCCCAAGGAAAACAAAAAAACATGAACAAGAACAAGAATCGAATAAGTAATCACAAGTAATGAAGCACAACCCTGTAAAAGATCATCAGTATGCTCAAACTATTGAAATGGCATCTTGAGAAAACAATTAATAAATTCATACAGCAGGTGCCTAAACTCCCATCATTGTTTTTTAAAACTATCGTAGCAACGAACAGCATTCAGCCACCAAGAAGATTTATTGATCAAAGTTTAAGCGTCTCCATAACAGGAACGCATCATTTATATCCAATTTCTAAACCAAAATTCAATCCCATTCATAATTCTTCAACATGCCCAACTTATTAAAACGACTTCTTCAGAAGACAATTAGAAAACAGAATTACATTATAAAAGCGATAGCAGAACACTTACATTGCTATTTTGTTTGGCAGCAGGGCGATAGGGACAAGCTGGAGGTACCCTCTGTGGTTTTCTATATTCCCAGCCAAAAATTCTATAAATTTTGCCCTAAAAGGAAATTGAAGAAAAACAAAAAAATATATATATAATATGGAACAAAATAGTCTTCAATAGTAAAGAAAACCGAAAATCGTTAAGAGAATTTGATGAACAGGCAAAAAGATGAGATCCTAGAGAGAAACGAATCATATTGGCGTACCATAATCAAGTGGAATAGAACAGGCAGCGCGTTGACGACTGGAATGAGAAACAGAGGCAATAAACACGCCAAGCAAACCTATTCAAACGAAAAACAAGCGTAAAAGAAACATTCTAGCTACCAATCGCCAGAAATTGAGGGTTTTACCATTTTCGAACCGATTCGGCAACAAATTGAAGAAGACGATCGCAACTGGGACGCACTGGCGGACCCTTTGATGAATCTGAATTAATCCGACTGAAAGGAAATCAAAATCAAAATCGTCAATAAACAAACGATGAATAATGAATTAAAAATTAAAAATTAAAAAGTAATACACTAGACCCAACTAGGTTTCGAAACCGCGACCTTCACACTCTAACCAGCTTTTATTATATAATCTTATATTTAATTGTTCTTACAAATTTAAATGCTAATTTTTTACTTTAATAACTAAAATCTCGTAAAATTTAAATATAAAATATTTATAGGTCATAATTCATCACTAACATAGATTACAAACGTTAATATTTTTAAATTTTTTTAAAAGTAGGGTTAGATCCTCGTCTCTTCCATTTCTTGCTAATTTTTACATGACGACCATTCCGAATATATTTTGATTTGAAAATACGGGTTCATATGGTTATATCTTGAACTTATCTAGCTTAGCTTACATGTTAAGAATGTACTTACAAGATTAAACGTACGTCACACGTTTCATCGATTTACAAATTTTACATTAGCGATAGTTTAATATGATATCGAAAAGGGTCTTTAACGTCAAAACATCACAATGTCATTTTAAAAAGAAGAACAAATTCTTATAAAAGTAAAGAATAAATGCTTTTACCATTTTTTTTTATATATATATAAATGTCATTTCAACGAGAGTAAAAATTCGAACTTTTGACCTATTTATCAAGAATATATATGTTCGAGTAATATTTTAATAATTAATGGAAAATATGATAATAAAAGGTGAATTTCACTTGATGAAATTACAATAAAAATAACCTAAAACTCATAATATATTACACACCTCCATTATAAAAAAATAAAATACACACAATTTTTTTTTTATTTAAAAAAAAAAAAAGCACAACATGAAATTCATGGAGTTTTTTTTTTTTTTTTTTTTTTCAGTGCATGGGGAAATCAACAGTAATACCCAACTTTTCTATTGCCAGCACTCTGGTGTTAAAGAATGGTCTCTCTCGTTATCCGAACAATAGTTATAAACCAAGTGATTGCTCTGCACCCATTTCATCGCGTTTTGCTGTTGCCTTGTCAACCCCCCTGATCGGAACGGCGACGCAGACACCGGCCAGCACCGTGCCGGAGAGTATGCCGAACAACCCCCTGCTTTGAAATTAGTGAACTCAGCCACAAATGGCTGGTAACTGTAATCAGCTCTGTATTTTCCATCCTCCGTTGCCCATGAAGATGCATCCCAAATCGAACCGTAAAGCCACATTGGTCGTAGTGGGAATGTCGTAGCGCTCTTCCTTGGATATCTCCTTATGGGTATGTCGTCAACAAGAAATCTATAAACAGGACAAAACAGAGGAAGCGAGCAAAAACAGAGTGATTAAAACAGAGCCCAGATGGATTAATTGTGAAATTGAATGATGGGTTGGTTAATTAGCGTACATGATTTCCTTTGGGTGCCAGAGAATGGCGTAATGGTGAAAATCGGTGGTGGGGTCGAACCAGAGATGGAATTTCATCTCTCTGCCAATGATTTGACCGTCGCCGCTTCCTCTGATGTAAATGTTTGTCTGTAATGTGTAAGGCTTTCCTAATGTCGTTCCCAAGAATTCGATGTCGACTTCGTCGTGGAATCCGGGGTGGGCTTCGTTGTTGGAAAGCTGCCATTAATTTCAGATATGGGTTACAGAGCATTGAACGGGAGAATTTGAAATTGAAATTACAGAGGTTGGAACTTACGTAGAAGGCGGTGATGACGCCGGCGGTGTAGCCTGGTTGGAGTTTGATGGAGGCGCCGAAGTATCCGGATCGGAAAGGGCGGAGGGATTTGAAGCCGCTGCCAGTAAAGCGATCGAGCCAAATGGAGAGTGTATTTTGGTTCAAGCCTTGGTGTTGAGGGCCCCAGAGGTTGCGAAAGCTTCGGTAGAATTCCATGGGGTGGAAGCGGGTGCTCGGCCAGTAGCCGGGGGAGGGGGGGCGGTCGGCGGCGGCGGAGGAGGAGGTGGCGGGGTGGAGGAGGAGGAGGAGGAAGAAGAAGAAGAAGGCCATCGGAGTGGAGGTGGAAGAAGGCGCTGTCGTTGGTAGCGTTGGAGTGGAAATGAAATAGCGAATGGGATATTAAATAGGCCATTTGGCTCTTTGGGATGGACCCATTGTTAATTTTAATTTTATTTTATTTACAAATATGAAAGAAAAAAGTGAAAAAAAAAATTAATATTCTCATTATTCAAAAATTCTTTAATCATCGTTAAATTTCAGCCAAGTATTGAAATGCAATTAATGGGATATGAATATTAGAGAAATATTATGCAAATAAGTGATGTATATTTATTTTTTTAATTTGTAACCAAGCTATTTGTGTTAGCTTATTAGAGAAAAAATTTTAAAAATCGAGGAATATTATATCGATTCAAAAAAGAATATTGAAATGGGTTTAAAGATATCTACGTAAACAAGCTCGTCGGTTTGAGAACCAAAAACATGCAAATTTCATTGTACTTTCGAGGATAAGATGTGTACGTGAATGAACCGAATACTACATCTGAATGAGAGTTATCACGAAGATAAAATGGCTAACAGAGGTTTAAAAGAACAGAAAGTTATTACATATACCAACAAGGTTAACCGTGAGTGAGTGAGCGAGGACAAATCATGTTGGAAGACTCAGGTTGGTCTATAGAAACAAAAAGTAAGCAACAACATAACGATGTCCCAGAAAAATGCATGTGACATGGTTAAAAGTGTACGTGATGTTAAATATCAAATCGAAAGCATGGTATGTGACAAGAATGGAAGAAGATCTATATCCTTCCACATCTCAACCACCATCTTTCCCGAACTTTAATGACAAAACATGTAACTCTGTTGAAAAGGAGTGGAGACGAGCTTTGTCTTTAATGTCATTTCTTCTCTGTCTAGAAAGTAATCTTTTTTTTTTTTAATACAATTAATTTTAAATTGTCTATGAAATTATGTTTGAATTTGATAATATAGACTGTAATCTAGAATTCATCAAAATATGGAAACTGTAATATTGACATGACTTAAAAGAATGGCTGTAATGATATCTACCAAAAAGTATATAATTCTCGCTAAAATTTATGTACGTAATACTTAAGATCGAATAAGTGTTGATTTCTATTATTGGATAACGCTTTATAAATACCTATAAAGTCTAATAAAAAATAATGCACGTGAATTATCATAATAAATATTTTAAAGGTCGTGGTTTACAAAATGACACACACTCGTTCCTCTAATCCCAAAATTGTGGAGAGCATGGAATGATTAAACTTCAATCTACATTAACTAAAATAAATAAATAAATACTTGAAAGTAAAAATTAAAATAAACTAAAAATAAAACATATTATCCATAATATTATTTAAACCTTATTTTATTCAAATGGGTAAAAATTCGTGTCTTTCACTCGCAGTCACGAGGCAGTGAAAAAAAAAATAAGGTGGGCCCACCTTTTTTTTACTGATGAAAAAATGCAACACGGTGGGACCTACCAGGGGTGCCCTGATTGGGCCCCACCTGTGATTTTAATGATGGAAATATTATTATTATTATTATTATTATTTTCATCATGTCCATTTTAAAGGTAAGAATTAATCTTTATAATTTGACAAAAAATAAAAAAAATTACTATTTTCATAGTTTCATTAAATTATAAACACAAAATTTTAAATTTTCATAAAAAATAAATTTAAAATTTAACATAATATTGATTATTTTATATCTAAACTTATTATAATTAATTTTAACAAAAAAGCAATCAATTTTAAGCTTAAATTTTTAATTTTAAATCTATTTATAGATTTAAATTTTGAAAATGAAATTACAAAAATATAAAATTTATAAAAAGATTGTTCAATATAAAATTCATCTCAATAAAATGTATTAAATTTTAATATTTTTATAATTGAGTCAGGAAAAAAAAAGTAATTTTTAATTTTTAATTTTTTAACTTGTTTTAAACGGCGTTGACAAACGTTTACGGTGACAGTCACCGCACTGTAGTGTCGGCCAGTCATAATGTGCCAGGTTGGATCCGAACGGGTGCATGAATTTCCATGCTGTCAGAAAATGGGAGGGGTAATTTTCTCTCTAGAAATTACAAAAATGCTCTTTTTATTATAGTAAAAAACAAAATGCTTATTCGATTTCTGGCCATATATATCATTCTAGTTTTATAAAAATAACAATTTTTTTTTTTTTTGTAATTATAATTTTAAAATAATTTAATTTATCAATAAAATTATTGTTTAGATTTAAAAAATGCTGCTTTTAAATGATAAAATTTGACAATTTTAAAATATAAAAAATTAAATTATCACGTACTAAAGTACCAATATTTTTTACTGCTCTGTTTATTAGTTAAAAAAATTAATAAGACATTAAATTTAACTATATGGGCAATCAACTCGTTACTTCTAAATTTGGATTTGCAAAAAAAAAAAAAAAAAAAAAGAACTTGTCAGAAATTTAAAAGAGTCGTAGTGAGTGACGTTTTCAATAATTTAATAAATGCAAATTTGATAATATTGTGATAATCTCACTTATAATTTGCTATTATTCCATATCTAAGTCAATCTACATATTATAACCATATTATAAATAGCAATAATGTTAAATAATTTAAAAGATTAGATAAACCCCAGAATTTAAAATGCGAGTCATTCTAGCCGACAATTTAAAAATCATTTAAAATAAGTTTTCAATAAATAATAATAACAAAATAAAAATAACAGAATCAATATTAAGTTTATTCAAATTCCATTAATTTTATTTATATATATATACATAATAATAATTTAATAATGAAAATTAATAAATTAATAGGGATAGCATAATAAGAATATATATATATATATATATATATATATATATATAATCTAGGTCTTACCGACACTTTCTCTTGGCTACACACCAACCATATTGTATTTTACCCTTAGGGAAATTTTAAATATTACTAATAAACTGATGTTACTATTAAATTTTACTAAAATTGAGCGTGACAGAGGCGAACTATTCACTCCATAACGAAATATTATGTTATTTAAAATTAAGAAATTAAATTGGGATCGATTTTCAAAATCTCGAGATTTTTCTATTAGACATTTAATAATTGAAGCTAATACGTTATTGTTAGTATCAACATCATATTATAAGTGGATAGATAACGTATTAATAAAATAATATTTTATATATTATTGATATAATATGCAATAAAGCTAAAATTAGCATAATAATAAAATAAAAATTAGATTAATTTTTGTTACATGTATATATCTTAAATATAATAAAATCAAATCTATATTAGAAAATATTATATAGACATTAAAAAAAAAAAAAAGACATGTTCGAAATGATAGACACGACATTATAATCATTGGACTTGAAACGACATAATCGCCTTCTTATTTTTTGTTTTGTAACACAATCAAACCGAAAATAAATTTGTATTTTGCAACCGTCCTACCGACAAATTTAAATAAAGATATTAAGCTAGTATTTATTTTTAATATGCCGGCAAACATTGAAAGACGTCTAATAAATTATTAAACTTTTTATTTTATTTTAATAAAATAAGAGAGAATTTATGAGTTAATTTTGGTAAGATCTGGAAGGCTCCATTATTGGTTCCATGGGCGCTTGAATGAAGATCGTACGACTGTACCAGTTTCCTCCCAGCATTACCAAACTTCATAAATTGGATGTTATTTAATGGGGTATCATATTGAACGGTCTATAGAAGATGGTAACATAATCCGTATCCCCAGAAAATACAAAAGTGAAATGCCATTAAAACAAGAGACCCAGAATGCAGGATTCCCAAATCCATTGCAGCCCAGATCTGTTCTTCAAATGTTGGGGTCCCATATGGGTTTTTGACAGTAACCCTCAACCATAGATCTATCAACACCTGGCTCAGTTTCGGCCCTTGGATCAAAGGAAACTGCCACTGTGATTCGCCGTTTAGTGCAGAAGAATCTGCGCCGAGTCCACTTTCTTTTCTCTCGTTCTTTCGGGTTTAATCTGTGGCGAATGCTGAAGAGGGGGGCCTTTTCTTCTTCGGTAATTTCGCTCGAGATCAACCCCATACTTGACGATTCCTTACAGGGTTCACTGTTTACTCTGTTTTTGGGGATTAAAAGGTACTGCCCATCTGCCCTACTTCCTGAAATTCTCGTGCCATTTCTGCTTGTTTGGGAACCTTTGTTGGTGTTTTTCTTTCTGGATTTTTTTAATTTTCATTGTTGGGTGATCTGAATCATCGTTGCTTTATGGTGATTGCTGTTTTTGTCTTGTGATTTGTGTTCTGAAATGTGGTTGGGAAGTAACAAAGTTAGGGGATGATTTGGAAACCGTGGATTTGTGAACTTATTGAGAAAGATTGAACTGTTTGATTAGATTAAGGTTGAGATTCCATTGATGGGTCTGTGGATTTCTTCAAATGGTTAAATGTTGTTTGGGTATATAATGAAGAAAGTGTTTAACAAGCTAGAGCTTCAGTGCAATGTTTTGGATGTGGCTTTTAAGTTATTTAGTGCCTTGAAAATAACATAGACACGGCCAGAGTCAATGAATCTAAGCATTCATTGAGAAGGAATAAGAGATAACAAATGGTACACAAAAAGATAGCCTGACCAAAGGGGCTAAACTGAAACAAAAATGGCTCCCTAATCTAACAAAATGAGACCTAAAGAAGCTTTTGAGTATCATGGGAGAGGGGATGTTCGAAGGGACAAAGTTGATGGGTTAAAGGATTGGAATGAAGGTGATATGTTTGTAAGGTGATATGTTATATGAGCGTGGGAAAGGGTAAAGGTACTGTAATACCCAAGCTTACCGCTAGCAGATATTGTCCGCTTTGACTTGTTACTATCGCCGTTAGCCTCGTAGTTTTAAAACGCGTCTACTAGGGAGATGTTTCCACACTCTTATAAGGAATGCTTCGTTCTCCTCTCCAACCGATGTGAGATTTCACAATCCACCCCTTGGGGCTAGCGTCCTTGCTGGCTGGCTCTGATACTATTTATAACAGCCCAAGTCCACCGCTAGTAATTATGGTTCTCTTTGGGCTTTCCCTTTTGAGTTTCCTCCCAAGGTTCTAAAACGCGTCGACTAAGGAGAGGTTTCCACGCTCTTATAAGGAATGTTTTGTTCCCCTCTCCAACCGATGTGGGATCTCACAATCCACCCTCTTGGGGTCCAACGTCCTTGCTGACACATTGCCCAGTGTCTGGCTCTGATACCATTGTAACAACCCAAGCCCACCACTAGTAGATATTGTTCTCTTTGGGCTTCCCCTTCTGGTCTTCCCCTCAAGGTTTTAAAACGCGTCTACTAGGGAGATGTAGGTGTCTGGCTCTAATATCATTTGTAACAATCCAAGCCCACCAATAGTAGATATTGTTTTCTTTGCGCTTTCCCTTATGGCCTTCCCCTCAAGCTTTTGAAACGCGTCTACTAGGGAGAGGTTTCCACACTCTTATAAGTAATGTTTCGTTTCCCTCTCCAACCGATGTGGGATCTCACAATCCACCCCCCCTAGTGCCCATCATCCTCATTAGTACATGACCCAGTGTCTGGCTCTGATACCATTTGTAACAGTCTAAGCCCACCACTAACAGATATTGTCCTTTTTGGACTTTCCCTTATGGGGTTCCTTCAAGGTTTCAAAACGCATGTACTAGAGAGAGAGGTTCCACACTCTTATAAGGAATGTTTTGTTCCCATCTCCAACCGATGTGGGATCTCACAAGTATGCATCGGTTTAGTAGTTGGCTTAGGCTTGAGTGAAAGGATTCGTGAGAGAGAGAGAGGGTTAAAGTACCTCAAATTATGATAGTTACTTCCCAAATTACAGTGTTCTTAGACCACATGCATATACAACTCATCTTACTCAAGCTCATACCTTACTTTGTGCTTTGCTCATAGGCCCTATCCTAGAGGCATCTACATGTTAGACCTTGTGCCTTAAAAAACACCTACGCCGGAGGGGATATTGTATTATTATATGGACCCATAAATGGGACTACATCAAAGTTTCCGAAACGTATATCAATTCTTCTCATGGGACTCTTTATCTTTGTTTCATGTACAGACCAGTCTTTTAAGGCAATGTTTGGTCGTTCATTATGGAGAAAATGGAAATCAGCTATACAAATCCTAATTTGAATGGAAATGGAAACCATTCTTCAGTTGATTCAAAGGTTGCCATTAATGACAAGTCCAACGAGACCACCGCATTTGTCAACCACGGTAAATCTTCTTTGTTCAAACCACTGATCGTTAAAATCTAGGATTGAATCTCATACTCTTTGATATTGGTCAAGACATATATGATCGACTAAGAGGAATGAAGTTTGAATCTCCCACCCTCGCATCAAATATCATAGTAAAAGTCGTGTTGTGCATCGTTTTCTGAACAGCGGAGATAGCTTGGCATGAACAAAGAAGGGAATGGGTAGGCGACCGTTTTGAAAACGTGCAACGAGCACCACCGATGGAACCAATCTTGAGGTATTCATTTAGCTTCAAGCATCAGTTTCAAAGCCATTCTTGGGCTACCGTTTCCAAGTGTTTAGCCATTGACGATGCGTTCCATGTTGCAGCTGGACGACAACTTATGAAGATCTTCTTTTGACTGCAGAGCCCTTTCAGCAGCCTATTCCATTAGCTGTAAGGTTTTGTTTGTTCATCCTCATCCTCATCCTTCCCTTTCGATTACTTTAATGAAACTTGTCTGGATTGGATTGTGCAGGAAATGGTAGACTTCTTGGTTGATATCTGGCATGAAGATGGCCTTTATGATTAGGTGTTCTCATACAATCTATCAGAATTGTATTCTTTTTCTTAAAGGTTACTATTCATTTCTGCCATTACCAATGAACGTAATGAATGATCAGAATAGACTGTTATCTTGTACTGAATAGTAACTTAGTGACTTGTAAATGTTATAGTGGCTTACTACATAGACACTGATATGGTGTTGGATACTGCAAATTTGTAGTTTACTATCGTAAGCTCACCGCTAGTAGGTATAGTCCGCTTTGATCCGTTATGTATTGCTGTTAGCTTTACGGTTTTAAAACGTGTTTGTCAGGGAGATGTTTCCATGCCCTTATTATAAATGTTCGATCTCCTCTCCAATTGATGTGAGATCTCATAATCCATCCCCCTTGGGACCAGCGTCTTCGACGCTGGCACACCGCTTGGTAACTAGCTTTGATGCCAATTGTAACAGCGCAACCCACCGCTAGCAGATATAATCCGCTTTGGTCCGTAACGTATCGTCGTAAGTCTCATGGTTTTAAAACACGTCTTCTAAGAAGAGGTTTTTACATTCTTATAAGAAATGTTTCGCTCCCATTTCCAACCGATGTGAGATCTTACAATCCATCCCTTTGGGAGCCAGTGTCCTTGTTGGTACACCGCTTGGTAATTAGGTTTGATACCAATTGTAACAGTGCAACCCACCGCTAGTAGATATTATCTGCTTTGGCCCGTTACGTATCGTTGTCAGCCTCATGGTTTTAAAACGCGTTTTCTAGGGAGAGGTTTTCACATCCTTATAATAAATAGTTTGTTCCCCTCTCCAACCAATATGAGATCTCACAATCCACCCCGTTCTTGGAATGTTGGCACATCACTTGGTGATTGGCTCTGGTACCATTTGTAATAGTCCAAGCCTATCGCTAACATATACTATCTGCCTTCCAAGCCTATCGCTAACATATACTATCTGCCTTGACCCATTACGTATCGTCATTAGCTTCATAATTTTATTTTGATCAGGACAAAACATGGCCATTTGCTAAATTTCGACAAGAAAACAAGAAGCAACAACCTTAACCAGAACTCATTTGCCTGCTTTTTCCTTTATTGTTTTTAACATTCCACATGAAGTTTGCTAATTGTGACAACTTTTAGGTGGCCCAACCTGCCTAAAACTCTCACCCTTTTACCAACTTTGAATCATTGAAAGGTTAGGTGATCAACATCTAGCTTGCCAGTTAGAAGTAATCATTATTGCTACTACAAACGATTTTGACTCTCATTAACTATTTCTAACACGTGTCTTTTAAGCATGTTTTTGTCTTTATTCACATGTTCTCTTTACTTGATGCGTTTTAAAATCACGACACTAATGGTGATATGCAACGGGCCGAAGCATACAATATCTATTAGTAGTGGATTTTGACCGTTACATATTCCAATATGATCTTAGTTCATTCACATATCACTCATTTACTCAAGTGTCACAATATTCTTCGATCACTCTCTTTTTGATGTGATATCAACTCATTTATGTATCCGGCATCACACGACCCATTTGCTTCTAACTTTCCTAGTAATTTCAAGTCAACTCGAACAAAAATAACTTAAACCCTAAACAAAAGAATTTTTTTTTTGAAGTCCACGCTTACCCATAAGAAAAAAAACATTAGTTCATAGATTTTGTAGCTAAAAAGAAAAAAAAAAACCTACACTTACACTAAACTATTGATTTAATTAATTGAAATATGTGTTAAAAAAATACATATGGACATTGATGTTTGCGTGATGCTACAAAAGATACACATAAATGGTTGATTAAAACTATATAATAAAAAAGAGTATACATTAATATCTTAATTTATAATCAATCAATTATATTCAAATACAATTACAAAATGAATGCATGTGAGGTATGAGCTTTGGCTGGTCAATTCTTCGATCCCAAAACACGAGACATTATTGTCTTTGTCTTATGCTTTGTTATGTCTTAAAATTACTAAAACCTTTGACTTATATATATAAAGATATATATATATATATATATATGTTTGTCACTATGGTTTAATTAATAATAATAATAACAATGACTTGTAGCCCAACAAGTCATTTTTTAGGGTTTATTGATTAATGTGGATGGCGGGTTGAAATTGTTGTTGGGTATTTATCTTTGTCAACTAGTTAGGCATGGCTGAAAATGATGCTTCTTTTGTGGGTATTATGTATTTTATAAAGAAGCTAACCAAAACACGTTTCTACATATACTTTCAATGGGTCAATATTGCCGAGCGGAAAAACGAATTCATATTATTGGTTATCTCGAACATATCTATGTTTTTCAACCATAGATTTAATGATAATGTCAATGAGAGAATTCGGGTGCAAGCCTCCACTGACATGGATACTGAAGTGGGATGTTGATTAGAAATAAGAAAAAGTTCACGTTCAAGTTGTGTTGTGTCTAATGCTCTTTGATGCTTAAGTTTGGGTGATGTCGATTTGAGCTGAGCTGAAGTGAAGTTGCGCAAACTTGAGGTGGGTTTTTTATTAGAGACTAGTTCTTACTGGTTAGTGCAATGGAAATGTAATAACCCAAGCCTACTACTAACAAATATTGTCTGTTTTGGCCCATTATGAATTGTCATAAACCTCGCGATTTTAAAACATGTTTGATAAGGAAAAATTTCCACACCCTTATAAGAAATGATTCGTTCCCCTCTCCAATTGACGTGGAATCTCACAATTCACCCTATTGGGGGCCAGCCTTCTCACTGGCACATCACCTAGTGTCTGCCTCTGATGCCATTTGTAACAGCTGAAGTCCGCCGCCAGTAGATATTGTTCTCTTTGGACATTCCCTTTTGGGTTTTCTCTCAAGATTTTAAAATGCGTCTACTTCCTTGTAAAGGGGTGGATTGTAGAGAAGAATAAAACATTTCTTATAAGAGTGTGGAAACCTTTTCTTGGTAGACTTGTAGAAAGGAAAGCCCAAATTGTACGATATCTCCCGGTGGTGGACCTGGGCTATTCTATAGGGCTTGACTAATCTAATATCGAGCCTTCCAGTTAGGTGACTCAGAGAGAGAGAGAGTATATATATATAGATATAGATAGATAGAGACATGGAGGAATTCGATAAATTTTACCACTCCGTTTCTAGAAAGATAGTTTGAAATTGTAATGTGAATGGTAAGTGAAAAGTTAATATTCTTACGTAAATAGTCCATTTCGGCGTCTTCTTTCGTTTTGAAATTTAAAAGCCACAATTTTGACAATAACATCCTAAATAAATTTCAATCCTTTTGATTATTAATAGTTCTTTCAAACACTTGGGGACCCGAGTCGATGTTCATGGAGTGGGGATGGAGATAGCTTCTCCGTCCCTATCCTCATCCCCGTCCCAACCTCCTATTTCAGTCGCTATTTTTACAAATATGTTTGAGACATTTTATAAAAAGGTTGGCATATAGAAAAGGACACAAAATAAACAACGAGGAAAAACTGGCATTTTATCGTGAATAATATAATACAAAAGAAATAAAATAAAAGGAATAAATACATTGCATGAACAATAATTAAGTATAAGTATTCCCCACACAATTAATAAATATATATCAAGCTTTTTAGCTAGCTAGGGAATATATTATATAGGTGTGACAAAGAGACAAATATCATTTAATTGGACCACCCCAAAATTAAATTAAATAATCAACCCAATTCCATCTTTTTCTAACCAAATAAATTTAATGCTCCAAATATTTTTAAATCCCAACATCCCATCATCCTCAACGTGCTTCTCTATTTTCCATTTTTTTTTTCTTTGGATTCTCTTTCAAAACACACCGTCCAGTCCAGATTCAATATCATTATCCGGTAACATGGTCACTTTTTAAAGATGAAGAATAACCCACAAAAAAAAAACGTGTCTTTCTGACATGTTTTGTTCTTACTCACATGCATCTTAAAAAAAGTACTCTCATTCAGACGTGGCCTCGATTCGTTCATGAATCTTTCTTTTACTTGGGTGTCACAAAAAACGTTCATTTATGTGAGAGAGAGATAAATTATTGAAAAATTGAGGGTGATTTTTTAAAATTTTTAAAATTTTGTTGACTTGTGTGCTGATCTCTTTCACAATAAGAGAAGGAAGAGTCTTGTCTTTTTGAAACATTAATAACATCAAATCTCTCTCTCTCTCTCTGTTTGTGGGTTGTAAATTTAGAGAGAGAAAGATGGGAAGAACTCCATGCTGTGATAAAGCTAATGTGAAGAGAGGGCCATGGTCCCCTGAAGAAGATGCAAAGCTTAAACACTATATTCAAAAACATGGAACTGGAGGAAATTGGATCTCTCTCCCACAAAAAGCTGGTATTAATCTCTCTCTCTCTCTCTCTCTCTCTTCGTTTTTTTCATCTGGGTTTTGAAAAAGTTCGTCAAAGATTCGAACTTTACCGATCAAATCGAAGAAACATGTTCGAAATCAATTAAATTATGCTCATGTTTGTGTTAATCACGGTGTTCGATAGGTTTGAAGAGATGTGGGAAAAGTTGTAGATTGAGGTGGTTGAATTATTTGAGACCTGATATCAAACATGGAGATTTTTCTGAGGACGAAGATCGAATCATTTACCATCTCTTTACTACCATTGGAAGCAGGTATTTTTTGGTTATGATCCCGAACGAATAATTCAAATGAATATGAGTTGTGTTTAGATTCACGCTTTGATGTCGATTTTGAATGTGTATAGGTGGTCAGTAATTGCAACACAACTACCGGGAAGAACAGACAACGATATAAAAAACTACTGGAATACGAAATTGAAGAAGAAACTAATAGGTACAAACAACGTCTCGTCTCAAAACACAACCCCACATGGATTGCTTTCCCATTTTCTTCAAATTTCCTCAACAAATTCATCATCATCTTCATCTTCATCACCATCTTCATACTCAGATCATAGCAACTTCCCAAGCTTCCCAAACCCTAATGGGACGTTTTCCACTTTATTAGACACCATCTCATTCTCATCCACTCTTCTAAACCCCACAAATTTGATCTCCACCAACAATAACACCTCTCAAGATCAAACCTTTATTGTCAATCCAAACCAAGTTCAAAATAATTACGATGTCAAATCCAATCACGGCCTCCTCGTGTTCGGAAGGGATCAAGCCAGTTGCAGCTCCTCCGACGCTGAGTACGGTAGCGGAGGAGGCATCGGAGTCGAGGACGAGAAGAAGAGAATGAGCTTTGTAAAACAATTTCATGATCATGAGATGTGGATGGAAGCTTCTCCATTGATGGATTATGGGCTCGAGGAAATTAAGCAGCTGATCACTTCTAGTAGCTGCAGCAATGTGTTTCTTGATGGCTGAAGATGTTCATGTTCATGTTTTTTTTTTTTTTTTTTTTTTTTTTTTTGGTGTGTAAATGATGCAAAGTTTGGCTCTTCCTTTTGTTTTTGTTTGTATTTTGTTAATAGCCATCATAAGAGTTTAATTAAGCACAGAAGTCCACTTAATTTAATCATATGACTATGGATTAAACAAATAATTTCCATTTTCATTTAATGATTGGAGCAAAAACCAAAAGCTAATGGATAATCCAAATCACATCCATCAATCAAAAAAACTCGAGAGATTTATGTATAAAAACACGATATTGTAATCGATGACCTATTTTTTAACATTATCAATGGCCAAGAGAGCTCTAGCTAGCAAGCTCTTTTAGGGTTTCATCGATTCTTTTTCGAATTAGATTAAAAATAGGACATTAGGGTTGCACGAACGGAGAGCATGCAAGGTACATGTTCCTCATGAGGCCGAGCGGGTGAGGTTGGGCTCTAACTAGAACTTGCCTCTTTTCTCAACCGTTAGATTTTCAGCTTAAATATGTTTTATTAAATGTAAAATTAAAAATATGACGTATTAAAGGTTTAAGTTATGAACCAAATATCTCGAAAATACGATTAATATTAACTTAAACATAATAATAGGAAAAATAGAATTGATAATATAATGGGCATAGGGAAAGAATCTTAAGGGAAGAAGGAGCCAAAAGGAAGGAGATGAAAGAGCATGGGTTTTAGTAGTATTTTATGGACAAATTGAATAAATAAATAAATTTTAAAAAAAGTGAGATTCCAATAAATAAATAAATAATAAGACTTTGTCGGGTTTCAGAAAAAGCCTCTTCAATCTCATCCGATACGCTCTACATTCTTATAAAGCTCCAGTCTGTTGTAGCATTATTGTTTCATGAATGTTTGATGTACGATCTCACAATTCATCTCTTGGGGACCTGTTACAGCCTCACGGGTTTTACACCATTATAAGGAATGTTTTGTTCCTTTCTCCAACCAATGTGTGATCTCACAATCCACCTCTTTAGGACCTAGCATCCTCGCTGGCACACCACCCGATGTCTACCTCTAATATCGTTTGTACCAGCTTAAGCCCACCGTCAATCAATATTATCCATTTTTACTCGTTACATGAGATTGGAGGGGCAGCCGAAGTTAAGTCTCTTACTTTTCTACACCTCCCTCTTTCAATTTTGAAAGGACTTGGTGTTCTTGATATGAGGCAACTAAGTCCATCATGATTGTGGCCTTGTGGGCTGCTACAGCATCTTGCCAGCCCAAAAACTTCACCCATTAATCATACAAATTCAAACTCCCGACGCTAGGAATTCAAAACGCTAATTTTTTTGGTTAAAAGAACTTACTTAATTAGTTGAGTTGTGCTCAAATTGTCGATGAAATCTCAAAGTTCAACATCTAAAGACTTCTTGTCAAAATCTTGATGGGTTAGACGTCAACTCATAGGTAATTAACTTGCATCTTAAATTGCTACACCAGCAAACAAGTTTCAAAAATCATATGTGAAATCTCGTATCGGTTGGAGACAAGAAAGAAGCCTTCCTCACCGTGTGGCTGATGGTGAAATCTCATATCGGTTGGAGACAAGAAAGAAGCCTTCCTCACCGTGTGGCTGATGGTGAAATCTCATATCGGTTGGAGACAAGAAAGAAGCCTTCCTCACCGTGTGGCTGATGGTGATACATAACGGGTGGTGGGTTTAGGCTGTTACAAATAATATCAAAGTCAGTCACCAAACAATGCGAGACACTTGTTGGAGTAAGGCTACACCCTCTCCATGATAGACGCGTTTTAAAATCATGAACTGACAGTGATATACAACGGGTCAGTTTCTCGTATTGAAAAGAGTTGGGTCCTCGAGATTTAATGAAGCGAAGTGAGATGAAGTTGAGGAAGTTAGGTAAAGAGTTAGGGTCGAAAGTGGGTTAGGAAAAAGGGTCCCATAGTTCTAAAATTTGGTGTTGATTGCACACTTTCCCTTTGTTTGGAAGATTTTGAGAGAAGATGCTATGAGCCATCATCCTCTGTTAACTTCAATTATTTAGCCTCTGCACATGCTCCCTCTCTCTGCTCTCATCTTTTAAGATTATTCACGTCCTACTTTATACGGCTCAAAATAGTTCATATTTTGAATCATTATGCTTGATTGTTCTTCGTAATCGTTTCTCAATGCTACGAACTATTCTGATTGAGTATCAATAGTGTCATGATGTTGACGAAGTGATGTAAAATGTTTTGAATTTGATATCACATATTTAGTTAAAAAGATGGGTGAAATTAACGAACTAAACCATCAATCTCAATCAGAAATCAGCATCTTCGTTCTTATCACAAAACTAATGGTCAAACATCAAATTTCTGGTTGATAAGATATAAATGTGAAATTCTTTTGACGAATTAAAAGAGAACAATCGATCAATTCAACCAAATTTAAGAGATAAACATGTTAGATGATTCTTGGCGAGGTACTATCGAACATCATAAAAAGGTGTTTGGATAAATTAATGTACACTCTTCCTTTCCCTTTCTTTCCTTTTTCTTGTCTTTTTATGTGGTTATTGTGCATGAGCTGTGGTTTATTTTGCTGACAAAATTATGGCAAACTACCTCAAAATTCAAACCCTCAACCCCTCCTTTCATCATGGAAACACGCTCTTTTTCTTTTTCTATCGATGAACTGATGTTAAGATATATGTTTCAATTGAAAAATCAGACGTTCGTATCTTTTAAAATAACTGTTTTTTTCTCGTTTGAGATATATTTTTCATAAAATTGTATGCTTTCATTCAAAAGATTCAATTTTTACTCGTGGGTATTGATAATTTCTTGTGTAAAAGCAAATAAAGCGGTGGAAAATGAGAGACAAAGTCAAAACAAAAGAAGAAATGTTTAGATGAATAGAGAAAAGAAACAAAAAAGAAAACAAGACATTGAGATAAAATATATTCCATCCAAAAAACCCTAAAGAATGAATCAATCATCAACATACATACAAACATAATGAAGGGCAATTTTGTATTTTCACATTTTTACATAAGGTGATACATGTGGACTACCAACAAAAATGATCAAAATATTAAGATGAAAATTGAGATAAAATAGATGGAATGTCCGAAAACGGGAAGTAGAAGACATGTAATAGCTCAAACCCATCACTAGTAGATATTGTTTGCTTTGAATTTTATAACGCATTTACTATAGAGAGGATCTAGCTCTATCTTGACTAGTGTATCGCACCGTTCAAGCCAAAATAAACCATATCCGCTAACGATGGACTTAGACTATTACGTTCCAATATGATCCCTATATTACCCCTATAACAACAATCCATTTGTATCTCCACTACGCTATTTCCATCACCTTGGTCATGTTTCCCATTATTTTGTTCCTTAAACCTTCCATCACTCCAAATTCTTACCAATCTCTTCAATTTCTACGTTATTTCACCTTTATAACCTATTTTCGCTCGTGGACCTCTTTAATTCTTATACTACCAATCTGTACAAATCTGTAAAATCTGTAAAAGTAATGTCTGTTAAGAAAATCCATATCTTAAATAACTAAAAGAACCCGTATTAGTTTATGAGGATAGTTTTCAGTCTTAGAAATAGTTCAAGACAAATAGGTAACAGGATCATGTTGCCCGTCTAGATTTCAAATTTTGAACATAATTTTCAAAACACTAATTTTCTTTTTAAAAAAAACGAAACCCCAAATAAAAATGTAAACTTTATAAACATGAATTAATTTTATTTTGCATTTTAAAAGTGTAAGTTTAAAATGACATCCACTTAGATCCATAAATAAAGACTTGAAAAGGTAGACTAAGATGCTTAATGCATGTGCCTTACTCACTAATATATACTCATTATTAATAATATGCTTTTTAACTTTTTTTTTTTTTATAAATTAAAAAAAAATGTATCATTGTGGAAAACAACTAAGATTTGGAACTCAAAATATTTCCCTTCCTCCAAAAAAAAAAAAAATTAAAAAATTAAAAAAATTAAAAAATTAAAAAATTATATTTTGATTGGAAAAAAAAATGAGTGGTGACAAATTGATCATAATGAGTTGCTAATAATGTATGCCATCTCATACCACTTTGTATTATACTGAAAATGAGTTCTAATTTTTATTTTTTTAACCCCAAAAAGTAAAACAACAAAACTTTGTAATTTCTCTTTTTTGCTAATAATAATAATAAATATGCATAACTAATATATATGTAAAACCCAAAAGAAAGGGAAAAAAAAAAGGTGTCACATGCAATGAGCTAAGGTTTAGGAACCATAAAGATCAAAATTTAATCCAAATAATACAATGAAGAGACCGAAGTGATTCAACTTCAAACCTAACCAAACAACGTGCTTTTTTCACCTTTTCTCGTTTCTTAATTTATTTCTCATCATTCGTCAATTTCAAATAATACTTCAAATAGTTCCAACATAATAGTAATCTCACAATTCTTATAAAAACAAATAAAAGAAAAAAGAAAAAGAACGTGAGATTGTGACCATATACAAACACCAATAATGTAACATAAGCTCATTGCTAACAGATATTATCCGCTTTGACCAAATACTATGTTCTTTATTTATTTAATGTTGTACACAGCACATGTTAATGTTATGATGTTTTTGTTTAGCCCTAGTCCATTCAATTGGGTTGTCAAAGATTTGCCACTTTCAACTATTAAGATCTTGGGTATAATTATTATTATTTTTGAATTCCCCAAAGTTAAATATATTATATTAATCCCTTTTCATTTTAAATAAAATTAAAAATTAGGGTTTGTAATGAATCATTAAATTAAACCCTAAAAAAGTATGGTCTGTAATTCCCCTAATTCATAATCATAAAAGGTTGTCTCTGTCTGTAATTTAGCAGGAAAGAGTGTAAGCTAAGTTACTGAATTGGAGAAATCATGTCTGGAAGTGACCAAAAAGCACTTCTTTTCATGATTTTAATTTTTAATTAGTAGGGTTTAGGGTTTGTTTAGGACGGTGAAAGTGCTTTTTTAAAATCTAATAACAACTCCTCTCCTTAATTTGTTCGGTCTCATTCCACACCCCAACATTTATTTCGAAATATTTTTTATAAGGATGTGTAGATCTTGTTAAGAATCACGATTCTCCACAATGGTATGATATTGTCCACTTTCAGCATAAACTCTCATGACTTTACTTTAGACTTTTCCAAAAGGCCTCATACTAAAGGAGATAATACTCCTCACGATCATTCCCTAAATTAGCCAATGTGGGACTCACTCCCAATAATCCCCAACATATCTCTCCCTAGTATACACGTTTTAAAACTGTGAGGTTTGATAGAGGCTTAGACGGTTACATTATCTACTAGTAGTAGGTTTGAGCTGTTACATTCATAGGTTGCTTTCACTTCTCATCGAAACTTGAACACTACTTGAACATACAAATTTAGTGTTCAAATCAAACTATATGTTTGGTTCGACTCATCGAGCATTTTCACTTTACTCAAAGGATCTACCTCTTTTAGAGTAAGACTTTATGTTTCGTCCCCATAGCGTACATATGCCCTACTAAAAAAACCTAGCAGTGGATAGACATCTCGAATATATATAATAATATTGACGTTGTTTTGACCTAGAAGGTCCCTTCCCCCAATGGTCCAGTCCAATATGACATTATTGAGGGAAAAAAAAAGATATGATCCCAAGGAAAAATTTGAGAACATTGGTTGAATACACAGCCCATAGAGGTAGAGGGTAATAATTAAGTACATACATCCTCCACTAGCACTATTAATTATACCCTAAACACGTATTTTTTTATGTGTTTGACTAGAAATATGAGAAACTAAATGAAATGATTAAAAAACAAAGAATTGACTTTAAGAAAACTTAAAATAGAATTAAGAAAAGATTACAAATTTGTGTCCATAAGGTAGCTTGTAACCTTAATTCAAACTTGAAGAACTATTCAATCAAAAACTCATTCCAATCAGTAAGGCACATGCAAGAGAGAGAGGAAGAGCCCTAAGAGGTCTGTGTTGTTGTGTGTTTGGTGGACCCTAAAGGCTTGTTTTTCACACAAACAAGAACCCATCTATACTCTAGGAGAAAAGATGATGATATATTACAAAATTTGTTCCCCTTTATTGTCACATGCCTTACAAAACTATACCCTACACCACAATACCACTCCTCTCTCTAACCCCATCTTACACTGCTCAAGAAAACTGACACTTTGTATCTTCTAGGGTATGTGGCCTTATCTTTAGGGGCAGGTGTTAATAGAAAGGTTTAATCTTGATTAGTGCCTTAATTTAAGGTTAAAGTAGTTTAATTAAAGGGGTACTCTATTATTAACAATAAAAGTAGGAATTAAGTAAGGCATAGGAAAGACAATGGAAGGGAATGATTAGGGTTTGTCACATGCGAATGCAAGTATTTGAGTGGCCACTCAACTGAAAAATCTCTTCTTTTTTATTATTGTTTAATGGAAAAAAGAAAAGACATCCAAATCCAAAGAAAATAATTGAAGATATTCAGCTTGTTTTAGTGTAAAGAAGGGGAAGTCAGCTAAAAAAAGGTTTTAACTGTGGCCTGAATGTCTGCACCCACGTGATTTAAAAGGTTACTGCTTCACGTCAACTAAATTTGAAGCTCTGTTCATCGCACCCCAGAAATTTACTGCCTAATTAACTCCACCCACCACTTCTTAAACATCATAACAAACTAATAAAAGATGTGTGAAAATGGGTGAAAAATGAAGATTGGACAGGTTGTGCGTGGGGCGTGGCAGAGCAAAACAGAGCCATCCATTACCAACTACGCCAACCGTCTCATACCACCATATACAAAACCCACCAACTCCTTTTCAACTTTTTACGAATCTTTTTGGTTCATTGTAAGGAGGGTGTAAGAAGTAAGTAAGAAAGGTTGAATAAACCAAAATTCCCAGAAACAGAGGCCAAATTCTTAGGCTTAGAAACTTGAAACAAAACAGAAGCACTCTGTACCACTCTGTTTCTGTTACAACATGTTGATAAGAGGGAATTAAGAAGGTTGCTTGCCTTGTTTGAGTTCCTAAACCCTAAATCCAACCATTGCCTGTCATCATGCTTTAATTATTCCTTTTATGTGTATGTATTTTTGGCAGATTTTGCTGACAATTCCCCTCGAATCCTCCCTTCACTTTAACTTTCTCCTTTTCTCTTTTTCTCTTTTTTCCATCACACTTGTATTTTTAAAGTTGTTACTTAAATCTTCTTCTTCTTCTTCTTCTTTGGTGGGTTTTGGGATGGAAAACCTGCTATTACTCTCATAAATTCCACCCACATTTCCCAATTTTATAACCTTGTTATTTAACTACTACTCTGTTTTAGATTCTTCTTATGAGTATCTCATGATTTCAGATGTTTGTATAAATAACCCTACTTCATACTCTTTCCCTAAAACCACACCAAACCATTTCTTACTCTTAACCTCTCAATAAATTCATCTCTCTTTTACCGACATCTTTTTAAAAGCCTAACTTTATCGCTAGCCGATATTATCCTCTTTGAATCGGATTTTTCCTCAAAATTTTTAAAACATGGTCGCTAGGGAGAAGTTTCTATACTCTTATAAAGAATGTTCTCCAACCGATGTGTAACCTCATAATACACCTTTCTCCCTTTTAGGGCTCAGTATCCTCGCTAAAAAGATTTTCACACCCTTATAAAGAATGTTTCGTTCTACTCCCAACCGATGTAAAATCTTACAATCCACCCCTTTCAAAGTCCAGCGATCTTGCTGGAGAGGTTTCCACACCCTTATAAAAAAATGTTTCGTTTTGTTCTCCAACTAACATAAGATCTCATAATATGATTTGGTTCAACCAAAAATTTGATGATACCTAAGAGAAGTATTTGACCATGAAGGACTCTCAACTAACAAAATTGGCTCATTTAAGTTCTTCATCCAAGATACCAACCCTCCCAAAATTTATTATAATAAATGCTAATAATAATAATGTGTTTGAAATTGAAATGAATAAGCATAAAAGAAAGTAAATGAAGTTCCCTTGTTTTTTAATGTGTTTTAGTTATAAATGTCACCTCCTTTCCTAAGACTTTACTTCAACAATGGGGCATCCAAACAAGGCATAGTGTGTAAGAAGGAAACCTTTTTTCCGGCAGTTCTGACAATTTTTGCAGACTCAATGTGTATACGCTATCAGATTTTCAACTATGCTTTGGTTTTTCTCTTCAGTCAACCTTCCAATCTGCAAAAATAAAAATATTCATATTATTATTAATCTGCAGTTATGAAGCTCACGAGAAGCCAGAAGCTAAAAACGTTTATGAAGCTCCATTATTCCTCTTTAACGGACTTAAACTCCTTTTAAGTTTTAACCTCAAAAGAAATAGCTTGCCAATTGTAGAAATAGAAAATTTACCTGTTCGTTCATATGGGAATTTTCCAAGTTCACTGCTGGTATGATTAGCCTGAAATGAAAGATCAATCTGATACCCAAATCAGCCACAAATATAGTAAAATACAAAATAAGAACAATTATAAGGTTTTGACAATGACCCAAGCAATTATTTTTCTTATTGGGATTAAAGATGAGATTTTAGTTCTTTTTTTACAAAACCCATCTCCAAGTTTTGAAACAGTGTGATTTGTCGGGTGGAAAATCCTTCTGTTTTTCTCACTCTGGGTCTCTCTCCTTAACATGTGTCACTTTCTGTGTTTTTTTTTTTACAGAAGCAAAGTGGGAACAATTGGAAAAGCAATCTGACTGTAAAAAGAAGCAGACCAGTTGTTGTCTCTTTGACACTTGCATTCAATAAGTAGAAGATGAACAACAACAACAGGAAGAACAAGAAGAGCCGAGACAACTGAGAGAGAGAGTTAAAAAAAAATTACTCAAACTGTAGCAGAAGGAAAGAGATTGATGTGTGTGGGAAAAAGTTATGGAGTTGAAAAAAGTGAGCGGCAAAAACATGAGCTGAAACAAAGCCTGATAGAGTGAGCAGCAAAAAAGAAATAATAATAATATTAAGGTAAAGAAGGGGAAATTTTGTTCATAAAGCGAGGAATTTCGTCAATGTCACAAGATTCCGAGGAGATAAAGACGACTGAGCAGTGGAAATGGTCCGAAATGCAAGGCCTTGAGCTCGTCTCTTCTGATCT
Organism: Cucurbita moschata; assembly: GCF_002738365.1. Taxonomy (NCBI): domain Eukaryota; kingdom Viridiplantae; phylum Streptophyta; class Magnoliopsida; order Cucurbitales; family Cucurbitaceae; genus Cucurbita; species Cucurbita moschata. The sequence goes on from NW_019268517.1 coordinate 9,372,309, forward strand.
TCCTCCTCCTCCTCCTCCTCCTCCTCCTCTTGACCCGTTTATAACCAACAACCCATCAGCCCCAACAGCTAAACACACAGACCCTGAAGACCTGAGACCCAAAGAGGAGGTTCAAGACGGATTTGGCAGAGCCACAAACGGAGATATGGAGTCTACTAGTGATTCCAAGAAGGAAAACGGCGGTGGCACCAGTGGGGAGAAGCCTGAGGCTGTCACCGCCGTTGGGTTTGGGGAGCTCTTCAGATTCGCCGATGGGTTGGATTACGTTTTGATGGCAATTGGGTCGGTCGGAGCCCTTGTCCATGGTTGTTCTCTGCCTCTGTTTCTTCGATTCTTCGCCGATCTTGTTAACTCTTTTGGGTCTTACGCCAATGATGTGGATAAAATGATGCAGGAGGTTTTGAAGGTAAAGTAGAACTGTGACTCAAAACACAATCCAAGTGTATGTGTTGCTAATAATCTAGTGTAATGTCAAAAATCTAAGCAACTGAAATCCCTCTGCTCTAATTTCAGTATGCATTCTACTTTCTCGTGGTTGGAGCTGCGATATGGGCGTCATCCTGGGCAGGTACTGAGAGTGTCCATTAGGCTTCTCTGGGTTTTTTCTTTACATTCATATGTGAATTGAAATGACATATGAAACTGAGTGCAGAGATTTCGTGTTGGATGTGGACCGGCGAGCGGCAATCCACAAAGATGAGGATCAAGTACTTAGAAGCAGCACTGGACCAGGACATCCAGTATTTTGATACCGAGGTGCGAACATCTGATGTCGTTTTCGCCATCAACACTGATGCAGTGATGGTCCAAGACGCCATTAGTGAGAAGGTGAGAAGCAAAAAAAAGAAAAAGAAACCCAACTCTATTTTCAGTAATCTCTCTTTGAAACCCCCTTTTATCTGCACAATTGAATTAAATGAATGAACTTCGCAGCTGGGCAACTTCATCCACTATATGGCAACATTTGTTTCTGGATTCGTTGTGGGTTTCACTGCGGTGTGGCAATTGGCTTTAGTAACCCTTGCAGTGGTTCCTCTGATTGCTGTAATCGGCGGCATCTACACCACCACAATAGCGAAGCTCACTGCCAAGACCCAGGAGGCTCTTTCAGAAGCTGGAAATATTGTCGAACAGGTTAGGGGAGTTCTTAATAAAACTTGATTTTCTATGGATTTGAGCATCTTATATCATCCGGGTAGAGATAATTCTTGATGTTACATGCAGACAATAGTTCAAATTCGAGTTGTCTTTGCTTTCGTCGGCGAATCAAGAGCATTACAGAGGTACTCCTCCGCATTGAAGATTTCTCAAAGAATAGGTTACAAGAGTGGGTTCTCCAAGGGTATGGGATTGGGCGCCACTTACTTTGTCGTCTTCTGCTGTTACGCTCTTCTGCTCTGGTACGGAGGTTATCTTGTTAGACACCATGCCACCAATGGCGGTCTCGCCATTGCCACCATGTTTGCAGTGATGATTGGCGGACTGTAAGTAGTCACCATCTCAGAGTTTCATCCTGAAACCTTCAAATTTTTTACTGATGGATCGCTTTGTTTGACACAGGGCATTGGGGCAATCTGCTCCGAGCATGAGTTCATTCGCAAAGGCTAAAGTTGCGGCTGCTAAAATCTACCGTATAATCGACCATAAGCCCACTCTAAACCGCAACAATGAATCTGGTTTGGAATTAGAGTCAGTTTCAGGACTGGTTGAGCTAAAAAACGTAGATTTCTCATACCCATCAAGACCAGATGTAAGAATCCTCAACAATTTCTCCCTAACTGTCCCTGCCGGAAAGACTATAGCTCTGGTCGGTAGCAGTGGCTCCGGCAAGAGTACCGTCGTCTCCCTCATTGAAAGATTCTATGACCCCATGTCAGGTAAATGCCCAATTTTTTCCCAAATGCTTAATACATTGCTTTTGTGTTTAGCTTTCAGTCTTATTGTTGAGATTTAAGTTTTTGGACTTGGTTTATATGTTAACAAGAGAAGCTCCTTCTTGACTAAATGTGCAGGTGAAGTTCTACTAGATGGGCGTGACATAAAAACTTTGAAGCTAAGATGGTTAAGACAGCAAATAGGGCTGGTGAGCCAAGAACCTGCTCTTTTTGCCACCACCATCAAGGAAAACATTCTCTTGGGCAGACCTGATGCCGACCAAGTTGAGGTCGAGGAAGCTGCTCGAGTCGCCAATGCTCATTCATTCATTATAAAACTTCCTGAAGGCTATGACACTCAGGTTAGCTATCAATCTCAAAACCTATTTGTTAAATTTCAACCCTCTTAATCACGCTCCATTGGCTCTACAGTCAAAAGATAAAGCTAAAACTTCGACGTTTTCCAATGATAAATGTCAACCGTCGCGATGTTAGGTGGTTATCCTATCAGAATAGTTAGAAGCCCCCTGTTAATAAATAATGTCCTTAGGCAACGTTTTAATGTTTTAGAGTATAATAAACCATTTTTTATTTTCCTGAAGGGTTGAGGGTTTGTTTGATACCGACCTATAACTAAGATACAGGTTTGAAGGTTTACTTATAAATGATGCATCTGTTTCTCCTTTTTGAACAGGGGAATGGAATATTTTATTTCTTGCAACAAGGTTTAACCGACTTCTTTTTTTCTTGTTTGGTGAAAGTTTGAAGAAATGTTTATGGTCCTACAAACAATGGAAACAGGATAACATGCCTTGGTCAACAATGCATGTGCAGAAATAAATAGGTTTTTAACTTGTCTGCCCTGACAAATCAGAATCAAATAAACTAAAGGGATGGCATATCAAGCATATGGGTATGGGGATTCAATAGAAAATAGTCAATGCTGACATCTATATACAAAGCATATGAAATTATTTACACATTCATATATAGTTTTCTATTATTGACATAGCATGCTGTAGAAGAAATAATGATGATAGGAATCTGAATATGCTTTACAATTACCATTTTATCAAAGATACTAAAAAAAAAATAGTATTTACGCACCTTTTGATAGAATGACTGTAGAATTATTCTTCACCCTGAGGTTGAAAATGACACAAGTAGAAACAACCTTACCCATCTGAGGTACTTATGATGCTGAATCCTGAGGTTTTAAGTAGTAAGTTGGTATTTGGTAGGTAGGGGAAAGAGGACTGCAGCTGTCTGGAGGGCAGAAGCAGAGGATTGCAATAGCAAGAGCAATGCTGAAGAACCCTGCTATCCTACTCTTAGATGAGGCAACGAGTGCATTGGACTCAGAGTCAGAAAAGCTTGTACAGGAGGCTCTGGATCGTTTCATGATTGGGCGGACCACTCTTGTTATTGCCCATCGTCTCTCTACCATTCGGAAGGCTGACCTTGTGGCTGTACTCCAACAAGGAAGTGTTTCTGAAATAGGAACACATGATGAGCTCATTGCTAAAGGAGAGAATGGTGTATATGCTAAGCTCATCCGTATGCAGGAGATGGCACATGAAACTGCTCTCAATAATGCCAGAAAGAGTAGTGCAAGGTAGCTAAAATCTATTTCTTCTTTCTTAATTTTCTTGGTCTAACTTGTCTAACATAGACTTATGATGATTCTTAATCTAGGCCTTCAAGTGCCAGGAACTCGGTGAGCTCCCCCATAATTGCACGGAATTCTTCCTATGGACGATCGCCATATTCGCGTCGGTTATCTGACTTCTCCACATCCGATTTTAGCCTCTCTCTGGATGCTTCACTTCCCAATTACAGGCTTGAAAAACTTGCCTTTAAGGAGCAGGCCAGTTCCTTTTGGCGTCTTGTGAAAATGAATTCTCCTGAATGGCTCTATGCATTGCTTGGTTCTGTTGGCTCTGTTGTTTGTGGGTTCTTAAGCGCCTTCTTCGCATACGTTCTAAGTGCTGTTCTCAGTGTCTATTATAATCCAGACCATGCTTTCATGAGTAGAGAAATAATAAAGTACTGCTATCTACTAATCGGACTTTCATCAGCTGCTCTTCTCTTCAATACAATACAGCATTTCTTCTGGGATATTGTGGGAGAGAACCTCACCAAACGTGTAAGAGAGAAGATGCTTACAGCAGTACTGAAAAATGAAATGGCATGGTTTGACCAGGAAGAAAATGAGAGTGCCAAGATTGCTGCAAGGCTGGCCCTCGACGCGAACAACGTCAGATCAGCTATTGGAGATAGGATTTCTGTGATTGTACAGAACACTTCACTGATGCTAGTTGCATGCACTGCCGGATTTGTTTTGCAGTGGCGCCTCTCTCTTGTCCTTGTAGCCGTCTTCCCTGTGGTTGTTGCGGCCACTGTCTTACAGAAAATGTTCATGACTGGTTTTTCAGGAGACCTTGAGGCCAACCATGCCAAGGCCACACAACTAGCAGGGGAGGCCATTGCCAATGTAAGGACTGTCGCTGCATTCAACTCAGAGGAAAAGATTGTCAGACTTTTCTCAACCAACCTTGAGATCCCACTACGACGCTGCTTTTGGAAGGGACAGATTGCCGGCAGTGGATTTGGCATTGCTCAGTTCTCTCTTTATGCTTCCTATGCTCTAGGTCTTTGGTATGCCTCATGGCTTGTGAAGCATGGCCTCTCCGATTTTTCAAAGGCAATCCGTGTTTTCATGGTCCTTATGGTTTCTGCAAATGGTGCAGCTGAAACACTTACTCTGGCTCCTGACTTTATTAAGGGTGGTCGAGCCATGCGTTCGGTCTTTGCACTTCTTGACCGCAAAACCGAAATTGAACCTGATGACCCAGATGCCACCCCAGTCCCAGATAAACTACGTGGAGAGGTTGAATTCAAACATGTTGACTTTTCCTATCCAACTCGGCCTGATATCCCTGTCTTCAGAGACCTAAGTTTGCGTGCCCGAGCAGGTAAGACGCTTGCTCTTGTTGGCCCTAGCGGGTGTGGCAAGAGTTCTGTTATTGCACTAGTCCAAAGATTCTATGAGCCATCATCAGGACGAGTTATGATTGATGGAAAGGACATTCGTAAGTTCAATCTCAAGTCCCTGAGAAAGCACATTGCTATGGTCCCACAGGAGCCATGCTTATTTGCTGCTTCCATACATGATAACATAGCTTATGGCCACGAATCAGCTACCGAGGCTGAGATCATAGAAGCTGCAACTTTGGCGAATGCTCATAAGTTCATTTCAGCATTGCCAGAAGGATATAAAACTTATGTTGGGGAGAGGGGAGTTCAACTATCTGGTGGACAGAAACAAAGAATTGCAATTGCCCGTGCTCTAATTAGGAAGGCAGAGCTAATACTACTAGATGAGGCAACAAGTGCACTCGATGCTGAATCCGAGCGATCCGTTCAGGAGGCCCTAAACAGGGCCTGTTCAGGAAAAACAACAATCGTAGTCGCTCATCGACTATCAACTATCCGAAATGCACACGTCATTGCAGTAATCGACGATGGTAAGGTTGCAGAGCAGGGATCACACTCACATTTGTTGAAAAATTATCCAGATGGGTGTTATGCCCGGATGATACAATTACAAAGATTCACACACAGCCAAGTGATTGGCATGACTTCAGGTTCAACTTCCTCAGCAAAAACTAGAGAGGATGATGAGAAAGAGAGCTAGGAGATGGAAGCTTGGTAGTTGATAAGAAAGAAAAAGAAGAACAAAAACCCTTATACCCTTACCAATTCTTGTGGGTTTTATCTGCCATTTTCTATCCAGTAAGTATATTAAGTGAATTATCTTGATTTTTGCCCCCTTCTTACATAGTCCTCTCGTCACAAACACTTCCCAGAGAACCCAGATGCATAAAAACCCAACATCTTTTCAACCAAACATTCAAACATTTTAACAAACACCTCATATGCATTAAAACAAGCAAAAAAACACAACAGGAATTCACGCGGGAAACAGAATCATTGAATTCATTACATGGTAGTGAAACATGTGCATCCAAAGACAAGACAGTTACTGGAAGGAATCGATTAATAGGGAGGAACGGAAGAAAGGACATGAACAGCAGAAATCGGAATACGATAAGAAAGCCTCCCCCGTTCGCGCGCCTGTTGAATAAGACGATGATGTTCTTCATTCAATTCATGTAAATAAAATATTTACATAAAATACCTGGGCCTGGGCTTGGGCCTGGGCATTGTTATGTACTACAAGCCCATGGGTCATGGTTTTATGGGTAAGCCCACATTGTCTAGTTGAGATGCAAATAATAATAAATATATAATATCATATAAAATAAATAGTTTTAAGAGTAGTAAAGAAATTAAATAAATAAATAAATAATTGCTGACGTGGAGTGATGTAACATTGGGGACAGCAAGTCAAAAGACGGGAAACACCCGCCATGTAAGACGGCTTTGATAACGTGTACAAACGTGGCACACAAACTGTTGTGAACATCAAAAATCACGTTGAAAATGAAATTACAATTAATTAATTCATTAATATTTTTATAAAAATAAAAAATAATTTAAAAAAAGTTTGTATAGTCTTTGATGGTGGGCAGTCTATTATACGACCAAATACGTTATAATAAATGAGGCCATCTCCTTCAATTTAATTCAACTTTCACATTCATTTTATTTCTATCCAAATATATGAATTTCTTAATTTTATATTTATTATTATTCGTAATTATATTTGGATTCACACCCAATTAGCATGAATGGATAATGACTATTTATTAATTTTAATACAATTTATTTAAAATTTTAATTTCGATAATGTCTTCTACTTTAATGTATTGTTTTTAAAAAGATATTAAATTTTTGTCCATATCTCGACATTTCATTGTAAATTTTAGTTCTATGATTACTCGCACATAAAATTTGGTTATATGTTTACTAAACATAAAATTGTAAAAATTGTTATTTTAAATTTATATATCATTATTCTTTTTAACCTTAATGATTATAAATAAATAATTGAGATATGTGGAATATTAATTTTGTAATTCTTTCTGTAATTTAAAATTATGGTGGTTTTTTTATTTTTTTTTTTATTTTTTAATTTGTTTCAAATCATAGAGACAAGAAAGAAAGTTGGGGAAAGGAATCATTTGAAAAGAAAAAGTGGGATATTGGGTGAATAGAAAAATGTCTCTCTGTTTTTTTTTTTTTTTTTTAGATTTTGGGATTTGACGGGGTTGTACGACTTAAGTGTCCCACATTGATTAATTTAGGGAATGGTAATGGGTTTATAATCTAAGAATATACTCTCCATATTGGGATGAGGTCTTTTGGAGAAGCCCAAAGCAAAGTCACTAGAGCTTATGCTCAAAGTTAACAATATTATACTATTGTGGAGAGTCGTGTTTGTCCTCTTTATTTTAATTTATCACTATTATAATTTTTTACCATAATAATTGAAAAAATTATGGTTTATATTGTCCAAAATTGTACCAAATTTCTAGTACAAAGGTCACATGTCCAACTTTAGGACATAGAAATAATTTATAATTGAACAATCAAACAGTCTAAGAATCAAGAAAACGAAAAATAAAATAAGTTAGAGTTTCAAATATGTACGTAACTAGAAAATTATCGTTCTTCATAATTAGCATGCTTTTAGGTCGTCATATTGGGTTAAAACATGGCTAAAATTAAACAAGTTGTGTTTACCGTCATGGTAAATTTTAACGAGGGTCCCACTCCTACAAATATCGTGCAACTTAAAGACCGAAACAAAGTTTCAAAGGGATTATTTGAGATATTAACTTAAAAATAATTGCCTTTTATGGTTTTTTTTTTTTTGTATTTTTAAGGAAAAATAAATAAATTCAAATAGTAGTAGCTTTCTATGCAAATGGTCCAACCATGGGCCGAGATTCGGACCTTGATTGGCTCCAATAATGTACCCGGTCCCCCATACCCGAGGACAAAAAATAATAATAAACAAATGGGTGTCATTTTCAGACTCACCCAACTAGTGGGCTATATTTCGTCACAGCTCATTCAGATGCCGACACGTTCACCATTTCAAAATGAACCACCACCGATCACCACCCGCAACAATCCATCTCGCTTTTTCAAATGGTTCGATATTTTGACGCTTCCTCCCTCCCTCCGCCGATTATTTTTCGTACGTGGCGGCGCCTTGCCGCCATTGAAGATTTTTCTAACCAGGCCTTCAATTTAAAATTCTCCTCAAATTTAGATTCTATTTCTTGAACTTTAGAATATTCATTTTTATTTATTTTTCAATTATTACGTGGCGGAATTATATATTTGTTATTTTTTGGACATTTCATTAAAAAAAAAAAAAGAGGAAGGTTATTTTGGTCATTTCATCTAGCCACGTCATTTCCAGAATTATATATTTGTTATTTTTTTGGACATTTCATTTAAAAAAAAAGGAGGAAGGTTATTTTGGTCATTTCCTCTAGCCACGTCATTTCCAGAATTATATATTTGTTACTTTTTGGACATTTCATTTTAAGAAAAAAAGGAGGAAGGTTATTTTGGTCATTTCATCTAGCCACGTCATTTGCACTTGAAATTAGCTAAATGGGTGCATATGATTTTAACAACTCCATCATCATCATTATCCCAACATACATACATACAAAACATCATTCAAATCCCTCTTCTATATATTCATTCAACTCACAATTACTAATTTCAAGAGTGAAATAAGAGAAAAACATGGGCGAGGTGGATTCCTCTCTCTTCCTTGTTTTTTTGTTCTTGAATTTCGAATTCGGAATTAAAATTTTGTTTTTTTTTTTCTAACAAACAAATTGGTGGGTTTTGCAGCAGAAGGTGGAAGCAGCAGCCCCAAAACCAGAAGGTGAGAAGAAGCCGGCGGCTGCCGTAGCTCCGGCACCCGTGCCGGCAGTCGTGGACGGCGGAGCTAAGAAAGAAGACGGTGGCGCAATCACCGCCATATACAAAATCGACATGCATTGCGAAGGATGTGCTAAAAAGATCAAACGAGCTGTTCAACATGTCAAAGGTATCTCAGAATTTCAGATTCCAAACTTCTTGGAATCTCAATCTTGAAATTCGAATATTCTAATGTTTTGTGATTTAAATTTGTTGTAGATGTGGGAACTGTGAAGACGGATTGTGGAACGAATAAGTTAACTGTTATAGGGAAAATGGACGTTTTAGCAGTTAAAGAGAAACTAGAGCTAAAAACCAAGAAGAAGGTGGAGCTTATCTCCCCTCAGCCGAAAAAGGACGGCGGCGCCGGCGAGAAGAAGGCGGAGGAAAAGAAGCCGGAACAGAACAAGACACCAGAAGAAAAACCAAAAGAGGTAAAGAACATTAATCATTTTTCTAAATTGAAAAATAAACTTTTTATTAATTTCTGGGTTTGCTCTGTTTTTTACTCCATGGAAACAGAGCACTGTGGATTTAAAGATCTGGCTGCATTGTGAAGGTTGCATTCAAAAAATCCGCAGAATCATCTTGAAAATCAACGGTAAGATCTCAAAGTTTACATTTTTACCTCATTAATTCATCCCCAAATCAATTTTCATTAATGGGTAAATTTTAATTTAACAGGTGTTCAATCGGTGAATTTGGACGGCGGCAAGGATTTGGTCACCATTAAGGGAACCATGGATGTGAAGCAGCTCCAGCCTTATCTTAAAGACAAGCTCAAAAGAACCGTGGAAGTTGTTGTCCCTCCCAAAAAGGAGGAGCCCGCCGCCGAAAAGAAAAAGGAGGATCCTCCCGCCGCCGCAGCGGTTGGCGGCGAAAAAAAGAAGGAAGAAGGCGGTGGTGAGAAAAAGGAAAAAGAAGGCGGTGGGGGTGAAAAGAAAGAGAAGGAAGCTGGAGTAGGCGAAGCGAAACCGACTCCACCACCCGCTGCCGCCGAGGGCGGCGTGAAGGCGGCGGAGGTGGTGAACAAATTGGCATATTACGGTGGATATCCGTACGAACCACTGTACTACGAGGCGCCGACGCAGTACCATAGCTACTCAACGGAAGCTAGCCCGAGTTACTACAACCCTAACCATGGTTACATAGAGAACAGATACGACGCCGTTCCGATAGGCGATTACTACCCTCAGCACATGCAGCAGCCGCACGATCAGCCGCAGATGTTCAGCGACGAGAATCCCAACGCCTGTTCCGTCATGTGAGATTCCAATCAACGGCTGAGATTTCATCATTAAAAAAAACCCATAATCTGTAAATATTTATATATATATAAAAAAAAAAAATTATATATAACGATCTCACCCGGGAAAAAATGGATCTTTGGAAGTGAACCGGACCGTTATCCGGTCCGGTTCAGCTTTGGTGGTGTTGTTTGGTTGGGTGGGGTTGGTGGGTGGGTGGTCATTTTCGTAGTTTCATTTCAACCTGGGGAAATTTTGTGTTGTAATTTATGGATTTAATAAATGAATAAATAATAACAATAAATAGAAGATAATTTTGGTGAAATATTTAATCGTTTGTAATTATTAAAGTTGTTAGGTCGAAATGATGAGAGTCTTGAATTTCTTTTTATTTCCATCATTACAAATGAAAAAAGAAAAAAAGCCATTTAATTCCTTTTTCTTAAAGTTAATTTAAAATATAAATAAATAAATAAAATTATAAATTTAAAAAATCATCTTATTTTTTAAAATATTAGTTAAATATTGTATTTATAATGAGTGATGTTAAGTTACACCAACTAAACAAATCCTCTTGCATTATGAAATATGTCTAAAATAAAGTAAAATAAATATTATCCAACGTGGCAGGGCAAGGCTTATCAACAGCATTAAAAACAAAAATAGATCTTAAATCTTATGGATGAAAATGGAATATTATCTCATATAACATTACAAAAAGAAAAAGAAAAATTAAATCACAATCCAATGCCTTTTTTCTTCCTTTTATTTGTTATTTCGGACGATAATGCAAAATATGCGGTTCGATTGGTGGCTAACTATTAAAGTTCGCGATTGATAGTCTAGCTTATTTTGTTCTCACTCGTTATAAAAAATTGCAGGTCACTTAATATAATTTAAAAAAAAAAAAGCGAAGTTTTTATTATTTAGCCACATAGGCACGTATTGGAGTTTTCTCACATTAACCACTATCTTGTTATGCCACGTGTACAATTCTCATTTGTTAGCTTTATATCCATTCATCCATTAACCACTTTTATTTATTTTTTAATATTATCACTTTTATTTATTTATTTATTTAGCCATAAGGTTGTGACCTTTGTTTTTAATTTCTGATTTGCCCAACGTGGTCTTACTTTTTGGAAGATTTTTAAAATGCCAATTAAACAATTAAAAATATTAGTTTTTTCCCATAAAAAAAAATTAAATGTGTCGTATTTTTAAAAGTTGAATAATAATCTTTTTTTTCTTTAAATATTAAAATTTAATAATGATATTCAGTGAGCTTTCCGAAGTAATCTAAATTATCCTATAAATTTTTACCTAACTCTTAACTAAATTAATCTAAGTTCACGTCAACCAATTGGTTGGAAGCTTCGAGTCTTAATGAAACTCATTAGAATAATATTTAAATTATAACCAAATTAATATAATTAAACTAACATTGATCCATAAGGTATCAGACAATTTCATTTTATAACATATAAAACAATGTTTTTATAAGAAAAAAAGCATATAATATATTTAATAATATTTATTTGTTCACGTGGAATTTAATTCCCATTTCAAATTAAGGTTATTCTTCCTAATTGGCGTACTGCCTTTAAGTAAATACCATTTTTGTCCTTTTCATTTTTATTCCTTTAATATTTTATATATATATATTTTTTATTCCCCAACTTTACTTTAGTTTATATTTTATTCTGTTAATTTTGTATTAAAATGCCGGATTAAATATACAAATTAATAATAACTTTTTTTTAAAGAAAATGTATTAATATAATTAACTACATGGGAAATTAATAGAGTGAATTATATAAAAAAATATATATATAAGGCAGAAGTTCGGATGTCAAAATCGTCAATATATTAAAGAGTTAATTATATAAAAAAAAACATTTGTTGTTAAAAAAAATATTTTATTCTTAAAATTTCAATATTAACCTTTATTTTTAAAATAATAATATGAATAAATTAATATGAAAAAAAAAAAAAAGAAGTAATTTTAGGTATTAGTTGGGAATGAACGGGGACAACTTAATTAGCAATAATATGAGGATAATGATTTAAAATTTTATTAAAGATGGGAATAATAATATAAATTGAGTTTTTATTGAAATTAATAACAAATTTCCAACATGGTAAATAGGATGGTGAGTCACATCATTACGTGGGGTCGGTTTCTGACTAATTGATGACTGTGAAACTGTAAATGGTGGCAACTTCTAGATCATTTTAATATATATATATATATATATATATACATATATCATGATGATATGTATGTGATGGATGGATGGATGTGATTTTGTCAGCTAGCCAAATCCATGGACATGGGTGGGCCATGATGATGATGTAAAGTTTGAATTTGAAAACGACTATTAATTTACTCTTTTTTGGAAAAATAGGTTTATATTAACTTCCTTAGTTAATTTAGAAGATGAACATAGGTTTATAAGCAAGGAATACTATCTCTCTTGGGATGAGGCCTTTCGAGAAGCTCAAAACAAAGCCATGAGAGTTTATGCTCAAAGTGGATATTATCATATCATTATGGAGAGTCGTGATTCCTAATATGATATCAGTATCGTGCCTTAAACTTAGCCATGTCAATAGAATCATCAAATATGGAATAAAGAATTGTGAACATGGTATCAAAGTCATGCCCTGAACTTAGCCATGTCAATAGAATTATCGAATATGGAACAAAGAATTGTGAGAGTTGTAGTCAAAAGTGATTAAAGTGTCGAACGAATGGTACTTTGTTCAAGGGGATGATTGTTGAGGATTATTAGGAATAAGTCTCTGAAGCCAAATTTAGAAAATTAAAATACTAAATTTAAATTTTATACCGGAAATAATTTTAAAATTTTGTTCTGGTATTAGTAAGCATGTAAAATTTTAAAGAAAAAATAAAATATACGGATAATGACAAAATTAACTTTTTATTTAATAATAATAATAATAATATATGCTTAAAAAAGTAACTATTTTCACTAATTAAAAATTGAATTTAAAAAAATTGGATAATATTTTAAACAATATTAAGATTACAATAATGAAACAAATAAAGCTACAAAAAGTGAGAGGAAAGGAAAAAGAATGAGTTGGAAATTACACGTGTAGGGGTGTTGGTCGAAACAAAGAAATTTTAATGGAGCGAGCCGCCAGACAAGCAAAGGGAACTGGTGGGACCCATCCACGTCACTGACACGTGGGATGTTTGAATTCAAATGCAAATTATACATTGCCCTCCACCTCACGCTTCCCGCGGTTCTATTTTGGCGCCTAATCTCTATCTCCAAAGCTAATAATTAAAATAAAAACTTGTTTTATTTAATTAATAATTTAATCTATAAACTTTAATTTATAACCTTTAATTCTATAATAATTTTACCGTTTTTTATTTATTAAATTAAAAGTATAGGAAATAAATTTGATAGAGTAAGTAAATTATTTTTTTACCACAAAAGAACAATAATAATAATTAAATGAGTTGTCCTTTAGCTAGTGGGGGAAAGAGTAAAACTACAATTTTCACCTTTTTTTTTTATTTTAAATTTATTATTATATTTAAAAAAAAGTAAAAACATTAAATTTTTAGAAATAATAATAATAACATAATTGACTTCAAAACAATTGGCACGATAAAAATACCTTTTTATGTAATGGATTGAAAAAAGTCATCGTCCCAATCAATGTTATTTTGACGTAAATAAATTAGTTAGGCGGTTGCCTAAGTATTTTTAATTTTTGGTTGGAAAAAAAAATGTAAATTCTTATTTGATTAATTTATTAAATTTGCATTTTAATTAAAAAATAAATATCTTTTTTAACCTATGGTAAAAAGGATAGGATAATTAAAGGGTGATTTGACAAAAGAAGGGAGGCATTAAAACCAAACACGTGTGAGGCACTGAATTGGGAAAAGGGTGGGAGAGTCAATCACTAGCAACCACTAATAATTTGGGCTATATTATTTAAGAATTAAATGTTGTATAGTTTGACAAATAACTACCACCAATGAAAACTATTTTAATAAATATTCAATACTTTTCTAGGGCAACTAAAGGGTTCAAAACTCGAATTTTGAAAATACCCGACTCTAGTTCTAGAAAAGTATCCACGTGTTTTGAAAACTAAAAAATGGGTTCGGAAATGGTTGTTATTAATACCATGTGTTCGTGTTTTGCTTCCGATTTTGTTGAAAACTCAAATTTTAGACTGTTACGTAGCGTAGTTAGCCTTATGATTTTAAGGTGTATACTAGGGATAGGTTTCCATGATCCACCCACTTGGGGCCAACTTTGATACCATTTGTAACAACTCATGCTCACTACGGCCAAATACCTCACGGTTTTCAAACGCGTCTACTAGGGAGAGGTTTCCACACCCTTATAAAAGAATGTTTCGTTTTTCTCTCCACCTGATGTGGGATCTCACAATGACGAGCTAAAGCGAACAATATCTCCCAACAGTGGGCTGATCCCTAATTTTCTTTCCATTTGGTTCCAACACTTGTTAATTTAGTAGAAGATCATGGGTTTATAAGTGAGAAATACTCTATCCATTGGTATGAGGCATTTTGGGAAGCCCAAAGCAAAGCCATGAGAGCTTATACTCAAAGTGGACAATATCATACCATTGTGGAGACTCAGTGATTTCTAACATGAGCAAATCATAACAATCATATTGATACTCTTACCAAATAAAAACGAGATAAACTAAATTAACAACCAAATATACGACTTTAACCTTATAGTTCTTTGTTTAGTTTTGCAGGTACAAGGGGGCATAAAGGGAAATTCACCATTTTGGAATGAAAATGCTTTAGCGTTACTTTGGAAATAGCAAACGTAAAGTTTGGGCCCAATGATTATATTTTGGGCCTCCAGTAATAAACTAGGCCCAATTAGCATTGCAATGGAGCCGAGCCGAGCCGACTATTTTTAATTAGACTTTTTTAAAACGTATAAACCTATTTTTTTTTATTATACTCTTAATATTGCATTCGGATGAAAAAATTTAATTAAAATTAAAACAATTAATATTTTCTATAAAAAAGAAATAAAATAAACAACACTGGGCGGCTTATGAATAGGCCCACTTGAGAATGAACTAAGGCCCAAATATCCATGGGCTAAATGGGATGAGCCCAATTGAGTACAAGGCCCATGTATTGTGTCAACTCATTGATTTTTTTTTTTTTTTTTTTTTTTTTTTTTTTTTTTTTTTTTTTAACTTTTCTACATTTTCATAACCTATTTAACTTGAAATCATGTGTATGTAAATGTTGCTAGTGTAAATACTCGAAGATATTTTATTTTTAATAAAAAGAAAATATTAAATAGTAAAACATCTATTTATTCATTTTTAGATATTTAATTAAAATTTGTAACTCAATTTTAATGTATATATTTTGAAAACTTACCGAAGTAGTCAAAAGTTATTTATTTTTGGTGAATAAATAATAAAAATTTATGAAATTAAAAAAAATGTATGTATAATTGTATCACGAGAAAAAATACATATTTTGAAATTAACAATGAATTCAAATTAATTATATCTTTTTAAAATTTAAATATTAAAATAGATATTTTAAAATTTTAAAATCAATATAGAATAAAGTTAAAAAAGTTTGAAGATAAAAATAAGATTCAAAATTAAAAAATAAAGTTAATTATTTTATAAATAAATCTTCATATTTAATCGAATTTTAATAAATACAAACATTGGCTCTCAACACAATGCTCTTCTATATAAATACCTAAAGCTTCTCTTTGAAGCCAAAACCTCGAAGAACATACGGAATTTACAGTTCAGTAGTACGTCGGAGATCTGCGGCGGCGTTTGTTTTCCTCCGCCCGTTTTCAATCTCGCTTCTCTTTCACCTCCATTTTTCATCTCTTGCATTATCCCGTCCCCTAGGGTTTTGCGCCATTACAGCGCCTCTGATCGTTGGACCTCTCGCCTATTTCTATCGAAAAAAGAAAATGCTCTCTGGATTATTTGTACGATAGGTTGGAATGTTATTTCCATCAGTTTTAGAGCC
Source organism: Cucurbita moschata (assembly GCF_002738365.1). Lineage (NCBI taxonomy): Eukaryota > Viridiplantae > Streptophyta > Magnoliopsida > Cucurbitales > Cucurbitaceae > Cucurbita > Cucurbita moschata. Next base: position 9,388,394 of record NW_019268517.1, read on the forward strand.
TTTTGTGTTTGTGATTGTTCTCGTTCTTGATTTTGATTCCTCGAGTTATTACTAGTTTTTTTTTTTTTTTTTTTTTTCTTCTGATTTTGAATTGCCTTCGGGAATCAAAGAAGAATCCAATCGGTTTCTAGATTTTGGTTGATTGAATGAGGCGGACTGAAATACAGAGCCAATGAGCGATGGGGCTAGGAATATCATGAAGTCGAAAGAACAACAAAGCTCTGATTCGAGAAAATGCAGAGGCAATGAGTTTGGACGAGAGGTGTCGAGAATTGCTGTGGCTCAGATATGTAATAGTGCAGGGTTTCAGAGATTCAAGGAGTCAGCTCTAGACGCATTGGTCGACATCGCTATCAAGTACCTTCGCCATTTGGGTAAGATAGCAGCATTCTATGCTAATTTGGCTGGTAGAATTGAGTGCAATGTTTTTGATATAATTAGAGGGCTTGAAGAGTTGGAATCATCACAGGGGTTTCAGGAGGCTTGGGAACCAATTCAATGTCTTGCTAAATCAGGGTCAGTGAAGAACATTGTTCGGTACGTGAATTCAGTTGAAGAGATCCCTTTTGCTCACCCATTACCATGTTTCCCTGTGATCAGAAACAGGAAGGCAATTCCAAGTTTCCTTCAGATTGGTGAAACCCCACCTGGCACACACATTGCCGATTGGTTACCAGCTTTCCCTGATGCTCATACTTACGATCCTTCAACTTTGTGGAGGAGGAGCCCGAGTGAGCCGTGTGCAGAGAAGATGGAGATGGCGAGGCAGCGAAGGAAGGCAGAGAAATCCATGTCGGGTTTGCAGAAGAGATTGGTATCCTGTGGTTCAGCAAGAAATGGCAATGGGGAGATTGAGTTATCAGGAGGTGAGAGTAATCCATTCCTTGGGACATGTTTGCAAGAGATGGAAGATGGGAGTGCCATGGATGGGATAAGCCATTTGTCTGTGCCAGAGGTGGTTGCTCCTGCCATTGAAGCGATTAATGGTTGTGGATTAGCTAAGAATGAGGACGACAAGGCAAGGATTCTTCCTATTGAGAGGCCTCCTGTTCGTTTCAAGTTAGAAACTAGCAAAACCTTTCTTAGAGGATCTAGGAATTTGAATGCTAAAATGGCAGGAAACAGGGAATCAGTGTTCTGGGTAAGACGAGATGATGAAAGAGATGAAAAGAAGAGGAGAGTTGAATACATTCCCAGACATTCTGAAGAAAACTCTCATGAGGAGCTCAACCTGTCGTGAATCAGCACTGCTTCAACATGTTAAAATTCTACTTTCTGAAGCAAACGCTTCATCTTCAACATTGCAATGACAAATGTGCCTGTGATCTAAATTTATACAATGAATTTCTTCTTCTTTTTATCTTGTTTCATTCGTTCTTTCTAAGATTTGATATTCATAACTTTAACATGGCACTGATGCAGCACCTATTATGATAAACTTCAGCTCCTTAACAAAGTTCAGCACAATATTTTTGCAAGCTAAGCAAATGATTCCAATGGGATATGACCTTTATTATGTGCTTGCAAGTATAAAAAAAAGATTGTCAAGTTTGCATCATAACACAAAATTCATTATAGAGAAAGATCCAACATCATTTCTCCATCAACGAATTCAATAAAAACTACCGTATTGATAGCAATCAGCATTGGCAGATAAAAGCACAAACTAATCTCATTATAGTAAACTGCAGAAAAGCATGCATATTTTGTATCTATCCAGAAGAGGCCTAATTCAATAACAATGGGACTAGAAATAAAGAAGGGAAAACCTCAAAATATCCAAAATAATAAATACGTGAAGAAACACTATGTTGATGGAACGGAGCAGTGTCTCCTTTAAGCTCTTGAACGTTTCATTTGTGGTTCCAGCTTGATCTCAATGTTTGAGCTTCAAATCCAGTTGCTGGGAAAATAATTTGCCTCGGTGGTTGAAGACCATGAAATCTAGATTGGCAGGAAGAGAAACTATCCTGAAATGGAAACAATTTTCTTCTATATGAAAATTAATTGAAGTAGCTTGCTGAAATGACATACTAATAATAGTGAAATTAGTAGAACAACTCCAAATTGTTGTAATCTATTCAGAGCTTGAGCGAAATTCAGATTGAAGGGATAGAATCTATTCATACGGACATAAAAGGGAGAAACCAAAAAGATGAACTCTAAAACTTCTAATGGATTGATATCTACCTACCTTGAATATTTAAGTGTCGCTTGATAAAACCTTCTGAGCAAACAAAATTAACTACTAGATCCTGAGAAACTGTGAGATCGCACACGAAGCATTCTTTATAAGGGTGTGGAAACCTCTCCCTAGCAGACGCGATTTAAAAACCTTGAGGGAAAGCCCGAAAGGGAAAAAAGAGGACAATATTTGCTTGCGCTCGGCTTAGGCCATTACAGAAACTATATGGCGTAGTACTTGTTATTCAAACTTTGAAGCACAAGAAGGCACAGCAGCAAATTGCCAGATACCAGTGGGGAACGTCGGGTGACGACGGTTACATGACTTTGGATTGAGGTTGTACCCTCCAATTTAAGGTTTCGACCCAATGTTTTACCATTCATGTTCCTAGAACATGTAACATGAGACTGTGTCATGATAAAAAGCATTGTCACAACAAGGCAAAATGCTGTTACTTCCCTAACAAAATTCTTAAAGAATTACAATTCAAGTGTTGGTGAATCCCCTTTTGTTATTCATAGAACATCTTTGTTTGAGTTGATGGGAACTAAAACTCAACTTCTCTTTGATTCATAAACTCAACTTCTCTTTGATTCAAAATCCTCAAACTAAAGGCATTGCAGAATGTCCAGTAGATTTTGTGAGATCTCGCATCGGTTGGGGAGGAGAACGAAACATTTTTTATGAGGGTATAGAAACCTCTCTCTAGCAGCCGCGTTTCAAAAACCTTGAAGGAAGCTCGGAAGGAAAAGCCAAAAGAGGACAATATTTGCTAGCAGTGGACTTGAGCCGTTACGGGTTCCTAAAAGAATGTTCGACACATCGCACACCTACATCATTGTGTGGGTATTCAGGATATCTTTAAATTTTCTTATATAACCATTATCAGAATTTTGTTACCCAAGCTAGCTTTTCTGGATTGGCTATTGGTCGACCACCTTCAACCCCAAAGCGATATCGTTTATCGTGCAAATGAAATCAATCGATACTGTTTTATGGAGATGGGCAATGCCATATCAATGGGGAAAAACTAATGGTGCAATTCTATTCTAAAAAGCATAATTGAGAGGAAAAGATACCTATTCTCCTCGGATTCTGGATTAATCGAGAGAAACTTCCCAGGCACGGTGAGCGCAGCCCACATGGACAATACCAACCCTAGAACCAATTCGATTGCCACCTAAAATTTGGGGAAAAAACTTCCTTAATTCAAAAACAACTCAAATCGATGGAGAAATGCGAAACCAGCTGAAAGCTAAAGATTAAACAAAGAAAAAGAGGGATGAGAATACATTAAACGGAGGTCCTGAAAACTCTTCCTGCATGATCTTCAATAAACTCCGATCTGCAATCAGAACAAGATCGATTAAGAATTGCGAGGGTTTAGCAGCAACAATAAGAAGCAAGTACAGATACAATCAGAGAGTATAATCATAGGCTTTGTTTAGGGCGTACATTGGATGGTTGAATAAGCAGCATGAGCCAGAATTAGAACTCCGAAGACGCCGACCACGAAACCCACTCCCATCTCGACTGACGGATCTAAATCCCCGACGGCGGAAACTACGATTTCAACGTGAAGAGACTTCAAATTTCAACGCGAGGGGACAAAATTTAACAAACAATCCAGAGAGAATTTCCACTTTCTCACCTCGACGAACTCCGATTTTTTGCTTGATTTATGTAAATCTCACTCGATCTCCGACTTTGAATTTTGTGTTTACAAATTTAACATTTTTAAAAATTAATCAATCATTAGAATATAAATTTAAATGTTAGAAAAACTCTTCCGATATGAGAGTTTTATAAAATTATATAAAAAATTATAAGGTTTTATGAACTAAAATCATATGAAAGACTTATTAGGAATGAAATTAACCATTTAACTATTTAAATTTTATGTATTTAGACTTTGAGTATAGTTGGAGAGAAGAACGAAACATTCTTTATAAGGGTATAGAAACCTCTCCCGAGTAGATGCATTTTAAAAACGTTGAGAGAAAGCTCAAAGAGGACAATATTTGCTAGCGGTGTGCCAGTGATGATGTTGAGCCCTAAAGGGAGGTAGACACCAAGCAGTGTGTCAGCGAGGACGTTGGGCTCAAGGGGTGGATTGTGAGATCCCACATCGATTGGAGAGGGGAACGAGTATTCGCGCTGGACTTTGGAGGGGGAGGAGAACAAAACATTCTTATAAGGGTGTAAAAACCTTTCCCTAGCAGACACGTTTTAAAAATTTTGAGGGGAAGCCCGAGAGAGAAAGTTCAAAGAGGACAATATCTACTATTTCACCCTATTCTCATAAACGTTTGTCTTATTTCGAAGGTACATCCCAAAGTCGGAGGTTATCGGTGAACTCAGAGGTATTAAAACGGTTTGTTTCCCCTTTCAATCATTGAAATGGACTAAAACGGTTTATTTCCCATTTTGATCCTTGAAACGGATTAAACGGTTTGTTTCCCATTTTGTGCCTCTCGAGTTGTCTTATTATGGAAAATGAAACGGTAAATCTTTTATCTCTTAACGTGTACAACTTGATCTTTCAGATATCTACTTTCCACGACTGGACGTTTTAAACTTGATATAACTCATTTACTACAGGGCACGAAAAAAAAGCCAAAAGTCGAGCATCCCTTTTGCCCTGTTCCAAAAGTCGAGCGTAACTCAATCCAAACACATAGATTCCCATATTATTCAAATGGAAAGATTTCGTTTTTTAATCCATTTTATTCGGTTTCTTCGTTAAAATTTAATCTTTTTTTAATCATATCATGCTTATAACGTAGCTCGAATAATCAAATAAAAAATGGGAAAGAAAAATTCTTTTTCTAAAAAGCTTTAATCATGACCATATTAAGCTATAAATATCATTATAAAGTAGAGTCTTTATTTATATATATATATTTTTTATTATAAGGTTAAATGATGCTAAATACATTTCACTTGGTATTAAAAAAATATAAGGCTTTACAAATTCACAATTTTATTTTATTTTTTAATTTTAGTATTTTGAGGAATTAATCTTTTTAATTTGTTTTTCCCCCCTCTTTCATTTTCACAAAGTAAAATTATTGTTTTTATTTTTATTTTTCTTTTCTCCTTCTTTCTCATCTCTCAACTGTACACGGCTGTCGGAAAATTCTCTCCGGTTTTCATCGTTTACGTCTAATATACGAAGCTTGTGGAATTGCAGATTGTTCGATTTCTTGAATCTTCTGGTATTGTCAGTATATTGTACGTGTTTGATTTGCTTGTTGATTTTTGTGGAGGTTTTTTTTTTTTTTTTTTTTTTTTTTTTTTTTTTTTTTTTTTTTGTTGTTGACCATGGGTGAAGTTAGAAACCCTAAATCGTCTCTGGTGACCTAAAATGGAGTGGAGATGATTAGAATCTTTGTTTTCGATCGTCTTCTAGGAAGTTGGATTGGTGGAATTTTAACGTAATTTGGTTAATTAGTTGTTTCATGGAACGTTTAGGTGAGTGATCGGTCTTTGGATTTAATTTAGGGTTAAAGAATTTGAATTAGTTGGCAATTCTCTGCCGTCTAGCAGTGTTGAATTTCTAGTTCGAAGTTTGGTTACTAAATTTATTTTAGTATGTGAGTTATAAGTTTACGTGTGGTAGTACTTAAATTGAATTGCTGTAATTTGGTTTTGTTAGCATTTTTGTGTGGAAGATTTGGGATAGATGGGATGCTTCGAGGCAATATATGTGCAATCATGAGTTCTGTTGTAATTGGTTATACTTAATCTTTATCTAGTTTATTTTTTGATGATCTATGAATTGATGAACAAACTACTCTTTAAGTTCTACTCTTAGTTCTTAATTAAGGAGAGCATATGAAGCTTTGTAGAGAGTTCTACCGTTGTTAACATTTTTGGTGTCTTTGCTTATGCATGATTAGATCGGGTAGATAGATTCCAATTACAAGTGCTACTCTTTCTCGTTTGATTGATCTCTTTCCAATATTTTTCAAGTGCTGTTCTCTTTCCCATATGATTTATCTCTTTTCGATAACTGTTCTTTTTTTTAAATCTGTGATTTCTCTGACTTTGAGATGATCACCCATTGCTGCAGTAGGTTTCTGATGCTTAAGAGCATCATTTGGAAGTCGATGAAGGACAAGAGTAAATAGTTCATTAAAGAAATATAAAATGCAGACAGATTCAATACTCTCCTCCAACTCGGAGACACATCTTCTTTCGGAGACTATCATTGCTCATGTTGGAGATCAGGGCATTGCAGCATCAACTCCTGATCGTGTCATAGAACCCCTGCCTGGTACTTTATTGCCATTTTTAAGACATTTATGACAAATTTCCTTCCTCTAATATTTTTTTTTATTGGTTTATGCAGCCAAAAGGCCTACTCGACAATGGGCTGCTTGGACACGTGAAGAGGAGGAAAGTTTCTTCACTGCATTACGGCAAGTTGGAAAGGCATGTAGTTGTCCCCCTAACTGCATCCTGCTGCTTTGCATATTTTTTAATATGTGATACCTCCCTAACTGCATCCTGCTGTCTACGCAGAATTTTGAAAAGATCACTTGCCATGTCCAAAGCAAAAACAAGGACCAGGTGCTTGTTATTGATGGTCTTATATTTGAAAGTTAATCCTTGGGCTTGTGCTCTAATCCCTTCTTATGTCTATATTCTTTAAATTTTCTGTAACCAGGTCAGACACTACTATTACCGTCTAGTAAGGCGTATGAATAAGCTGTTGGCTCCTGGGTTATGTCTGGATGCAAAAAATTCTAAGGATACTAATGCTGCAATGCTCCGATGGTAAAAATTACTACTAATTATGCTGCTATCTTTCCTTCTATCTTACCTATGCTTTCCAGACGTGTGTGATTATTTTCATTTGATTGATAACTGAGTAACTGTGTGAAGAATTGTTAAAATCAAGTTGGATTCTGCCATAATGCCATTTGGAATCGTTGTTGAGAATGCCGGCATTCATGTATCTGGAGAGAGTCAGACCCAAAACATGAGAGAATTTTTTATTTATGTATTAATTTAATGTGTTATTCTAATTTCCATTGTTTAGTCTAACTACTTCAAGTAATAACATGAGAAAGCTATCTATTTTGAAAAAGATTGTATAGTGTGGGTGTTTTGGTTTTTCTCTCACTGTATTTCATATGTCCAACAGGTGGTCATTACTGGAAAAATACAGTTGCAAAGCTTCAAAGCTTCACCTGAAACCCCGACGTTTTAAGATTTTTGTTGAAGCCTTGGTTAGTCAAAGCTATCTAATCCATCCCATCCTTTGGTGTCTATCAATGTTTGAAACTCTTCTTCTGTGCTGCTGAACTGACCAACTCACTTTTACATGAAGGAGCATCAACTTTTGAAAGATCGGAAGAAGACTGTAAGAAAACGTCCATTGCAGGGAGAAAACTGCCCTCCACCCATGCCAAATGCTGTCTCTAATCAGAGTAGAGCTTTAGGGCATGATGGGCGTGCAGTTAAATTAGTCTTAGTTGACACTCAAAACATTCCAAAATTGGGCCATAGGAAAACTGCATCAAGACGCAATGTGAATGTTGGTATTAACCGTGGAAACAATGGTGGATATCCCACAGTCCTTAAACCATCAAGGCAGAGAAGAAAATCAGGTGTGAGCTCTTCCTCGAAAACACTTTGTTTTGGGGAGGATTTTGGTTTGATAGATAAGATTGAATACATTAATAAGTGTCTCCTTTTCTAGCTATTGCCTTGTCTAGCTTTGTGAATGTGCTATCTAAGATCAGTTTTGTAAAGTGATCAAAAATGGATTTTATAGGAAAATAAATGTTTAGAAGATAATAAGATTTTAAAGTTGCTATGTGTTTTGGGTTGCACAATCAATGTTAAGCATGAGAATATTTATTCATTGGGCATTTGTACTTTTAGAAGGTGTATCATCAGCTGCATATAAAAAATGGGAAAAAGCTGCAATAGCAGGCGTTTCTTTGGTTGCTGATGCTGCCGAGCATTTAGAGCGCACTATTACAAACAGAGATGTTTTACATGATCAAAATACTGTAGGTAAGCCATTAACTTGTAGTTTTGTATTTACATCGTTCAAAACTTTGTATGAAAGATAGTAAGCAAAATCTGTTCCTATGTTGAAGGGTGAAGGAAAATGTATTAAATTTCTTCACTGTTGTGACTTTTGCTGCTCTCAAACTTTCAGGGGAAAAGAATTCTGATCCTGTTGGGAGCCCCTTGCTGCTATTGGCTCCTCTTCAGCCAAATTCCTTGATTGATGTTGCTAATACAAAGCTGAAGCTTCAGCTATTCCCAGTTGATGATGGTACTCGAAGAGCCTTGGAATTGGTGAGAGTGATACGAATTGCACCAATCAATTCTATGTTAAGCACTTTGACATTACAACAATGTTAATGTCCTCTTTTTTTCAGGACAAACACAATCCACACTTGGAGCTCACTCTTAGTACTCGCAAGAAAATCTCATCAGTTTTAGAGCATCTAAGTCGCAAATGGGGTAATTCAAGTGCTGCTCATGGAGCGCTTATGCTTTTTCCTTACAGTATGCAGAAAAAATGCCTGGCAGAATGTCAGAGATGGACACAGGACTCCTTTGAGAGTGCGGGTGACGTATATGCGGCAATTGGAAGGCCTCAAGTTTTCCGTTTAAGGTTTAATTTCTTTTTTCTTTGGAGTTTTATTTGATAAGATAAATGAGTAACAAAGAACGTTACTGACATGAAATCTTCTCGAAGGTATGGTTGGTGTTCCAATGCAGAAATTGGGTCTCCTGAATTACAGACATCCGTGCCAGCATACTGCATTCAAGATGATCATATTATAGATGCCAGGGATATCGACGGACGGATTGTGGATTTAGCATCAATCAATGATCAACCTGTAGGTCTTAATAAGGATGAAGTAGGTACATTGAATGATAATATGTCAACTCCTACTGTGCCCAATGAGACAGAAAGGTTCATATGTGGACGTCTGGATGATCTTCCAAGGTCCTCTGATCCTACTTTAAACATATCATGGGATAAAAAAGATGTTGCTGATAGAACCTTCATCCAACGATCTGATGATGTGGTATTTTCTTCTCTCCAACTATTTTAGATTGACATCTTTTATTATACATAATTAGTATTGTACTCCCGTCGATGCTTGTATTACTAATAAACTATATTAACTGTCTCGTATGTATTTCACTGCTTGAGTGAATCTTGCTTCCCTGCTGATTTCCAACTAGTGGGGGTTTTTATCCACCAAATATGGAAATCTAGTGAGGTTTATTGAGCGATGGATTCAGCTCTGCTGATGAATATTTATTCACGTCTCTTTTTTTTTTTTCTTCCACTGCCATTAGCTTATGGGTTCTCATTCATTCTCTCCATCTGTTGTTGTCTCTTCATCCTTGAGAACTATGGTACTTCCATTCTAGTTGGTAGATTTTTTATCTCACTGGTATTAGCTGTAAACTGTATAAGTATTTTGTTTCCTCCCACAGCGGTTCTAAACTTGGACATAGTGGAATATTTTCTTTTTGTTGTAAAATTTATGTTCCAGCATTAGCGGAATTCTAGAGAAATCCTCAACTGTATTATGCCAGTATAGGTCTTGTTTTCGTCATGTTTTAGTCATGATTGTTTTTCCCACTGCATCGAACGTACTTTTCATAATGTACTTGTAGTTTCCTTTTGATTCGATTGTTTCATCCTTTGTGTAAAAATAGGATGACCTGAAGTTAAGCAATGAAACTTCCTTATCAGCCGGAGAGTGGGCTGACAGCCTTACAAATATAAACATTGGAGACCTACTTTCAGGAGTTTCTCAGGATGTGGATCCCAACTGCATTGACACTCCTCTCACGGAAGGCATCCAGTGTCTTCAGCAGATTCCATTCAGCTGTGATTCATTTGATGCTGCAATAGCTGCTCATATATCCAGACAGCAAGACAAGACAGTTTCTCAACCAACTTTGGCGTCTCATGTATCCTCCATATGGGACGCTGAAGAGACATGCGATGCCTTCTCATTTCAAAAGAATCCAGTTATCCTTCAAGAGGTTCCTAGTTCATCCCCTTTCTCTTCTTTACAAGGTTACAAACATATTGCTCGAACCTACTCCATGGGATCCAGCCACATGGCCGAGGTAGCTATCAACGACATTACTATTGCTTGGAAATGGGCCAAGTTCTAATGTGCTCGCTTTTCTTACACAGGAATTACTATCAGACAGCCCTCCAGAAGATCACAATCAAGGAGACCCGATGGACGAGTGTCAGTCTGATCCACAGATCTCGGAGACAAAAGATCTCAATGAGCTAGCTGACATCTATTGGGTATGTTCGTTAATGCTCTTCCCACTTACAAAAATCTCGTGGTTATATTGGCGTGACGTTCACTTAACTTTGTGGAATTTGTGACTTTGAGTGGTTCTTGAACTAAGATTCTTGGATATGGCATGTGACAGACTTGGTGATACATCGTTTTATAAAAATCTAGGACACAAATCCAACACCCCAGACATGTTTATTAAAATATACATTTTAAAAAATATTTATCATTTTTATTCAAGGAGGAAATTCAAATTGAATTAGTTTATTCATTTGTATGCTTAAAAAACTTTTTACTTAACAAAACTTTTTAAAACTTTTTACTTTTGTCCTATATTATTATGGGTTTATTTAGTATACTTAACAAGTGCTCGATACGTGTTTAACAAATGCTGGACTTATATTGACTTTGTACCCATGGTGTTTTTTACTTCATACATATTTATGGTGCAAACAAATGTCTGATACATGTTTAACAAATGTTGGAGTGTTCAAGGATCCCAACACATGTTGAACTTGGACACGCTAAACTAAAGTGTCTATGCTTCTTTGGTATTGAATATAGCTAACTTTTTGTGTTGTTTCTTTGTGTTAGCCTGATTCTCTAGGCCCGTTGGATTTGGATTTGCCATCTACTAACAAGTACCATAGCGAAGATCTAATTTTAGGCGATAGCCTTAGCAGCTTGAACCGTTTGATAGCAAGCAGCTTGGATGCATTTCAAAATTGCTCCTTTTTCGGTTTCGACAAGAAGGAATCATCAACATTCAACAGCTGAGCTCCAGAAAGGCTCCATTGTCAGATTATTTTAGAAATGGAAGTCAAGGTGTTCGCTTTTGAATCCAGAAATTAGAGTGAAAAAGGAGAGATTCAGTAGTTTTGAATGCGAAATAGAATGGAAGGGAAGTTTAGTATCTAATATATAGTTGAAAGAGGAGGAGTGAGGGAGGAGGGAAGGACATGGCCAAAGCCCAGTGCTGCCCATGTAAGTAAACTCGACAAGTCTTGGTTTTGTATCTAAAAATTTCTTTGCTTTTGTACAAAATAGACATGGAAAGAAAAATCTAACGTTCTTTTTCTTCTTGTTTGTTAATGAGGGCTGTGTGTTCAGTTCCTGTAAATTGTACAAGAACATCTTCAACCCCCACCCACCCAATTGCCAAAATTTGTGATATTTGTTCTTCAACTTTCTGCTATGCATTTTTCATTTTTCATTTTTCTGTTCTGTGATTTCATATTGCACTCGACCCGACAATTACTGAGTCTAAGACATGTTTTTAAACGAGTCTTGAGACATTTTTATCAGGGGTCAATTAAAAATCAATTTCAAGAACAAATTAAAATTCAATCTCGAGATTATGTGTTACTTTTGAAACAAACGTAACGAAATAATTTAGAGATAGAAACGAGGACTAGTTTATAAACTAAGGTAAATTTAGTGATCATACCAATAAACAGTTTTAACGTATCAATTTTGAACTTTCATAAGTATATCAATTTAAATCAAATAAATATCCTTTTGAATTTTCAAAGTTATATCAATTTATACTTTTTTTTATATATAAAAAATTCTTATTATTTTCTTTTTTATTTTTAGAATTTGTTATAAATATTTGACGAACTTAAAATTTAAAAGTTATTGATTAGTAAAAATATAATAAGTATTTACTTTTAAATTAAGTAGAAAATATAATTTCATTGATAATATGGAAAATATTTAAAAAGATAAATATAAAAAAATAAAAAGTTAAATTTAAAATTTAAAATTGATAATTTAGAGAAAGTTTGAATTTAAGATTTTTTTTTTTGTTTGAGAAAACTCGCATAAATAACTATTTATTCGGTTTTTGAAACTAAATGGACTAAATAATAATAATAATAATAAATAAAAATAAAATAAAAAAAGAGACCTTTCTTTCCGAACAAGAAAATGGCGAAGCCTCACCTACAAATACCGCTAATCGTCTGAGGATTTTTCCCCAAAGTCTTAGTATCACAACTTCGACCGGAAAATCTCTCCTTCTGATTCTCTTTGCCTGACCCTCCGTATCTGTTGATTATGGCAAATCAAGCTGAATCGTCAGACTCGTAAGCCCTTTTTTTCCCTCCCAATTCCAGATCCGAATTATCTTCAAGGATTTGAGTTCTCAATCAAATGGTATTCTTTGTTCCTTCATCTTCCTGAAATTTTGTTTTCCTTTTGTGTTTCTCCAGCAAAGGTACGAAGAGAGACTTCAGTACCGCCATTTTGGAGCGGAAGAAAGCCCCAAATCGACTTGTCGTCGATGAAGCAATCAACGATGATAACTCGGTGGTCGCGCTTCATCCGGATACCATGGAGAAGCTTCAACTCTTCCGTGGGGATACGATCCTCATCAAGGTTTGTCTTCTGGCCATGTAGATTGATCATTCTCATTCGATGAACTGTTTTCTGATTTAGGGGAATTTTTCTTCTATTCACACTTGTATTACCCTTTGTAGATTTGGAAATTTCTGATCCATTATTTGAGGTTTTAAGCTTGTAGTGTACTGGGTGATCCGGATATACCATTTTCGTTCCGGATTGGAATTTTATTTTATTACTTATGCTTGTTTCTTTTGGACTTTTGGGTTTCTGTTTTAAGGGTTTTTAATCTAAAGGGATGGGGATTAAGATTCCCAATCTTATGCTTTTGTTCTTGTAAACATATTATCTAAAGTCCTGACGTTGATACTCAAGCTAGATAGTTATGAATATCTAGTTTTACTATTCGAGTTCTTTTGAGGCTGCTAATAGTTATGAACACAAATGTTAAGTGTAAGCATACTTCAATTCAATCAATTGTTTGTGGGGTTCTCTTTTTGATACACTTTCAAATATGATGTTAAAAGTTTACATTTTAGCTCGATGATATTGGAACGAGGGATCTGTGATTATAAATTTCCAGTTTTCTTTATTTGTGTTCGTTTCTATATTGTATTTGGTTTCAGGGTAAGAAGAGAAAGGACACAATATGCATTGCTCTAGCTGATGATACATGTGATGAGCCTAAAATAAGGATGAACAAGGTTGTGAGAAGCAATCTTAGGGTTAGGCTTGGTGATGTTGTCTCTGTGCACCAATGTGCTGATGTTAAGTATGGAAAGCGTGTGCATATTCTTCCTGTGGACGATACTATTGAAGGAGTTACTGGAAACCTTTTTGACGCATATTTAAAACGTAAGTTTTGTATCTTCATCAACTTCCTTCAAAAACTATACCAATGTGGTTTCATTTATCTTGTTATAACATCTGTTACCGGCATATGCGTGAATGATCGTAAGGCTTACTGATTTCAATCAACACTTGAGTGTTCTGAAAAGGCATATTTGGGATACCCACTAGTAGCATGCCTGTATTTCTTTGATTTTACAATATTTTAATATATCGTTTCACGACACTCCAACGATCTTTTATTTGCAGCCTATTTCTTGGAGGCATATCGTCCCTCGAGGAAGGGCGATCTCTTCCTTGTGAGAGGGGGAATGAGGAGTGTAGAGTTCAAGGTTATTGAGACCGATCCAGCTGAATACTGTGTGGTAGCCCCAGACACTGAGATCTTTTGTGAAGGAGAGCCTGTGAAAAGGGAGGATGAGGATAGATTAGATGAAGTTGGTTATGATGATGTTGGTGGAGTTAGGAAACAAATGGCTCAGATTCGTGAATTGGTCGAGCTGCCATTGAGGCATCCACAGCTATTTAAATCAATTGGTGTGAAGCCGCCCAAGGGAATTTTGCTGTATGGACCACCTGGGTCAGGTAAGACTTTGATTGCACGTGCTGTTGCCAACGAAACTGGTGCATTTTTCTTCTGTATCAATGGACCTGAAATCATGTCGAAGTTGGCTGGTGAAAGTGAAAGCAACCTCAGAAAAGCTTTTGAGGAAGCAGAAAAGAATGCGCCATCTATTATTTTCATTGATGAAATTGATTCAATTGCTCCCAAGCGAGAGAAGACCAATGGGGAAGTTGAGCGAAGAATTGTCTCACAGCTACTGACGCTCATGGATGGATTGAAGTCTCGTGCACATGTCATTGTGATTGGTGCTACAAATCGACCCAACAGCATTGACCCAGCTCTGAGAAGATTTGGAAGATTTGATAGGGAAATAGATATTGGTGTGCCTGATGAAGTTGGGCGTCTAGAAGTTCTACGCATTCATACTAAGAACATGAAGCTTGCTGAAGAAGTCAGTTCCCCAATAATTCTTTTTTCTTCTTGCTTGTGGTGATAACTAAGAGTTAATTGAAATCTGATGATTAATATTTCAGGTTGATTTAGAAAGGATTGCCAAAGATACACATGGCTACGTTGGTGCTGATTTGGCCGCTCTCTGTACCGAGGCTGCTCTTCAATGTATTAGAGAGAAGATGGATGTAATAGACTTGGAAGACGACTCTATCGATGCTGAGATACTCAACTCAATGGCAGTTACAAATGAGCATTTCCAGACAGCTCTTGGAACCAGCAACCCATCAGCTCTTCGCGAAACAGTAAGTAGTACTCATTTATGCTCAGATGACTGCCAGTGACTCTGTTGCCTCGATATTTCTCCCACCCTTCAGACCATCCCTTCGGATGTACCCTAATGCATTGAGTTTCAATGACCAGGTTGTTGAAGTTCCTAATGTTTCATGGGAGGACATTGGAGGTCTTGAGAATGTTAAAAGGGAGCTTCAAGAGGTAAGTCTGATATATTTTTTCTTATTATTCACCTATATATTCTTTGTTCATCTTATGTTGTTTTATGCAGACGGTTCAATATCCCGTCGAACACCCTGAGAAATTTGAGAAATTCGGAATGTCGCCCTCAAAAGGAGTTCTTTTCTATGGCCCTCCTGGATGTGGAAAGACTCTTCTGGCAAAGGCTATTGCAAATGAATGTCAAGCAAACTTCATTAGTGTCAAGGGTCCAGAGTTGCTCACTATGTGGTTTGGAGAAAGTGAGGCCAATGTTCGTGAAATCTTCGACAAGGCCCGCCAGTCTGCTCCTTGTGTCTTGTTCTTTGATGAACTCGACTCAATCGCTACCCAAGTGCGTCATGTTGTTTATCAATGAAGATCTTATTGTTTTTCTTTGGGTGGATTCTTAGACCTTGTTGTTTCTTTTTCCATTACTTGCAGAGGGGTAGTAGCGTTGGGGATGCTGGAGGTGCTGCTGATCGTGTACTGAACCAACTTCTCACAGAAATGGATGGAATGTCAGCAAAGAAGACTGTTTTCATCATCGGTGCCACCAACAGACCAGACATCATAGATCCCGCTCTGTTACGTCCTGGACGTCTCGATCAGCTAATTTATATCCCTCTTCCTGATGAAGAATCTCGCCTTCAAATTTTCAAGGCTTGCTTGAGAAAATCTCCAATCTCTAAAGATGTAGAACTCAGAGCCCTTGCCAAGTACACTCAAGGCTTCAGTGGTGCTGATATCACAGAGATCTGTCAGCGTGCCTGCAAATATGCTATCAGAGAGAACATCGAGAAGGTTTTTTTTTTTTTTTTTCTTACTTTCAGATGAATTTTTTATCCATTATGCCTGCAATCCAACCCCTCCACCCCACAAGCCAGGAGTATTGATCACTATTGATGCTCTGTGCAGGATATTGAGAAGGAGAGGAGGAAAAGCGAGAACCCCGAGGCCATGGAGGAGGATGCAGATGACGAAGTGGCCGAGATCAAAGCTGCTCACTTTGAGGAATCTATGAAGTATGCCCGAAGGAGTGTGAGCGATGCCGACATCCGCAAATACCAGGCATTTGCACAAACACTTCAGCAGTCTAGAGGCTTCGGAGCCGAGTTCAGGTTCTCGGAGCAGAGCTCAGGACCGACTCCATCGGACCCATTTGCAACTTCTGCTGGTGGGGCTGATGAAGATGACCTCTACAACTAGTATGTCATTCAGGTTCCAACCTCATTTATGTTTAGACTCAGTAGTATGATATTACTTGTTTAAATGCTTCCTATGGATCTGCTTTTGGTTGGACATTCCTGAATCCAAACTGTTGGATGGAAAGAAAGGAGTTGGGGAGAAATCCTTTTGTTAATCCATAGTTTTTATTATGGGCTGCACAAAAACTGAACAGATTCTATTTGAATGTGATTATTTTTCTCATTCTTCACATAAACGAGTTGATTTATGCCTGATTTACTTATCATAATACTCTAATCTTTACCGAGTTCAATCCGTCAAAGGTTTGAGGTTGAGTGTAGTGAAGGGAAGTAGGTTGAGTGTAGTGAAGGGAAGTAGAATGAATCAAGATGTTCATACTACACCCTTCAAGAACAGCTTCTCTGATTAGAGTTTTGGATGTTGATTCTTAATCCTTTACAGGAAGGGCTGCCATATTCTTGGATTAATAATTATCATCCCTACTTTTAACTGGGTGGAACTTGGCTGCACCATGTAAGGTGAGGATCATCTTCCCTACCTAATCTGGCCGTTCCGTTCCATGCTTGGTCGACCTAATCATGATATTAATGGGTTGGACCTTTTCTCGAAAACACTTGAAGATGGTGCAAGATCGAATCCTCTTACCTTACTTCGAATGGAAGCTTAGCCCGCCTCACTTGCTTTCTTTACTGCATAAGGGCATAAACGAAGTCCTTACTTGCTTTCTTTACTGCATAAGGGCATTCAACAGATTTCCTTCTAACTAGCGGCTGGGGGTAAGCTACCTTCATTCAACGTGTATAGGAAAATGTAAAGGGTGAGGGGTGTTCCTCTCTACGACTAACCCTTCGAGCAGTATAGGAAGAATCAAATGCTCTTGTTACAGGGCTATAGTTTCGTGCATATAGGGTCATGCATACCGAAAAAAACAAATTAGGTCGGATAAAAAAAAAAAAAAGCTGAAAATAATAATTAGAAGTTTTTTTTTTTAAAAAAAAATCCCAACTTCTTATGTGGAACCGCACGTGCATGGGCACCAATTCTGATCCTCAATTATACAAACTAAATTATTTTACGCATTTATTTTTATTATTTTAGAACTTTTTTCAACGTTTTCAGATTGCACGTGTTTCAGATGGGTCCCTTCTTTAATTTACCAGATTACCCCTTATTGACCCATTTTCATTTTCCAACGTATTTAACTCTTCCTTGTATCAAGAGGCCAGACTCAATCTTACTTCTTTTAATGTACACAATAGGAAAACAATAATTTTCTAATATATATATAAGAAATACCCGTTTCTTTTTCAAAAACACAACTCCATGTAACCCAATCTAGTAGATAATAACTACAATTCAAAACACGAGTAGGAGGGTAAAAACGTAACTTCACTCAAACGTTAAAAAAAAAGAGAGAAAATGCTTTAAAAAAATATATATAAAAAGGAAAAGAGGAAGGTTTTAGCTAGAAAGGGAGGTTTTAAGGAGAGGAATGAATAGGGAAATTGAGAATGGGACCCCAAGAAAAAAGAGAGAAAATAATAATAAATAAAAAAGTAAGAAATAAATATTATTTAAATAAAATAAAATAAAATAAAATAAAATAAAAAGAGTAGAATTTAGTGTGTGGTGGAAGTGCTTTTTGGAAGGCCGCACGAGGGTGGTGTCTCTGTCCAACAGGAGAAAGCTTTGCAGCCAACCGTACACACTACTCCCATCTCTTGCTCCCCCAAACGATTCTTGCTGTCGGTCGCTTCTTCCCCTTCCAAAACCCTAATCTCCGATACCCGTTTACATCTCACTCGTTGCCTCGTTTTTACGTTAACCCATAGTTTCAAACTCGAGCCTACAAACTTACCAAACACAACAAGGGTCGAGCTCAAACATACTAAAAACTCCTTCTTTTATGTTTCTCACCGAAAAGATTTAACAAACTCTTTCTCTCCGAGATCTTTTCATCATACGTACAACTTTTTGTTCAATATTCGAGAATTGTTAATTGCTAAGCTTAACACGGTAGATATCGTCATATCTCTACCACGATATAGTATTATCTATTTTGATACTAAATTCGCGCGAGAAACATGTTTTGAGTAATCTCAAACGACAAGTACGAAAGCGGTGATGATGGGTTTGAGGGAACAAGAGTTGCTACCCATCATACTTCACTGTATACACATTTCAAATCAACTTTTAAGTGCTCTAAGATGTCTCATTAGTATTATGTCTTTTTTATAGATAGAAAAATAATATTAATTAATTACAACTAACATAATTTTATCACTAACTAGCCGTCCTTTTCTCCAATCAAGTTACAGTTAACTTTGTTTCAGTAAAAAAATAGTTCTGTTAAACTAACTTGTTGGAAGATTAGGTAGCGAAACACTATGGCCCGAGAGTTGAAAGTATGAAGAAAAGAAGCAAAAAAAGAGGCGTTTTTTTGGAACCCTAATTGAACCCATTTTGAGAAACTCAATTAAGAACATAATGAATCATAAGTAACAAGAATAATAATAATGTTTCAAAACTATATGATATAAAAAGAAAAATATCATACAAAATTCAACATTACAATATCAATAACCTAAAAAGGAGAGTATTTTTCAAGACTCTCCTCTATCTTTCCAACAAAGAAGCATAGCAATACATCTTCTAAGAATATAAAACTTGGTCCTCTGTTTCTTCACCAAATTGTTACACTTTTCACCAAAACCTTTGCACCCAACACCCTCAAACCCATTATGATGCTCACCATTTTCCACTTCCCCTGTTCTTCTTCTTCTTCTTCTTCCATCACCATTGCTACTCAAGCTTCTGCAATGGCTGCTGCTGCTACTTTCTCTCATATTCACCAAGAAAAACCCTCAAAGATCTCAACTTTCTCTTCTGGGTCGCCTCCAATTTGCCAAAAAAGTGGGCTTTGAACATCAAAAGCCAAGAATTTGAAGGAGTTTGAGGTGTTTAAGGGCTTAAAAGAGAGGACTTTATAGAAAGAAGAGATGTAGAGGTGATTTTATTTTCTACAAGGTTCGCAGCAGGAAGCTCAGCTGCCCATGGCCCCACTCCCTCTTATTCAATGCCCTCATTTTTCTCCCTTCATCAATCATTAATCGCTGCTGTCCTTTTTTTTCAAATCACTTGCAGACACCATTAATTTTTGTACTATATCAAAATTATTTTCAAATAACCCATTTAAATCTAGTCGAATTTTAAAAGTACAGGAACCAAAATGAATTAAAGATGAAAATATAAGGACCCAGATGGATATTTTAAAAGTATAGTGACTAAAAATACGAAAATAGAGATGTATGTTTTTTTTTTTAATTGGATAAGATAAGACGTATTTTTTTTTTATTTAAGAAATTAAAATATTTTGACAATATTAAGGTATTATATTGTCCGTGTGTATATGTATACACGTAAAAATTGACCAATTTCAGCATTATTGAGACTACACGTGCAGTCTTCTTCAATTTGATTGGCTTTCAAACCCCTGCAATAAATTCTCATACTCTCTCTTTCAAATAATAAAAATATAGAATAATCTTTTTATTATTGGAGCGAGATTAGATTCTCTTTCTCTTTTTATCGAATATAGATTCGATCTTCATATATTTTAAATATTATGTTTAATTTTCGTTGTTATAATATTGATGGAAGTATTTAGGAATAAATAGGCTATCATTAAGTTTTTTTTTTCCTAATATTATTATTTGTCTGGAAATATAAAAAAGCTAAAATAAAGACAATATCTACACGAGGAGGCATTTCTTATGGAGCTCTTCTAAATGGTTTGTGCAAGACAGGGCAGATGGAGGTAGTTGAGATAACATGCAAAGCGAAGGGATTGATGTAAATCTAGTGATATTCGATTTATTGATAGATGGGTCCTGTCGAAAAAGAAATGATTGACAAAAGATATCATGTACCAAAAGGGGTTCGAGATTGATGCGTTTATGTAGTTAGGGTGTGTCTGTACATCGAATCTGCGAGAGGAAGCAAGGAGATGAAAAGATGGAATGGAATGGAATGAAATGAAAGAAGCTGGCATTGAACATGATGGCAGAAGCTCATCAATAGTAGATATTGTTCTCTTTGAACTCACAATCTACCTCCTTTGAGGCCCGCACTCGTTCCCTTCTTTGATCGATGTAGGAGTCCCTAATCCATTCCCTTCGAGACCCAGCGTCCTTACTGGCACACCAACCACATGTCCACCCCCCTTAGAGGCTCAGCCTCCTCGCTGACACGCTAGCACATCGCCTGATGTCTGTCTCTGATACCATTTGTAACAGCCCAAATCCACCGCTAGCCAATATCGTCCTCTTTGGGCTTTCCCTTTCAGAGTTCTCCTCAAGATTTTTAAAACGCGTCTATTAGGGAGAGGTTTCCACATTTATAAAGAATGCTCTATTCTCCTCCCCAACCGATGTGGGATCTCACAATTTCTCTGGTTTAGCACTGATTACGATAAACAATAAACGATTTCAATTAATGACAACGATAAACGATAAACTCAACGCTTTCGAAGAGAAAAGGTCCTCGATGCTCTTGCATTTCTATCAAAAGAATAACACATTACAATCCGTTTCTCCCTCAAAATCCCTTCCAATTAAACCAAACTAACACAGGCAAACAACCCTGCTTAAGCTTTTATGGAGGGGACAACAGAAAGAAAGAAGAGTCTATTTATTTTGTCATTAACTAATTCAAGGCATGTGTAATGTTAGCCACTAACAAAGGAATGCATTTGAGCAATAGAAGTTCAGGAGTCTGAGGCAGCAGGGCTTTTCAATGCTTATTTCCAAATTTCCACCATCTTTTCTTCTTTCTCAACTCACAGGGTGGGGAATCTCCAGTTGATGGCATACCTGAATGTATAGCAAAACATCATAAAATTTTAAGCACGGAGATCGAGTTGGACCAAAGCTAAGCTCAAACATGCTATTAAGTGAATGGCTTAACACTCTAAATCATTCTTGTCAAAGTCAATTGAGCTAACTGAAAGTGTTAGGAATCCCGATCCTCCACAATGGTATGGTATTGTCTACTTTGAGCATAAGTTCTCATGGCCTTTTCAGTTTTCTAAAAAAACCTCGTACCAATGGAGATAATATTCCTTACTTATAAACCCATAACCAGGACTCTTCTTCCAACAATCTTCGACATAAAGATCCTAATAGGCAACTTAGTACATTTGTACTAAAACAAACGGAAGAAGAGAGTGTTTCTTTCTTTTTACCTAAAATAAATTAGGCATCTCCTAAGCAAGAATACCCTCGAAGAGCCAAGGTTACTTACAACTTAGTTTGGCTAAAGCAAATAAGTCCTCTTAGCTATTTATCATACCCCTATTTCAAGCAATGACAAACACAATACAAAGTTGGGAACAGTATTTACCTCCCTGAGGATGAATTGAGTTGTAATGCACCTCTGCCCAAAAACTCAAGAAAATTACTGCGAACGCATGGTATAGCTACAATCAGAGGCAATAATATCGACGGGGAAGAAAAATGGAAACAGGACTTGAGCCATGTATCGATGCAAATTAAACTTAAAGATAATGAAGAACGGCAAATAAAAACAACGAACGAGATAAAGTTCGATGGTGAACCATTGAAGGGGTAAACAATAAGACAATTTTAGAAACGCAACATTCAAATGAAAGAAGAAGAAAAAACAAAGGGGGATGGAAAGAGTTAAAATAAGGCTAATAATAAGATCACCAGTCATCTGCAAATATGTATTGTTTACCTCCTTTTGTCTTCTGAGAATTTGGAAGAATCTCTATGCAGCAGGTATCCTTGAAAGAAGTTATAACGAATATTCGCACGCCATACTGCATCAGAAGATGATTATAATGTCAAGACAAGGATGCAGTTCACATGTAACTAACTTCATTGATTGTAAGCTCAGTAGCTGAAATTAAAGTATTGGAGCAACAGATAGGGAGATAACCAAAAGGCAAGATTGATTTCCTTAACGAGGAATGATAAGATATTATCGTTGCCTTCAACCCCCGTAGGAGTTAACCAAAGGAAATTATCTAGAATAGAGTGACACCATGTGAGATCCCATCTCGGTTGGAGAGGGGAACAAAGCATTCTTTGTAAAGGTGTAGAAACCTCTCCCTAACAGACACGTTTTAAAACTTTGAGGGGAAGCTCGGAAGGAAAATCCTAAAAAAGACAATATCTGCTGGCAGTGGGCTTGGGTCGTTACAAATGATATCAGAGCTAGACATTGGGCAGTGTGCCAGCGAGGAGGCTAGCCCCAAATGGGGGTGGACACTAGGCGGGTGTCATTGAGGATGCTGGGCCCTGAAGGGGGTGGATTGGGGGGTCCGACATCGATTGGAGAGAGGAACGAGTGTCAGCGTAGACGTTGGCCCCGAAGGGGTTGATTGTGATATCCCACATCGGTTGGAGGGGGAAACAAAACATTCTTTTGTGGAAACTTCTCCCTAGCAAACGCGTTTGAAAACTTTGAGGGGAAGCGCGGAAGGCGAAAGCCCAAAAAGGACAGTATCTGCTAGCAGTGAACTGTTACTTACTATAACAAAATAACAAAATGCTGTAAACCTCATTTGAAAGAAAATTTAGGCAGTGAATTCTATGTAGACCTTACCGAATCCACGGCTGCCTGTAATGTGACATGATCACCCCATTCACCGTTCCTGCCTCATAGAAGTAAAAGGTGAACATGGTGTTTTGAAGGAGAGTAAGGTAGAAAAAGAAAAGAAATCGGTTAGAACCTGGACATCTTCTCCAAGTAATCAACATACGCCATCGGGACATATCCCTCGTAAACCTCTGGATGTGACATAAGCTTTTGGCAAGAAAACAAACAATTCAAAGATCTAGAGTCGTGGTAAAATGCAAGATAAGTAAACCAATTCGTGATATCAATGATCGTGTTTCGGTTTTCCAGGATGACAAACCTGATCTACAACTTTCTGTCTCACGAGTTCGTGATTGTCAGGTGTTCCATATAATTGATCAGATAATGCACGAAACTGGGAAAGAATACAGAAAGCAAACGAATGAATATGACCGTGACCGAACCGATTACCATTATTTAAAATGAACCAAAAATCAGCAGAAAAAACCAACAAAAGAAAAGTAAAAAGATAGAAAGCAGGGAATAACAAACCTGACAATTGCCATCACCTTGAACCTTTCGTTCAACAAAGTCATACACTTGTAATCTGAATTGAGAAGAAATTTCCTAAGTTATTATACAATTTCTCAGAAGATTTAAGGTAGCTAGAGAATATGACTATATATTAAGAAGGCTATGGCATCGTAGGTTCCTCTTATTGTACAGTTTAAAGACCAATTTCTCAGACGTACAAAATTTTGAGAAGATACCTGTTCAGCAGCCTTTCATGATCAGAAGCAGCTTCATCAACTGAAGGAATCTCTCCGTTAATTCTAGGAACATGCTGCTCAATTCACAGAAATGGTTAGTCTCGTCCCAAAACTGTACGCTCAGAAGAAAATCGAAAATAAACAGACGTCTTATAATCCACAAAAAACTACAGCAACAAGCAGTATAGATGAAGTGGATGTTATAAACCACGAATCTCTACAATGATATGATATTGTCCACTTTGAGCATAAGCTCTCATGGCTTTGCTTTTGGTTTCCCCAAAAGACCTCGTACCAACCGCAATAGTATTCCTTACTTATAAACCCACGATCAACCCCTTAATTAGCCGATGTGGGACTCCTCTCCCAACAATCCTCCACTCGAACAAAGTACACCATAGAGCCTACCTTGAGGCCTATGGAGCCCTCGAACAGCCTCCCCTTAATCGAGGCTCGACCCTTCTCTGGAGCTCTCGAACAAAGTACA
Source organism: Cucurbita moschata (assembly GCF_002738365.1). Classification (NCBI taxonomy): domain Eukaryota; kingdom Viridiplantae; phylum Streptophyta; class Magnoliopsida; order Cucurbitales; family Cucurbitaceae; genus Cucurbita; species Cucurbita moschata. The sequence continues at coordinate 9,412,656 of NW_019268517.1, forward strand.
CCCTTTGTTTGCACTTGAGTCACTTTTGACTACACCTTCGAGGCTCACAACTTCTTTGTTCGACATTTGAGGATTCTATTGACATAACTAAATTAAGGGCATGACTCTGATACCATGTTAGGAACCACGAATCTCCACAATGGTATGATATTGTCCACTTTGAGCATAAGCTCTCATGGCTTCGATTTTGGTTTCCCCAAAAGGCCTCATACCAATAGAGATAATATTCCTTACTTACAAACCCATGATCAACTCCTTAATTAGCCGATACGGGACTCCTCTCCTCTCCCAACAATCATCAACAGTAGAAATTACATGGATAAAGAGCACTAGAGCTGCATAGATAAGTAAGAAAAGAAATAAGACTATGACACAAAACATAAGGAGGTTGAGGCAAAAACAACCATCTCCAAGACTCTGCAAGTACAGAACATGTAAAGAGGCGAAGCGCCAAACAAATTAGAGTCTACACAAGAAATGAACATGATGCAAAGAGACAGAATTTTATGTATTTAAACCTACAGGAACAGGAATCATTTGATTGAATCTCCAGAGTTCTTCACCATCAACAGCATGTGAATAGAAGTTCTCATCCCCAAGACTAGAACATGAACTGGGAGGATCATGAGTTTCAAAATCTTCCTCAGGAGAAGAAATACTCTCTACAATAGGAACTTAAAATGTCATCAAGAACAAACATATAAGCTATACAATTCAGAGATGAACATTGGAACAAAAAGGCATAATGAATACCTGAATTGTTATTCCTAGGAAATGAATTATGCCAACCAATTGTATACATGGATCCTTGCAATGGCTCCTCTCTTTCAACTGGGTATCTAGAGGAGTCTGTAATTGATAACTGTGACAAGTTTTCTTGCAGAGTTCTAGCAATAATCTCATCATTCTCCACAGAATTGTGTTCTAAATTGTAATGATCTCTGTAATAATTCCCAGGGTAATGGTCATCTACGGTTGTCATCTCACCGTAATACCCAGAATTAAAAACTGAATCATCATCAAAAAGACGACGACCCCACCCAATAACATCCGCTTCATAACCAGAAGGAACCATCTAGATACAAAAACAAATTAGAATTTCAAGATGTTTTCAAGAAATGAATGCATATGTGTAATCCTTTCCTGGCGATTCAATAAACAAGAACAAGTTCGACATAATCGAAGCATATACGTCCAATTTTCAGTCACAAATTACCTTGAATTCGCAGCCACGAACGAAAACTCCGTTTTAGCTCGAATGAACAAGGTGGGTAGAACAGGAAATAAGAGGTTCACAGGTCAGGGAGCAATTACGGAAAGTTAATCAGCACCAAGGATGACGATGAACGCATTGAAAATGAAAATGGGCAAAATAACAGAAATCAATAAATTAAAACAAACAGTCGAAACTCATGCCATATGAATCCATATACATCTATCTATACAGTATAGTCGCCCTTTCGAGCCGTTTAAACGCCCTTTCGAGCGAGTTTGTTCAAAAGAACTGGCTATGGCTGCCAAGTTTCATGCTAATACTTCAACGATTGATGTGATGGGATTCTAGTTTAAGAAAAAAAGAATGATAAACCCCGTAATCAAGAAATCATGGGTGTTAATTTCAGAGGTCGGATTTGACGGTGGAGATCGGCGATGGTCAAAGAACGGAGGCGGCGAAGAACGGATGAGATTGGATTTCGAATGGATGGTGGAAAATCAAGCGACTGAGATTTGTTGGGTTGGTTGTGGCCGACCCTTTGCGGCTTTTGATTGAAAAATTCTTGATTATGGGATATAAACAATATGGGTTTTGCTTCAATTTCAATTCAATTTGAAGGCGAAAGATGGCCATTGATGAATTTGACGTCATAAATCATCAGAGTGGCCAACCAGAAAAAGAAGAAGATGATGCAGTACAATTTCTTTTTTTTTTTTATTTAAGATTTTTGGAAATAATTCACAATTATTGTACTTTTTCAAATTAAAAGTCCACACTCTAGCTAGAGTAGTTTAGTTTTGAGTGCCAACCTCGAACAAATTGAATGGTTATATACAAGTTTACGTGGTCGATGGTTCTCTATGTGACACTATCGAACGGTTTGGTTCGAGTTGAAGCTATTGACTGGTTTAGCTTTGAATATGGTCGATCGAAAGGTCTGAGTTTACTCATGAATTGGCACAGTTAAGACTAATGGTTAGACAATTGGAGACAAATGTGTCTTCAACCAACTATTGTTTTTTTTCATATTTGACATGTGTCGAACTTAGGGAGTTTTAAATGGTCTTAATTTAATTATAAATAAATTATTTTAAAGTGACGATAGTCTCAATAATAGAATTAAAATATGGTAATATAAAAGTTGAAAAAGAAATTTAAAATGAAATTATTATAATGACAATGACGTATAAAAACATTAAAATTCACAAAATAAAAACGACAATTATATATAATATTTTTATTCAACATGACAATATAATTTATTTAAAAATAGAAAGCTTGACAATAAGTTGCAATATTGTCAATATAATGTCACGTATTATTATATTTTTATTCAATATGATAATATAATAATGTCGAATTTCAAATGACTTCTTGCTCGAACAAAAAAAAAAATATCACGTATTATTGTATTATTATTACTTTTTTTAACAAAAAAAAAAAAAAAAAAAAAAAGAAAATCAGCCATATTTCAAAATAAATAAATAAATTGTCAAAATCATAATTTTTTTATTTTTTTTACATCATGTGTGTGACGTAGCTAATAAAAATAATATTTCATATAATTATCTTCCATAAATTATAAATTATTCTAAAGATAATATTCGACCACCAATTTCATTAAACATGGGTAGAATTAAAAATTTCAAGCTTAATACATTTAAAATGGTGTTTAAATGACTTGTAATTTCATTTAAATTTGTTTAACTTTATTTCGATGATCAATGGGTTATAAAAATTTAAATTAGTATATATTTCTACATTTTATTATAAAATAATTTAAAATTTATGGTCAACCCTAAGTCAAAATGGAATTATCAACGAAATTGGCGGAGCCCGCGAGATTTTAAGGCTACGAAACAGTTCATCGTCCAATAAAACCACCGCCAAACGATGAACTCAGCGCTTCGAAATGCTTACTTCATTTTCTCCCGCTCCTTAAACCCTACTTCAAACCCTAGCAGTTTTCCCCTAATCCTTTCCTTACATTCGCTTCAATCCATTGCTGTTTCTTGTCTTCCATTGCGGATCAAGCGTCAACAACAACCCTATCGCTCGCCCTGTTCTTCTTTTTTCTGTTCCTCCTCTTCAATGGCTGGCGCCGACGCCGACGCACCTGCTGCATCTTCTTCTGTGGAGAAGCAATTCGTGGATTTTAGAGTTCAGCTAGAAGATTCTGGAAGCTTACGCGACCGAATTCGAAGTGTGGCCATGGAGATCGAGTCATCCACGAGGCTCATGCAGGCTAGCTTGCTTCTGGTTCATCAGTCTCGTCTAGCTCCTGGTACTGAGTTTTTTGTTTTTTGTTTTTTGCGTGATATATTGATATTGTCTGATGCTGTGCTCTTGTGGTTTTGAGGATTCTGCGTGTGTGGTTCTGGTTTTTTGAGGGGGAGAGGAAGAGTTTTTATCTCGTTCTGTTTCCTTTTGTTCGGTATATTGACTCGCGAGGCTAAATGTAGTTAGTCGGGGATCATCGTGATAAGATTGCCGGAATCTGAATTTTCTTCTTTACCTGGTTTTTCTTGTGTAGAGGTTCTTGAAAAGCCAAAAGCGCAGGTTGGTTTATTGAAGTCGCTCTACAAGCGACTGGCTGAAATTCTTCGTGAGAGCCCTGGTCTTTACTATAGGTGAGACAACTAGTCATGATCTCCCGTTTTCTTGGTTTATCCTTTCGCGATTTGAACTGCTGTGGATTTTGATTTTTTGCAAGTTGCTTGTGCCTTTATTACCTTTTCATTTAGGTACCACGGAGACTGGAGGAGTGAGACGCAGACAGCTGTTTCACTGCTTGCTTTTATTCATTGGCTAGAAACAGGGGAACTTCTTTTGCACCCCGAAGCTGAGGAAAAACTTGGGTGTATGTATATTGCCATTGTATTTTTTGTTTCTGTTCACATTTGAAGTATTTGAGTTTAATGAACTTAATAGGATACTTGTTTCTCTTCTGGAAGTTGTTAAAAATAACGACCCTCTACATTGGTATGATATTATCCACTTTGAGTATAAGCTCTCATGGTTTTGGTTTTGGTTTTCCCAAAAGGTCTCATATCAATGGAGATGGTGTTTCTTACTTATAAACCCATGATCTTCCCCTTAATTAACCAATGTAGGACTACTCCTCCCAATAGTCCTCAACAATTCTCTCATTGAACAAAATACACCTTTTGTTCAACACTTGAGGATTCTGTTGACATGGCTAAGTTAAAGGCATGGCTGTGATACCATGTAAGAATCACGAACCTCTGCATTGGTACAATATTGTCCACTTTGATTGTTCGACACTTGAGGATCCTATTGACATGACTAAGTTAAAGGCACGATTGTGATACCATGTTAAGAATCACGGACCTCCGCATTGGTACGATATTGTCTACTTTGAGCATAAACTCCCATGACTTTGTTTTTTGTTTGCCCAATGGAGATCGTGTTCCTTACTTTTAGACCCATGATCTTCCCCTTACTTAGCCAATGTGGGACTATTCCTCCCAATAATCTTCCAGAGTCGTGTCATCATTGAATAATCTAACATCATGCCTTTGTCCAGATTTCCTCAACGAATTCTAATAATTAAGAAATTGTTTATTTTCTCACCCAAAACAACCATAATGCCTTTGCCCAGATTTCGTAGCCTATCTGGAAGTGGAAACTGAAAGCAACTTGCTGAAGAAGAGCACCCTTACTTTTGTCCCAAAAAATGCTTTCTATGTCATGCATTTTTACTACTTATTTGCTATTTCACCTCAATATTTAAATGTAACCGTACTTTTTTAACCTTACCTTGTAATTCACCTCAACATTTATTTACTTTTAAATAAGATTCTAATTCGTACTTTGCCCAAATAAGTGTTCTCTGTATCAATGTTTTCACCAGTATGGAACAGGGGGAACTGTGATCTTATGCATCACTTTTGCTGTTATTGAATTGTTCGTGGTCTCATAATTTTATCTATGCTATGCCTACTTACTTAATATCTACTCTGAAATGACGAAGTTGGAAATCAACTCATTTTATTTTTTGTCTGATTGCAGTAAATGAATCTGATTTCACTTTGGATGTTGAAGACTATCTTATTGGTGAGTTTTCAATAATTTCATATTTCATATTTCTTACTTCAAGTTTCAATGAGACGTAGAGAATAGAGACTATATTGCTTTCAATGTTTACAAGACAAGCCTAGGCAATTACGTTAGCAGGGGTGAAGTACTGCACCTGACGGTGTTCTCTGGCAAGCACTTTCATTCAAATGGTGTGCTTTATTTTGTCTTTTAGTTTCCTTTTATTGCTTTTGCACCTCTACGAAGTAAAGGAAAGTTCCACATTTCTTAGTACTTTTGATTAAAATTTATTTTTCATTCGTTATTTCTCGAAAATCCAAAGTGTTTTTATCACATAAAAACTTGTTTGTAACTTTTTATTTTCCAAATACAATGCTTTCTTGGCGTAGGCCCTTAGGTGAGCAAGGACCTAATTGCCATGGAGCATACCTTGTGATTTGTAAACAATGGTTACTTTTGCTTTCTGTGTATTTGTAGTTTTGTGACCTGTGGTATTTCTTGGAAGGAAAGAACCAGTCATTTCTTTTGTACATTGCCTTTTTTCTTTCTTTCTTTCCTTCTTGGTGGTGATATGTTTACCTAGATTCAAGACAATAAAAAAAGGGTGCACATGATCTTCCAACTGATAAAAGACCTAGTATCCTAATGGTTTGTGAGCATGGATACTTATCAGAAAAGAATCTAAGTTCCAATAATTTGGAGACATGGCATTGGAGAATCTGTGATGTGATTGATGAGACTACCATTGTTTATGTTAAGAGTTCTTTTGTGTCTGCTTTTCATTCAACTGTACCACACCCAGAACTAAAGAATACCACACCCAGAACTATGTTGGTTTGCTGATGAAATTGGTAGTTTATGTTAAAGAGTTTTTTTTGTGTCTGCTTTTCATTCAACTGTACTCTGCAGTTCTGAATCAGTATGCTGTTTGTCCTACAATTCAACATTGTTAACCACGCTGAGTTGCTAATTTGGATATTTTGTTTAATTTGCAGGAATATGTTTCATGTCCAATGAATTGGTGAGAATTTTTAGAATTGCCGTTGATATTGTAACTTGAAGAAAATGAACATATCAGGAATACAAAAATTTTACATCATAGTTGAGGAAATATTCCATTTGAATTAGAATGTATCTATCATGCAGAGTTCTCTCATTTATAACTTGTAATAAATTTGATGTCAACTGTTTTTGTAGCCACGATATGTTGTCAACCAAGTGACAGTTGGAGACTATGATTGTCCAAGAAAGGTGCTCAAATTTTTTACTGATCTTCATGCAGCCTTCCGTATGCTTAATCTTCGCAATGATTTTCTCCGCAAAAAATTTGATGGTATAGTCTCTACTTTTTTATATATATACACTTCATTTTCATTTCAACTACTCACTTTTTGGTATCATTATCGCTTTTCTGCTCCAGTTTCCACAGTCAAAGCGTGGGGTTTCGCCCTGCATCCACATCCTTGATATGATTTTCTTCTTTCCATGATTTTGACTGTCATTTCATTGTCTCATATTGAATCAGGAATGAAGTATGACTTGCGAAGAGTTGAAGAAGTATACTACGATGTTAAGATCCGAGGTTTATCAGCAACTCGAGACTAAACAATGAGACTATTGTTGACTATTTTACAAGCTTCAGCACACAAGGAAAAAGGGGGGATGGCCCCAGCTTGTGTTGATTATGTTAAAAACTCAAAGATGTTCTAGGGTAACAAGTTTTTGTTTGGTATAAAGATAGAAAATGATACTTGGTGAATGCCTTAATCTTGCAATGGGTCATTCTCCAAGGAATAGTGCTTATCGTTGCTGAGGTATTAAAGTGCTTTTGAGTTGCTCCTTTTGTACTTGCGTTATTCTGGTTTCATGTGATTGGTATCCCAATGTTTTTTTTAACTCTCAAATCATCATATATGTTTCTTAAGATTCTTTTTCAGGCTACATGAATGGATTACGAAGTAAATCATGGCTCTTGCAGTGCAGCAGTGACGCCCTACTATCCATGGGATGGTTTTTTAAGGTACATTTCTCAGAATTATTTATATTGTTGAAATGATTTTTTTAAAAGCAAATGAAATAGCTGTCTGAATGTCTGAATGTGAAAGGTCCACTGAAATTGTGATTGATAATGTGTGTGATGTAATTATTTTATATTTGTTATAACCATCTGTAAGGACTTTTAGATAGTAACATTCATCCATGAAAAGTTTTTAAAAAAATCAACTTTTTACTTCTGGATTAATTTTCACTGAACTTTTCATTTTTACCTTTGGTTCACTCACTAATTGTAACAATGTGTTATGATATTGCTGAATTAAGTTAAATTTATATTTTTCAACAAAAATAACATTATTTGATAAAAACAACTTTAATTGTGGTAAGTGATTAAAAATTTGGTTGAAATTGAACAAGAAACTTTATATACTTAAATAGTAAACACTTAGTGTGGTGATTCTTTAGCCATTAAATTGAAATATGATAGTGGTTTATGTTCTTGGTTCACGTAACTTTACACACCACGCAAAGAAAGTCTCAAAAACTACAAAGAAATTTCAATCCAACAAGATCACAACAAGTAGTAAAACTCACCAAATCTCAAGCCTCGTCATAAGACCACTCAACCCTCACAAAGGATCTATGGTTCAGTATTCATCTGACTTTTTCCTTTCCAGATATTCATGTGCGATGATATGCAAATCATGTATCAAAGTGTCATAACGCGCTGAAAATAGAAATGGTTGGTTGAGAAAAACCAATGCCCCTCGCCAAAGTTTGTACACCCACATGTGGATTCATACAAATTCAAACCTTCCACTCGAAAACCCAAGTAGGTAAGAATTTGAATCATTTTCTATCTATGATTCAATCCCATGTTTTTCTATTTCCATTTTCCTCCTTTCCAAAACAAACAACCCAATCTAACATTGATTAGAGAACTAGACACTGAGCGATTGTGCCAGCAATGAGGTTGAACTCCAAATGAGGGTGGCACGAGGCAATGTGCTAGCAATGACGCTAGGCCCCAAAGGGTAGATTGTGAGATCCCACATCGGTTGGGGGAGGAGAACGAGGTATTCTTTATAAAGGTGTAGGCGGGTGTGAAAACCTCTCCTAGTAGATGCATTTTAAAAACCTTGAAGAAAACCTGAAAGGGAAAGTCCAAACAGAACAATATCTCCTATATCCATAAATAAAACCGACTTGACTTAGTGATTTCCTCGTCCGATAGTCTTCAATGATCCCAAAAACAACAGTTAAATAATTGATCAAAGACCCCACCCCCAGAAAAAGAAAAGAAAAAGAGAAAACAACAAAGGGAAGCTTCCATCCTATTATTGATCATTGTAGATCACTTCTTCTGATTCAGATACAAGCCCACAACAAGTAAATTAGTAGCACACAGCTTCCTTTGACAATTATCATGACCGGCAGACAACACACAAAACCTTCAATTCTTTCCCATAGTGAAGCCTATATAGTTCTTCAATCTCCCATGCAGAATGGCATGTAAAACACTAAAAACAGACCCCTACAGTTCTATCTACATACCACAGATTCTTATGACATTCCTAAAAACAGATGTCAGCAACGCATCCCTCTGGGATGCATTTGATTGGTATCAAGTAATTTTGATGTAAAATATACACAAGTACAGAAGCAAATACCGGTGGATCCTACAGATGCAAAAATTCAAGCACAGAGCAATGAAAAATTTACCAGCAAGCCATCAATTCACCATTATCTAACCCCCTCGATCAAGCCCTCCAGCTCTCTACGCCCAAACCTCTGTCCCTGCACTTTGGCATCCCTACACCTAGCAGCAAAGTAGAAGATTAGCCATACCACCATGAAATACACCTCTCCCACTGACTGAAAAAACATGGCAACATGTTTCCCACAAACTCTTGCAAGTGCCCATCTCATGAAAGACCCACAACAAATGGCTTCCAAGCACTTGATTTGAATAGCTTGGTTTAGCATTGTGAGTATCAAATAACAACCTTCTGTTAAGATCTCTCTACCACTCCGCCTTGCATCCACAATCACAACCCATGCATCCACTGCAAAGATGAATGCAACAAGAGTATCTAGCAAAAACCAAGCAAACAGAAACCCAGAGATCTCTTTCTCATACCCACGAATCCATGGTGACATTATGGAAAATGGCATCAACTTCAACCGAACAAATAGCTTGAAGAATGAATATTGATCTTCGATTTCACCAAAATACCATAATCCAAGGAGCTGGGTTAGTGCATCTCGCACTGCCCATCTCATCAAGATAAACCCAGAAAGCCTCTTGAACCCCAATTTTGATCCATGCCATACCATACCAACAAATGAACCAAATCTCTGTGTTAGATCGTTAAGAACAGCGATGAACACAATGCCTGAAGCCCATGAATATGTGACAAGAAAGCCAAGCATCACCCAGATATATGCAGCAGATAGAAAACTCACAAAGAAGAACAGCGCTGCGGCGTCCCGACGTCCAAGTTCCAATCCTTTGACGAAAAATTGCAAATCTACAAGCTTATCCATGTCCTGATGAACATTTTCCTCTCCAAGTCTTCTATCGTTTTCTTCCTGATCATCAGAAGTTTCCTTATCATTAGCAAAAGATGAACTCATATCCTTGAATCCCACTCCCGGATGAACAACTTCCGAAACCCTAATTCCATCGTCAACGACCAGATCTGAGAACCCTGAGATCGAACTGAATTGGGTAAAGAACACGAAACTGGCGTTAGGTAGGTGATTCCGATTGGTCCCTAAGAGGCTACGCTCGTCATCCCCATCTCCGGAGAAGATATCGTCACCTAGGGTTCCGACGCGGGTAAGATGCAGAAAAGCCCGGCGACGCTGGCGACGTTGGCGATGGGCAACAGCCCCAGACATGGCAGGGTCCTCGGGGGAGTGGAGGAGGCGTTGCTCCCCTGCAATGTCAAGGCGAGAAAGAAGAGCCTTAAGAGAAGGGTCGCGGTCGATGAAGGAGGTGACATATTGGGTGCCATTTTCGACGACAACGCGGAAGGAGAGGATGAGAAGGGAAAGGAAAAGGAAGGTGAAGAGATTAGATGTGAAGGAGGCGGTAGCTTCTTTGAGAAGCTGGGCCGTACTGTGGAGGTTATCGAGGCGAGGATGATTGTCGGCCATGGCGGGTGGGGGGTGTGGGGTTCGCCGGATACCTCTCGTCCACCACCGTAAGGGTGTGAGTTCCCGGCGCCGGAAACAGGGAATTAGCCGGCGGATGATCGGAAAACAGAGAGAGAGAGTTGAAATGGAGCAGAGTATAAGTGATTTTGATTCTCAAATTGTGAAAGGACTCAAAATAGGGATTAGACGACCTTCCAACGGTGGTGCCAATGGCATTGGCAATGAACAAAGAAATTTCCAGAAGTAATTTTTACGCTTTTTTTTTTTTTTTTTTTTTGCAAAACAATTAAATTTTATTTTTGTAGAAGAACAGAAAAAAATCTCTACCTATTCAAGTAAATGGGTACAGTAGCTGGTAGAGACCGTTATTTACAACATAACAAATTTATAGTTTAAAACAAATGAAAAAGATAGTTAAAAATAACTATATGGAATCATGCCACGAATATTCCAACAAAACTTTTTTTTCTTTTTTCTTTTTTACATCTTTAATCGTTTTTTAAATATATAATTGACTTTTGTATTTAATAAAAGCCTGAAATTTAAATTTTGTGTTTAATAGGTATTTGATCTATTTCATATTTAAAAATTGTTGTGTCACTAATATATTAAACACAAAAATTAAAATTTAAGGACCTATTTACTTTTAAGAGAATAATTAGTTAAGAACGTATTTGACATTTTTAAAAATAGGTTTAAGACACTGAGCTTATATTATAATGTTATTTATGGACCAATTAGACATGAAATTAAGAATTTAAAGTTATATAAATATTTTTGTGTTGTACCGTTTGGAATATGTTCTACATAAAATTAAAAGCTCGAAACTTATTTAATATAGATGACACATTATTTTAAGTGAATTACTAGAATTTTGGTCCATTTTTGGTCTATTCTTTTGAACCTATTAATTGTATTATCTATTTAGGTTCGAATTTTTATTAAATGAAAATAAAATGCATATTCCTCTTCAATTTCACATATTTTTATTGTTTCTCAAATCCCCCTTTTGTTATGTGTTTATTTTGCCAATAAACTTTAGAATCCAATCAAATAAATCTCAACACTTTCAATGTTACCATTAAAATTTATCAATCTACTAGCCATAAAATTAAAGGCTTAAAATTCTAATAGAAAGAGAGGTCCTTAGATGCAAGTTAGTCAAACAGAAAACGAGATTTTTTTTTTTTTTTTTCGGTTCCAATAAAGAAAAGGAAGAGACATCATTCAAAACCAGATGTGTTTAGATAAGATAAAGAAAATGTAGAACACCAAATCTGTGGGAATGACATGAAGATCACAATGAATCAGAATTAAGAACAAAGCAAAAGCACAAGCATTGTGGATCTCAAAAGAGACAACCGTGGGAAAGGAAGCTCAGTTTGTTGCCTCCATTGCTTGTTTTCTAATACATCATGGCATGGAAATGCCAGAAACTTCAGCAAGAAAGAGGAACAAATTTGCTTAAAAGGCCAAACTAATGAATTTCAGGACACGACACTTAAAAGTAGAGGGCGCTATTACCAAAGGCAAAGGCTCATTTCTTATAATAATTGGGCATAACAAAGATAGGATAGGGTAGACGGCTATTGGGATGGGAAGATATTAGCTACCATCCACAGCTCGTGAATCAAAGATAATGCAATTGGAAATAAGCTAAGAGGTTGATAGATATCAAGAGAGGAAATGCTCATTTAAAATCAGGCTTCTCAGGGAATGTGCAGCCAGACCTTTGTATGATGACATTTGATGCATAAATCCCAGCTTTTACACAGTCCTCGATGGGTTTTTCTTGCACCAACTGAGATAGAAATCCTCCTACGAACGCATCTCCTAAAAAACGAACGAACAAACAAATTAAAACACGTTTTTGGTGTTCGTTTATGTACCAAACTTAGCTTAAACCTGGACGTGCTTGATGGTTCACACGTTCACCGAGCTCGGCATAACATACCTGCTCCATTTGTGTCGACAAGTTTCTCTTTTGGCAACAAAATAACTGGGAACTTCTTAACTTTTCCATCCTCAGCAACTACAACTGGATCTGGACCTTGAGTAATAACAGCAATCCTCTTGCGTGTTTCTGATGCTTTTGGCCACTGAGCAATCTTTAGCGCTATCTCCTCGACATTCTCAGTCTGGTCATAAAAAGTTCGCCTCCGTTTATAAATGAAATGAAAATCACTATTCAAGCCTTTATGTGACCAAGGAAACCATTACCTCCCAACCCTGAACTTTCGAAAATGTCCTTGCTTCGGTTTCGTTACCAAAAATGATGTCCATATACCTGAAATATAAACAAAAAAAGACATCTCCTGTCAACTCTACAAACTTTCTTACCTTTACCACGTAACATACATTCATACTCTACTTACGGTAAAACTTTCTCCAGTGCATCCTTGAAAAACTCGCAGATAAATGGAGCAGACAGATTCATTGAGAAATACTGCAAATGATTGGCAATATTAGTTACTTGTTCTGAAGCCTTAGTAAACTATATAACTATAGTCACAATGTGAACCTTTTTGTTTGCAGCCGCGTGTTCGGCCACAATCTGCACGGAGTCTGGTGATACGGTAAGGAAAAACCCAGCAATGTAGAAATACTTGGCCTTTTCAACTGTCATCGTGGCAAATTACAATCAAAGTTAGCTCATGAATGCAAAATCTATCCAATCTGTAGGTCCCTAAAATATTTCAAACAAAAACTTGGGATTGTTTGATAGCTTGTTCAGCAGAACAGTTTTTTTTAGAAGAACTAAGATTGAGAACTTGAAAATGAACAAGATTACAGAATAAGAATAATTCACTAGTCAAGGTTCTTGTACAAAATAATCCACCACGAGACAAATTAGAGAAGAAACAAGGTAGCAAAGCTTTTAAAGAACATCTTTTTAAGAAGGAACAATAATTTTTAAGAAAAGCTACCACACAGCCCTCTGAAAACCATAAATATGAGTTTCGTGTATACCTAATGCCCAATTTTCAGGTTTTTTCAAATGATCTGACTTGTAGCAATTTGCGGCAGACAAATTGGCAATAAGCGACCTGTATGTCAGAGAAAACAGACTCTTGGTTAAATTAATGATTTCCAGAAGTAACAATCTGAGAAATAGCCAATTCTTTTACAAGGAACAGACTTTATATGTTTGCCTTAATGTTAAAGTGATCAAAGCAAATAAGATTTTGACTAACCTTTCACCACCCACCACACATACAGCACAGGTTCCTGTTGGTGTAGAATCAACCTCATAATATTGAACCTATTTTCTCAGATACCAATGAGCAAATAACATCTTAATAATCGGAATTCGAAACATACAGTTATCACCAAAATGGAAGATAGTGATGGAGTGTGAAACTTACATTAACACCTGCACTTTTCGAGTTTTTCTTCATCTCCTCCCCGAATTTGTCTTTGCCAATGCAACCGATATAGCTTGTTGCACCAGGATGTTGGAGCATCCACTGAAAAAGGCGAGAAAAGTTTCATCCCACGCCAGAAAATAAACAAATGGTTACAGGATAAATTCACCAGGGAACAAGATTAGTATACCTGAGCGACTTTGATCGAGTTTTGTGTAGCACCTGCACTTGAAAAAGAAGTTCATGAAATCACAAATGTGCCAAAACCACAATAACACAAATAGATTCAATCATCCACACGTCACCTCCAGCAATGTACTCCACATTAGGATTGTTTGCCAATTCTGCATACCTACAAAAAGAAATACACAAGAACAAAGAAATGTGCATGAGGCTCATTAAAAAGTTACATCAAATCCTGATTTCTTTTCAACTAAACGAATGCATCACAAGCCACAAACAGTAGTTTAGCCAGTATGCAAAGTACTTCTGTAACCAAGTTATTGTCAGCTTCTTGCTGTTCTCTCGTCATTTTAGCAACTAGTCCAGTAGTTCGATTGAATATTGACATAACATCCATATTGAAAAACTTCATCAAGTAAATTACCTCAACTAGGATACAAATCCTTTAAATTTTCTCTTTACAAAAACAAAGAATTAAAGAAGTATCCTCGATCAAGATAGAACAGCAAGTAACATCAACACGAGTCAAAGATCTAACAGCACTGTCTTCCTATATTCCTCATTCTTCATTGAGAAGGAAGCAATCAAATTGTAACCAGAAACTTAATTTTCACGCAACCCCAAGTTATTGTCGAATCCTATGAATGATTCTCTCGAGAACTAATGGCATACATTTAAAACAAGAAAAACACGTAATCCTAAAGGAATAAAGGTCGCAAAACATAAAAGCATAGCTAATAATAGCCGTGAATAGTAGCAGCCACAAACCAGTACGAGTAAGAAAATTGAAAACCAATCCCTTACATTGGAAGATGTTTCTCCTCTGCAAGGATAGCATCGTTCAGCTTGATGTCGTATCTGCACCAAACGAGTAAATTTACAGAATCAAAACACAAAAAAAAAAAAAAAAAAAAAAAAAAAAAAAAAAAAGTGAAAATCCTCATGTTGCTATTTCGGATCGAATTTACAATTCACAGAAATTTACAATTCACAGAACCTCTCCTCAACCATACAACCAATAAAGCTTAGAAACGAAACAAAAAAACCAGAAAAACAACAATGACATTAAGATTGGAGAAAAGAAAGACTCAACAACGTAAAAAACATAAGGATCTGAGTTTGATAAGAAACCAGAGGAAAGGTGAATGGAAGAAGGATTAAACAACGGCGAAATACCTCTTCAAAAACTCATCATCGACGACAGCTGAGATGTCAAGAAGAGGATTGCCCATTCCCAAGAGGATCCTCTCGTACGCCATGGATGCAAGTAAGGTGAAGACGGAATGAAGGAGAGAATGGCAGAAATCAGAGGGCGAGATTCAGATCTGAAGAGTGGAGAAATGGCGGAGATTTATAGCAAGAATCGAGTACGGAGTGGAGGATGGTATGGCGCAATTCTCAAACTCCACCAACCTCATCGCCCATTTCCATTAATATCTGCTTCTTCCAAATACCTAACTCAAGAGTTTTTAGTTAAATTATGAGTTTAGTTATTATTTATTTAATATAAATATATTAAAAATTATATAATTATGTGTATTTTTTATATTTTATTGTAATTAATTAAAATCTCATTTAATAATTATATTTAAAAAAATATTTTTTTTTGTAATATATATGCAATGCAATGTCACAATCCTAGGTTGGTAAAGAAGGATAGATCTCACATGCGTGAAGCGTGCTGATTTTCACCAACCACTTTTTAATAATATTTTTATATAAATAAATTATTTTAATATATTCTTTTTCCAGAAATTTACATTAAAAAAAAAAAAAAAAAAACTATAAATACCTAGCTTCCGGCCGTTGGGCCTTTCTTTCAAGCCTTATCTCAAAAAGCTCGGAAGCCATGGCTGCCTCTGCGACGTTCCTCACGCTTTCATCCCTAACCCCTAAAACCCTATCTTTTTCTAACCCTAAATTCGAACTTTTCTCGCTCAATCCATCTTCCATTGGCTTTCGGTCGAATCCGATTTCCATATCCGCTTTGGTTCTTCGTTCTGATAGGGTTTCTCCGGCGTTCTTCTCACGATTCGTTAGAAATGTCGCTGTCTCATCCGATTTTGACCAGGAGGAAGATGTCCTCGACGTCGATGGAGATGATTCCAGCTACGCTCCTGACCTCCAACTCTTCGTCGGAAATCTTCCTTTCACTATTGACAGTGCTCAACTCGCCGGTTTATTCGAAAGCGCCGGACAAGTTGAGAGGGTCGAGGTATTTTTTTCAATCTCGATTTTGTTTCTTTCATGTTTTGTAGGAGAAGTTAGAATTTATGTTGCTGTTCCTGTTATTAAGTTTCTCTGTTCTCTCGAGAGACTATCCATTTGCTTTGCCCTAATTTTCTGAAGTGTTTTGAAGGTGATTTACGACAAGATGACGGGACGAAGCAGGGGATTTGGTTTTGTCACTATGTCGAATGTTGCAGAGGCTGAAGCAGCTGCTCAACAATTTAACGGCTATGTAAGTGGCTACATCCATTTTACACCAACTTAATGGCTATGCAATTTTGTTTCTGGGTCTGCTTCATTTACTCCTTGGAAATCCAATTGCTGTTACTGTATCCCGAAACATATGTAGAGCTTATCTGCTTCCATATGGTTGTTCTTGAGCCGTAATTTTAATGCCAAAAGTCTCCTAGACTTGCCTCTGCGATCCAGTTATATACTGTTATCTTTCATTTTGTATCAAAGGTTCATTGGATTTGCTTTTAATTGATGATTTCTGGTGCTCCTCACAGGAACTCGAGGGTAGACCACTGAGGGTAAATTATGGACCCCCTCCACCAAAAAGGGACGATTCCTCTTTTAGGAGTTCAAAAAATGCTTCAACGTTTGATAACTCCAATTGTGTTCATGTGAGTAACCTCGCTTGGGGTGTTGATGATCTTACACTTGAGAACTTGTTTAGGGAACAAGGAAATGTTGTGAAGGCAAAAGTAGTTTATGACCGTGATAGCGGAAGATCTAGGGGGTTCGGTTTCGTAACATATAGTTCAGCAGAGGAAGTTAACAATGCCATTCAGTCCTTGGATGGAGTTGTAAGTTCGCTTGCCTCTTCATTTTTATGTTCTTGTTTTTCCTGAGCAGTTCTGCATTTGTCTATGATGAGTTTTGATATGTTTCCTCATGTTCAATCAAAGTATAGCCATTACAATCTTGTTTACTGAACTCAAGAGATATGAGTATGAAATTCTGTTGTTCATATGAATCATGATTGGTTGCATCTTCACCCTTTATGTGCATTGGCTTCACTTGTTTCTCTCATGTACGCTTTTAACGGTTTACGAAGCTGAAGTCGAAGTTTTTTTTTGTTGTTCCCGTTCATCTTGCCTGAAATGAAAATTTTTGTGTTGGACCATTTTGTCTCAGTTTATCCTTTGTTCGTTATTAAACTCATTTCATGTGATGTCCCACGTTGGATGGGGAGAAGAACAAATCACCTTCCCCTAGCATACGCGTTTTAAAGCTTTGAGGGAAAACCCAAAAGGGAAAGCCCAAAAAGGACAATATCTGCTAGCGGTGGATTTGGGGCGTTACATTTCATGCGTCAAAATCATGAGAGTTAATATTTTCATATATATAAGTATGAATGTTTACATTGCAGGACTTGAATGGAAGATCCATCCGAGTGACCCAAGCAGAAGCAAGGCTGCCTAGGCGCCAGTTTTGAGTATCAGAAGAGATCAACGGTAATTTATGCTCAATCTTGTTTTTCTACATTTTGTTCTCCGATAGCGATAGTAAATGGTGCCAAGTGATTTAGCTATACTTGCTCTGTGAACAGTGGGATATTTGATTTTTACTTTTCAGATTTTGCATACATCTAAGCTCCTAAACTTTATGACTTCAAATATTTGTCGTGTCTCAAACTTACTTTAGGACGAGTGAAGCCTAAGATTAGCAAGTTATGTCACGAACATTACAAAATTTTGGTTCTTAACGGTTAAAACCGATATTTAATAAAGGGTTTACAAGGAAGGACTTAATATCCTACGAATTACTTTGGCAATCCAACTAGTAGAATATCTTGTTTGTTTTTGTAATTGTTACGACCCTTTAGTTGAGTGAATATTTTATGCGTGTTGAACTATGATAATGTTGGAAAGGATTTAAATTTTAGTAGCGGGTTACAAAATTTAAAATTCTAGTACTAAATTTTTTATGTAAAAGACTTAAACTATTACAATTTGGTGGACCAAATATGTGATATTAATTATTAACGGTTAGTTATAGTTCAATTAGTTAAAATATTATATTTTCATTCACAAAGATTGAGGTTCGAAAATATTTACCATCCTAGCTTGATAATTTGATATGTACTCGTTTTCTTGACTTGGACGTTCAAGCCATTTGCACCTTCAAATTTGTCTGACATAAAATTCTTGATAAACAAATAAGCAAAAATTGTAAAATAAATCAAAACATAAAATTCTAAAATCAAATCAAATCAAATTTAAGATAATTAATATATATATATATATATATATATTTAACCATTTCAAATCAAAGAAGAAATAAAAAGGGCCCATTTTTGTTGGCAACTGGCCCATAGAGGCCCACTATTGGTTCAGCCCAAGCCCTCACTTCAAAAACAAATGGAAAATGAGAGGATTTTATTAATTATTTATATTGTTTTTGTTTTTGTTTTTATTTATTTATTTATTTATTTTGAGCATACTATATACTTTAACCCGTTAACTAGATTTATTATTAATTTCTTTTATTACATTTATTAGATTTAATTTTTTTCAAAATCATAATATTAAAATTAAAATATAGTTATCGAGTTAATTATCCAAATATCTTTTATAATTATATTATTACCTTCTCCCTGTCGGAAAAATCAATGAATATTCTTTAAATAAACGCAGATATCAACATGGAATTATTAGACGAGATCACTTCACGTGCACCGTTGGATATGGGAGAAAGATATTTTAAATATATTTATTTTTGTATTCCACGTAACATTTCACGAACTCTTTACCTACGTATGTATTTATTTGAATCTTACGTTAATTAATCATTTTAACGTAAATAATAAATAAATTAGTTGAAATCTTAATTTAAAGGATATATAAATGAAAAAAAAAAAACCAATAATGGCAAATTATTTGGATATGTGAAGTCAGCAAGTTGTTACCCTTCATTAAGCCAAAGTTGTATATCTTAAAGATTTCTTGGTAAGCTATCTGCATGGCTGAGGGTGATCTACATCATCATGAGCTACGTAGTAGTAAGTTACATAGGATAAGGGAGTGGAGCCCGAATCGATTCTCACATTGTTGCGGGTAGGTAGGCCCAGTCATTTTCGAGGCAAACTCAAACTACTAGGGCTAGCTCGACAAGCTTAAAAGATGATCACATGTCATGCCACCTATCTATCTTATCATTCACTCGAGAAACACGGGATTGATGATAGAATAAGATATCATCTATCACATTGTAAGGTCGTGATTAGCTCGTTCTCTATAAATGCACCGACAAACCTCTTAAAAGAAAAGCAACTCAAATCCAGCTTAGCTTGACGTCACTCGATCCAACTCGAGGGTTATAATGTGCTAGGAAAAGAACTACATTGATATACAAATGACTTTTTGTATAATGACCGACAACAACAGCTTACGTGAAGCTTCTGCGAGAAGAGTTTGTTTCTAGACTACTGCCTAAAACGTTACATCAACAAGCACCTTGTTTTTAATGACTGAGATTATCAGGGTGTTGGTACTACGACTATGCATATCGACATTTCTTTATTATCAATCATGTTTGAAAGCTTTTTCTTTGAAAATTCATTTTCTTGTTTACCCGCTAAAATAAATAATTATGTGTAGCTTTGAGGGCGTTTTCATATATCAACAAGACATGTCTTATCATCGTCTCAAATTCTTCCATTTTGAAATATTTTCTCTCGTTAATAATTATTTTTTGTTTAACTTTTTAATGACAACGAGAAAAAAAAATATTGACTTCAAAATAATAATTATTATATGCGCATTTTTTTCATATCCCACCATTTTTAAACTCTTTGAGCAAAACATCCCAAATGATGAAATACTTTAGAATACACTTGTCACTTGAGAGATTGCTCGGGTTGGTTAGTGAGATAGATTTTGGTTCTACTTCAAGACGTATCATATAATAACGTGTAACGGAAACGGGCACGGGACAACTAGTTCGATTGTGGAACGATGATGATGCTGTAATATTGAAGAGATAAAAAATTTAAATTAAATTTCTATAAAAATAAATAAATAAATAAGGCTAGAAGCCTTATTAACCTATTTTGAGGGGACAAAACGTGACAGCCCAGTTCTTAAAATCTTCTCCTATAAGTTGGTTTAATTTATTATGGGACATGAAATTATTATATAAATGTCAGAGCTTCAATATGATTTTCCCCCCTAAAAAAGACGAAGCTTTAATTTACCCCCTAGTTTTTATTTGATTGAACTGATAATCCCGAGGGAAAGTCCAAAGAGGACAAGCTAGCGGGGACTTGGGTCGTTAGGTCAAAGTTTTCCTACCATATTAGATGAACACGACTCTCCACAATGGTATGATATTGTCCACTTTGAGCATAAGCTCTCATGACTTTGCTTTGAACTTCCCCAAAACATCTCTTACTAATGGGGATGGTATTCTTTGATTATAAACTCATGATCATTCTCTAAATTAGCCGATGTGGGACTTTCATCCAACACCTCCCCCAAACAAAGTACGTCTCCCCTTAATCGAGGCTCGACTCCTTTTCAACTCTTCAAACAAATTACACCCTGTGTTCGATACTTTTGTCACTTTTTGACTATGCCTTCGAGACTCACAATACTTTGTTCCACATATGAGGATTCTATTGACATGGTTAAGTTTAAGACATGACTCTAATACCATGAGAATATTTGCTTAATCCGCCACACCTAAATGGTGTGTGAAACTTCTCTATTTATAATCAAATAAATGGAAAGATACCTACAGACATATTTGTCTTATAATAAAATATCAAATATGATATATATGGTAAACTATAATTTAGTACTAAATATCCATAAAACCGAGTCAGTATGACTTAAGCTCAACTTTAGTTTAACGAGATTGGTTTTACATGATTTAAACTTCGTGCTCGTGAATAATAATAAAATATTATTATTTACAAAAAAAAGATAGTAATTTTGTCTTTGTTGAGGACAAGGAAAGAAGAGGGTATGCATGGGTATGCCTTCCCTTTTGAAGACAAATGAAGCACAAAGAGGCAATGAATTCCACAAAGCCAACATAGATGGATGAATGTGACTCAACTCATTTCTTTGTTTCTCTAACGACAAATTCTACCCGTCAAATCATACCATTTTCGTCTCCTTAATTTGTCGACTCATTAAATTTTTAGATTTACTTAATTTTTTTTATTAATCATAAAAAGACGATCATATGAACGTGTTATGAAAGTAAAAATTGAAGAAATATTTACAAAAATACCCCTAAACTACCGAGCGATTATAATTACGTCATGAATACGTTCAATTTCATCATTTATCAAAAATTTTAAACGGCTAAATGGATTTTAAAGGAACCCACTTGTAATTTATTATAACGACATATATATATATATATATATATATATATAGATAACACGGTACATAATTATAGGGTGGGGATTGAGCCATCAATTTTTATGACAATAATTGACACGATACCACTAAATTATATTCGAATAACGAGAAATAATATGTCTAGTTTTGGAGAAGCTCGTGAAAGTTTACTTTCATTTTTCTTTCCTTTATGGTAAATTGGAACATGTTTGCTTCACAAACAAGGGGATCAATAATAGTTGTACTACATCACCAAAATTATTTAATGTCTAGATAAAAAAAAATATATATATATATATAATAAATAATTGATTTAATTTCTTAAGTATTTTTCATATTTCTTCTTAGTAATAATAAATAGTTATTATTTTTACTCCTTTTATATATATATATATATATATATTATAATGTTGCATTTATTTATTTTTTATTATTATTATTTTTATAGATCGACTGTCTATTATTTTAATACCTTTTAAAATAATTTCTCTACCTAAAATATCATCATTTATCTTATCTACCGTATCTAGAAATAGCTTAATCTAAATCAACGTCTTTTTCTTCATAGCGCGCGCACCTAATAGCTAGACCTCTCCTCACCCTCATTAATCAATATTCCTACAAACCCGAACAATCGTAATCAATAGATACACCCCATTAGAATTAAATATAGTTTAAATTATTTCTCCCTAATCAAAATATTAATAATATTTACGTATAAATACATAATATGCATAAATTTATTTTAAAATACATAAATTTTCTTAATTAAAAAATAATAATAATGTTTAGATATAAACCATGATTAAGGCGGTCCGGTTTGATTGAACCGGAAAAAAGCCGACCCAGGCGGTTTGAAGTTTATTGCAGAGCCACAACAATGAATGAATGTGTGTAGGTGTGGGTTTTTTAAATTCATGACTAAAAATATTCATTATAATTAATTAATAGGACAATTCCGTTTTAACTTTTGCCTCAAAATTGGTACCAAAATTAAAGTTGGATAGGATTTTGCCTTTATTATTTAACGCACATGCTATTTTCTCTATTTCCCTTCCCCCACATAATTACGTCTCGACCGCCTTCAAAACCCTAATTCCTTCTCGTTCGTCCCTTTCGAGTAAGTCGAACAGTTTTAGTCTCAATCGAGTAAGTCCGTGTCCAGTGATTTATTTACATACTTTCCACGAACATTTTCAAAATTACTATATTTTCCTCTTTAATAATGTTGTTTTCTCGTTATCGACGAATCAAATAAATGTCTTAAATTATTTGCATGAAGTGATGAGAATTTATTACGTAATACAATATACTCTACGCTACCATATTAGCTTGAATTTTTTGGTGCATCCACGATCATGACATGAAAACATTGAATATAGTTTAATGTCTTTTTCATTTCCATGTCTCATTATTATTTTACGTGTTACATTAATAAAATAATATATATCAATGGTCCTAAAAAATAATTAACTATGGTCTCATAAATTATTATTATTTTTTTTTTAACTAATTATTTACGAGTTGGCATGATACTCACTTATTGAACAAAGCTTTTAATTTTTTTTTTTAAATCAAATAATAAATCTCACGTGTCCGTACGTGCGGTGTTATGCAATATAATTTTTGGCGTTATTAATTAATTAATTAGAAAATATAAATATAATCTAAATTAAATAAATAAATGGTTAATTAACATTTATAAACAATAAATAGAGGGGGGGAAATAGTCTGACAAAATGAAGGCGCAGTCAATGAGTGAATTATGAATAAATATAATTAAATTCAGCGTCGAAATTGGATTTTAATTTAATTTAATTTAATTTATTTATGATAGCATATAGAAACTAAATCTGAATCCATGACCTTACAATAAAGGCAAATATGTATTATTTGAATATAATACAAGCAGTAATTTAGAAAACGTATCCAAATCCAAATATTTCTGACTATATGATTTAATTATTTCTTTTACCCATCCAATATTTATTACCAAACTACCTTTTTTTTTTCTTCTATATTCTAAATTTAAATTTCGAGATAATAATTATTTAATTTATCGACCTATGTAGACTTAGGGTTTGCTTTTGTATGTGTGTGTGATCTCGTAACTTTTTTAAAATAGATTTAGTTATTAATATTATGATATAATAATGTTAGTGTGAGTCCGACACTATTCTTTTAGTTCAGCTTTTCGTCTAGGGTTTGGTTTTAAAATTATAGAGACTGATTCGAACGAAATTATTATCTGAATCTTGATATAGAGCGTTACAAATGATATCAGAGCAGTACTTTTCTGTGATGTCCCACATTGGTTGGGGAGGAGAACAAACCATTCTTTATAAGGGTGTGGAGACCTTCCCCTAGCAGACACGTTTTAAACCCAAAGAAGACAGTATCTGCTAGCTGTGGATCTGGGTTGTTACAGTCTCCCACTAAGATATGGTTTGAGGATGAACTGAGATGAAAGTTGGTACTTAAAAAGTAAAAACTTTCAGTGGCTCAATCATAAAATTTACGTCGAACAAACCTATGTTGGTTTCTGATAACGGGACGTAGGGGAATTTCGAATCCAATCTTAATCTAAATAAATTTACAATTTAACCTCATAAATGGTTAATTATAAGTATCGTTCTAAACAAATTCTCGAACAATCAAATCTATTTAATTCATGATATGAATTTATGACATTGATCTTAGCTTATATTAAAATTAAATGAGTATACGAAATTATTTTGTTTCTCGTATGTTCTCTATTTGCATGACATTCGGTATGGTAATAAGAAGACCAATAGTAATTATTTGTGACCATATAAATTATTAGAATTCGTTTTCAACAGTATATATTATATGTATTCATATTTTTGTTCTCAATTTGCATGACACCATATAGTAATTATTTGTGGCCATATAAATTATTACCATTCATTTCCACACAATCTTTAATAAATTTTTTGCATCAAAATATATCATTTTTTAAAAATAATTATATAAACATATGAAAGGTAAATTGCAAAGTTAAATAATTTAATTCTTATAATAATCTCTAAGGGTTTAATTAAATTTAATTAATTAATTAAAATAAACCCATACTTTTGTCAGATAATTATAAATTATAATAATAATAAAGTCAGAGACATTTGGTCAAACCAAATAAGTAAAACCATGTCCTAATGTCCACTCAAACCCTTTTTTTTTTAATCTTTCATAATTAAATAAATAAATAAATAATAACGGTTAATAAATATTCGTGGCTTTGTCTTGTTACATATCATTGTTATTTTATTATCGATCATTGTTATTTTATTATCTTAATTTTTTAATTTCATATAATTAAATGTCACGTGATTTTTTCCTTTTTAGAAATTTAATATATATTTTTTTTTTTGGAAAAAATGTAAATTTAAATAAAAAATAAATTTTATGGAGGTTATTTGTTCTGGGGAGAAGGTATTTAGGGTGTTATTTATGGCTCTACGAGCCAGCAGGTCAGGGGCGGGGCCGCCGCAGGGTAGAAACCAAATAAAACAGAATGGAATTAAATAAAATAAATAATAAAAGACTGGGATGCCCCTGGCCTGCCACGTCAAAGGGTGAGAGAATATTTTTTCTCAACAAAAAAAAAAAAAAAAAAAATCTTTTTAATTATTTGTGGAAAGTTAATAATTAAGAAGAAATACAGATGGAGGGAATGAAAGGCCCAAGTGGTAGGGCTCAGTTGTTATTTATTTTACTTAATAATTCTGATAATATTTACGTTAAGTAAATAAATAACGGTTGGGTTCATTTTTCTGACTATCTTGTTCGACTAAATACTAAAGAATGATTCTGATACCAACTGTCACAATTGTGCTCAGCGTGGTTATGATACCAACTGTCACAATTGTGCTCGGTATCTGATCTTAACACACTCACAGCAAATTTTGGGAGGAATCCAATCCCATTAAATTTATTTTATAATCATATTTTTTTCATAAACTATCCTGTTAATTTATGTAAATGATGTTATTTAATTTTTCAAAATTTTTTTAAGGGGTTTTTTTTTTGGAAATTATGAAAACATCTCAACATAAATTAATAAAAGTTATTTTTATTTAAAAAGATATTTGAACTTCAAAATCATTTTAATAAAAAAAAAAATTGAGTTTGGTTATATTTCACGTTGAAATTATAGAACAATTTGTTACAATGTAGGGAAAAAAAGGGTCGTGATCCCACAAGAGGTTCTGGGCGACACACGTGTCACAATATTTGAGAAAAACGGTTGTGATCCTAAAAGAGTGAGCTAACTCAAAAAACCCGTCTTCAGTGTTCTCCATATTATTACATCTATATAGATTGATAAACAAGCAGAATCATTCAATATAACGGGATGAACACGATACCAACGCAAAAATACCCGTTTATCAACGAAAAATAGAGATGATAAGAAAAAATAGCTTTAAATAGCCAATACTATGTGTCAACTAACCTCCTCATAGTGGCAGACTATAGCTGGAGAAGGGAAAGAAAACTAACATAATCAAACCCTAAAATAAAACACAACATCATCTTGCTTCCAACATACCTTAAAAGGGTAAAAATGGAAATCAACAAAAAAAAATTATATTTTTCTCCAAACATATATTTCAAAACGCAAAATAAAATTTTTCATTAAATACAACAAATTTAAAGATTAAATTAATAAGTTAACGATAAAATATAATGGACTAAGAAATCAAAATTTCAAAACTAATCGATGATTTAATTAAATTATATATATATATATAACTTTGAAACATTATATTTTATTTAAATAAGACTTTCTATAAATATTTCAAAATGGTTATTACAGTATAAATAAATTAGTTATATATTTTTGTACTTTAATTTAGTTTTAAAATGATTAAAAATATAGATGTATTTTTGGGATAAAGAAAGTAATTATATATATTATATATATATAATTTAGTTTAATAATATTTTTAATTAAAAAAATAGAGCATGGTAAGAAGCATGAGTTTGGGAAGCGTGCCGGAAAGTACACACGTGCGAGGAGGTATGAAAGATTACTATAAAGAAAGAGAAGGGAATGAAGAAAGCAGAGGGCTGCACCACCACCAGTTACCCCAAATTCCCCACAGAGACTGAGAGAAGCAAGAAAAAAACAACAGAGACTCTCAGTTTTTTCTTCTGTTTTCCTCTTTTTTCTTTTTCCTTTTACGCTTTTTGATTTCGTTCAGTGGCGTTTGTATGTGATTGGGGAGCATACTCAAACACCCAGTAGGAACAGATTGATGCTCTGTTTCTCCGCACCTTTTTCATTCCATTGCTAAACTTTTTAACCGAATCCAACGGAGTGAAACACGGAATAGAAGGTAGAGAATTAGAACTTGCAACAATGGAGGATGTGATTGTGAATCAATCTAAGTTCAGGAGGATTTGTGTGTTCTGTGGTAGCAGTCATGGCAAGAAGAGAAGCTACCAAGATTCTGCCATTGAACTCGCCAACGAATTGGTAACTAATTTTCCCATTTTTCTGTTCGGATCATTATTTGCGCTATAGATTGTTCAACATTACTTCCCTTCATTTGAATGATTTGATGATATAATCCTTTGGTTTTCTCGACTTCCATTGATCTTCGATTCAGATGTCTTCTGACTGTGCACATGAGGTGTTTGTGATAATTCTTGAGCAGGAACTTCACTGTTTTGGCCTAAAACTTACCCCCCCATCTTGCACTGAAATGAAAATACAAACAAAATTATCTTAACCCCATTTCATAAAACTTCCTCAAATGATGATTTTGGTTGTTTTTTTAAGGTTTCAAGGAACATTGATCTGGTGTACGGTGGGGGCAGCATAGGGCTGATGGGTCTGGTCTCGCAAGCTGTTCATGATGGCGGTCGGCATGTCATTGGGTATCCCCCCATTTTTTTTTTACTTTTATCCACTTTGATTGGTCCTTTAAGGTTGTTTTTGTTCTTTTGTTTCTTCACCATTACAAACCTTCGTACTACTGACCTCGTCATGATACTGTTCTTGCGCAGGGTTATACCCAAGACGCTCATGCCTCGAGAGGTATGTCTGTAGCTTAGCAGTGTCATAAAGTCTCCAATCTTTTTCTCTGCTCATTTCGTTATATATCAAAAGAAAGAGACTGTTCTGTTTTTCCTTTATCTGATTTTGCATTTATTTATTCCAACAACTCATTCTTCTCTGTGATACTCTCCCCACTTTCCTCTGCTTTTTAGTTTTTACTAGTTTTTTTGTCATCTTCCTTTTCCTCTCTCTCTCTCTTTCATTTAATAGTTCCTTTTCCGGTACATTCTCCTGTGTGGCTCAAGATCTGCCTTTCTCATAATGCTTGGGTGAGCCTTATCCATGATAATACTGCCCAAATAGTCAGAAGCTTGCGGCTCTCTGAACTTTTTAAAACCATATCAATCTCCATTGATAGATTAAAATATTCAAATGTGTTTTCATTTGTATTCGTTCTCATCTACGACTAATGCGTGATCTCACAATTCACCCTCTTTGATGTCCAATGTACTCGTGGGCAGTTGTTACATTCTCCAATTGATGTAGAACCCCCCAATGTACTCTCCTTCGGAGTCCAGCGTCTTTGTTGGCACACCGATTTGTGTCCACCTTCTTTAGGGCTTGGCCTCCTTATTAGTATATCGCTCGGTTTCTGCCTTCGATATCATTTGGATAGCAAAAATTCACCATTAGTAGATATTGTCCTCTTTAAACTTTTTCTTTCGAACTTTTTGTCAAGGTTTTTAAAAAATATTTCGTTCTCCTTCTTAATCGAGTTGCTACCTCATAATTTTTTTTATTTCATCCTTTTTCCCCATGCAAACCCATCATTTTCTCTCTCCATACAAGCCTTTAAGACCTCTTTCTCTCTCTCTAACCTATTGTATTCCATTATTTCCTTTCACAGCTGACTGGTGAAACTGTAGGGGAAGTGAAGGCAGTGGCAGACATGCATCAAAGAAAGGCAGAGATGTCAAAGCATTCAGATGCTTTTATTGCCTTGCCAGGTGATTATTATACAAAAAAGCCTGACATATCACATTTTCTACTTGCACTGAAAATTCTTGAGCATAATTGCAATCAAAACGTAGTGTTCATATCTCAGCAGCACCCCACCTTTTTACTTCGGCATTCAACAAATGGCCCAAAACTCCATCATGACTCTCCTTCAAAACTTACCTCTTTTTCTCATTTTACTTCACTCATAAGTTACTATCTGACAGTCAGTCAAAGCTCTAAAATGCCCTCTTCCTCTTTATCATCTTCCCTTTTGTTTCCTTCTGTAAATAAAAACATGCAATCGTCATCTTATTCCCCTTTTTTCCCCCATAAATTAACAATATATTGTTTTCTGCTTTCGGTGCCCGTCTTTGTAGCCTTCTTAGTTTCACTTTTTTTTTAGAACAATCTTTGTCACCATCTGCATTAATGGCGCTGTGCATTTATTGCTGCTACGGCCCATCTTCTTCTTCTTACACTAAGCCATGTGATTAATTAAGAAAGCATCATTGACCCATCAATATCACACTGAAAAAGAGAGTTCCTTGAATAATATCATATCAAATGTAGGGTAAAAACAGAGATTTCCTTGATTACCTCTTCCCCTGCCATGTAGAGTAAAAAACACTACTTTGACTCACTTGGCTCAACTGGCCCTTGCTTACTATGCCCCTAATTGCTTGTTTTGGATGGATCATCTGCATGATTTTGCACAAGCAGCTGTAATATTACAACATATGAAATGAATGCAGGTGGCTATGGGACTCTTGAAGAACTACTTGAAGTGATAACCTGGGCGCAGCTTGGGATCCACGACAAGCCAGTGAGTGCTCTTGCTTTTGCTACTTTTTCCAGTGCTGTGATAGTTACTGAATATGAACAAAATGAACACTGAAAACTGTAGGTGGGGCTGTTGAATGTTGATGGATATTACAATTCATTGCTGTCATTTATTGATAAAGCTGTGGAGGAGGGATTCGTCAGTCCAAGTGCGCGTCAAATTATCGTTTCCGCGCCATCAGCGAAGGAGCTAGTGAAGAAGTTGGAGGTATCATCAAATACCAAAACTACAAAACATAGTTTCATGAGTACCATAATATCGATTGTTTCAAGTTTTTGTGTTTAAAATATGATAGCAAATATATTGTTCTTGAGCAAACTTGAGGTAGCTGTTCTAAACTTATATCATCAACAAAAAAGCTCGTGTTTGTGAACTCCATTAATCAAATAAAGAGTTGGTTGTTGTGTGCAGGAGTATGTGCCTTGCCATGAAAGAGTTGCTTCAAAGCTTAGTTGGGAGATAGAGCAGCTTGGCTACCCTCAAAATTGTGATATCTCCAGGTGATTTCTGAACTGAAGAAGATGATGATGATGATGATGATGAATTTTGCAAATGGAGGAGTCTAAGTTTTTTTTTTTTTTTTTTTTTTTTTTTTTTTTTTTTGTAAATTCGTTTATTTCAGTGTCATTGTTTGAAAGGGCTACTACTACATTTAATTGTTGAAACTTTTTATATCCTTGAAAAGCTGTAAGTATAGGATTGTAGCTCTGATGACATTTCCATCTTCAGTGGCAACTTATATATGTATTTTCTACTTTTGGGCTACCTTCATTTCATTACACTTCTTTCTTTCTTTCTTTTTAAGGAACAAAAAGCCATTTTTAGCTTCTTTTGGAAGAGGATGGTTGAATATTCGAAACGGGATTTTTCAAGATAACGATTTGATAGATGGGATTTTGGTGGGAGACGAGTAATATAACTAACTCGAGCTCACCGTTAGTAGATATTGTCTGTTTTGTCTTGTTACATATCGTTGTCAGCCTCACGATTTTAAAACGTGTCTACTATAGAGAATGCCTAGCCCTACACCGACCAGTGTCTCGCGCTGTCCGATGACTCACCACCCCTCCTGGGGGTCCAACATCCTTGTTGGCACACCACTCGATGTCTGACTGTAATACCATTTGTAATAGTCAAAGCCCATTGTTAGTAGATATTGACTGTTTTGGCCCATTACGCACGATCATCTGCTCACGATCTTAAAATACATCTATTAGAGAGAGATTTCCGTTCCCCTTTCCAACCAAATAGGGATCTCAAAACTTCAATAATAAAGGTCAAATTCTTCCATATAACGATTCGATAGAGACTTGGCTTCACTATTTCAAATTATACTAATTTACAACTTCAAAAATCAGTCAAATTTTAGACATTAAAGAATTGACAAGGATGCTCGCTCTAAGAGTATTAGAATCCATGAAGATGGAAACCAAAAATCCAAGCTCAAAATATTCTACAAAAGCTAGAGAATGATTAGTTTTATCCATCTATGAACTAATTCATCTATACTCACTTACTCAACTACTCCATGGCCCACATCACCACTTTCATTGTTTTGTGGAGCACTCGCAGAGGGTGTCTGTTCCTTTACATCATCTGCCTTTGGGATGCAAGGCTGTGATTTTCTTCTGAATCCCAGCTTTTTTGGAAGAAGGCTCCAGCTTTTCTTTGCCTTAACCAGCTTCTCAAGCTCCATTTTCATGCCTACACACTCCCTTTCAAGCTCTGAAACTCTCTCTTTTACATCCTTTCCACCACCCTGTTCTCCATCTTGTGCACTAGACTCCATTGGCCTAGAACAATCGTTCTTAGGAAGTCCTAAGTTTCGACTAGGATGCTGCGAGTTCTCGAGATTGTCCGAAACAAAGAACCAACCAGATATCGACGTGCGGAGTCGAAGCTGCTCGAAGAATAGAACTTGAACAATTACTCGAAGAGGTAGCCTCTCATTCTGCGCTGCATGTGTACTGGCTTCTAAAGAGAGCTTTTGGCAATTCATCAATCTACATAGTTGCTCCCTCTCTGAATCTGAAAGCCAAGGATGAGCCTGAACAAGTTGCAAATACTATCAGCCCACGAAAGTTTCAAAACCGATCTACACTGATATTCTATCCTTCTGCAAAGATCATCAATCATTATTGCATAAGGGGTTTAAGAACATTGATGCCAATATCCACAAGCTATAAACCAGATTACTTTTACTACCCAATTGGATTAAACACAAGGTGAAGAACATGAACACTCAGAATCTAGATGAACTTGACGTAAAAGCAATTGATCTTATGCCTGATGCAAGTGGGGAAAATAGCTCTTACTTTTAGGTACACATCAACGGCATGATAAATTCCATCATCCATTGATCTAGCATAATCAGGGATCACAGCAGCAAGAGAATGAAATTTTGGCAGCTTCAAGTTAACATCTGGAGCTACCTCTGCAAGATATCCATCCACCAGACTTGCCACCATCGTTAAAGGGGTCAGCGTATCCGTTCCACCGACCAACTGTCCCTCTTCGACTATGCAAGGAGAAGATGCAGTTGTAGCATGGTATATATACATGAAATGGTCCAGAATTCTCTGAATGCAATCTATGTCATAAAGAGTCTCCACTGTATACCCCATGTTAGGAATGAGTAAATCAACAAGCAAAGCTTGATCCAATTGACTGCCTATTTTTTTCTCTAGAATTTCCCTACATGATGGACTAGCATGCAAAATCATAGCAGTTCTGAGGAGCCCAATCAGGAAGTTGGTGGTGGTGACACCCTTTACACTCGGTAGCAACCCCACAATTTCCTCAAGCAGGACTCTTTGATCTACTTCAGAATTTGTAGAAATTGTGGCTCCTGAGCCAACATGGTTCATATCATTGAAGCTTGATTGATTATTGATCAAGGGGATATTCTTCTTAGCATAATGTATTAATGATGCAGCTATATTCTCAGCCTTCAATCCTTTAGCTTCAACAGACAAAATGAAAAGCTTATACAGGGGAAATCTAAGAAACGACACGTCCTCGTACCACCAATCCTCACCAGTAGGCTGTGGCTTCGTGGTCGAAGATATCCCATTCCATAGAACTGTCCCATTGGGGCTTTGGGCATTCTCCTGTCCCTTCACAGGCCAATTGAACAATTGTGGGTCTGCACAAGCTTTGACAGCCAAGGAATCAATACATCTTGACACAATGTGTACCTCTTCTGCATATGCACCAACTTCTTCACAAGTTTCAAGAGCTTTTACGGTATCAGTCCAATTGCCAAAGACCTCATTAAGAAAAACCTCTGTTTGAGAAATCAAATTCCCTTCTCCATAGTCTTCAGTCATCTGCAGATATTCTGCAGCACATCTAAGGCTGACTATATTCAAAGAAGTGAGCTCTATTTTAACATCATAGCAAAATTTAGCAACAAGTTCAAAAGCTTTAGCTCCACCAGGAATATCATGAAGTTTCAGAACACGACCGGATCCATCCTCACTGGGAAGCTGTTCTATAAGCTTCTCTAGAAACCCACTTTTCGAAAGCAAAGGAAACTGATGGAAAAACAATTAAGCAATTTACCAAAAAAAAATAAAAAACAAATTCAATCTGTTCATTCAATTGAAAACTCATACAATACGAAAACAAACAGACCTTATGAAGATGAAAAGACATATCCCCAACTTCAACCGCAACATCGCTAGGTAATCCACTAGAGCAAAGCCTAACGAACACCAGACGATACAATCTCAATCAT
This sequence comes from Cucurbita moschata, assembly GCF_002738365.1. Classification (NCBI taxonomy): domain Eukaryota; kingdom Viridiplantae; phylum Streptophyta; class Magnoliopsida; order Cucurbitales; family Cucurbitaceae; genus Cucurbita; species Cucurbita moschata. The sequence continues at coordinate 9,445,823 of NW_019268517.1, forward strand.
ACAACGAGTACTAAAATACAGAGTAATCATTTAACAGAAGCAGAGAGTGAAATTGTAAACCATACGAATCGGCATTAATACAAAATCATAATAAACAGAATGAAGGTTGTGTAATCCAGATCGTGATCGGGAATGGAAATAACAAAAAGGAGTTACCAGGTTTGGCCGTCGCGATGAAATGCTTCCGATTTGATGCCTAATTTCATGGTGGGCATGGGTGGGCATGGGAAGAGAAGGGCTAAAACATGGAGAGAAAGGGGGAAGAGGAAAATGGAGGAAAATGGCGGAAAATGGCGGAAAATGTGGAGGAGGAGAATGTAAGAAATGGGAACATTCCTAGATGATCGTGAAGATGTTTCGATGGAAGGTAGCGAGTCTAAAGCAAACAAAGAACAGAAGTGAGAGTCAAAATCAAAATGGAGCGCTTCCAATGGCTCCTCCTCCTCCTCCTCCTCTTCTACATTTGCGCTTCACTAAGACTCTCCCACCCACATTTACGACATGTCGTCTTTATATCCTCAATTTTTTTTTTTATTTTCTTTCAATTTAATTTCAATATAATTTCACATTCACCAATTTAATCACATAAAATTTTTTAATAAGACCCCACTTTATAATATCAAAAAAAAAAAATTGAATTTCTAATTAAAAAGAAATATCAATAATTTGATTTTATGCAATAAAATAGATTTTGAAATCAAATTATTGTTTTCTATGTATTTTTAAACATTTATACAACATAAAACAAAAATTAGAAGGTTATATATATATATATATATATAAATATAATTTAGTCTTTTGATTTTATAAAATAATTAAAAAAAAATATTACACTTACCTCTAACAATGTGAGGAAAAGAAATTTAATCCAACTGCTACTACACTGTTTCTAATTTTAGTTATAAGTTATAGTGATTAATGTTAATTAATGGTTTAATCCTCCATTTCATATATAAAATTATTCTAATTACATTGGCCAATTAACTATCTCAAAATCATTAATCACTTCGAGAACAGTAAAAACTTTTTAACTGCGGGCTGTTTCCTTTTGAATTTAATCCTTCAAAATATAATTTACTCCAAGAAACACAAACACAGATCTTCGGAAGAATTTTCGTAGTCTGATTTGGTTTCTAAGTAGGGGGGAAAAGAGTAAACTTTTACTACATACACTTGATTCAAGAAAAAGAAACCTCCCTCTTTGTTACCTTTATTTCACAGCTTTGCTTATGGCTACAAATAGGGAAGCTCCATCCTTTTCTTTCCTGCAATCCCTCTACCAACATTCCCGTGCGCATTCAGACTTGAGAATCTAATTATCGGACGACCTTACTCGAAACTTGAGGATCTTACCTTTCTCCTGAGCTTTGTTGAGTTTAAGTGTAACAGCCCATCGCTAACAGATGTTGACGTTACATTAAAAAGCAAGAGAAAGTCAGTGGTGAATTGAAGAATCGCCTCTCCTCTAGAGTCCAGGTAAACCCTTTCATTATTTGCCGATAACAAAGAGAAATACGCATCGACCTTCATAAGTTCATCATTTGGTACTTGTTATAGACATTTTAGAATTCAAATTCGGTATTAGTATTCGTTACGGTGTTTGTTGACCAGCTCTACTGAGAACCACACCTCGACTTCTCGGCCTCTAGCCTTAGCTGTAAGGCATCCACTTCCTTACGGAGAGCAGCGTTTTCCTGAAAATTACATACATGTTTAAGGGGTCAAAACCATATATACATACAGATACAAGCCAAATTTTAGTTCTCGAGACGATGGATAGATAAATGTTTAGATTTCTGCGATTCCTTTTTGACTGCGGTTACTGAATACCAAAAACAGATTACACAAAATCCTAGTTTTTTGAGAACGAGTTGAGGGAGTAGGCATTCTTTCTGGAGAAGAGGTAATCCATTTATTGGGGGTTATCAGGACCAATGCTACGAGCTTCCGGAATACCATGGGATGTCAAGTTGATCATGTTGAGTGTTATGACGAATTTGATTGGGAAGTTCCAGTGAAGGGAGAGTCAATAAATTAGTTCGTTATTTAGTCAAACTTGGTGAGATGACGGAATCCAGCAAAATGATTCAACAAGCTTTAGAAGGAATTACAGGGGACCTTCTTTTGATCAAGGACAGTCTCCGGCCGGAATGGAATGACTTTGACTATCGATTCATTAGTCAAAAACCTTCACCACCGAACAATAGCATTTCTTTGCATGTATGTGATATTAGGCAAGGATTTCTTAAGTCATTTCCTAAGTTTTATATTTCCTAAGTTTTTGTAATAAATATTAAGTAGACAACATACTACTCAGTTAAGATACTCGAAAATCGATAACTACATAGTTATATCAAGGAGTTACCTCTTGCAAATTTGTCAACTTCTGATTGATTCTAGCAACATCTCCTACCTTCTCAAAAGATTCCTTAAGCTGTAAATCATATAGAGCTTGATCAGTGATCATCAAATACATACAAAAAAAAAAACTTTCTACCGCGTGGGGTTTGTTAAATAATCCCTAAACTCGATAGTTCAAATCAACGAGTTACGAAACATTTAATCTTTCACATACTCTTTTTAACACTCTTCTCACTCGAAGATTTCAAAATTGGGTGAGATTCAACGAGTGACTACCATTATTAATAGGAAAGAAAATCATATGACAAAGTTTGAATGCAAACCTTCGTGCTCTAGTACTATGTTAAATTATCCTATAAACAAAAACTTGAGCTAATATGTCACTTAAACCAGTTACTTGAAACAGCAACGTAATGCAAATAAGAGATCAACAATATGAGAAAGATTTCATCATCCACTGCCAAGAACAGAGAGTTACTTGTTCTATACACAAGCATTTCTAATTTCGCATTTAACAAGTTCTTCGACGGTTGGCAATGCAAAAATGTTTTGAATCTCTTGATTGACAATCCGTAGATCATAGGAGCAGCAACAATAATAAAAAAAATTCAAGCATACCCCCCTCAAACGACAGGTCTCAGAAAAGTAATAAACAAATCATGCCAAAATATAAATTCAATGCAGTGAGGAAAAAACTCCACTGAATTTATCGATCTTCATGGAAACTTAACCCTAAAGATGCTGACCTTATTTAGCTCACTGTTACAACTTTTGGCTCTGTCTAGTTCGTGATCATACATACGACGCCATTCCGCAGATTCATCCATTGCCTCGCGGTTCGCAAGGTCGAACTGCCTCCTAAATAATCCATTAACGATCAATTTAAATCTAACCGATATAATAATCTTACTGCATTTCACATTTCGAAATCCCGAAAACACAGATTAACCGGAATCAGTACCATGTCCTAAATTTTTCATACAAATTTCCGTAATCATAGCCTACAAAACGAGAAAAACAAACCAAAATGTAAGATCCAGACCTGAGCAGTTCGGCTTCATCGGTAGACATGGAATAATCTATGGTCCAAAGCCTCATGTACACCACCAATCCTAAGAACATCGCCGCAGCCAAACCTACCAAGATTTGCTTCCGATTTCTCCCCATGTCCCTCTCTGTAAGGTCAATGGCCGATGAATTGACGGCGACAACCTCGAAGGTGAAGGCCGGAGGAAACTTCTCTCTGAAGGCAGACTAGTGTGCGGTTAGCCCATCATGATTGGGCTCAAATGTCTAACCCGGCCCACTAAGGCCCAATTTTCATTTTTGTCCATACGTAATTATTTCGAATTTAATATTTTAGTATTAATTAATAATATATAGTATGACTGAAATATAAAACGGCCAACTGCCAAGTTATAACGACTCCCTAACCGCTTGTTTTTTTTTTAACTATAATATAATTTAAATTTACTATAATATATCTTAATCTCTATCTTAATCTTAATCTTAATTAATTAAGCAAAAATAAAACTATTTTTAAACATTTTAATAAAAAATTTAGTAAAAAATAATTGTAAATATATTGTTAAATTTAATTATAGCCGGATATTTGAATATGATGGTTAAATTATTAAAATGGGTCGATGTCAGACCTACCACGTATCCCATTTTTTTTTGTTGCATTTCAATCGACTAATTTATCGTTTTTTTCGTATCCATAAAGTTTATATAAATCATGGATGTGATATATAAATTATAATTCTAGGATATATGACCATTCATCTGGAACTTTTGATATCTATTTTTTTTATTAAGTTAATTATGAAATTGTAAAACTCTTAAATATTTTTTATTACGTGGATTTATTGAATTTTTTTTTTCTTTTTTTATTTGCATATTATTGCCATTATCCTTTTCTTTTTTTCTTTTCCCACTTTTTTTTTTTTGGGAGTGTTTGGATGCTTTTTCACGTTTCCAAATCTCCATGTGGATTCTTATTCCGGACAGGAATATCTTATTCCACTAGAGGAGCAATATTCTGGCTGCTTCCAATTACGAACTATTCTCTATGGTCCCTCTTGTTCCCCTTTAGTGCCAACTTTCAAACCAAATTATATATCTTATTCTTACCATTTATATTCATAGGTGAAACTTTTTTTATTAAAATTTTATAAATATAATTAATATTTTAGTTTTAATATTTTTTATTACAATTTATATTGTCGGTAGCATAAAAGGTTATTAGTGTAATTTTAAACCGTACGTCGTCACGTGGCTTATGGGAGGATTGAGTATCATGTCCAATAAATAACCAAACTGTCTATAATATATCCGTCTCACGGTGTAACCGTTACAAAATTGACTTATTTCTTTTAAATAATTGCGCGTTTCTAACCCTTTATGAAAATTAGTTCACACCTTCACTTTTTAATTCTACTGAGAAATTAAAAAAAAAAAATAATAATAATTTAAAATATCCACACTTTTTTGGCAAATCAAAAGTTGCCACGTGGAAATTTTAATTTACATTTAGTTTTAAATTTAAGACATAATAAACACCCTCCGAGTGGACCAAGTTTTATTATTTGTTTTAAATATATTTCTACAAAATTCTTATTATTTTAAATATTGATAAATTGATAGAATTAAAATAATTAGAAAATTCTAAAAATAAATTTTAATTAAAAAGGATAACTTGATTGGGCAAGCAAGAAAAGATATTAATTATTTTACTCAAAGAATTGCTCTAGCTTGTCCATTGCTTTCTCACCGACTCCCATTTCAATTAATTAAAAAAATTTAATTAATCTATTTTTCTAAGCAATTAAATTGCATTAATAATTATAATTTAATACTAAATGGGTTGCTTAGTCGTTAAGCATCCGAATTTAAGTATTTAAACTTGGAGATAATTATGTTTAATGGAAGTTTCCAGATTTGGAATCACAAAAAATTCACGGTTTCCAATACAGATAATCACAAATAACCAAAAAGAAAATGAAATAAATTATGGAAAAATTACATTAATTTACTCCATCAAAATTCTCTAATAATTATTTTGAGTATAATTTCCGGTACTGATTATATTATTAATTATACGGACGCTAACTAAAAATTAAATTTGAATTAATCTTCGAACCCAGTTTTTTCCCAAATTGCATTTCTCACCATTCTCAAATCTCTGCCCTTCAGCGTCCTTCCGATCCCTTCGTGAACCGAAAACGATTCGCCTCGCCGTCGCGCCAAATACTCATGCGGCGGCGCCCGCCACATATCGTCGTCGTCATCGTCGCTATCGTCAAAATCCTCCTCAGCTGCTTCTCGCGGGCCGTGTTTGCTCTGATCGCTCTGCAGAATCTTCGACCAGTCCGGAATGTTGACAGGCAATGACGATGACGCCTTCACCGTCTTCTCCGCCGCAGCGCTACTTCTCTTCGGCAGTTTCTTCGAGATCGGGAAGATCTTCCTCGATTCTATCGGCGAAGTTTGGGCAGACGTCCAGATATCCGCCTCTTCGAAGTCGAAGAGGTTGTCAGCAGAAGATTCAGGACGGCGAACGGCGGGTGGCTCTGACGCTGGATAGATGTAGTTAGGTTTGGAATGGAAACCGAATCCAAAGGCTAAGCCTCTCCTTGACGCCATTGAAGATGGATGGAAGTTTTCGAGTTTCTGGATCTTCTTTTTCTTCTCTGTTGATTGAATTGAATTTCAACTACTCCGAGGGAATCAAAGTCCCACCAGTTTTATAATGGATTTAATGGATAAGTTCACGCTTCGAACCCCTCCTTTCTTTGCTCCGCGTACGAACATTTTAAATTTTTTTTATTTAAATTAAAAAAAAAAAAACGTAGAGACCATTATAGAATACGGCCGACCTCATTGTTTTAGTGTACACTCGCCCTCATATTTGACTATCCGCTATGTTGACTATTCCAATTTAACCTCTATTTATCTTTTAATTTTTACAAAATAATATTAAGTTAATTATTAAATTTTTTTTTTGACAAAATTTTAATATAACTCGACGAGTTTAGAAATAAAATTTATTTTTATTTCCATTTTTATTTTTTAATAATTGGTTATATGAAAATAAAAATTTGATTAAGATGGTTTGTGTTTTTGTTGGTTTAATTTGTTATTTTATTTGACATAAGGATAGACGTTAGGAACGAATTTTTTAGAAGACAAAAAAGGTGTGCATCATGTGAAAACTATGGATAGCCAAGTTTATCCAGCTTAGTAAGCAACTTGAGCAAGTAACCTTGTTCGTGTGGTTAAACACGACACTCGAAAAACTCATCGAAAAGGTGCTTTAGACTATATTTCTATACTAAAATATCGGTCAACTAAGACAATATATTATAATTGTCTCACGAGAAAAGTCAATAAATTTCATCATTACTGTAAAAAAAAATACTGGCATTATTAAAAGATTTGATAATTGTGAGATTCCTACATTAGTTTAAAAAAGTAACGAACATTGTTTAAGTGTGTGAAATTTTTTTTTAGTAGACGGGTTTTAAAACCTCTTTTACAGCAGACAACAGGACAAGATAATCTCGTTTAATTTTCAACATCCAGGTAAACGACACGTCGGACAAATTTTAAATTATTTATATAAATTTCTTAATTTCAATGGCCCCACCATCCTGCATCGCATGATTGGTGCAATAGAAGATAACGACGAATTTTTTAATATAATTAATAGCACATCGACACGTGTACCAATCATTTCCTTGTCTAAAATAAGAAGAAAAAAAAGAAAAAAAGGGAAATTATTGTCTACACCCGTTCTTCTGCAGTCGCTACATTTAGTGGGTCCCACCAATATTGAGGTTTTTTTATAAACATGTTACTCGAGGTGTAAATTTAATGGTCCAAATTCTACAAATAAAATAAATAAATATGTCGTTAAAATATTAATATAATAATGAAAATATTTATATTAACAAAATAATTATTAAATTTCAATTATTGTGTTGATATTATTGCCACATCAATTTTATACTAAACGCTAATTTTGAGACATTTAGGTAAGATTAAGATAATGTTGTAATTTTTAAAATAAAAATATTGTTGGATCGGTATGGCAACCCTAGAGGGGGGGTGAATAGGGTTTTAACGATAAAAGTGTTTAAACGTGATTAATTTTTCTAATGATGAAACTTTTTGCAAATAAGTAGAAGATGATAATTACTATAACAAAGTAATTCAAGTCAAAACAATAATCAAGTAGAACATGCAATAAATCACAATAATAATTTTGAAATTAAGTAGAAAAGAGTTAGAGAAAATGACACCGTAGTTTTATAGTGGTTCGGTCAAACTCGACCTACTCCACTCCCCAAGCGCCTCTTGAGAATTTGAATAAAGAACTTTCTCGACTCTTTCCACGGATCTGAGCCAAACCGCTACACCGCTCTTTTTACGAGTTCAAGAGCAAACTCAATCCTTTCCACGGCGCAGGATCAAACCGATACAAGTATTTGAGTTTGATAATAACACACCACAACTCTCTCAAAGAGTAGATTTACAATTTGGGATACTCACAACTATTTCCTCACAATACAAAAATAATCCCTCTCAAGAATAAGATGAAAAGAAATGAACTTGTAAGCTTGGAGAGAGCAACAAACAATGGAGACTTTGAACAAATGAGGATTGGAGAATGTATGTAAGTTGTGTGTTTTAAAAATGTGGGGAAGATGAGTTTATATAGAGGAGAAAAGTGGCAAAATGTAGGATTGAATATTGACCATTGGATTGTGTTAGGAATAATGGAAGGTGGAGATTAAAAGTAATTAAATAAGAAAATTTTCTAAATTCATTTATTTCAAAATTTTAATATAATAGTAATATAATATAATAATAATAAAAAGTTATGTGAGTAACGGTCAAATGAAATTCAAAATTTATTATAAATATAATAATATAATAATAATAAAAATGATGTGAGTAACTACTAAAATTTTAAAATATAATAATATAATAATATAATATAGTAATAATAAAATTCGATGTGAGTAACGGTTATATTCAAATTTATATTTTGTAAAAATAATTTTATTTAGAAATGTAATAATAAGAAAAAACTCCACCATTTGTTACTCTTCCAATATTATAAATGTCATACTTTGATATATTTTGATTTGTCCATCATTTTGATTTTGTTGCCACATCATCACGTCGGGTATGTTGTCTCGACTCTAATTTCTTCGTTTTAGCTCTGATTTGAGTAATTGAAAAGTTGTTGTAATCGTTATTCCCGACCTTATACTGTGGACAATTCAAAAAACTGAAAATAGTTAATAATTAAAAGTAGGTTTGTTATCATCAAAACATCAATAATTAATTCATTGAAATTAATTAATGTGAGATCAAGGGCCAATAAGCCAACAATCTCCCCCTTTTTGATGATGACAAACCATTTCAAGAAAAATTCATAAAAACCAATAATACACCATCCATGTAATAATATCAGTACATACTAATATGTTATCATAAATTTCACTCAAGAGCATATTCTCCCTTATATTAATGCCTCAAGAAATTATGAAACATCACACCAAGTAAATGATTCATAAATTATAAAACAACAAATTTAGAACATATTTTTCTTAATTTTCTCCCCCTTTGTAATCATCAAAATGAACAATCGAAAGAGAATACATTTAAGAATGACGTAATGGCTCCCCCTAAAAACATGCATTCAAAAATTATAAAATTCAAGATATATCACAACGAATAATACCAAGCTCAAGCCTATTTTTGCAAAAAATTTCTTCATTCAATGGCTTGGTGAAAATATCGGCCAGTTGATTATTAGAGTTTACAAAATCAAGAATAATATGTCCATTTTGCACGTGCTCTCTAATAAAATGATGTCTAATGTCAATATGTTTAGTTCTAGAATGATGAATAGGATTTTTAGTTAAATTAATAGCACTTGTATTATCACAAAATATAGGCACACTATGAAACTTTAATCCAAAATCACAAAGAGTTTGTTTCATCCAAAGAATTTGAGCACAACAACTAGCAACCGCAATATATTCCGCTTCGGTAGTAGATAAGGCAACCGAATTTTGCTTTTTACTAAACCAAGAAACTAAGGAACTACCAAGAAATTGACAAGTTCCACTAGTACTTTTACGATCAAGTAAGCTTCCGGCAAAATCCGCATCAGAATATCCTATCAATTTAAATTCAACATTTCTAGGATACCACAATCCTAAATCAATAGTTCCAAGCAAATATTTAAATATTCTCTTAACCGCATGTAAATGAGATTCCTTAGGAGAAGATTGAAATCTAGCACAAAGACACACACTAAACATAATATCGGGTCTACTAGCGGTCAAGTAAAGTAAAGATCCAATCATACCTCGATAAGTTTTAATATCCACACTTTTACCTTTTTCATCCTTGTCAAGCTTAGTGGATGTGCTCATGGGAGTTCTTGCAATCTTACCTCCATTGAACTTGAATCTTTTGAGCAAATCTTTAGTGTATTTCTCTTGATTGACGAAGATACCATCCTTGAGTTGTTTGATTTGAAGTCCAAGAAAGAAACTAAGTTCTCCCATCATACTCATCTCAAACTCACTATGCATACATTTAGCAAATTCTTCACATAAAGAAGGATTAGTAGAACCAAATATGATATCATCCACATATATTTGCACTAATAGCATATCGTTTTCTTTAATCTTAATAAAGAGTGTAGTGTCGAGTTTGCCCATTTTAAAATCATTCCCAATAAGAAAATTACTAAGTCTATCATACCAAGCTCTTGGAGCTTGTTTTAAGCCATAAAGAGCCTTTTTCAACTTATAGACATGATGAGGAAATTCTACATTTTCAAATCCGGGAGGTTGTTCTACATAAACTTCCTCCATAATATAACCATTCAAAAATGCACTTTTCACATCCATTTGATATAATACAAAATTTTTGTAAGAAGCAAAAGCAAGTAACATTCTAATAGCTTCTAATCTAGCAACGGGTGCAAAAGTTTCTTCATAATCTATGCCTTCCTCTTGACAATAACCTTGAGCTACAAGCCTAGCTTTATTTCTCATGATATTCCCATTTTCATCCATTTTATTTCTAAAAACCCATTTGGTTCCAATAATAGAAGTATTAGATGGCCTCGGGACTAATTTCCAAACTTTGTTCCTTTCAAATTGATTTAGCTCTTCTTGCATGGCTAAAATCCAAAACTCATCATTTTCGGCATCCTTAAGACTTTTTGGTTCAATTTGAGAAACAAAAGCAAGATTATTAAATAAATTAATAGAAGAGCGAGTTTTCACACCTTGTTCGAGATCACCAAGAATCAAGTCTTTGGGATGAGACAAGGCATACCTCCATTCTTTTGGCATTGATGAAGAACCTTCTTCCTTTAAGCTCACCTCTTCTTTACTCGTAACAATTTCCTTGCCGTTGTCACTAACGAGTAAGTCTCCAAAATTTCTTTCTAAATCATCACTACAAATAGACTCATTAGAAATATTATTGCAAGATTCATCAAATACCACATGCATAGATTCTTCAATAATTAGAGTTCTCTTATTGAAAATTCTATAAGCTTTACTAGTAGATGAATAGCCAAGAAAAATACCAATATCCGTTTTTGAATCAAACTTTCCAAGCTTTTCTTTGTTGTTCAAAATAAAACATTTACAACCAAAAACTTTGAAATACCCAACATTTGGAATTTTGTTATGCCAAAGTTCATAAGGAGTTTTATTTAATGAAGGTCTAATTAAAACTCTATTTAAAATATAACAAGCGGTATTAACGGCTTCCGCCCAAAAATATTTAGGTAAATCATACTCATTTAACATTGATCTAGCAAATTCTTGTAAAGTACGATTTTTCCTTTCAACCACACCGTTTTGTTGAGGAGTCCTTGGAGAGGAGAAGTCATGAGAAAGACCATTATCTTCACAAAATTTTTGAAAGGCAACACTATCAAATTCTCCCCCATGGTCACTCCTAATTTTAGTAATTAAAAATCCTTTTTCATTTTGAACTCTTTTTACAAAACTAGCAAATCTTTTCAAAGCATCATTCTTATGTTTTATCATCAAAACCCAAGTAAATCTTGAAAAATCATCCACTATAACAAAAGCATAATAATTTCCTCCATAACTAGCTATTTTAGAAGGGCCAAATAAGTCCATATGGAGTAGTTGAAGAGGTCTAATAGTAGAAATCATATTTTTAGATTTGAAAGAAGACTTAGTTTGCTTACCCATTTGACAAGCGTCACAAATTTTATCTTTTTCAAATTTAAGTTGAGGAAGACCTCTAACTAATGAATTTTTTGAAATATTTGAAATCAAGTACATACTAGCATGTCCTAGTCTTCTATGCCATAGCCAAGAGTTATTAAGCAAAACCGAAAGACATTTATCATTTGTAGGACAATCATTCAAATCAATAGTATACACATTATCATCTCTATTTCCTACAAACAAAACTTTTCTATCACTAGCATTTTCAATTATGCAATTATTCTTATCAAATACAACTCTAAAACCTTTATCACATAATTGACTAATGCTAAGTAAGTCATGCTTTAAACCATCAACTAACAATACATTTTCAATGAGAGTACAAGAGTCATTACCTATAGTACCCTTACCAATTATTTTACCCTTCTTGTTATCACCAAAGGTTACTAAGCCACCATCCTTCTTGGAAAGATTCACAAACTTGGATGGATTACCCGTCATGTGTCTTGAGCAACCACTATCCAAGTACCACTTATTTTTCTTGGAGGCTTTCAAACAAACCTAAAAACAAGGATATTCAAAATTGACATTTTGGTACCCATACTTGTTTGGGTCCTAGAAAGTTAGTGTTCACAAATTTAGGAATCCATTTCATATTTGCATTCATATTAAAGACATTGTATTTAGATAAGTAACAAGAATAATCTTTATGTCCAAACTTACCACATGAAAAACAAACAACATTATGCAATAATTTATTTCTTGGACTAAATTTGTGTATTCTATTTTTATTCGAAAAATTATTTTCTAAAACATTGTTAAATTTTGTATTTTGAGAAACTTTTCTTCCTAAAGGAATGTTTTGAGAATTTTTCAATTTAAAGCACTTAGGTCTAATATGACCTTCAACACCACAATAATGACATATAGGCACAAATCTAGATTTATCATACTTAGATACAAATTTATTGCTAGATTTAGACAAGATAGGGGATGCTTTAACAAATATTGTTTTAGAACTTGAAGGTGTAGAACATTCATCAATATAGCCTAATCCTCTTTTATCACCATATGACTTACCTCCTTCAAGTATTTTATCTAATTTTTGAGCACCTATTGTTAACATTTTAATAGACTCCTTAGCCCTACCAAGTTCTTGCAAATTATTTGATTCATTTTCTTTGAGCAATTTAATTAATTTATCTTTTTCACAACAATCATGCTCAAGAGACTTGACTTTATCAAGTAATGCATTTTTCTCATCACAATCAAATACATGCTTTTCACAAGGTACATCAATTTTAACAATATTATGATACTTCTCTTTTAAGCAAGAAATTTCATTTAGTAAAGACTTATTTTCAATAATTGAAGTCTTATATTTCTTTTTAAGCACAACATACTTTGAACTAAGTTTTTCTAAATCAATTGTCATCTCATCAACAAGTTTAAATAATTCATGATAAGAAAGAGATTCAAGAGTTACCTCATCTTCTTGTTCATCTTCTTGTTCATCCTCTTTGTCACTATGAGCCATGAAGCAAAAATTTGCTACTTCTTCATCACTTCCACTTGCACTTTCATCACTATCATCCCAAGTAGCCTTCATTGCTTTCTTCTTGGATTTCTTAGATGATTTGAGGAGAGGACAATCCGTTCTTATATGACCCGGCTTTTTACATTCATAACATATTACCTCATCGTTTTTGCTCTTCTCACCTTTTGACTCTTTTTGATTTGTGAAATGTTTCTTGAATTGTTTCTTCCTTTTAATAAAATTTTTATACTTACGTGTGAAGTAGGCGACATCATCTTCATCAAGGACGTCCTCATCTTCAGAGTCAACTTTGATGGACTTTAGGGCTATACTTTTCTTCTTTTTGGATTCTTCTTCCATGTGCCCGTTCATGGTAATCTCATGTGTCATGAGAGAACCAACGAGTTCATCCAAAGGAAGCTTTGTGAGATCCTTTGCTTCTTGAATCGCCGTCACTTTTGCCTCCCAACTTTTAGGCAAAGACCTAAGAATTTTTCTTACATTTTCGGAAGTAGAATATACTTTTCCAAGATTTTTCAAAGCATTTAAAATATTAGTAAATCTAGTAAACATATCACCAATAGGTTCATTTTCCTCCATTTTAAATAGTTCATAATTATGAACTAACATGCTAATTTTTGTTTCTTTAACTTGATTGGTTCCCTCATGAGTTACTTCAAGAGTTTTCCAAATTTCATATGCCGAAGAACACATACATACTCTATTAAATTCGTCATTACTTAAGGCACAATACAGACAATTGATAGCACTAGCATTTAAAGAACATTTTTTCATATCATGCTCATCAAATTCATTTTCTAATTTAGGCACCTCAATATTATTAACAATTTTTATTGGAATGTAAGGACCATTACTAACATTTAACCACAATTGATAATCAACGGATTGCAAATAAATTTTCATTCTAGCTTTCCAACATGTATAATTTGTTCCATCAAAATAAGGTGGCCTAGAAGTTGATTGCCCTTCACTAAAACCATTTTTAACACGTAGGTTTGCCATAAGCTCGAACAATAAAGTTTAGATAAAAAATCTATGGGAGCAACCTGCTCTGATACCAATTGTTGGATCGGTATGGCAACCCTAGAGGGGGGGTGAATAGGGTTTTAACGATAAAAGTGTTTAAACGTGATTAATTTTTCTAATGATAAAACTTTTTACAAATAAGTAGAAGATGATAATTACTAAAACAAAATAATTCAAGTCAAAACAATAATCAAGTAGAACATGCAATAAATCATAATAATAATTTTGAAATTAAATAGAAAAGAGTTAGAGAAAATGACACCGTAGTTTTATAGTGGTTCGGTCAAACTCGACCTACTCCACTCCCCAAGCGCCTCTTGGGAATTTGAATAAAGAACTTTTCCGACTCTTTCCACGGATCAGAGCCAAACCGGTACACCGCTCTTTTTACGAGTTCAAGAGCAAACTCAATCCTTTCCACGGCGCAGGATCAAACCGATACAAGTATTTGAGTTTGATAATAACACACCACAACTCTCTCAAAGAGTAGATTTACAATTTGGGATACTCACAACTATTTCCTCACAATACAAAAATAATCCCTCTCAAGAATAAGATGAAAAGAAATGAACTTGTAAGCTTGGAGAGAGCAACAAACAATGGAGACTTTGAACAAATGAGGATTGGAGAATGTATGTAAGTTGTGTGTTTTAAAAATGTGGGGAAGATGAGTTTATATAGAGGAGAAAAGTGGCAAAATGTAGGATTGAATATTGACCATTGGATTGTGTTAGGAATAATGGAAGGTGGAGATTAAAAGTAATTAAATAAGAAAATTTTCTAAATTCATTTATTTCAAAATTTTAATATAATAGTAATATAATATAATAATAATAAAAAGTTATGTGAGTAACGGTCAAATGAAATTCAAAATTTATTATAAATATAATAATATAATAATAATAAAAATGATGTGAGTAACTACTAAAATTTTAAAATATAATAATATAATAATATAATATAGTAATAATAAAATTCGATGTGAGTAACGGTTATATTCAAATTTATATTTTGTGAAAATAATTTTATTTAGAAATGTAATAATAAGAAAAAACTCCACCATTTGTTACTCTTCCAATATTATAAATGTCATACTTTGATATATTTTGATTTGTCCATCATTTTGATTTTGTTGCCACATCATCACGTCGGGTATGTTGTCTCGACTCTAATTTCTTCGTTTTAGCTCTGATTTGAGTAATTGAAAAGTTGTTGTAATCGTTATTCCCGACCTTATACTGTGGACAATTCAAAAAACTGAAAATAGTTAATAATTAAAAAGTAGGTTTGTTATCATCAAAACATCAATTAATTGATTGAAATTAATTAGAGTGAGATCAAGGCCAAAAAGCCAACAAATATAATGCCCGTTAATAATTATCTTAAATAAAAGTGAAATTATTTATTACTTCCATATTTATCCATCAATAAATTAATAAATTAAAAGTGCAAGAATTTAAGCCAATAAAAATCTTCGTCGTCAAGGGCAAGACACGTGGTGTACGAAAATCCACAAAGTTGACGTGCACGGTTTTTCGCAAACGGCTGTCGAGCGAAGATTCAGTGCATTGCGTATTACGAGTAAATAATGCAGCGGACAACGTGTCCAAATCAAGTACGTTGACATGATGTCAAGTTGAATTAAATATGAACATCTGACGGCGATGGTGAAGGGAGAGGGCACGGGTGTACCAAAAAGTAGGATACGTGAAAAAATAGAATTGTACTGTACTTTTAACGCTGTTTTCTTTTTCTCCGCCTAATTTATTTATTTTGGTCAATTAATTTGTTTAATTGTATTATTTTATTTACAGAAAATGCATATTTTAATTTTGGCATATTTTTCGTACATTAACTGGATAAGGTTAATTATTTTCCAAAAAATAAAAGATAAAAAATCATTTAATAATGTTATTATTCTTATTATATTTATTTTTTTAAGAAGGATGTGGTGGATAAGTTTTTTTTTTTGTACGGATTTTAAAATATTTTAAAAAGACCGAGAATAATCTTTCTTTTCTTAATTGATTATTTTCGTAGCTGAAAAGTATGTATATCGAATCACTCATATTTAAAATTTGACATCTTATTTAATTTAAAATGATAGTAGTAGTAGCTTTCCAGGACTTTGTTTGACATTATTATTTTTCGTAAACATTATTAAATATTTTAATAATTTTAATCTAATATTCTTATCAAATTACAATAATACCCTTAGCTTTTCGTAAACATTTCAAAATTATTAATATAGAATAATATAAACATTTTAGAAATTATAGACTAAAATAGTAATAATACAAAATTTAAATTAAAATAAGTCGAAATAATATTTTATATTATATTATTTTTGCGACCAATAATCTTAGATTTTATCTTTCCATATAAGAAAAAAAAACTTATGAATTAGATATTAAATTATTAATTAGTCATTTTCAAAATTGCCATTTTTTCAAGCATTGTTTAGCATATGTCAACTCTTGGGAATTGACGATTGATGATGTTGGCTTTTTTGTCATTTTACCTAATTAATTTTTCCAAATATCTTTATTAATAAATTATGCATTTTTTTAAAAAATAATTAGCTAATATATTTTTTTCAACATTTAATTATGATTACTATAATTATTATAGTTGAACTATATTAAAATAGACCATAAAAAAATATAAAAAAATTATTCTAGTGGGCTAATATTTTTTCCTTATTTAAATATGATTACCCAAATTGTCCATAAAAAAATTATTTACAATATATATTAATTTTAAAATCAACTAAATAGAAGATATCAGTTAATTGCTACATGAAATAAAAAAAAAATAAAAAAAATAAAAAACTAAAATATATAATAGAATAACTGTAAATATATTAAAATATAGGGACTAAATTGAAAATTTTAAAAGTATAGATTTTAATAAATAATAATTAAAAAAGAAAACGGGTCAGGAGAAATGGAGAAAATGGGCTGTGGTTTTAGGAGGGGATGAAATCCAAATTTTCTATTGGGCCGACACATCGGGATGAAATCCAAAACCTGCAGATTAGGGTTTTGAAGTTTCCATGGGCCGACACGTCGTTGCTGTATCAAAGACTCTAGCATAAATCAAGTGAAAGCCTCGCCGCTTTGTTAGGTTAACCAGTGGCTGCTCTTCCTTCTGTGGAATCTCTCGAATCCACTGACCTTCGCGACGCGGAATCATGCCTCCGAAGTTCGACCCTAGTCAGGTGGTGGATGTTTTCGTTCGCGTCACCGGAGGTGAGGTTGGAGCAGCCAGTTCTCTCGCTCCGAAGATTGGTCCTCTCGGTCTTTCTCCTAAGAAGATTGGAGAAGACATTGCTAAAGAGACCGCAAAGGAATGGAAAGGTCTTAGAGTTACTGTAAAGCTCACTGTCCAAAATCGTCAGGCGAAGGTCTCCGTTGTTCCTTCGGCGGCGGCTTTGGTAATTAAGGCGTTGAAGGAGCCGGAGCGTGACCGGAAGAAGACTAAGAATATCAAGCATAATGGCAATATTTCTCTTGATGATGTGATTGAGATTGCTAGGGTTATGCGGCCTAGATCGATGGCAAAGGACCTCTCTGGCTCCGTCAAGGAGATCCTTGGAACTTGTGTGTCTGTTGGTTGTACTGTTGATGGCAAGGACCCGAAGGATCTTCAACAGGAGATTAACGATGGCGACGTTGAAGTGCCCCAAGATTGAGAGTAAAAGTTTCTTTGGCCATTACTTTAGCACGAGGGATTGAATTTACCACAACTTTGTTCGATCAGTTTTGCTATTTAACATGAGTTTAGCATGGTTCTTCTATCTCTTGTTTATCTGCGTTTTTTTGTTGGGTTTTATTTAAAAAGCTTGAATTGGATTATGGCAATGAATATCAAAGCTTCATTTCTGTTCATGGAAACTGGATATAAATTTCATCTTTATTGAACATATTTTCTCCTGCCGAGAAATTGTTTGTATTTATCTTTATGAGTATTTCTAGGATCTCTTATGAACTCTAAAATAGTATTGTTTCAAGATTTTGATTTTATTAGCAATAGTCTCATGAACAATAAGT
The DNA here is from genome assembly GCF_002738365.1 of Cucurbita moschata. Classification (NCBI taxonomy): domain Eukaryota; kingdom Viridiplantae; phylum Streptophyta; class Magnoliopsida; order Cucurbitales; family Cucurbitaceae; genus Cucurbita; species Cucurbita moschata. Next base: position 9,464,065 of record NW_019268517.1, read on the forward strand.
TGGAGGAATTTGATTAGGCTTTTGAATACTGGTTGCTGTATCTCCTATCATGCCCTCTAGTTGCCCCAAGCCCCGACATGATACTTGAATTACCCAACTTGAAGATGATTTGCAGCCTGCTTGGATGGCCCCTTTCGTACCCATTTGTTTCTTACTGATATGCATTCATCAGCAGGGAGGAGCCATCACTTCTCTGTGTTTGATGATAGAATCCTGTGTTTTTTAGTGTCTTCTGATTATTGCCGGGTGGTCTCGGAAATATTTATTAAAAAGAATAGATTCCATATATTTCTTATGTACCCTAGGAGTTATATTGGAATTAAATCACATTTCGAATCAATCTATATTGATTGACTGCCTCCACGATCTTGTTTGGATCTTCCAAATCATTCTCTAGGGATTAGACCCTTCTTTTTCTTTTTTGATTCACCCTTGGAGTTGAATCCTCGTTCCAGAATTGTTTTTGATCCAATTCATAGGACTCAATAGAAAAGGCAAATCCTTAGCTTAGATCTTGATTATTGACTTGAGTATTGGGCGAACAAAGTTCGTCCAAAACTCCCACCTATTGCTCTCTACACCTATTACCAATTTGATTATTGACCGAGTGTCGGAGTGGTAGTAGTTTACCAACCCGATTATTGTCTTCCGAGCACAATACAGTTTTCGATAATATAAATTTACCGAACAATATATTATTTTAATTGCATATTAGTAATTAATGTCGAATACTAATATACCATTTTTATGTACATGATTGACATATTTTCTTTTACTTTTCAAACTTTTTACATAGGCTAGAGTTGAAATTATGCTATATTAACAATTTTTTTTAATCTTATGTTATATCTACTATCATTTTGGCCAAATGCATATGCAATCCCACCCTCATGTAATTTTTTTATGAAGCTGTTGTAAGTTTTTAAAATATTGATATAATTTAAAATTTAAAATTCTAAGTATTATTATTATTATTATTATTTTTTTGTGTGTGATTAGAATGAATAAATAAACCAAATTAAAAAAAGAAAAAAGAAAGTAAATCCATAGGAGTAAATGGCTCGTTGAAAATGACTCTTCTCCTAAGCCCTACGACTAAATTCGGAGTTGAAAGCTTTTGTGGTCATTTGAAACGGACGAACCAAACCACAAATCCCGTAACACACAGACGTGGATTAACAACTCTTTGGAAGCCCCATAAAGTGTCGAACCAAATTCCAATTTCCAAATTCAAATCCATCTTTCTCAATCGGAGCTCACATTCACTCATCTAAGCTCACCTTCTCTCTGCTCCAATGGCTAATAACGACATCGAAGTCGGATCTCGGGGGTCCCTGCCGAGGAAGGACTATTTCGAGCCGCTTCCGGCGCCAATGATCGATATGGAGGAGTTGGCCAAATGGTCCTTTTACAGAGCCATAATCGCCGAGTTCGTCGCCACTCTTTTGTTTCTCTACGTCGCCGTTTTGACGGTCATCGGTAATAAAACCCAGACCGATCCCCTCAACGGCGGTAACCTCTGCGGCGGAGTTGGCACCCTCGGAATCGCCTGGGTCTTCGGCGGTATGATCTTCGTTCTCGTTTACTGCACCGCCGGCATCTCTGGTAATTCCCTTATCTTCATTTTTCCCCAATTTTCAAAACCCGGAAAATTAACCGGTTGGGTGTGCAGGAGGACACATAAACCCGGCGGTGACATTCGGAATGTTTCTGGGGAGAAAGATATCGTTGATTCGCGCCTTGCTCTACATTATAGCTCAGTGCTTGGGGGCGTTATGCGGCTGCGCCTTAGTCAAGTCACTACAGAGAGATCGCTACAACCACTATGGCGGTGCTGCCAACCAGCTCGTTGACGGCTACAGCAAAGGCACCGGTCTCGCCGTCGAGATCATCGGCACCTTCGTCCTTCTCTACACCGTCTTCTCCGCCACTGATCCCAAACGCAATGCCCGAGATTCCTACGTTCCTGTGCTGGCTCCACTCCCCATTGGGTTCACTGTTTTCATGGTTCATCTCGCTACAATTCCGATCACTGGCACTGGCATCAATCCAGCTCGAAGCTTCGGCGCCGCCGTGATCATCAACGATAAACAAATCTGGAAAGATCATGTATGTGTCCAGTTTTGAAGAAATCCCTTCTTGATTTCACGTTTTTTTGCAACGAATTAGAGATTTGATTGTGATGGTAAATTGCAGTGGATCTTCTGGGTCGGACCGCTGATCGGAGCAACCATTGCTACGATGTATTACCAGTATGTTCTTCGAGCCTCCGCCGTGAAAGCAATTGGATCCTTCAGAAGCACACCACCAACGCGTTACTAATGTTATGGACACAACACAACCAATCTATTTTTGATAAGTAGGAGAGATGAACCAACCGAACCGAGAGGAGTAAACCGAACCAAGATGGGCGGTTTTTTTTTTTAATTTTAATTTTTTTTTTCAATAAGAAATAAATAGTTTTCAAATTTTTATGGGGAAAACCTTCTACCACAAAAGTAAAAAGCTAGAGAACAATTTTATTTTGTATTTAATATTTTTTTTGTAATTATGCTGTCAATATGTATTTATTTATTTATTAGTTTGTATTGGACGTAAGAGGAGTTATTGATTAAAAAATAAGAAGAAATTGACATTTATATTGTAAAAAGAATTATTTGAGTTTTGATCAACCGGATTGAATTTATTTGTAACTAATAAGTTTATTTAAAACGTCTAATAGGCCTCTAAAATTTTGACCGTGTATAATATACTTTTAGTTTTTTTAAAAAATTTATATTTAATAGGTATTTTAACCTATTTGATACTCTCTTAAACTCTACTATATGTTATACCTAATATAAAAATTTAATTTTCTATTATCACAATAAAAGATTTATTAAATTGAAAAGAGTTAACCTCTAAAATTTTAAGTTTGTATTAAATAAATCTCTAAAAAAAAAAAAAATTTAAAATATATTTAATATCTTAAAAGTTTAATCGATCTATAAATGTAAAGAATAAAGAAATAAAGAACCGGCATTTAAAATATATATAATTACTAAAAAAATTATAAAATATTATAATTTCATAGGAATAGGAAATTCCCACTCCATCGAGGACGTTTTTCCTTCGACCCATCGGTTTAGCGATTCCGTCGGAATCTTCCAGTTTCTTCGCACCCGGCAATCTCCATCTACAGGTACAGATCACATTCGCTTCCTCTCTCTCTAACTACTATTCTTATTACGATCTGCTATTCTGGAATCTCAATCTATGATTGCTTGATCTTGTTCAGTGATTTGTTATTCTGCTCTGTGCGATTGATTCTTCTACTTCATTTACCGGCAATTGCGCGCGCGCGCGCGTATTTTACTTTTTGTCCGCCGAATTTGGTGTACGGCTGTGGTTACTGACGAGATCTTTGTTGTCGAATCCTTTTGTTTTGTGTTTCCTGTTCGGTTTGGATAGATAGCCGAAGTTTTCTAGATCTATTTGTTCTCTTAGATTTGGACCATGAGTAATCAAGAAACATAGGCTTATACGCTTAATCGATCTGCGTCGACTCCCGCCGAGTTATGAATTCTGCTGCTTGCAAGTGTAATTAAGTGTCAGATTTCCGAATTTGAAACTTAAGATTCATTTGATCTAGGGAATTTATAGGTTTTCAATTCTCGGTCTTACTTTTGACGCACACAATTGATTTACGATTTGCTATATAAGCAACTGAAACTCTTGTCTATGATTCGTAGTAGAAGAAACTTTTGGTGAACTAGGTTTTGGGTTTAGGTTATGAGAAGCATTCGAGACAAGGTTGTTTTATGTTCTGGTGCATGAGATCTCTAAGCTGACTAGATTTGAAACTGAAGGTGAGGAAATTTCAATTATTTTCTTGTACTTTTCCTCTTAGGTAGTTAATGATAAGACTACGAAAGACTAGGAGTTTGGACTAAAATTAGTGTGTTAAGGAGAAAAAACAATTTTTTCTATAGATTAGTTTTGAACTGCGTCAATATGATATAAAGACTATATTTGTTGAAATAACTCTAAAATAATGCACAAAATGAAACCAGCCGCAAATACTTATTTGCATCGGAAACCATGATGATTCTTAAACGAGGGTTGGAATGACACTTTGAGGCAGCAACTTCTAAGCTTCAAGATTTATGGCTTCTTTGATTTCTAAGAGCAAGGCACAGGCCTCATGGCTCTTATGGAGGCTGTGCTGTATTCTTACAAGTATTACATCATCTTATTTGTTGAATACTAATACTCGATCAGCTGCTCTTGTGATACTATAGTCCATTACAACTTTTACTACTAAGACTTCGGTTTAGAAATTGGTCCGAGTCAGCTTAAGCATAGTTTATGGTCAAAACCTACAAGTTAGACATTTGGATCCCCACCCCCACATGTGTGAACTAAAAAGAAAAAGGTTTGATTCAATTAATTATGATAACATCTCCAACAACATTTAGCAACGTAGTTTCTGCTCCGATCGTCTCTAGTGGAGTTTCAGGCCCTTCTTTTACTTCTTCTTCTTATTTTTTTTAGAAAAAAATATTTTCTTTTTGTAGGAGAATATGGCAACTAGGGGTCAAGGTGGTATCCAACAATTGCTTGCAGCAGAGCAAGAAGCTCAACACATTGTCAATGCTGCCAGAAATGGTAAACTGACTCTTTTATTTTGGTTTTGTTATATACTTTTTAACATCCATATGCATGTAAATTTGTAATGGTTCAACTAGTTCCTGGAAGCATGTAGGTTCAGTTCATAATTTGCTTGACACGAGTTTACAAGGACCATTATCTTCTCTTTTACTGCTATCGATTTACTTTTTTATTGTTGCTTTATGAAGTTGAACATAATCTATAACTCAATGACTTTGGGTTTCCTGTTTTCTTTAGCAAAATTGGCTAGACTGAAACAAGCCAAAGAAGAGGCTGAAAAGGAAATTGCTGCTTACCGTGCCCAAGTGGAGGCTGAGTTCCAAAGAAAACTCTCTGAGGTTGGTATTTAATTATATTATGCACTTACAACTTTCTCTTGCTGTGAAAAAAGCCATTCTAAGATGTTAATATATCTGCTAACTTCTGTTCCTTTGGGGTCTTCCAGAATATATCTGCTATCCCATTTGGCACAGGGGTTGCCTTCTTTTGTTCATACTATCAGTGAAATGAAGGAATCAAAGTTTCTCATAAAAAAAAAATATAGTTGCTAACTCTGCCCTTCTTGCTTCTCCCATCTCACTATCATTTTTGGTCATATAGAGTAGCGGGGATTCAGGAGCTAATGTTAAGCGGCTTGAAGTCGAGACAGATGCAAAGATTGCGCACCTGAAAGAAGAGTCTGCTAGAATTTCGTACGATGTCGTGGACATGCTCTTGAAGCATGTGACAACCGTGAAAAATTGAACGTCTTGATCACAAAGGTTGCAGTAAGAAACTCTAAATTATGTTATTCTTTTTGTGGTGCCTGGAAACGGCTCAAACTGCATGTGTATTATGGAGATGAATCCTTTCCTTTGCATGGATCAGCAGTCAGTACTTTGCAGACTGCACTGTGTTGAATAATATATGATTTGATTCAATGTTCATTTCTATGTTTCATGAGGTTGAATTGAATGTTTATGAAGTAACACATTCCTGTTGTTGTCTTGATTTATTTGCTTGATAGCTTCATTATGCATCCAGGGTTCTTCCTTATCATCTTTGGATCAATATTTGAATGGAAGTTTGTATTAGAAGTCCTTGCATGATTAGAAGTTTGTAAATCCCTTTCGTGTACAGCATACCTTTAATGTGTACTACATTATTTTACAGCATAAAATAAAGAAAAAGTGTGTGTTTGGGAACAAGGATTGTTATTCCTTTTCGGCATAATTTGTTTATTACTATTATTATTATTCCTTCATGAAACTGTGGTCCTTCAATCAAATTCCAAGGTTCTTCCTTATCATCTTTATCAGTAACAACATGGCCAATATTCTGCTCTGCTTAATTTACAAAATTTGTTTTTTTAAATTTGAATATTATACTTTTTGGCATTAATATTAGTTTGGGAGTTTTAGTTGGAAGGTTCTTCGTTATGTGGGGCTCGGTTATCTCTCTCTACTATTTCAATTGAAGAGGATGAGTCATATCTGATTTGTCCCTAGGACGACGATGATGTAAGCATATGTTGTTAGGATCGATATTAGTTGTTAGCTCTGATACCAATTGTTAGGATTGCTAAAGGAAGAGATAATACAAAGAATATTATTGATGACTTTTATTATTGATGACTTCAGGCATGTACAATGAAATAAAAGGAAGAGAAGTAGGTTTTGAGAGTATAGCTAATGAGTATATATATGGATTCAATTTACTAAATATAACTTCAAAAGATTTAAACTTAGATATAATTTAACAAATATATTTCTATCAAATCTTTACCAAATAGTACCATATATATCTTTGTCAAATTTTGACCTAATGTCTTCCAAACATATTTATACTAATCTTTATGAATTGTCTTCCAAATATATATCTACCAGATCTTTCCTAAATATATTCAAAATATATCTCAATCAGATTCAACCTATGTTTCATGGTTATGGTTATATGAGTAACAACAATGAGATCGTGCTAGTAGAAACAGGCAGAATTAAGATGCCATTAATATGAGAAAGTTTAAATGGTTTATTTGAGCAATTTTTTCTAACTAATAATTTTATTTTATAAAAGTGATATTTTTATTTATTGAATTTATAATTTAATAGTTTTTAGAGAGGAATGTGGGTCCATGGAAAGATATTAATTAAGCCTTTTAATACATTAATTTCATATTTTATTGAATTAAAAACAAAATAGAAAATATAAATTGATTTTATAAATTAATTCAAGTAGAACCAAAATACCTTTTTTATATAAATAAAAATGGATTTAGTGTGGTGGATAAAGACAATTATGGTGGGGTATAGCATTTTTTGTTTCTTTAATTTTAGCAGACAAAATTTCATGGGTTTCCAAATAAAAACATTTTTTTTAAAAAAAAAGCATAATTTTCTTTTTTTTTTCTTCGCCACACCTTTTTCTTCCTACTTTGTTTTTTAGTCCCTGTCTCAATTCCGATAGGATGAAATAACTTGAACTCGGAAAAAAGAAATCACAAGAAATGCATCTTTATTGGCTCGTTTAGATTCTCGTGTAGCTCAATATGAACTTAAGCTTAAAAGACAACCAAATACCCGATATTAAGAAGCTAAGGTGTTTAAAAATTATGTTAAGACATTTTCTAAATCCAAATAATCCTATTCAAATTATTGACAATTTATGAGGATAATCACAACAACATGGTCACATTACTAGATCACTTAACGTAAAAATGGTCCGTAATATTACAATTTTCAAAAATAAGATTTTTTTTAATCCCAAAATTAGGAATATAATTATATATATATATATACACAACTTAGGAATAAAAAGGAGGAGGGAGGAGAGAGAAAGTGAAGAGGGAGGAGAGAGAAGAGGGGTGGGTTTGATCTCCAAATGGGATGGTTCTTCTGGGTGGAGCCTTGCGCAATCCCCATTATACCCGCCACCAAATCTCCATTCCCTTTCTCTCTCCTCTCCTCTGTTCCTTTCCCCTTTTCCCAATTGTTTTAGCTGTTTCCTCTGTCCTTCCCCATCCAAAACCACCGCCCCCTTCCATTCCCTTCTTTTCTATATCCCCATCCCTCCTCTTCCCCTTCTCTCTGCCCTTTTCTGAGCTTCAAACGGGCCTGTTCTTCTTCACGCCCCTTTAATCCATCTGGGTTTTTGTTTTTCCGATTTGGGTTCATCAGATTTGTCTTTTCTGCCAACAAATATCAATTTCCATGGGTAACATTGGGAGTAGCGGTTCCCATGGCCGGAGACGACACGATTCCCGTCGGGGACATCCGACTCCACCTCCACCTCCGCCGCCACAGCCCGAAATCACAAGTAATCGGTTCGTTTTCGCCGCTGCAACGCCCTACCCATCGCAATACCCTAATCATCCGAATCAAGCGCCGCCGTACTATCAGTACCCTGGTTACTTTCCGCCGCCACCTGGTCCACCACCGTCGATGCCGATGCCCTTGCCGGCGTCTTACGACCATCAACACCGCGCTGCCCATCCCCATATGGATCCTGCGCATTGGGTCGGTGGGAGATATCCTTACGGTCCTCCTATGCCGCCCCAAACGCCCTATGTTGAGCATCAGAAGGCGGTTACCATTCGAAATGATGTTAATCTCAAGAAAGAAACTCTTAGGGTTGAGCCCGATGAAGAAAACCCCGGCCAATTCCTTGTATCTTTCTTGTTCGATGCCACCGTCGCCGGGAGGTATCTTTCTAATCTTTGGAGCTTTTGTTCTGTATCTGTGATTGTTAGTTCATTGTTCTTTCATTTTGCTGCTTATTAGTTTCAATCATTTGCAATTCTGGAAAAGGCTTAAACCATAAGAATGTAAAACTGGGCATCACTAAATATAATACAAATTTTCGAATTCGTAGTAACTTTTTGAATACAGATTCTAAATCATTGATGGATTGAGTGATCTTTGAGGGCTGTTTCAAGTCTTAAAGATGAAAGTGGTGATGAACCACTTGAGCCCATGTTGTGGTAGAATGACAGTCTCTACTGTTATATTTTGAAGAGAAGGCAATGAATTGGTGTTGTTTTTCGTAACTATTGCCATTGCAGACAAGTATTTCGAGTATCGATACGTTTCTGTAGAGGCATAGTCTCTTTTGTTAAAGGTATTAACATTCTTTAGAGATTCCACATTGGTTAGAGAGGGGAACAAACCATTCCTTAGTGTGGAAACTTTTCCCTAGTAGATGCGTTTAAACTGTGAGGTTGATGGCGATACGTAACGGGTCGAAGTGCACAATATCTGCTAGTGGTGAGCTTGGGCTGTTACAAATGGTATTAGAGTTAGACACCGGGCGGTGTGCCAACGAGGATGCTAGCCCCCAAGGGGTGGGTGAAGGAAACGAAACATTCTGTGTAAAGGTGTGGAAACTCTCCCTAGTAGACATGTTTTAAAACCGTGAGGTTGACGACAATGCTTAATGAGCCAAAGCGGACTGCTAACAGTGGACTTGAGATGTTACAAGTGGTATCAAAGCCAGACACTGGACGGTGTGCCAGCGAGGACGCTGGACCTCCAAGGGTGGAGATTGTGAGATCCTACATTAGTTTGAGAGGGGAACAAAGCATTCCTTATAAGGGTGTGGAAGCCTCTCCCTAGTAGACGCGTTTTTAAACCGTGAGATTGACAGCGATACGTAACAAGCCAAAGTGGACAATATTTGCTAGCGGTGGACGTTGGCTGTTACAAATGGTATCAAAGGTAGATACCGGGCACTGTGCCAACGAGGACGCTGGCCCCTAAGGGGGGTGGATTGTGAGATCCCACGTCGGTTCTTTTGTAAGAGGTATTAACATTCTTTAGAGGGTCTTTCTGTTCTGATGCTTATTCATCTAGATTTGTCTGCTTCTTTAATAAGAGATTTGATCTGGGTTTCTGCTAGCCTGAGAATTTGGTTTTCTTTTGTCTTGAAACAGTATCACCATCTTCTTCTTCGCGAAAGAAGGCGAAGATTGTAACTTGACGCCCGTAAAAGAAGACACTTTTCAACCAGTGACTGTCCATTTCGAACAAGGCCTCGGACAGAAGTACAGACAACCTTGTGGAACAGGAATAGATTTCTCAAAGTTCGAAGAGTCGGAGTTAGTGAAAGTAAATGACACAGATGTCTATCCATTAGCTGTTAAAGCCGAGGCTTCTACCGAAGGTCAAACCGGCCCCGATGGTACCGTGGTACCTGAGACCATGAATTCTCAGATAACACAGGCAGTGTTTGAGAAAGATAAAGGTGAATATCAGGTAAAAGTGTTGAAGCAAATCCTGTGGGTCAATGGTATGAGATATGAGCTGCAGGAGATCTATGGAATTGGAAATTCAGTCGAGGACGATGTCGATGGAAGCGACCCTGGAAAGGAATGTGTCATTTGCTTGTCCGAACCACGGGATACGACTGTCCTTCCCTGCCGACACATGGTAACAACAAACAACACTTCTCTTGCAAAATGTTTCGTTTCGACGATCTTTTATACCTACGAAATCCATCTCTTGTGCATTTATCTGTGCTTACTACAGAGTATTCTTGATTTGCATTAACTTGTTTCTGTTGTCATTGGCAGTGTATGTGTAGTGGTTGTGCTAAGGTTTTGAGGTTCCAGACGAATCGATGCCCGATTTGCAGACAACCCGTCGATAGGCTCTTAGAGATAAGGGTCAACAATGGGGCAGAAGAATAAGGAATGGTATACTATCATTATGATCATAAGAGAACTCTGTACAGCACTGTGTTTATTGAATTTCTTCTTGTATTATCTGAATTTATTCTCTTTTCTCCCCCCTGAATTTCCTACCTGCTGTTATAAATAATCAAGAAGGGAAGCTTTTTATGCCAAGGAAGAAGAAGAAGAAGAAGAAGAAGGAAGAAAAGGAAAGAAATTGGTATCAGTTGTGCTTGTGTTCTCATGCCCAAAAGTGTCATTACAATTTTTATCTATTATATACTTCAGCTGAGCCTTGCTTTGTTGCCTCCGAATTCTCGCCATTTGTCCGATCAAAATTTGATTCGGAGGCAACTGATGTTCGTTTTTTCTTCTCGTTCTAACTAGCTAAGTAGTTGAGATCGTTTCTCAATCTAACTAGCTGAGTATTTGAGATTCGTTTCTCGTTCTAACTAGCTGAGTATTTGAGTTTCAGAAAACAAATGATCGAATGATGTGCACGACATGACAGCCAATCTAAGCATAGTTTAGAAGATTACCTATCGTACATATGCTTATTATCTTTCAAAGTCTGAAATCTTAAAGTCCATTTGAGTTCGGTTTGTTTAAGGTTGTCTTGTTGTGTTGGAGAAAAATTAATAATATCGAAAGTTTAAGATGAAGTAAACATAAGGAAATTAATTCAATTCAACCAATATTAAATTTATACATCCACTTTTTTCTTTTTGCTTTATTCTTCATCATCCTAAGACAGCTTTTGAATTTTTTTAATCAAATTTTAATAATATTTTCATGAAAACAAAGCATCTATCATGGGTGGATTAAAAGTTTATATATTTCATTTAATAATATTTTCATGTTCGAATCTTTAGAACATTATAATATATGACACATCATACACTAAAAGTGCTACAACTCTCCACTGTCGAAGCAACACGTTAACATTATGATCAACTTTATAATAAAAAAACAAAAGTCAAAACATCATAATCATACTTTAAAAAAGGCTAAAGCAAACACAAAGGCGTCCTTTATTCTAACCAAAAACCATGCAGATGCAGTTCATAAGTTCAGTACTTCATAAATAAAACAGAAGAAACAAACAAAGTGGTTGCTTATTTAGTGCTAATTGAGTGCTCAACCACACAGCAACTCATAGGTTTCCTTACCCATCACAAGCCAACCAGACAAGATATGATTTCAGAGTTTCATGGAGGAAGGAGCATCTAGAAACCATTGATGAACATAGACACCACTGTTCCTCAAATCCTTGAACAGATCCATACAGTCTCTCTTCAGCTCACCGTCTTCATCAACCCCATCTCTGCAGCTCAGAAACAGTTCATCCACCCTGCAAATGACTCCACTTTCAAACAAATCCGATAGAAACTTCAGTTCTTCCTTCCCTGCATCCATTTTCAATACAACAAAATCCGAATGCTGCACGGTTTCCTTGAACCAAGAGAGAAAATCAAAATCATTGTTATCGACGTATGGCTCTTCGTCTTCGTTGTTGGTATCATTGTCATTATCGGTAGTTTGATCAGTTCCAGCTAGGCCAGGATGATAAACAAATGTGATTCCAGGCTTGTGGATATGGGTGGCGAGAGCAGACATATCATGATCGACAAAATACACGTTAAAATCTCTACGATCCATGGGATAAGAAGGTGGAAACCAATCTGTGTTGGTGTAATCCAGGCGCTTCCCTGTACCAATATTGACATATACGAACTTTTCCCAATTAGAAGCATCTACAAGCTTTGGCAAATAAGACACCTTTTTGTCAAATCCCACCGGTTTTACCTTCACGAGAGGCTCCATTTTAGGAATTAGAGGTTTGTTCCTTGTGAGAGACCGACATTCAGACGAAAAGCGAGGCTCCAAACGCCCAAATTCTTCGAGTTTCTTCTTGAATACAACCAGAATTGAGTTATTAACATGACGAACATGCATCACACTGGAAGTTTTCAGCAAAGATGACACTGGGGTTGCAGCTCTTATCAAATTATTGGGCAATGAACCAGTAGCACCCACAATAACAGCCCCAATTCCACCAGGTCTAAGCACACGCTCGATCTCGAGCACCAAAAGTGCAGGGGCTGAATGCCTGTCTAGATCTCTAGAGAAAACGAAATCAAAGGATCGATCCTTAAAGTCCAATTTGTAGACAAATTGCTTTCTCCTAAGCGAGAAAAATGGGCGTTGACCAACACCCATAACGTCACTGAATCCCATATCCCTCAATGCCAAGACGGCGGAGCTCGATTCCTCTCCAACGCAGAGAGATTTCACACCGTGATTCAACAGTTTCTTCTCCATTAACTCAATAACGACATTGGTCGTTAAGTTCATATGTTCCTCACAGTGCATCCCTACAAATGGCACCCAAACCGGATTCAGAAAATGACCCTGAAACAAGTACGATCCTCGAGAATCTTTCGCATTCGAATTCACATAATCACACTTCACAGCACAATCGCGAAAGATCACAGGCGGAATCTCCCCAAAATTAGCACCGGTCAAAATATGCAACAAAGGAACAGCCGAAACAGCCAAGGCGAAAAGAAAAGTTCGAACAATAACACGCCTCGCCAATGCCCCATGAACGATCTGCCATTTCATACCTTTCAAACTCATTTCTCCAATCGCCACTCACAACCCGCTCAGATTTCGTTCGTTTACCGTCGTCAAAGACGAACACAAAACAGGAACAATTTATAATTCCTCAAAACAACACCACAGAAGAAACAAAGCCAAATTGAGAAACCAAAACAACATTAGCGAGTACAAAACCTGGAGGATGTGTGATTTCCACCCACGAGGAGCCCCATAGATTTTTGCATAATTAACCAGACTCTCTTCGGAATCCTCATCCTTCGAATTCTCCCGTCCCAAGTCACCATCAGACTTCAAAAACCTACATCACATTCTTCGAAAAATCGACTTCCACAGCACAGAAACCTCCAAAACCCTAAATGAAACTGAAAATGGAGATCAAATTTCAGAATCGGAGCTAGGGTTTCCAGTGAAGAAGAAGAAGAATGTGAATGGAAGTAGATCTAAAACGAGTGGGACTATTATTAATTCTGTTAGATCGCTGAAAATGTTGCTAACTCCGGGTATTACGTGGCGCGAATTATAAGACACGTGTCAAGTCCTGAATGGTCGAGATTTGAGATTAGAGGATTGTGGGCCCTCAATTATTGGCCGTTAAAGGGCTTTAAAGTAATTTAAAGGGGGGCAATAGTAGTGCAAGACCGATCTTAAGTAATTTATATATATTATTTTTTGGCTTTACACTTGATAATCTTAAGTGTATGGGCCAAAAGCCCAATAGCAGAGCATCCGCATTCAAATGGGCCGAATTCTGGTTAAATGGGCCGAACTCTGATCTTAATGGGCCCATTCCTTGTTTGTCTGTGTAGTATACCAGTCTAAACAAGACAATTCAGGAAGTAAATAAAAAAGGATTAATTATGACATCAGAAATACAAATACATGACATCATCCAATTATGAAATTACAATAATGGGCTTGCCTTTTTTTTTCTTTTTTAATTAAAAAAGTCAATTATATAGATTTCATTATTCAAATTTGAGGTTAGAGATAAGAATGTGTCACAAATTGATTGGCTGATTTTTTAAAAATAGAATAGTCACCAAAAAAAAAAAAAGGAAAAATGATATTGTCGTGTATGTGTATATATGTGTGTGTATATATATTATATACACACACAGTTGTAGATTGAGATTTGGGTTCTTCTCTCGAACTTCCCGATGAATATTATGTAATGTAAAATTAGTCTAAAATCGAATAAGTATCAGGGTTACAGGTGGATGTAGCGGATTTGATTGTCCTCTAGTTGTAGGGATTTGGGGCATTGTCATGAAACGTCATGGACAAATCTAATCATCTCGCAGTTACGTGTACCAGCTCAATCAGTCACGATCAATAATCAATTAAACTAGTCAAAAGAACAATATACACCAACAGTAAAGAAAATGCCAACTAAAAGATGAATGTTATCGGATAAAACTATTAATTATCTTCGCATACAACATCATATAAAATTCTCAACTTAAATATAATATAATATAACCAAATGTCGTGTTATCCATAATTCTTTATTATTTTTTTTTTGTTAACTCAATTTTTTGCTTTCTTAAATTAATTTAATCTTGCTGCTTGCGGGTCATGAACGGAAAATGGATAGAAGTATCCATGTCAAACACCTGTAAGAGCTCACAAATTCAGCCCCCCAAGCAATCATAGGAATGCCAATGGTCATTCAACAAAGTTCTTCCATGAGAAATGGCTACTCAGGACCAAAATCTTGCTGAACAAGACGGTGGAGGCTCCATATCTCAAGGTACTTACAAAATTTTCGGTTTATATGAACAAATTTCATCTGGGTTTTGTTTGAAATCCAGATTTATTGAGTTTTTTTGGTTCTTGGTTGAATTTGTTTGTTCATTTGAGTTAGTTTTTATGTATTTGTTGAGTGTTCATACCAATCAAACTGATTGATTCTGATTGTTCTGTGATATATTTGGTTGTTTTGATTCTTCTTTGAGTTCAAGTTCATGAAGTTCTGAGTTCTATGTGTATTTCCTTAGTCAAAAACAGTTCCATTTTGATTTTCCGCTTTAAACTGAAGAACTCTGCCCTAATTTACACTAGAAATTTGATAAACTTGCTATGGAGGTTCAATCTCTTGCAGCTATGAACACTGATGAACATTCTGGGACATCGAAATTTCCCCAAATTTCAAGCCATTCTCCCAAATCCAAAAGTAACTCTGACTCTAAAGGCATTGCTTCAAACATGAATTCACAATATGAAAATTTAAGGCCAGATGTTGGAATGTCTCCGATCGTGTCATTGAACGTGGCTCGTGCCGTTGCATATCAGAGGCCTAGAATATCCAGGTCGAAATCGCTTACGAAAATTTTCAGCCCGAAATCGAAAAGAGCAGCAGATTCAGAGTCCTCGCATGGAGAGGGCATAGTTGAACATCACATCTTAACTGTAAGGATATATTCACTTCTTTGTTTGAAGACTGATTGTTTAGTACTTGTTTCTGCATCAACATGGTGTAGTATAGATATGATTGTGTTCCATAGCATCGTTTCCTCCTGCCTTCGTATACTCCACGAGGACTGTAACAGTCCAAGTCCACCGCTAGCTGATATTGTTCTCTTTGGACTTTCCCTTATGGGCTTTCCCTCGAGGTTTTAAAACACGTCTACTAGGGAGAGATTTTCACACCTTATAAGGAATGTTTCGTTTTTCTCTCCAACTGATGTGGAACCTTACAATCCACTCCCTTAGAGGCCCAACGTCTTCCCTGGCACACCACCCGGTGTCTGGCTCTGATACCATTTGTAACCACCTAAGCCCACCACCATTAGATATTGTTCTCTTTGGCCTTTCTCTTAAAGGGCTTCCCCTCAAGGTTTTAAAACGTGTCTACTAGGGAGAGGTTTCCACGCACTTATAATGAATGTTTTGTTCTCCTCTCCAATCGATGTGAGACCTTACAATCCACCCCCTGGGGGCCCCATCATCCTCCCCGACATACCACCGAGTGTCTGACTCTGATACCATTTGTAACATCTTAATCCCACCACTAGCAGATATTGTCCTATTTGGGATTTCCCTTAAAGTGCTTCCCCTCAAGGTTTTAAAACGCGTCTACTAGGGAGAGGTTTCCACGCCCTTATAAGGAATGTTACGTTCTCCTCTCCAACCGATGTGGTTACAAGGACTTTGTGGAACCGTTCTCTCAAGACGGTCGGAGAGTTCTACTCCGTTTGCTCTCTAATACGCTAGCCAATTCGAAATGCTTCCCAAAGGAGAATCAGTGCATCGAGTTATAGTGAATGCTGGGTTACACATTTTGAGATGAAGCTTATATTTTATATCCTTAAATCGTTACGACCGACATTGTCGAGACAAGACTTTATTTTTCGGGTTGAATTGGGTTCATTGTAACCATTCATACGCAACACATTATGAACCTAATCTCTTTAAGTCATTTCAATTTGATGGCTTGTCCCTTTTTGCTCAAACTATGTTCTCTATTTGATTCTTGCAGAGAGAATTGGCTCACGGGTTGATGCATCGATCCAACTCCGTACCTGATATCAGAGAAGATGGAAGCGTGTCGTTACGTCGTAACACTGTTCGTCTGACCCTGACCTCTCCACAAATTGGCAAAAAGTTTGTCATGACACCATACAAATCACCTACATATGGTAAATCTCTTATATCGTTTCGTGTTCGGTTTGTTTACGTTAACAAGATTTGTTCTCCATTCTTTAAGTGCCATGGATGCTCTGTTCTTCCTGAACTTTAATTATCAATAGATACTTTATCTTCATGATTCAGAGACGAACATAGAGACTGGTGAGCATATTTCAGAAGAACCCGTTTGCCGAATTTGCTTGATCGAGCTCGGGAACGGTCTCGAGACTATAAAAATGGAATGTAACTGCAAGGGTGAACTTGCCTTGGCTCACCAAGAATGTGCTATCAAATGGTTTAGCACTAAAGGTAACAGAACATGCGATGTATGCAGGCAAGAGGTTCATAATCTCCCAGCTGCGCTGCTACAAGCTCATGCCATTCAGGCCTACAACTTTCAAGGAAGTGAAATTGTTTCAGCTGACATTACTCAATACAGGCAAGTAAAACTACTTCCTTATACGAAGACAAATTCTATGAAGTTTTATGTTCGAGTCGAAAACTGGACTGTCGAGTGAACCAGCTGCTGCAGGGTTTGGCAGGATGTTCCTTTTCTTGTTATCATCAACGTGCTAGCTTACTTCGGTTTCCTAGAACAACTTCTGGTATTCCAGCACTTCAACTTTTCTTCTTCGTTTTGATGTTCGTTCGTATTTTGAAGTCGATGATAGTAAAGTATTGCATGTCGCGTGAGATCTCACATCGGTTGGAGAGGGGAATGAAACATTCCTTATAAGGGTGTGGAAACCTCCCTCTAGTTGACGCATTGTAAAACTGTGAGGCTGGCAGTGATACGTAACGGACTAAAGCGGACAATATTTGCTAGCGGTGGGCTTGAACTGTTACAGATAGTATCAGAGCCAGACACAGGGCGGTGTGCCAGCGGGGACGCTGGGCCCCCAAGGGGGGTGGATTGTGAGATCCCACGTTGGTTGGAGAGGAGAACGAAATATTCCTTATAAGGGTGTGAAAACCTCTCCCTAGTAGATCCGTTTTAAAATCGTGAGCCCGACAGCGATACGTAACGAGCTAAATCAGATAATATATCTTCTAGCGGTGGGCTTGAACTGTTTCAAATGGTATCAGAGCCAGACACAAGGCGGTGTGCTACGCTGGGTCCCTAAGGGGGTGGATTGTGAAATCCCACATCGGTTGGAGAGGAGAACGAAACATTGCTTATAAGGGTGTGGAAACTTCTCCCTAGTAAACGCATTTTAAAATCGTGAGGCTGTTGGCGATACATAACGGGCTAAAGCGGACAATATCTATTAATGGTGGGCTTAGGTTGTTATAGTATTTACCAGCGGTGGGCTTGGACTGGGGGTTAATAGGTTGTTTTTCAAGGCTGTTTGGATTGCTGATACCAGGGCATGTGCAGGCTGGTAAAATGGGATCAAGTGCTCTAGCTTTTTCTCTTCCCTTTTCTTGCATATTTGGTCTTCTTGCATCCATGGCTGCCGCAACAATCGGTAGGTCGATACTCGTTTTTCGAGTTCTTCTTCGGAGAACATTCTTCAACATTTGTTCTCGGTCCTCAATCCATACTAATACACTTGAATCTTCTTGTCAGTATGGAAGCAGTACATATGGATTTACGCCATGGTCCAGCTCGCTTTCGTGATCGCCTTTTCTCATGCTTTCTACTCAAAGGTAAGAGTTCGCCGAAAACCGAACCGTCTCGATGCAAAATGAAGAACATAGCAATTGTTTAGCCAACAAGTGATCATAATTCTTTGGATCTACAGCTTCATATGCAGGCCATTCTAGCCATTCTTCTTGCCACATTTTCAGGCTTCGGAGTTACAATGACGCTGACTCTCGTTCTCGAGAAAATTTTTCAACGAACCAGACTATGGCTTGATCAATCCATTAATCAAACTCCATCAGCAATGCAGTCAAATGGATCGTCAGCAACCACACATCAAGTGCACGCGGATCCTCCGCTTGGTCTTCGTCGGGGACCCGAGGAGCCGATGCAGACACGAACATTGTCCGCAGCCTCGTGCAGAAGTCAAATCGATCCTCCCGATCAAGATATCGAAATGGGAACTTCAGGAGCTTTGCATCAGAGACAGGCCATATCAGTGTGCCATTGACAAGGAGTTCTTAGTCTTGTATATGCTTGCTTCTCTGTATTTTTTTCCCCAATTGATTTTAGATGATAATGTAAATAATTTTTCTATGCGGTTTATATTATTTATGAACTCGAGATCGCTGATATAACAACTCAAGCTCATCGTTAGCCGATAGTCTTCTTTGAGCTTTTCCTTTCGTACTTCTTTTCAAGGTTTTAAAACGCATCTTCTAGGAGGAAGTTTTCACACCCTTATAAAGAATGTTTCGTTCTTTTCTCTAATTGATTCGGGATCTCACAATCTACTCACCTTCAAGGTCTAGCGTTCTCGTTGGCACCCATTCCCTTCTCCAATCAATATAAGATCTCACAGTTGAAAAATTATACAAAATAGTTTCGAAAGTTATTTGACTTCTAGTTGACTAAAAAAAACATGACGTTGTAGTAACTAATTTGACGATTTGACATAGTGTAGTGTAGTGTTGTTATGAGTATTATATTTTTTACTGACACAGTAACTTTTTAGAAGGTCAACTTTGTTCTTTTTTTTAATTTTTTTTGGTATTTTAACACAAAAAGGTACACATCATCACACAATAATTTTTATTTTTTTTAAAAAAAACTTTGTTCTATTTTTTCTTTTTGTGCATTTCCATAAATCTCCCTTTTGAAAGTCCTTTGAGCTTCCCAAAAAAAAAAAAAAAAAAAAACCTTGAAATTAGGGGATGTCCTATTGAGTATTGACCATTGACCAATTATTATAGGACTTTTTTTTTTATTTTTTATTTTTACTTTTACTTGGAAAGTAAAAAAAAAGTTAGGGCAAAGTCAAATGTGTAGGGCTGGGTGCCCCAAGCAACTGTGCTTCTCTTGGAACAAAAGTGCCCTACAATCATTCCTAGGACCCTGTTTTTTTTTTTTTTTTTTTAAAAACATTTCTCTTCAATTGGTGTCTTGAGATTCTCAATTTATAAACATCCTTGGAAACTTAAACGCATACCCTATAACCCTCTTCGACTCTCTAATCTAACAACATATTTAAATGACGAAAATGTCGTGTTATCAAGTTTATAAAAATATCGATATCGATTTTTTCTTATGGTATAATGTAAATGCGATTACGTGAGATCTCATATCGGTTGGAGAGGGAAACGAAACCCTTCTTACAAGGGTATGGAAACATCTCCTTAATAGACATATTTTAAAACTGTGAGACTGACGGTGATACATAGCGGGCCAAAGCGGTCAATATTTGCTATCAGTGAGCTTGGACTATTACAAGTTTGATAGTGAAAGTGCACCTGAAAGATAAATTTATTTGATTGGGAAAGGAACGAGACCCGTAAAAAGTGAAAAGGATAGACCATTAGTGGACACTGACGTGGTGCTTGATACACCACGTCTAACGTTTAAGTTAAGCACAAATAATTTGAGTTAGCAGGTGATGAGAAATGACTTACTCTTTCTATTTTAGGATTTTTCCGTTTCCACTGTGAACTAGGTTAATAGGTCTGAACAAGGATTCTACTGGTCTAAAGTACCGATGAAGCATGCTCTCTTAAAAGACCGACCATAGCGTTAGTGTAAGATTCCACATGAGTTAGAGAAAAGAACGAAACATTTCTTATAAGAGTATGAAGATCTTTCCCTAACAGACGCGTTCTAAAACCGTGAGGTTGACGACAATACGTAACAGGCCAAAACAAACAATATCTACTGGTGGTGGACTTTGACTACTACACTTAGCCTCGGCTTACCTGGCTCGAGCCTTATGTGTTGCGTAATTAATAGTAAAGTTGCTCACAAATTGCATTATTATTATCATTATTTTCAATTATTGTTTCCTTAAACTCGCCGACGTTGACCAGGTGGTGGCTGCCGGCCAGATTAATTTGATTTATAGTCAAATATATATTTATATATTTATATATAATAAAGTAGTTTTCGCTGGCAAATGCAATAATTTGAAAGCGAAATTACGAAGAAAAAAAAAAAAGTTCAAACGACAAAATATAAAATAACAAGAAGAAGAAGAAACAAAGAAGAGGTTAAATGCATGGCCGATTTTACTACTTTCTTAAAACTGTCAACTTTCAACATTCGCCGGTGGCCCCCGCCGCCGTCACCTTCTGACCGTTTCCGCCGCCTTGCACTGTAAAAGAGCCAGGCCTTCATATCATTATGGTTTATAATGCAGCTGGTTAAAAATAAAGCGCTGTAATATATATATTTTTTTTTTATTTACTGACCTTCAATTTTGATTGAATTTGATGGGGTTTTAGTGGTTGAATTGGCTTAGTCCCATTGTTGAGTTTATGGCGGCGAATTTTGCAAGCTCCGGTGGGAGGAACGGTGGCCGAGGCGGTTCTCCTCCTCCGACACCGAGGAAATCCCTCGTTTGACCGCTACTTCTCATTTTGTTAGTATCTGCGTTCATTAAGAATATGAATAAAAGATTAAATTCGTCGTAATTGATCTCGTTTACGTTATAATTCTATAAAAATTTCTAGCCCTATTTACCATTTGGTGGTAGTAGAAGTTGGTTGAGGCAATCCGAGCTCAAGTCGGAGTTGTTACCAACCATCTGCACCGAGTCGGCCATCGTCGGGCTTCTAGATTTATTAAACGAGTTCAATGACGAAGACGACGAGCTCATTACTCCGAACGCGCCAGCTCCAAAGAGCGGAGAATTATTATTGTTGCTGCTTCTAGTAGAGCCCATAAGAGCAGCTTTTTGTAGAAGGGCGGTGGCTGACATCGGAGAAGACGAAACGAACGACTGAGAAGATTGACCTAATAACGCGGCGGCTGCCGTAGCCTTCGACAAACTTCCCTTATTGTCAACGTCTTCCTTCTCAATCAGCGGCAATACTGAAAGCCCGCTTTCGGTCATCGATCCGAAAAGATTGGAGGAGGAAGAAGAAGCTCCAAAAAAGTGGGAAATGTTGTTGTTGTTGTTGATTGCATTATCAACAGAAGCTTGGTTTAACCAAAGGGACAATGGAGATCTGTTCTTGTGTTGGTGTTCTTCAAAATCTCTCAAGAAATTATCTGAATTACTGAATTGGGAAAGCCCAGGAACATCTCCAAGAGATTCAAGGTTGTTTTGTTCTTGTTGATGAAGAACAATTGAATCATTTCTTAAATTATTGAGAATATTTGTTGCTGAAATTGTTGTGATTCTTGCACTTTCTTCAGCTAAAGCATCACAAAATGCTCTGTGGGTTATGAAGCTGTCTTTCCTGATCAAGAAAAAAAAACATCCAACATTTAATTCTCCAATCATTGCCAATTTTGTTATAAATCAATGTCTGGTCAGAGATAATCGAAAAATGTGTTTGATTTTCGAGTTCGATCGATTCGTTTATGTGTTTATATCGAACTATTAGTAATTTCAATTGAGAGGTTAGGGGTTCAAATCTTGAGCTTACCGGGAAAAAAGAGTTCCACAATCGCACTTATATTCTCGAGTCCCACAAGTTTTGGAGTGAGCTTTCCAATCGGATTGAACCGCGTATTTCTTAGAACACTTATCACATTTCCACTTCTTCTCGCCGTGTTTCCTACTGAAATGTTTCTTTATCCCGGTCAAGTCACCGAGGGCTCGCGATGGATCATGATGTACACACGTCTTCTCCGGGCAAATATACACCTTCTTCTTGATCATCTCCTTGTTTGTCCGCTGTCGTAGCTTCCACGGAAGGTTATGCCCTCGTCGGTGAAGTTGTAGATTCTGATCTCTTTGAAAGCCCTTGTTGCAAATTTCGCATACGAATCTATTCGTCGCCATAAGCGATTTCGGCGACAAAGCAATAACCTCAGCATCTGGATCTGTAACAACAACAACAACTCAATCACTGAACTTAAAAAAAAAAACGATCGGTGAAGAAGTGGAAAACGAAGCTCACCTGGGGTTCCCGGGAGGTTGCGTTTCTTCTTCGTTGCGGTCGAGGGTTTCGATTTAGGGTTAGCATCTTGGTGTGGAGCAAAGGGAGTGGTAGTGGAAGAGAGAAGAGAAAAAGGATTACTTGACATGATTTCCTTTTTGGGGTATTGGTTTAGACAAGAACAAACAAGAAAAAACCAAGGATCTTGTGTTTTTTTTCTCTCTTTTTTACAAACAAACAGTGGGACGACGATGACGACGACGACGACGACGAAGACGATTTGTCAAACAAAGGAAAGGGAAGAAGCTAGCTAGGGTTATGCCAAAAGACAGTAAAAACCAAAGCTTGGAAGAGGAAAACAAAACCAAATATGATGAAAGAAGAAAGAGGGTTGAAGATGAGAGAGTGTTTGTAATGGTTTGGTTTTAAGAAAACACCAAAAACCAACATGTTTTGCTTTTAAAACAGAACATGTTTTGCTTTTTTTATTTGACTGTCTCTCTTTCCTATTCAATTCTTTCTCATTACTTCATCTTTTTGGCAGCATTTTTGAGCTCAAATCTACAAAAAAGGGGGACCCTTTATACTTCTATTTGAGTTATTTTCAAACCCTATCGTATAAATGTATATTAATTTTTAAAAAACAGATGTAGACTTCCTAACTACACCTAACTCAAACTCTATGTTTGTACCAACCTTTTTTGTCTTGTGAATCATATGAAACTTGTTGTTGTTGTTGACTTATTGTGTTAATAGGTTTAGGGTTTGAAACCTATGGTTTTGTGTCATTTGTATGTTTAGATGCGTGAGGAAATTTGAAATTTTGACCTCTGGATCGATGGTGTATATATGTATAATATGCCTAGAATTATGTCCAGGATTGAGATCAAGATTTGAAATATGGATTTGACACGCATCCACTGTGTCATAATCGTATTCTTGTAGCAGTCGAATAACGATTGTGCGGTACTTGTTCTAATCCAGTGAATAAGTCAGCCACATACATGATTTTGGGAGCCTTGGCGGGTATAGACGTGATTTTGGTGACGGGTCATACACTCCTGTATTGATACAATAAGAATAGTAAAGACCTATCTAACATGAAAAGTAAGTAAAAGGGGTTTTGTAACGGGCATGCGGCCATGGAAAACACGTTCTAGATAAGCATGACCGAGACATCTGACATGCGGTTACAAACATCACCTCTCGGACAAGCATGACTGGGACACACTATGACATGGTTATGTTACCTACTTATCTTAAAAGAATTAAGACCACGACTTGAAATCTAGATTTGACACATGACAATCCATATATTCATTTGCATCTACTGCACTTTGTTGATATAAGTAGTAATGATCGATTTTTTAAGCATTTCTTAACAATCATAACCTCAAAATCATTCTCGTTCATTCATGTACTTCTCCTTTCAATATCTTAACTAGTTAAACTATACTCAAGTTGACTACATGAACTTCTAACCAATTCATATGTCAAATACCGCCTCCCAAATATACTTTGTCAAGGGTCAACAAAAATGTTCTTCACTCATCAATAACTACTACCATTTGATTGTCTTTTTCAATTAGAAAACATAAAAAAAGTACAATATTCTTTTATTTTATAAAGAACGATTACCTAAACAACGCTCACTCTAAACAACTTCAATTAATAAACCTCTATCGATAAGATCGGTACACGTATGAAACCCTAAAGTCTAATTTTTTAAATAAATTCAGATCATTAATCAATTTTCACATTTATTCTCAAACACTACCTAAAATTTAAAAAAACGTCTCTAAAATTAAAAAAAAAATACATTTGAATATCATCGAACCTCTAACGTATCAACCCGATCGATGTAATTCCCCGGGTGAATATTAATAATAATAAAATAAATAAATAAAATAGGGAAATAGTGGAAGTTTAAAAAGTATAGAGGGGAAAAGGGTGCATTGTAATGGGAAGCAAACAAGTACCTAATCTACATAGAAGTAATAAACTGAGAGATGATAACATGCAAAGGCTGTGACAGTTTTAATAATCACAGTAAAAAGGTGGTCCGATTTGATTGATTCGCCCTACGCCAACTAGGTTTCAAATTAAAAATAAATAAAATTCTATTTAAATTTAACTTCAATATTTTTTTTTTTTTATAAAACTAAAATTAAAAAAATTATTATTATTTTAAAATTTTTGTGTTTAATATTAAAAATATGAAAGTGAATTTTATTTAATTTAAAAAAAGAAAGAAAATAATGAAAATGAAAAAAAGTAAGATGGCTTTTTATAGGGGAGAATGATTAGGTCATAATTAAAGGTTGAATGAAAGTAAAATTGGGCGATGTGGGATTCGTACAGCTGAGGCTCAGAAACCAAACACTGAGACACAACACAGAACACAGAACACAGAGAAGAGTGAGTTTACGTTTTCCCATGTTTTTTTTCCTTTTTTCTTTTTTTTTTCTTTCTAATTCACACAACATCAATCCGTGATACCCTTACTTGTCTCTTTCTATTTGGTATTCAATCCTTCATTTCAAAAAATTATGTGTTCATCATAATGATGTTGTTGAGTTTGATTATCTGACATGACTTCGGTTTTTTATTTTGTCTAAGTTGTCACACCCGAGTAATAGAGAAGTACATGAATAAACTGAAATTACATTCAAACGAGAGCGATCCTGAGAATATGATGAGAGTTACTATCTATTATTAGTAACAAGGTGCACGTTCCTTTTCAGTGGGTCAATCATACGAACTCGATGGTTGAGTGTGCTTGAGTAACCTCTTAGACATTTTCCTATTATACACATGAGTGAGAACAAAACATGCTGAAATGACTTGTATTGGTACGTGGGGATAGTTTTCACGGTTAGAAGTGAGAAGTAGGTAATGTAATCATGTTGTAAAAGAATGTCGGGGCCATCTTGTGTCGAACCCTGATTCAAATTCTGGGCATGGATCGTTATATAAGTGTTTGTTTCTCATATGGGGATTTTGAATTGGGTTTGTTTGATTCGAGTTGATTTTGATCGTTCGATTTTCACATGTCTTGATTGATTTTTGTTTGGTTAAAAGAGTTAAATGTAGTTTATTCGAGTATCGCTTAATGGTAATAATTTACGTGAATAAAAAAAAAAAAAAAAAGAAGAAAAGGATAAATAAATGAATACAATAATTTGGGGACAAATCAACAAGTTTTTGTCTTGTTTCGCTTGGATTTTCCTTCACAGCACATATGCTTTTCCCCATCCCAAGTTTGGTATCCAATGTTTTTTTCTCTCTCTCATCTTTCTCTCACTAACACAAAAAAAAAAAACCCTAATTTCCGAGGTGGGGAAGACACTGAGCCCTAAACATATATATATGTCCGATCAGATAAGGACACACTCCAATATACACGTTGCATGGATGAGAGAGAAAACTTATAGAGAGAAAGTGGGAAATCCCATTATACCCTTTCTCGAGAACGTGTAGAGAGAGAAAAATTGATTGAATATGATCGATACAATGTGAT
Organism: Cucurbita moschata; assembly: GCF_002738365.1. Lineage (NCBI taxonomy): Eukaryota > Viridiplantae > Streptophyta > Magnoliopsida > Cucurbitales > Cucurbitaceae > Cucurbita > Cucurbita moschata. Next base: position 9,490,089 of record NW_019268517.1, read on the forward strand.
TATCTGATAATAAGTAGACGTAGGTTTAAAATCTGTGTATATATAATTTAGATTTGAAATATGTTAATAATTATCGACCCCTGAAGGAGAGAAAGAAGTTGGTTTGATTACGCCGCCACGTAAATATTAATATTAGGTTAAATTGGGTTCGTTTCCATTAAGTTCGTCTTTTTTAAAAAAAGGAAATTAAAAATTTAGATATTTTTTAATTTTCAAAAACTTAATTAACACAAATCTCATATCGGGTGGAGAAGAGAACGAGAAAACCTCTTTTTAGTAGATGCGTTTTAAAACTGTGAGATTGACGGGATACGTAACGAGTCGAAGAGGATAATATCTGCTAGTGGTGGGTTTGGGCTGTTACAATCACGAACGACTCATCGATCTTGTCATACACGTCGTTAATTAATATGTCGAACTTTCAGTGATCAGATGATGTCAGCAATACGTATGATTACGATAGGACGACGTAGTACTCGTTTTGAGTTGAAGGGAAGAGGAAGTGCTTTGGGAATTGGGAATAATACAAACCACATAAGTCTCTATCCATGAAACAAAGGGGATGGCAATAATGTTGACCTTTGGATGTACATTTTGGTAATTTTATTTAGTTAAAATTTTAAAAGTAATTTCTACGCAAATGCATCCCGGGTCCATTTATATACTCGTACGAGTAAGAAATAGGCCAATTTAGCAGCTTTTTTCTCAATTTTTCTTACTCGTTTTCATTTCGGACAAAACATCTAAATGAAATGTATTTCCACGATGCTTCATCCCACTCATCCCTTTTTCCATCTTGAGAGCAAACTTTTTTTTTTTCTTTTTTTTTTTAATAAAGATTTGGGCCATCACAAATAATAGCCAATTTGAACATATGTCAGTGTATAATATCATCTCGAGGATAGTATCGCTACACAAGACGTTTTTTCCGGACAACTCGTCCCAATGCATTTATACCTCGAGAGAATCTTTACCTCGACTTTTTTGTCAGGTATATTATAATTGAATAACGACATTATTTAATTTAATTTAATTTAATTTAATTCCACAAGAAAAATATAGTGTTTAACGTTCATTGAGCCATGAATTAATGACAAATAATCAAAGTCCTTTGATTTCAACTATATACCCATAGAATGTTCTTTGGTCTTCACTAAATAAATAAATAAATAAATAAATAAATACTCCCACATGCACATTATTAAATAATTAATTTCTTCGTGTTAGGTTCTAATTGATACATAATATATGATATTTTAATTATTTGTTGATTAACGAAAAATTAATTTTATATTTATTTTTTATATGAACAGAAAATGACATTATAAAAAATACACGTAAGTATTGTCAAACATTATTAAATGTATATAAGATTTAAAAAAATCAAGAATCCAAGGAGAAAAGGACATGAAATGGAATCAAATGGCATCAAGTTGGATTTTAATTATTATCTTTTAACCCTAGCTGCATTTTCGGCATTTTCGGCATGGACGCTGTATCGCACTCGAAACTGGAAGGATAAAAAATTTACTCGGTGAACTGTCGAGCTACAAGTCCCACGGCATAGGACCGGGATTACCCCATTAAGGCTTCATCCGACTTCAACCTACAAACTAGACCAGATATATAAAAACATTTTATAAAAAATTGATAACGGGAAGAAAGCAAGAAAATGATAGCAATCGGTTCAGGAGCGTCACAAAATGATAGCAATCGTCATGGTCTACACGGGCCTACAAATGCTTATTTACAAAATCAATCTTTCATATATATATATATATATATATATATATATATATACACTAATTCTTCGTAAAATTTAAAAAACAAAAATAAGTTTTTGAAAATTATTTTTTAATTTAAAATTTTGATTGGTTTTTATGTGGAAAACGTATTTATAGACTTAATTTAAAAACAAAAAATAAAAAGAAGGGCCGATTTCACGGGTAGCCCAAATTTACGAAGGCCACAATCAAAGGGCCCATTTCATTTTGGGCCGGAAAGTACTTGTCTGGGCTATTAAAAATGTTCGGAAAGAGAGAAAAAATTGGGGCATTCCGAGAATTGAACTCGGGACCTCTCGCACCCTAAGCGAGAATCATACCACTAGACCAAATGCCCATTTGTTGAAACGATGTGGTTTTAAAATATATTATTTAAAAACTTTCGAAAAATTGTATCCATTTAAACGTTCTAGATTCACCAATGAATATCCATGTTCTTCAAGTGTAGAGTAAAAAAGTCAATGCATTTCTGGATAAGAGTTTTGAAAAGAAAAAAAGTATATCAGCTGACACGAGATATTGAAGTTGCACATGAAGTAGTATTTATCTTCGGATCGAGGACAATGCATGAATGTCGCTCGACTAGGTCAACTCTACCATTTATTTCATTAACTCTATAGCGATCACTAAATAAAGATATGTTGTAACGCCCGCTCATCGTCAACGCGATTAACAGGAGTTACCATCATCAACGACAACATACTCTAACGCCCAACCATAATTTCAAAAGATTTAAAAAAAAAAAACATCCAGTAAAACATTTAAAACCGGTGCTATTTAAACTTAAAACAACCGAAGTAAATTCTTGACAGCGAAAACATAATTATACAAAACAGACACAGATATGGATTCCCAGTAGTCTTCAGTCCGCTGGTCTCGTCCTCGGTTGGCCTGCATCATCTAAATCTGGAAAGAAAAGTTATAATAATTTTGATGAGTAATTAGATTACTCAGTAAGTAGCTAGCTTATCACTCAAGAGTTCATAACTAATCTTTCCAGGTGTTTTTAGGTTTTATTCATCATTGACTCCTAGTTCTCTTACTAGGGTCATCTGTTCATTAATGAGGTATCTCAGCTACCTCCAGCTAGGTTACTGACTCTCTCTCGATATGCTTATCTAGAATTTTCGGACTCGTATGTAAGACTCGCTCTCGGTCAAATACGGCCCGTCTACTAATTGCTCTGGCGGCCTGTTTATCTCATATACCAACGGTCAGGAGTACTCATGCTCCCTGACTTAGCACACAGCGCGTTGGCCAGGAACTCCGCGGGAATTAGTAGACTATCATACTCAGTAAATAAGCCATAGCTCAACTACCAATAAGCATATCTAGAGTCATAACCTTTCCCTTAACATGCATAACATACTCACAGTTACTGCATGCTTTCATACATGTATCATGATCAACACGTAGAACATTCTGACAATCGTTTATATCACGCTTACATCACAGGCAAGCAGTCACAATATACAATAAACACGAACTATCATCAAAGCTCATCATAACTTATTAAGCTCTTAATCAGGTAAACAACATACTCACATGTTGTAAAACAAGTTAAGAACTAGTTCAAAGGTCGATACGCTACTTACCTGGTTTTGAATCCCTTTCTCTCTTGATTGTACATTTAATAGGGTATTTCAACACAATTCCTTCCAAGTAGACCTATATTTCACCATTTTCAAGGTAAGTATAGGTCAATCTAGGTAGAACAGGTCAAAACAAATCGAACGGGACAAACCGGGAACCGAACGGACGCTTCACGCGCCTCGGTGTGTCTGTCCCACGCGCCAATCGCACGCCCAGTCGCGGCCCTCACGCGCCTGCGTGTAGTGCACGCGCTCGTCTTCAACCTCTCCTCCCTGCAATTTTTCCCAATCTTTTCCTTTAATACCCGTTGTGTCCCAAAGCAAAAATTTCATCTCTACAGCTCGAATTTCGTTCTGATTTCTTCTACAACTTTATAGATCTTCTAACTACGGTTCTAACCAGCCCTATTTCATAACTTATTATGCAGTATAACTCAAGATATCGAGATTTAAAGGTTCGGTGATGTGGGTTTTTTCGTTACCTTCGAATTACCGTCCGATTCAGCTCGGGGCCGTATCCTTTCCTCAAAACATTTCTCAGCAACAACCCCTCTTCCTTTACCCTCGATTGATGTCCAATTTTAAGCAACCAAAAACTCGAATTCTCCAAAAATTTCTTCCTCTGTTTTCTGGGTTTCTCTCCATCTCCATTCTTCGTTTTTCTTCCCTTTTTAAAGCCTAATCAAGCTCTAATACACTTCCACATCCCCTAATCATCCACTCATCCATCCCACGCCTCCAGCTACGCGTCCGTCGCCCCTCATCCCCCCCTTTACAGCAGCTGCTTGACGCAGCTGCTTCGTTTCGTTTTTTTTTTTTTTTTTTTAAGGTTGTTACATGTGTGCTGCTACAAGACTGAACAGTGACGTTAGATAGTAGCTAAAAATATAAAATAATAATAATAATAATAATTTAATAGCATCAACATTAATTTTAAAATATTTTACGTAAAATAATTAATTAATTTGAATGAAGTCACGTCGTTTAAAGATTCCTAAATTTTAAATATAACGCGGATGCAATAATATAATTATCCAAATTGCCATTTTTTTAATAAGTAAATATATAATTTTAATTATTTAGAAGCGTTAAATATTTTTCAATAATAATTATAATTAAAGAAGAAAAAGAAACCCAAAATTGACCAATTTAGGTAGCTTCCAACTGATACTGTCCACCATCCTATCATTAATTTCAATTATTGATACTATAAAAATTGGAAAAATATAAATAATAAACCATTCTCAATTTTAATTATTTCATACCTATTTAAAATAATAATTCGTTAAATTAATATTACGCATTAAATTTATTTTTTTAATAAAACAAAATAAAATTCATATTTTTAGTTCAATAATAATAGATATTTTGCTACAATAGAAACAAATTTAAAAGATTCCAATCAATTCTATTATTCTAAGCAATATATATATATATATATATATAAGATAAAAATCAATTAAATTAAATTAAAATACAATTATGTTGAGGACAAAAATGTCAAAATTTGTGAAGTTTGTTTTGATAGTTGGGCATAATAAATGTTGTCTGATAACTATCTCCCAACCACAATTTAAGCTCATAATTTTTATATAATTTTGTAAATCTTTAATTATACCATTTATTTATTAAAATTGTCGTATTAAATTTATATTAACCTCGTAACTCTCAAAATTACTTTTTTTTTTTTTTTGTCTGGTCTTTTAATTCTTTAAAAGAATTTAATATATAAATATTCGAATTGGTCTATTTTAATTTTAAAATTTCTATATAAATAGTATTATTTGGTCCAATATTTGTCATAATCAACTTTGGTGACTTCATTACATATGTCAACATTAGCACGTTAATATATACACTCAAAGCCACGTATTATTTATTTATCAAAATCGAATTGAAAGTAAAGACAAGTATTGATGCATGATTCCACAGTAGTTAGATTCACATGATATGAATTAAGATAGAGATGCGAATAGGTACAAAATTGAGAGACGAGAGATCTTGCAACACGTTTTTTTATATGTTCGCGAGGTGCGTAAGCAAATTTAAGTCTATAGGTTAAGACCAATTTCGTCAGTTTAGCTCGAGCTGACTAAAGGATGCTAGGTTTAGCCTTTTGGGTATGATGGATTCGGTCGAGTGAGCTTTGGCCAGCGTCGACCTAATTTTAGTGCATGTTCTTTTTCATAGGCTCGTCTTAAATTAAATATTTAAAAAAAATTAAAGAATCAAAACTAAAATTTATAATATATTTTAAATGATTTTTTAAATATTTGTAATGGATAATGTGGGCCCACCTTGGTGCTCGCGTGAGGACAAAGGTGGCGTAAGGTCAAACAAAGTGGCGTGTAAGGGCAAAATAAGTTTTTTTTTTTTAAATATATTTAGAGTTTGGTTTTCTATTTTTTTGGTAAAAAAATTAATATTTAAAAATTTATACAGCCTTTCCCTTCATTTCTTTATAATTATTTTCACATTTTAAAATTTATTAATAAAAAAATTAATTATTTATTTCAAAAAATAATATTAACGTTTAAAAGATTAAACATAATAAAAAACATTACGTAATATAATAATGTTATAAATATTTATTTAATGTCCAAATCATGGTAACTTAAAAAAATAATGATTCAACTACTTATTCAATATCTAATCATTGAATATTTTAAAATTATAGTTAATAATTAATTATATGAAACCCTAAAATAATAGAAAGATTTCAAAGAAAATTTTATTTTTTATCCTTTAATATTAAAATTTTCATTTTATTAAATTTAAGTTTAAAATTAATAAATAAAATTATGAAAACTCTAAACTCATCGTTAAAATATTTTAACCAAGTTAAATATTTTTATTACCGAGTTAAAACTCTACTCTTCATCAATTTGGTCTTTGCTTCTTTTTTTTAATATTTTAAATTTTTTTATGATAAATTTCCTTTATTTAGAAAAAATACTTATCATATTAATGTCACATCAATCTTCCAATAATGACATTAACAAATTTATGGCACCATTAAAATTCCATTTTTAATTTTATATATATAGAGAAAAAATTATGTATAGATCTAAAAATAAATAAAAAAATTAAATTGAAGCACCGACAGAGATAAAGAGAACTATCTTGTACCTGTTTTGCTCTATAGACATCTAATAATTATAATGTTCAACGTTATTTAAATAACTTAAAAGAATATTAATGAAATTGACGGAAAAATCAAAATGAAATCAAATTAAATTTGGAATAAAAAGAAATATTTCAAAAATTAATCAATCAGATAATTACAAAATAAAATTTCTCATCCCTCCAATAATTGTCCATTTGCGTCGGTCGTGACCCAATAGAAATCCATTCATAAAACACAAAAATAATAATAATTAAAAATAAAAATAAAAATAAATTAATTAATTGATTAAAACTATTCTTCTTCTTCTACTTCCACTATAAAAAGGCCCATAAAATCAATGCCTAACTCACTCAAAACCAGAAAGCTTCAAGAGCTCAACAATGGCGGCCAAGAACAATTTCAGCCTTCTTCTTCTCCTCCTCGTGCAGCTGTTTTATTCAGGTTCGATTTTATTTTTTTATTTTTTTATTATTATGGAAAATAATAATGTTATTTAATTTTAATAGGGTCAATTTTAAAAAATTGAAAAACAGGAAGGGCCGAACTGCAAATGAATTATTATGCAAAAAGTTGCCCAAAAGCTGAAGAAATTATAAAACAGCAAGTTACTGAGCTCTACTATGAACATGGAAACACAGCCGTTTCGTGGCTTAGAAACCTCTTCCATGATTGCGTTGTTCAGGTAATTAATTAATTAATTAATTAATTAATTTTTGGATACAGATGGGAGGGGTAGTCTGGGGATTGATAAATATATTGTTTTAATTGGACATAATAAAATATATATTTCTCTTACCCGTTAACATAAAAAACAGTTATTTTATTAATATCGAAAAATTAAGGTTTGAATTATTAAAAAAAAAACATTTTTTTTCCTTTTTTGCCCTTTTAATTATTTCTTGAGTTTTGTATTTATTACGGTTCTATTTTTTTTAATATAAATAATTTTAAAACTTAATGAAATTTTAAATTTACATCTTAATTAAGAAATCTTAATTAAGAAGGTCGCGATTTCTTTAATTTGTATGTTTACTTTTACAGTCTTGTGATGCATCTCTACTGTTGGAGACAACTGTGGGTGTGGAATCAGAGAAAGATTCAGACAGAAGTTTTGGGATGAGGAACTTCAAATACGTAAATAAAATCAAAGCTGCCGTTGAAAATGCATGCCCTCAGACTGTTTCTTGTGCTGATATTGTTGCACTATCTGCTAGAGATGGCATCGTCATGGTACTTAAATTAACTTACGTATAATCGATGATGTTAAATGAGTTGTGAATGGTTTTGACGAGTGAATGTGATATGCAGTTGAAAGGACCGCATATCGACTTGAAAACGGGAAGAAGAGATAGCAAAATGAGTTATTCGAATCTTGTTGAAGAGCTGGTCCCAAAGCACAATGAATCTCTTGTGAATGTTCTCTCGAGATTTAAGTCCATCGGCATTGACACGGAGGCAACGGTTGCCCTTTTAGGTTTGCATCTGCTCAACTCTACCTACGTTATTTTTTCTTCTTTTAATTAATAATAACAAATGTTTTTTAAAAGATAGTATAATTGGGAGGCATGTGTAAAGAAAAATAGTATAATTTTTTTTCGGTTAGCTATAAAATTCTAGACATGGACTGTTCAATACATAGCTAAAGTAAACATTAATGGAAGAATTTATTATACTGATCCTTGTTTAATTCGTTCAGGGGCTCATTCAGTAGGTCGAGTTCACTGCGTGAACTTAGTGGAGAGGTTGTACCCAACCGTCGACCGATCCATCGATCCTAATTACGCACAATACCTAAAAGTTCGATGCCCGACGCCGAATCCTGACCCAGAAGCGGTATTGTATTCAAGAAACGACCGTGAAACTCCAATGATTCTAGACAATATGTACTACAAAAATGTTCTTGAACACAAGGGGTTGTTGATCGTGGACCAAGAATTGGTTTCCAACCCTCTTACTCTTCCATATGTCAAGAAATTTGCTGCGGACATCAAATATTTTCACGACCAATTTTCTAGGGGAATTCGTTTGTTGTCGGAGAATAATCCGCTCACTGCCGATCAAGGTGAGATTAGGAAAGATTGTCGCTATGTTAATTAAAGTTACGAAACTCAATTAACGTAATTAAGTTTGTAAGCAAGAATTATGGGTTAATATCCCATGTTGTGTGTCGTGGTCATTCTAAAATATGAATGATTACGACTGTTATGTGTATCGTTCATCTTTTCTGTCAACCCAAATGGGATTCTTGACATTCCAAAAAAAGGGACATGTGTAGCCCGTGTGAATATATGTGGAAAACTATATTATCGTTTTATAACTATTTAAGTCTCGTTCATAACGATTTTGTCTTTACAAATTAAACAATGGATTTAAAATCTAAATTAAATTCAAAAAATTAAAAATTATTTGTTTTGATTTCACTAAATGTTTCAAAATATTATAAAATCATAACCGATAATTTATAGATACACACATACATACATACATACATATCCTCTCGTCATTTCAAATATCTAGTTACAGGCATGCATGTGTATGTTGTATGTATATTTTGTTCGATAACTATTTGGTATTTAGTATTTGAAAATTAAGCACGCATACATACACATATACATATGTACATACATGTTTTTTTTAAAGAATAAGATGATAAAACCAAATTCATATTTTTCAAATTAAATGTTATAATTTTAAAAAGATTATTTGTTATTTTTATATATTTTTAGAAATAATTATGACGGTTGGGCCATTTTTCAATTTGAAGAAATAAAGAATTTCCGAGTCAGCCCAATTATCAAAATGAGATGGTTAGCTCATTCTAGGCCTCTACAAAAATAAATATTCTAGTTTTTTATATTTAAAAAATAGATATTTGCATATATATATATATATATATATATATATATATATATATCATAAAATTGTTTTTTTTTAATTCACAACTAGATAAAATATTAAAAAAATAATCCATTGAATAAACTTATAATTTAAGAAAATCATATATATTATAAAATAAATAGCCTCATACTTGGTGGTTGATTTTTTTAATAAAAAAATCATAATTAATGATTTATTATTAAGTGGTGGATGAGTAGGTGTAAGTTCAAAACCTTGTAGCTTTTTATTTTATTTATTTATGTTACATGTCTCATTCAAACGTGTAGCTGAAATAAGTGACATTGTTTGTCTGTTTAAGGTATAATATTTTACTAACCTATCATAATTTCAAATATCTACTTTTCACTCATCATTAACATATGACACTCGAGTAAATGAGGAGTACATGAATAAATCAATAACAGGGAAACAAAGCAATTCTTATAAGGGTGTGAAAATTTCTCCCTAGCCATCGCATTTTAAAGCTATAAGGCTAATGACGATATGTAACAGGTCAAAGTCATACACTTCATTTTTCGATAGCTCAGTCATAGAAACTTCATAATTAAATATGTTTTATGTGACGTATGTTGGGTGACCTCCAATAATTTTTTTCATAACATATGTAAGTGAGAACAAAACATGTTGGAAAAAAAGAACTCGTGTTGATCGATGAGAATAGTTACAGTGGCCATGTCCAAGTCATCAAGTACAATAATAGGTGGAAAATATTTAATAATTTCGATTAGTTTTTATTTATTTATTATTATTGGGAAGAAATAATATCGATTCCTTATAAGTTATTACTACAATAGTGAAGTAAAATTAAAATAAAAGGAAAATAAATGAAATGTAGCTTTGAAAAACAAAAACATCGAATATAATTCCAATTTCTTAATGCTTAAAATGTAAAACTGTGATTCTTACGTTAAAAATAATTGGCCTTCAAAAGCACTCCACAATAAAAGAAAAAAATCAACCAACGTGAGCCGTCCGATCAAAATCCAGTCAAGATTCAATAATTAGACCCGAGATCCTGTGCGTTTTTAACTAACCGTGGGGCCCGCACCAAATTTTAAAATCAAAATCAGCCACCATTCTTCTCGAGATCTCCTCCCGATCATCTACGGTCGTGATGCGCTTAGACTCTAATCAAACAAATCGTGACCCTACAATAAAAGAGTAACGTAAATCCGACGGTGGTATGTGCTCATGAGCCTGATAAAGTCCGAAATGTGACGTGGCGTTAAAACGACGCCGCTTTTATGGACCTATTACTAGGAGGAGGCACACTCTATATGAAATTTCTGTTGACTTTTTTTTTTCCATTGTTAATTTCATTTGTTTAATTAATAAAAAGAAAAATGCAATAATCTAAAATTTATTAAGATTTAAAGTTTTGTAAATTAAAGAGAAAAAAGAAAAGAAAAAAATGACGTGGAAAACCTAATCCCACGCTTGGTTTTGGCAGATCAGCTGACATGGACAGCGCGTTGATCCCACCGCCTAAAAGACTGACACGTGGGTCTGAAGGAAAACCGTGGAATACACGCGCAATGGTAAGGCACGTGAGACAAAAAACGTCCACTCTGTAAAAGAGATGTGGAACGGAGAAAAAAAGAAGAAAGTTTGCTTTATCATCGAAAAATTACCGTTGTGAATGTACACGTGTCAGAACGACAGTCCACTTGTCCCATTCACTAAGTATTCCTTGTTTGTTTGCTGAGGTTTTGTCTATTTTTAAGCCGAAGAAAATACCATTCTTCCCTCTCTCTCTAAGCCCGTGATTTTTTCATCATCTTCTTCGTCGGAAACAGAGATGGATTTGAAGAACAGAGCTTAATCTCAATAATGGTTAATTTCTCTCCATTTTCCACGTCATTTACCTTTATATTACTTCTATTTTCCTTTTCCAGTGCTGGCATTTTCAATTCCGCCGCCGTAATATCTGCAGCCGCCGCCACAGAGTTCGACTTCGGCACCGTCGCCCTCAGTAGCTTGAAGCTCCTTGGCGATGCTCACTTAAATAACGGGAGCGTTATGCTTACGCGCGACCTTGCCGTCCCCAACTCCGGCGCCGGCAGAGTCCTCTACGCCCAACCTATCAGATTCCGGCAGCCAGGGATTAACTACCTCGCCAGTTTCTCCACATTTTTCTCCTTCTCCATTACGAATCTCAACCCTTCGTCGATCGGCGGCGGGCTGGCGTTTGTAATTTCACCGAACGCCGACACTGTCGGCGGCGCAGGAGGGTTCTTGGGCCTGGCCGACGAGAGGGGATTGGGATTCGTGGCGGTGGAATTTGACACGTTGATGGATGTCGAATTTAAGGATATTAATGGGAACCATGTCGGATTGGATCTAAACGACATGGTTTCGTTGCAGGTTAAAGATCTGGATGGAATTGGAATCGATCTCAAAAGCGGCGATACGGTGAATTCTTGGATCGAATACGATGGGTCGTCTCGGATCTTTGAAATTTTCGTTTCTTATTCGAATTTGAAACCGACAGAACCTTTGTTGTCGTTCAATCTCGATCTCGACCCGTATTTGAACGATTTTATGTATGTCGGATTTTCCGGTTCGACTCAGGGGAGTACGGAAGTTCACAGTGTGGACTGGTGGAGTTTTACGTCGTCGTTTGACTCAAATTACCCACCGGGGGCGGTTCCGCCGCCACCGACGACGACGCTAATGAACCCAGCAGCCAATATCGCCCAGTCACCGCCGCCGACGCAGCCACCGTCAGGGTCAAATTCTGTCACGCAGAAGGACACCAAGTCGCCGTCCTGCCACAACGGACTCTGTAAGCAAAACGCCGGTGCAGTGGTCGGAGTAGTGACGGCGGGGGCGTTTGTTTTAGCATTATTTGCCGGTGGGTTAATCTGGGTATATTCCAAAAAGATCAAACGGGTGAAAAAATCGGACTCCCTCGCTTCTGAAATCATCAAAACGCCGAAGGAATTCACTTACAAAGAGCTCAAAATCGCCACGAAATGCTTCAATTCGAATAGAATCATCGGCCATGGCGCTTTTGGGACTGTTTATAAAGGGATTATGCCGGAGACCGGCGACATTGTGGCGGTGAAACGGTGCAGCCATAGTACACAAGGGAAGACCGAATTTCTCTCTGAACTTTCGATCATCGGAACTCTCCGCCACCGGAATTTGGTCCGTCTTCAAGGATGGTGTCACGAAAAGGGCGAAATTCTACTAGTTTACGATTTAATGCCAAATGGGAGTTTGGATAAAGCTCTATTCGAGGCCAGAACGCCGCTGCCGTGGCCTCACCGGAGAAAAATCCTTCTCGGCGTCGCCTCCGCGTTGGCGTATTTGCATCAAGAATGTGAAAATCAGGTCATTCACAGAGACATTAAAACCAGTAACATAATGTTGGATGAAGGATTCAATGCCCGATTAGGCGATTTCGGGTTGGCCCGACAAGTGGAGCACGATAAATCACCGGACGCCACCGTCGCCGCCGGCACAATGGGGTATTTAGCCCCGGAATATCTCCTCACCGGCCGTGCAACGGAGAAAACCGACGTATTCAGCTTCGGCGCCGTAGTACTCGAAGTCGCCAGCGGTAGACGGCCAATCGAGAAAGAGACGGTTTCCGCCTCCCGCGGCGGAAGATTTGGCGTCAATAGTAATTTGGTCGACTGGGTTTGGAATTTACACCGAGATGGACGGTTATTGACGGCTGCCGACGGGAGACTCAGCGGCGAGTTCGACGAATCGGAGATGAGGAAAGTTTTGTTAGTCGGGTTGGCTTGTTCGCACCCGGATCCAATGACCCGACCCACAATGAGAGGCGTAGTGCAAATGTTAATCGGCGATTCAGAGATTCCGATCGTCCCTCGGTCCAAACCGTCGACTAGTTTCAGCACCGCCCATTTGCTTCTCACTTTACAAGACAGCGTGTCCGATCTCAACGGCATGATCGCCATTTCTACTTCCTCGTCCGAGGTGAGCTTCAAGGGCATGGATCTGATCTCGCTGGATGATCGGACGGTGGAGATCCATCAAACGTCAGAATAATTATCCACTCATACGGTACATATATTTCACAGAATTAAATTATTGTATTTTTCAATCTTATCCAATATTTTTATTCTAATTTAATGTATGACAAAATAACCAGGCATCATCACTCCAACTGAGATTGTGGGGCCCACAGTTTATTTATTAATTATTATTATATCTTACCCTTTTTGGGATTCTGGGTGGATGGTTGCTTTCAAAAAATTAACCTCCTTTTTTAAAACAATAAAATACTAATAATTATAATTAGTGATTAATTATGTAACTTTATAAAAAAAGTATTGATTATATCAAAATTCATAAATTTTTAATTAGCTTTTTAGTGAGACATCGATGTTTTGCATTGGCCTGGTGCTATGATCAACGCCTTTATATGGTTAAAGTCGGTGTTTATACTATGTCGAATTGAGGTAGGGTAACTCTTGTGTACCTTGGAGGCTAGATGGTCCCAATATTACAACATTCCCCACTACCACATGGTCGTTTCGTACTTGAGACACTGCAATGGAGATTCCGAGATTCGATAATGCCTGCCTTGAATAAGATCTAATTGAGCTCAACAAGTTTTTCCTACAAACCCTCAAATCTTGTCTCTTTAGCTCGATGAGGCTAGAAACATCGATTGTAGGACTGTATAGTTGTTCGTACATATGAGCCTACATGGACTTCACCTCTAACGTATTCGATCAAACAAATAATAGAGACAAATGATAACGTCTTATATTTGTGTCGGTCTATTATTATTATTATTGTGTTAAATTATTGTCGAAGTTACTTATAAAGTTTGGTAAATGGGTCTTTCTTGGAAAATTTATTAGCTTATAGTGACACGTGGAATATTTAATTGTGATTGTCACATTGATTAACATTTTCAAACCATAATATATACAATTAATTCATTGATCATTGCATGCAATAATATGGAAGTAGTTTATTAGCCTATTGGTAGAGGCTGCTAGGATATATATATATATATATATATATGCCACGTGGCATTATGTGATTGAATTATGCAACAACTTGCTTGCTTAAGTGGGAACTTGTCTCCATTAAAGGGGATTTGAAATTATTCATCATCAACTATATAATAAAATAAAATAAATAATTTTAGTTGTGGGAGGACTTTGGATTTATATAAGAATTTATTTAAATCAAGAAAAAATAAAATTATTTATTTTATTTTATTATATAGCTATTTGGGTTTGAACGGATTCCAAACGTTGGGCCTTAAATGTTATTGGGCTTGTTATAAGGCCCAAAGGGTAGGGGAATTGGGCCTTGGGGAAATTATTGGTGCAAGCCCATGGGATCGGTAGCAAATTTTATAACCTGAATATTTTAAATTCTAAAAAAAATATATTTATTTAATAATAATAATAATAATAATATATGACGAGCGTTCATGAGCCCATTACGATGAAAAGAGGGGCCCATAGAAAGCGCGGGACTGAGATGGACCAAATCGGCGATTTATATGAAATCTTACCCTTTTTTTTGCTGACATTTCTCCGTCAACGCTGCACCGCCAATTCGATCCAATTTCGTATATTCGGGATCTTCTTGCTGGCCGATCTAGCCAGCTCTGAGTCGCAGTCATGGCGTCAGCCAATGGTAAGGTACGATTGTCGAAGGAATCCCGCTTAGTTTCTTGCCTTTTGCGTTCAATTTCACGATCTGTCCGTTTTGGATTCCTTTTTTTTTTTTTATTGTGTTCGAATGCCTTTTTCCTTCAATTTTATTGTTTGGATCTATCTGTGTGTGTTGAGAATCGTCTTTTCTTCTTTTCTGAAAGCTTGATTTCATCTGGTTGGGCGGTGATTTGATTAGCGAGTGCTGGTTTGGATCGGAATTTTGTTTTGGTTTTCTTTTTGGCTGGAATTCTATGGGAGGAAAAGTGAGCTTCTGATTGTTTGGCACACGCATTGTAGGACCTGTAAATCTTGGTTTTTGGTGTGGAATTTGTCTTTTGGGGGAAATTTTAGGGAAAGATGAACCGTGCGGGCGAATTGTCGTTTCAAATTGGGGAATTTCGAGCCGGTAGGTTGTGAATGTGTGATCAGACTGCTCTGTTGTACATGCGTTCATCATTAAAGCTTGTTTAGCATTTGAATCTACTATTTGTTTTATGGAGAAATAGTTTAAGATCGAACAGGGCCAGGTTTAAGAAATCTGATGAAGAGAAGCCAATTTGGTGTATGCCCTAGTTTTGAATTGAGATAAATTTGAACAGAACTGCCTGTTATTAGTTCTCGAATGGTAGTTTCTCATTAATAAAAGTGTATCTCCATTTCTGAAAGCGTCTAATTAGTAATTCCTTCATGAAATCTTTGCATAATTAGATCATCCATTACTCAAGGAAAATATGCAATGGTGAGTTTTGTTCATTGAAGAATCAACTTCAATTTTGTGGCTCATTGTGATGGTGTATTAACTGTTGTTCTGTAAGTAAACAGGAAAATGTGATGAACGATGTTGCAGCAAAAGGATTCAATCCAGGGCTAATGGTACTTCTTCTTGTTGGTGGGTTGCTGCTGATTTTCCTCATAGGGAACTATGCACTTTACTTGTATGCACAGAAGAATCTCCCCCCCAAGAAGAAGAAGCCAGTTTCTAAAAAGAAAATGAAGAGGGAAAGACTGAAGCAAGGAGTGTCTGCACCTGGAGAGTAAAAGAAAAAAATGACCAAGTGTTTAACTTCCCGAGGTTTCCTTCTTAGAACGGTTTGATTTTCCACAATTTTCATACATAGACTGCGTAGAAAGTTCTTACAGTTGTTTATTTCTTTTGTTTGCTGTCTCTTAACTCTTCAGGAATTGATCTTGATTGTGAGTTTCTAACTCATATTACATTACATGGGCTCTTTTCTCAAGGTTCCATTGGTTTCTTTTCTGCTTATTCTCCTCTTTTTGGTACACACCAGAAAGATTTCTGTTTCTCCATCTTTAAACAGCCTTAACTCAGTCCTTTTTACTGTTGGAGTCTTTTCTTTTTCTGCCTTTGAATCTTGCAATAAATGGTGGGGTTAGATTGTAGAGTCTCTATAGGGTTGAGTGATGGATTTGTGTAACTCTCTGTTTGGAAGATTAGAACACACTCTTTTGAACAGGAAGACACTCATAAATTTGTCACAAGGAACATGTAGTCAACTAAGGAAGAGACATGTTCCTCAAGGGGCCATTACTACCACTTATTTGAATCACGTGGAACACTAGAGACCATTGAAGCACAGAAAAGCTTACCTTTTACTGAAGCAAGTCATCTTGTCCCCCCTTGTGTGTTTTTTGTGGGATTCATTGTTTTCAAGTCTCCATCAACATAATTTCGAATGCTCTGCTGATATAAAAACACACTGCTTTTAGACTTTTACTGTTTTGTCATGTTGGCTGCTAGCTCAGTTGCTTGCTTTACTATACTCCCGCAGGCAAGTAAGTCAGTGGCTTTTGATATTGGGCAATAAAGCACCCCATTTTTTGCTTTAACATTGCTTGTGGTGAAGGCACAGTGCCTGACTCGACTCTTTTGAAATTAGGTTATGCGCATTTGTTTTTGCTCCTATGGAAGATGGGGGACAAGTATTTGTTTTATGCATATGTTGTCATTGTCTTTACGCCCTATCAAGATTCAATTTGAGCATAGTTCAAATAGTTAAAAAGACATTATTGAACCGGACATATTTGGGTTTGTTTTTTTATATAATTTTCTTAAGTGTGTTCTTTTTTTAAATTTAAGTGATCCCACGTCAACTTAAGAAGGAAACTTATAACTAGCCAATGCATTTTAAAACCATAAGGCTGACGGGGCAAAAGTAGTCAATATCTTTTAGTAATGAACTTGAGTTGTTACAAATAGTGTTAGAGTTTTTTTTAGCATTCCTTACAGGGGTGTGGAAATCCATCTCTAACAAACACGTTTTAAAATTGTGAGACTGACGGTGATACGTAACAGGTCAAAAGAGATAATATCTACTAGTGGTGGACTTGAGCTCTTACACTAATTCTATCCCGCTCTTACACTAATTCTATCCCATTAAACATCGCGAAACGAGAATGTTTGAACATGTTCATCCACAAATTTGAAATCTAGTTAAAGTTCATATGGTGAAAAATGGAGGAAGGAGTGAAGAAGAAGAAATAGGAAAGAAAGTATATAATGAGACAGGACATGTGAAGGAAACCAATGAAAAATGTAATAAATATTTTTTATAAATAATAAAGAACAGAGTCAGAGAGTATTCAAAGATGCTTTATTTAAATTCCCTCACTTCCCATCACTCCTACTACAACTGTCTTCACAAATTGAAAGAACCACTAAACTCAACTAAAACCAAACCCATTAACAGTTCAAAGATTGTTCATAAACCACAAAATTTACAGAAGAACCAAAAAATATATATATCAATATTCATGTTTTTTTATAAAAAAAAGAAAAAAAAAAAAGGGAACACTTACTATATATCATGAATTGTGTTTGGTAAGCATGAATCAGGAATCCCCAACCTTCTCTTTTTCCAGAATCCAATTTCTGGGTTCATCTTCTCCGCCGTTCTCGACGGTTCTGATTTGCAACGTGTCAAAATTAATGGCCGGGATGAACTTCCAAGCCCATCTTCATCATCCCCTGCTTTTTCTCGTTCGATAATGGCGGATTTGGTGATTCTTTCTGTGGTGGAATTCTCAATGTTCTGCACAAATTCCTCGTCTTCCTCGAATTCTAAGCCCCCACTTGGATCTTGATCCGAAACTGAGACTCTTTGGGATGTGGGTTTCTCAATCTCGACTGCTTTTCCGCCATTGTTGGGCTTTGTGCTATGTTCCTCGTCTTCTTCTTCTTCTTCTTCTTCTTCTTCTTTCAGATTTTCGTCGTTTCTTAGAGGAGAGCCCCAGAATCTACTCGCTAATGATGTCGATCGATATGGAGCAGATCTGCATCTTGTTAGTAACAATGCATTTTTGGGTGGCGAAGAATTAGAAGGAATAAAAGCTTTGGCTGTTGCTTCTTCATCATCGTCGTGGACGGCGGCAGCGGCGGCAACTTGGGTATCTGGGTTTGAAATTTCAGCTCTGCCGTGGAAGGGAGTTTCACGCGGCGGCGGCGGCGGCGGCGAATCTATTCTAATTTTGGGTTTTCGACGGAGCCCACCTTGGAAAAACGATACCCATCTCTGGAAAATCGGATAAAAATTGGGTTTATTTTTTCTTCGAAACCAGGGGCAAAACAGAGCAGCACGGAACCAGCAGCAACGGCGGCGCGTGGAGGCACAGCGACGTTTTCGGCGGCGCGTAGAGGAGCGGCGAACTCGGACTTGGCCAATACAAGTGACTTTAGGGGAAGAAGGCTCTTGGGTTTCATGGGCAGTGGTGGCGTTGTTCTTCTTCCTCATGAACATCATCGGACTCGAACGCCTTCCTCTGCTTTTGCTCCCCACATTGCTCCTCAAAAACCTCATCAATGGCGGCGGGAATTTCTCCGTCCGGCCTGGACTAGATATCGGCTTCGCCGATGGCTTCATTTTCAAAAACCCTCCTCCTCCTCAACTGTCCCAACAAATTCTTCTCCAGAGCTTTCTTTTGGCTCCTCCCACCGCAGTCGGCGCCGAGCAAATGGGTGGTTCCCGGCAGAGTTCTTCACTGGTAGAGTTAGAACTGAGAAGGTTTCGTTGCGCTCAGGAAATTTATGGGTTTTTCATTATTTATTTATTTATTTATTTTCTTTTTGTGGGGAAATATTTGTTTTGTGTGAATATTTATATGAGTGCGTGCACGGATGGTGAATCGAGTGCAGAGATTTTTGTATATTATAAGGTTTGGAAGGTTTTGTCTGTAGGGGTTATTTGGGTAATTTCAAGTGGGTTTAATTTATTTTTTTAATATTCATAAAGTAGCCAAGCCACCTATTAAATGTTTCTTTTTAACTGAAAAAGGGTATCTATCTAGTAGCCGTTTCAGGGCTAAGGTTGAAAAAATTGTATTTTAAAAATGAATTTCCTTTTACATATTTTTTTTAAAAAATAAAAACGGTATAAATTTTATTTTTTAAAAAGTCAAAGAAAATTACCCATAATATTAGATAATTAATGGGTAAGTGAAAATAGAAAAAAAAAAAAAAAAAAAAAAAA
>NW_019268517.1:9509749-9512824 GCF_002738365.1 Cucurbita moschata
AAAAAAAAAAAAAAAAAAAAAAAAAAAAAAAAAAAAAAAAAAAAAAAAAAAAAAAAAAAGGAGGAGGAATTAAAGAGATAAAAAACGGGTACTAAAATAATAAAGAAAAGTGAGGGGTTTGGGGTTTTGGGAGTATGCCTGATTTGGTTTGAAAAAATGGGAGAAGCTTTTCCCACTTCTTTACTCAACTTTGTAATCATTTCACCTCATCCATTCATTCATTCATTCCATTTTGATTCAACCCATTTCCCCCTTTTTCATCATCATTTCTCTCCTAAATCTTCCCACTTTCTCAGTTTTTTCAATTTTCCAACAAATATAAATAAAATCTAATATAAAAATGTATGTTTGATCATTCTAAATGGTGGGTAATACCATTTAAGAGCGAATACGGATAGATTGTTTATCCCGTATTGCTACCTACTATTACCCAAGGCTAAACTTAATAAGAGCGAGAGACTCAATGGCAACAACAAATAAAAAATATTATTTAACCGTGAAAATGTCATGTCAAGTGCACTCTTAAATTTTGTGGAACAAAAAACCTCAAAAATACCATTTAACTTCTGATAAGAGTATTAATTATAGACGAAAATAGTTAATACTATTAACAAAAATTTAAAAGTTATTCTTAAAAATAAAATTATCCAAAAAAAATAATAATAATAATAATGAAGCAAAACATTTAAAAAAATAATTAAAAAAAATCAAACATTCCCCTATAAAAGTAGAAGCTTTTTTTGTTTGGTTTTAGGGTGGGGTGGTATTAATGCTCTACTAATAATTGTGATTTATTCACCTAAAACTTAGTCTTAAAATGGACGATTTAGGGCCTCCAATACGAAGCTTACGGGTGAAAGTTCAACTACGTAGGGTAAAAGTTATTTTCTTTTTAACCTTTTTTTACTTTTTTATCCCCAAAAGTAACATCTCTAAGAAAAGGTATAGGGTAATATATATATATATATATATATATATATATATATATATATATATATATATATATATATATATATATATATATATATATGTTTTCTTCTCTTTCTTTCCTTGACTTCTAAGTTTTTTAACCTTTATGTTAAGCATCTTTTACGTTAAAAACATCAGTATTATTAAAAAAATAAAAGAATAGTTTGAGACATCTATGAGATAACTAAATTTGACCATTATACCCTTTTGTAAAGTTTTTTTTTTTTTTTTTAATACATCATGTGACACATGTAGCATAAATAAGCCACATGAACCTATTTTATTAAAATTAATTCTAAATTAAATGAAATTCAATGGTTTTTACATCAACCAAACCACATGGTGGATGGTAACCATTTTTAATACCACATGCTGCCTATCATAAATAAATAAACATTCAAATATCACTTTAGTCCTATATTTTGTTTTATTTCATTTCAATCCTTATACTTCAATCAACTTAAAATCTACGCGTGTCTTTTTATTCGACTAATTTTCATAAAAAAAAAAATCCAAACGAACTAATTTTAAGACTTTTTGAAAATATAGGGGCTAAAGTAGGATAAAGCCAAAATATATGGAGTAAAATGCTATATTTCTAATTCTATTTTAGTGTTTGGTAATTTTTTTTAGTTATTTAGATCGTATTAAATAAAATAATAAACCAGAAGACAATATGAATAATATGAAGGAAAATTGTAATAAAGTAGACAATAAGCAACTTTTAGCAGAAAAAACATACCTTTGTACACGTCAAGAAGAAATTCTTGCTTCTAGAGAGTAAGCAGGGACACGTGTCAATCAAATTCCAGCACAGCATGTCGGTGTCTCCTCCAGCATGGCAGCTTCTACCTCGACAAAGCGAAATGCCAATATAGTCAAATCATATAAAGAGAGTGCAAAACACTTAAAATCAGAGCAGCATCAATCACCGGTAGGTCTTATTATATTATTTTAAGGATTGGAAAAGACCCACTTCCTCTTCGTTTCCAAACCCCACCAAAGAGATGGGGCTTCGGACTAAGCTAGTAGTTTCATCCTGCCGACAAGAACACCAAAAGGTCCAACTTACATTGCTGGCTTCCATCCTGGTGAGGCTATCAAAGTCAACAGAGAATCATTCAGTCAAGTGCTCTATATCTCATATGCTCGAATACGATCTCTATTGGAATAATCTCAACTGTCGAACAAAGAAATTGTGAGTCTCGAAGGCGTAGTCAAAAAGCGACTCAACGTCGAACAAAGGGTATAATTTGTTTGAGGACTCCGGAGAAAGGAGTCAAGTCTCAATTAAGGGGAGGTTGTTCGGGAATTCATAGGCCTCAAGGCAGGCTCTATGGTGTATACTTTGTTCAAGGGGAAGATTGTTGGTAGGGAGTCTCACATCGGCTAACTAAGGGGAAGATTGTGAGTTTATAAGTAAAGAATACATCTCTATTGGTACGAGACATTTTAGGGAAACTAAAAGTAAATAATGAGAACT
Organism: Cucurbita moschata; assembly: GCF_002738365.1. Classification (NCBI taxonomy): domain Eukaryota; kingdom Viridiplantae; phylum Streptophyta; class Magnoliopsida; order Cucurbitales; family Cucurbitaceae; genus Cucurbita; species Cucurbita moschata. The sequence goes on from NW_019268517.1 coordinate 9,512,202, forward strand.
TATGCTCAAAGTCGACAATATCATACCATTGTGAGGGTTCATGAAGTCCAGAAAGGCTTCGGGCAACCTGCAGTTCAGATTCCAGCTCCACAATTTGACTCTCCAGCGGTTCAATAAGCAAATGGCAGTTTCTGATCCAGTTCAGCTGGTACAGCTCCATGCGATAAATAAGCATGTAATTCAGTAGATGAAACCTTGACCTGCAATACTTGGAAGGCAAAATACCAACTAAATCAAATTAACACTAATTGCAAATCGTTCTATCAGTTATGAACCAAGATCTGCTTGAAAATTCTGAACTTCTATAGTTCCTGTGTTTCAAATTATTCATCCACCATTACAATGGAGATGGGATTAGTTGAAACATTAATGCAACAGAAAGGAAAGGGTGTGCACCATGAAAACTTAAAGAATGTGAGCATGTAACCAGAAATTAGACATTCCTACAAGACATTGAAGGTAAATATTGCAAGTTCCCATTCTAAATACATTGTAGAAAATACCAAGGGGGTGCCTTAGGCTTGGGTTAGGAATGTTCGGAGTCCAGGGTTAAATTCATGGTCCTTTGGAGCTGGCCTGGGTGGGCTAAGTCGCCTGAAAAACAGTGGGGGGGGGGGGGGGGG
>NW_019268517.1:9513003-9611220 GCF_002738365.1 Cucurbita moschata
GGGGGGGGGGGGGGGGGGGGGGGGGGGGGGGGGAAGCATTCAAAGATTAGTGGGATGGGTAATCAACATGAAGCAACCAGAGGAGCTCCACGTCCTAATTATAAAATTAAACCAAAAAACAAAGAATGCACTACAAGAACATAGGTTGCATAACTAAGTAGTTGTTCATAAGAACTCCAACGTATGCAGTTCCCTGCCCATTAAAGAATGCAACAAAAAGACATACCTCCTCGTTTTTCACCGAATTAGCTCGACAAACAACAAGCAAAGAGTTACTTTAGAATCAAGTAACGTTGAAGATTAGAAACAATCGCGAACTCGTGGTGCAAGCCAAGAACTAAGTGGAATTGTAATTAGACATTTCTATATTAAATGATCGCTCAAAACGAAGATAACCCCCTTACTTAACCATGTTTTGATAACTCGGTTATCAATCAGTACACTATTTATGTTCTATATCACCATATGATCTTGAACATAAGATAATCAGGAGGATCATTAGTAGTTGAAACTTGAAATGGTTCTATTGGCACTATTCTTACTCAGGAACTGAACAGAAATAAAATAGTTTAAAGTCAAATGATCATGATCATCTTACCTTTGGAATGGCAGGATTCACACTTGGCAGTGCCTAGTTCTTACTTTTCCCCTCTTCTTCAAACAAACAGAAAACCTCAACGAACTCTTCTTTGGCTCCATCGCCAAATGTCTACCACAATTCCGCACTTCAACATATTTAGCCACAGCACCGACTCCTTGTTTTCTTCCGTAATGCCTTCAGATTCCTCTCGATCTCCGCAACTCTCGTCACATTTCTTCGATTCTTCTGTAGTTTCATCAGAGTTTACACAGGGCTCCAAAATGGGCTTTGCGACCAGTCCGGTTGATCCTGCCACTGCCGCCGCCAGAAGCACCTGCCATATCGAAATCGAAAAGTAAAAATAGAACCGCAGTGTTGAAGAGAAAGAGAGAGAAGATGATTTCGAAGAAATGGTTGCTGGTGTGGTGGAGCGCCGCCGTTGATGGTCACAGCCACCGCGACACTTCATCGAACTGATTTGGAAAGAGCTTTCAGAGGACTGTGTCACGCTTCCCGCGTTCAAGCGCCATCCCCACGATGGGATTCATCAAAATTAAAATTTTCATTTTCAATTTCGTGGGCCATTGTATGGGCTCAGTCACTTCGTATGGCCCAATTATTTGGGCCTAAATTGAGTGTAAAGAGTTTATAGTTTGGTTTTAACCAAAGTTTTAATTTAGTTCATTAATTTTGATTATTAAAATTAGTCCCTAAATAATCCATAGGCATCATATTTTATCATAAGCTTTACTAAATCATATAACTTCCGTCAAATCATAGAAACTAAATTTATACCACTTGTGAGAATGATCATTTATTATATAAGTTGATTCGCTTAACCAACAAACAGTTCACTTCCTAACTATGAAAGTATCGTTTTTTAAATCTCGTTGAAACTTTTTTTAAAATTAGAAATATGGTTAAAGGGCATTTTTTTTTTAATGTTTTTTTTTTATCAACTAGTTTGGAATTTCAAAAATAATTTTTTTTCAGATGAGAAAAAAAAAAAAAAAAAAAAAAAACAAAACCCCAATACACATAAACCTCACTCAATAATCATTTAAGCTTATAAATATTACGTTAAATTATAAATGAGGTACTTATAGTTTTGAGAAAGTTATAATTTAATCACTATAATTTGATGAAAAATATTATCTACCATGCCATAAGGACTATTAACGAAGGTTTTATCAAATCCTAAGTTTCCTCTATCGATTTATCCTTTGAAATATCAAATTCTAGTATTTGATCTGAAAAAGGCCGCTTATTTCAAGTATTGATTGGACAAAATATAGAAATGTACGGATCGACTGTGTATAGATCACTGGCTAAGGCGACTAAGCCGGTTGGCCGAAAGGAAAGTATCCTAATAAGAACTAAGAAACAAAGACATAGCATACTCAATCTAGAAATAGATTAAAATTAGGTCTATTTTAGTATATTTTAGTAGAGAAGATCCTCTCTACCCAAATAAATGAAAAACTGTGCAGGTACCTTAATAAAACATTTCAAACTATGTTTATAAATTGAAGTATTAAATGATCAATGTTTATACCTAATTAAGGCTGTATATGAGCAGAAACATCACGGCAGCCAGTAAGTAAAGTCTCTTCAGTAATCTGCAATGGTGAATTGATCCCTTTGCAAAGCTGGTTTCTTTGGGTGTTTTCATATATCATAACCTGGTTCTCCTGAAACAACATTTTCATCAGCATTCTTGGCTCTCCTGAAACAAAATCAAAGATACAAACCCAATAAATTTACCAGAAACTGAGATAGCAGGTTAAAAATTGCAGCCATTGATAAGTAGAACACGATTCCTATAGGTGTTCGAATTAGCTTGCGCTTATCTCGACTAAGGTTAGGAAATTGCTTCCTTATCCTACGTATTTGACATGGAAAGTACTTATATCCGGGATGGCTGCCACGAGAGCCAAACAGATTTCGACAAGATTTAGATCAAAGCAAACTCCCATGATTTGATACAATTACAAGGGAATGGAAAAAGAAAAGCCAGACATGTATACCAGATAATGTTTCTGTGATCTCCCACGTTGGTTGGGGAGGAGCACAAACCACCTTTCATAAGGGTGTGGAAACCTTTCCCTAGCAGACGCATTTTAAAGCCTTGAGGGACAGCCTGAAAGGGAAAGCCCAAAGAGGACAATATCTGCTAAATAGCGGTGGATCTAGGTCATTACAGTTTCTTCGGCCACACTGTTTGACTTTACTATCAGCTGGATTTTTCTTCAACACTACCCAAACAATCTTCAATAACGATGGACAACATAATCTATTCCACCTAGTATGAGATATGGGTATCATAAATAAGCAAACTGTGCCAGAACTAGAAGTTTTTCCTTTTGGTATATCTTTCCTTTCTGCATAATATCTAGATAGAGTAACGGGCTCATGCAATTTCTTATCTTTCTCCCAACCTAAACATAACTTAATTGGTTAAGACATATACTCTTGATTAAGACTTCAAAATCTCAAATTCTCGCACCTCACGTGTTATTAAACGCCTAAAAGAACTTCCTAAGAAGATAGCCGCCATCGGTTGCAATAACAACCGGAATCCATGTTATCATAGTTTATTCTAACCATCGCTTATCTATCTAGTGACTTTCTAATTCAAATTGGAATATTAGCATGCCTCAAAGCTCAACAACCAGTAACAAGAAGGAACATCAAACTGTACTCTCAAATCCTTGATACAAGAACGAAGATAAGAGACAACAAGCTAACCAGAGAACTAGAAATCGAGGACAGATTGAGAACTGTATATTCTCTCTCCGATTCTTACACCCATCAAAATATATAAATAATTTAACCTTATAGATGACATAAGAAATCGGGCTTGGATGAATGATCGGGTTATATAAGAGTGTACAATAAATGGAAAAATGAGATCCAAAAAATTAGGAAAATGCATTTCAAAAGCTAACTTCGATCCTATTTGGTTATTGAAACAAATTTGGCTAAATGACTACCACAAGGAAGTAGCTCCTCTCCCTATCGGGGCTTATGCACTCCACAACTTTCTTATGTCATGGGGTTGGGAATACTGAATTTAGCTGTCAACCCTAGTAAACACGTGAAAAACCTTTCTCCCCTTTTTCTAATAATCTCGCCCACTTTGAAGGGGCCTTGGCCTAGCTTACTAAGCACTAGGAGCATTACGATTTGCAGCTTAAATGGTACCTCATAAAATCTCTATCAGTCTTATTTTTATTGTGCGCCTTGTGAGCACGTTTGGATCCGCGAAGGCAATCGCTCCGATGTTCTCCTAACCCAACCGGGAACGGACTGGAGGGAATTTTTATAACTTCAAGAAGTGCATGCAGAAAAAAGTGACACTTCAGATTCCCGCAACGGCAAGTAAAACAACCTTTCGGGCTAGCAGAGATTTCACAAAATACTATGTCCACTACAAAGACAATTGCTTCTTAAATCTCCTATGATATCACCTTCAAACATTCTCTAAAAGAATTGATACCATAAAACATTCAATATCTGATCAAAGTAAAGTTTTTGTCATAACAAAACCAATGAATATTCAGCAGCTAGTGGATACAATGATCATTATAGAATCAATGAGCAAAACAAAGCATGCCCGATTAGACAATGTGAAGTTAAAGCACAATTTTCAATTTATATTTCTCTAAGATTGAAAGATATACCTTCTCACATATCAGATCCCACTCGATCAATCGCACTTACAATCCAACTTTTCTCTAGCAGCTCTTGCATTATCATACTCAAATTTCAAAACATTGCTTATGTGAGAAGTGTCCTTGATGTAAAACTTCCTGCCAAACTGGCTCTCCTCAATCGCCGGGAAGTAGCAGAAAAGCACAGAATTTACGACCCAGAACCACAGAGCTCCAAGGAACATTCCGAGCGTAGCACCAGCAAAAACCTGCGCAACACTATGGTATCCCAAATACACTCTCGAATACATCGTCAAGAGAGCCAGAGACCAAGCCAGTAGGTTCATTATCCACTTGCTTTCAGTCCCCCATAGTCCAATTCCTTTATACGACAATAAAGTGAAGTATATAGCGAAGAAAAACATATACTGAGAGTGACTAGAAGGCCAACCATGCGAATCACACATTTCCAATAACGCACAAGTCTCAGGGCGAGCTTGCTGAACAGACGTCTTGATGAACTCATTGATGAATTGAGAGATTAGGAGCCCTAGCGCGAAGAACATACCCTGTAATTCGCGGCGGAAGATGAAGTGAGAGAGAAATCCACCGAGGCTGATGAAAACAGGGACTAACGATACCCAAGCCAAGAAATGGCCGAGCTGATCTCCCCTCTGGTACCGGACATGCGTTAAGGACACCGCCTTAAGTGGTGCAGTCGCCATGTAAATGGAATATGGCTAAACTCCAAGATTGAATCAGAGGTTAATACGTGAGATCTGAGGAAAATCGGAATGATTTGATCGAATAGATCAGACGATTGTTCACGACAGAGAATCAAAGTGCGAAATTGGGATGAAAAATTGAAGTCCTGGATGGAGAAAGAAACTACGACCGAAATGAAAATTAAAAAAAACTATAATAATAACTTCATCTCAATCATATCCATTACTTTGTTTTCAAGAGTACTTGAATTTTCACCCAAAAAAATATCTTTTTAATTTTTGTACGGTATTTACCTTTTAATTTTCGATAATATTTCGAAATACCCTAAAAAAATTTATTATACCCTTTAATTTTTTTTTTTAATTTCACAAAAAATTTTAAAATTTTCGGATTATTTTTTAAATAGTTCGACGTTACTTTTATAAGAGTATTCATATTTTTTTTATTAAAAAACTAATAAAAATAATATTTTTAAAGTATGAAGGTATTATTAAATTTTTTTAAAGTCTAAAATATTTGAATATTTATATTAATTTAGTGTATAAAATAAATTAAATTTTTGGATTATTTTTTAAATAGTTCGACGTTACTTTTAAAATAAAGTATTAATATTTTTTTATATTAAAAAACTAATAAAAATAATATTTTTAAAGTATGAAGGTATTATTAAATTTTTTTTAAAGTCTAAAATATTTGAATATTTATATTAATTTAGTGTATAAAATAAATTATATATATTATGTCTCTATTATTTAAGTTTTGACTTTTTTCTCCTTATAATAAAATTTGGACGTGACATTGAACCATACTTTATAAATATAAATATAGTTCAACCATAACACGTAATAATTGTTAGACGAACACGGCTCTCCACTCTCCACAATGGTATGATATTGTCCACTTTGAGTATAAGCTTTCATGGCTTTGCTTTGGGATTCCTTTGGAGTCTTAGTCATTTTTTACTGCTTTCGAGGAGGCTTGACTCCTTCTTTCGAGGATTTGCCAATCTATTGGCACGGCTAAATTTAGAACACGACTCTCCACAATGGTATGATATTGTCCACTTTGAGCATAAACTCTCATGGCTTTGCTATGGGCTTCCACAAAAGGTCTCACACCAATGGAGAGTGTATTCTTAGATTATAAACCCACGACCATTCCATAAATTAACCAATGTGGACACTTTTATCCAACAATAATGTGACAGTTGTTTTAAAAGTACGATTGTCATTGAAATAACATTTTTAAATATGATCGTCAAAAAGTTTAAGTTTAAGTACTGTTTAATATTTTTTTAAAACTAAATATGTTTTATTTTAATATTTTTATTATATTTCATATTAAAAAAGACATTTAGATTTTTAATCAAATTAAAAAAATTACAAAACTAAAATTTAAAATTATATTTTAATTTTAAAATGCATTGTTGTAAAAAGTAAATAAAGAAAAAAGAAAAATTCATGGGTACAATAAATATTTATAAATTTAATTTTTAAAAAATAATTTAAAAAAAAGACAAAAAAAAAAAAGTCGTGTAATTATAAGGTATAAAAATGCAAATATGAGAAGTTTGGGTTGTTTTTGCAATTCTTTTGCCCTATAGGACGTTTAAAGATCGGAGGGGGCATTTTGCAATTTAGTAAAGAATAAGAAAAAGGAAGAAATGGATAAAACTGTGTATCGGAAAGTTGCTATGGCGAAACATGGTAAATAACCAATCTTCTGGGGAGACATTTATAATTTCGGCAATTTGCAAAAGCAAATAAATAGCGGCGACAATCGGATACTCGGCCCGCGAAAATTCCATTCGTACAATTACAATTGCGTCACAGTTCGATAAAGTTCCAATTTAGTTCTGCTCTGAGAACTCATTCCTTCAATGGCTGACGAGTGCTTGGCTTCTGCGAGAAGAGATCCAATCAAGTCTTCTGGTACGTTCTTGTACTCTATTGGCTATCTTTTTAAGGATTGATTGCTATATTTGAATTCATATTGATTTTTTGCTGCTATGAGTTCGAATGTGAAGAAGATTATTGATGCTGTTTCCGCCGACTGAATTTAGTGCTGTTGCGTTCGATATGTTAGCTTGTTTTTTGGATGATTAGTAAAGAAAGAGGAGATTAGAAGTTAATTTATATATAATCCATAAAGAATCAGTCCAGTAGGAGATGGTTTTTGATTTTGAAGAACTTTGTTAGTAACTAATGCTGAGAATGCATTTATATTCTGTTTATCAGTTGGGAATGTTGCGGCTCATCGAAGACGGCAGCATGCGCTTACAGTGGGGAAGGAAAGAAGAGAATCGTTGATGCGTGCGAAGCGTATCTGTAGAATTGGGATTGGTGATGTTGCTGTCGACAATGAAATGATGATGGACGAAGAGGTGTCAATTTTGGAAGTTCAAACTTCTTCAGCAGTGGACGAGCTAAAATCTGCAGTTGCATACCAGTACGTTGGTTTTTTCCTTTGTTTTATCCCCAGATTAAGGAAAAAAATTTCTCTCATGTTTCATATTTGAAAATCATACTTGGGTTACCTGTCATGCCACAACTATCTTAACTATCCAGTGGGAAGAATTGCTGTTGGATGAAGAAGTTGAGAGCCATGAGGTGCTATTAAGTAGTTTATTTTCGCTTACCTACTTGGTGATATTGGATTAATGTAATTAACCATCTAGTTTGTGTGCTTACCTTAACTAGATTATTGCTCCAGAGTTAAATTAAGTACGGCCACTATCTAGCTTTTTCTGAGGGTTCTAGTGTTTAAAAGCAAAACTATAGTATTTACACCATCCCTTGAAGGTGATGAGTGCGGTTTTGTTCCCAATACTTGTAATGGGCACCAAGATGGGGAATCATTTGTAATCTTGACCGGAGTCTCAGATATAGAAAGAATGAACTGAATTGTGGAAAGCACATCAAATTTTGTCTTACTTCCACATGCTGTTCATTTGTCTTAAGGAATAGTACAAAAACCTCTTATTGTCCCATAAGCCGTCAAAGATTTGGATAAGCAAAATGTTGGTTTGAAAAATTATTGGAGGTTGAAATGGACAGCATCGAGGATCGTTTTCATCCCCTTTGTTTTAGGTGAAGGGGAGATGGTTTGATCCTATGGTGAACAATAATGCAGTAAGTGATAAGCATTTCTTAATTCTGTTTGTGGTTTTTAAATGAACCATCCTCCACTACTGCTATTTAAATGACTGATGAATTAAAATGTTGATAAATTTGGTTTTAAGGTCTTGTTATTTTTTAAATTGTAGGGGAAAAGGTGCAATGCAGAAGAGAATTCATGCCCTTCGTGAGCTAAGACGCTTGTTGTCAAGATCAGAATTCCCCCCAGTTGAAGCCGCTCTTAAAGCAGGAGCAGTATCTCTGTTGGTGCAGTGTCTTTCATTCGGTTCCCCTGATGAGCAGGTCAGAAATAGCTTGTGCTTGTCTAAGATTGTGCTTTGATTGGTTTGAGTTAAGTGCACTATAGGTCCAACTCATTATGCTCGATATAGTTTTCTCACAAGGCTATGTCCAATCATGTCAAGTTAAAAAGGAAATGGAATAAGTGATTCTTTACTTGTATCCTGGACGTGGTCATTGTCGACGGGGTTTTTGGAATCTGGTTGTCGTTGAATATATGTTCATTGACTGTTGAACTTACATGGCCGATTCAGCATGGATTGCATGGATTATCTCTATTGGCCTTGTAAAGTACCGGATTGTTTGTAGACAAATATTTGTTTTTAAAAACTCTACTTCTATACTGCAGTTGCTTGAAGCAGCCTGGTGCCTAACGAACATTGGAGCTGGGAGGCCTGAGGAGACCAAATCTTTGTTGCCAGCGTTACCCTTGCTCATTGCTCATCTTGGAGGTTCACATTACCAATTATTTTCTTTTCCTATTTCTTATGAAAGCTGGCATCTCATATCTTGTTTCCAAATTATGGTTTTCAAATTAGCCGTTTATTTGATTCACTGTAATCTTCCTCTTACAATTACGTGCTGCAAGTATGTTCTCATTATTATGTATGATTATTAGCCCTGCCGTTATATGCATCTGATCACTGGTTGGCCAACTGCAACAGGCAGACTTAGTCTGTACTGGCTTGTGTAGTTTAATGTAGCCGAGGTAGTTTCTTAAATTTTGAATATTTACAATGCTATGAAAAATTGGGTTCATTCTTTGCTTTGTCTAGCTTTTATTTCATTTTGACTGTACTTTCTTGTGCAGAAAAAAGTTCTCTGCTTGTTGCAGAACAGTGTGCATGGGCATTGGGAAATGTTGCTGGTGAAGAAATGGAGTTAAGGAATATTCTGCTTTCTCAAGGAGCTTTACTGCCACTTGCAAGAATGCTGTTTCCAAACAAAGGTTCATCTGTTAAAACAGCTGCTTGGGCACTATCCAACTTAATTAAGGTTTTGTGTTTTCTATTACTAGCATTACAAGCCTTCTCTGTGCGCAACTACGTGAGGTCATTCACGAACTATGCCCTCTTCTGTTTTCTCATGTAGGGACCGGATTCCAGGGCTGCTACAGAACTCATTAAAATTGATGGGGTGTTGGATGCAATTATTAGACACTTGGGAAAAGCGTAAGTGTAGTTATCAATTTGGGGGTTCATATATTTTGATAAAAAAAAAAAAGGATTTAATATAATGATTGATTTGTCCCTCTTTTGTATCTCGACTTATTTTCTCTGTTGTTAAGCTGTCGCCGTGCAAAATGATACTGTATCTTCGATGGTTATCTACATTTCTGGAGGATAGTTATCACTAACCTAGGTAGAGATAAGATTTTGGAACATGCAAATTTCCCTTGCAATCATTATAATTGTCTAACTCGAGAAGATATCCTGTCCTCAAGACCTTGTTTATATAATATTAATACTGCTGCTATTTTGTTGTGGAATGTTTCTAAGATTGTTTAGATGGACAGGGGTTTAACTATATTCAAAATTACAAAGTGCAGGGATGATGAGTTGGCAACTGAAGTTGCATGGGTAATTGTGTATCTTTCAGCACTCTCAAATGTTGCTACCAGTATATTGGTGAAGAGCGAGGTTCTCCAACTACTTGTAGAAAGATTATCAACATCAAATAGTTTGCAATTGCTTATTCCGGTAATGTCAAACAATGTCTGTATTCTAAGATTCACTTTTCTGATTACAGGCTAATTTACCGTGCATTATCACGAGATGCCTAACGTACTTTCGTGAAGGTGTTAGTTATCTCCTTTTCTCTTTCAATGGCCTAACTTGAGTTGTCCACGACTCCCCCTTTCAAGCTTTTCTATCCTGATTAATTATGGTTGTAGTTTTAAATTAAAAAAAAAATTATGCTTGAAGTTTTGTGAGGCTATTATCAATGAGTCATAATTTGTATTGATTATGTAAGTAACATAGTTGCAGACGTTTTCCTTTCCGTTTGGTTCTTCTTTAGCATAGAAATGATGTAATTTGCCTGGATCAAGTTAATTGCCTGATGAGAGCTTTATAAATGATTCCATATGTTTCATGGTATGGCTACTAGGAGAATGCCTCCTTATGTTTTCCTCTTCTGAAAAAGATTTCGAAGCTGTAGTTGAATTGCTTATTGTTTTCAGATCCACTGTGTAGAGTATACATTAACACTGTCTTCTAGTTGGATATTCTTTGTAGCGATTCAATGTTTTTGATCAGTTATTTTGTGGGTTTTTGATTATCTGAAAAATGATGTCTTAAATAGGTGCTTCGAAGTTTGGGCAACCTTCTGGCTGTGGATTCACATACAATTTGTAATGTTCTCATTCCTGGACGTGAAATTACAGGCAAGTGGTTTGCCTTTTTCTCTTGCTAGGAGGGTATCACAATACTCAGACTCCAATGAACAACAAATGAGGAAATAATGATAGTGACTAGTGAGATTTGAATAGAATACAATTTTTTTTTTCAGGTAGTGTTTTAGAAGTCCTGATAAAATGCTTGAAAAGCGAACACCGAGTTTTGAAGAAGGTATATTTCACTACTTCGTAAAATATTACCATCTCCGCACAGTTTCTGGACTTTTGAGTTTCTTATCTGAATCCCTTCCTTAACGTGCAGGAAGCATCTTGGGTATTGTCTAACATTGCTGCGGGCTCGATGGAGCACAAGCAATTGATATATATTAGTGATGCAGTACCCTTGTTAATACGCCTTCTTTCATCAGCACCATTTGATGTACGAAAGGAAGTAGCATATGTACTGGGAAATCTCTGCGCTGCGCCTGATGAAAGTGGAGAAGGAAAACCAAAATTGCTTGTTGAGAACTTGGTTTCTCTTGTTGGCAAAGGATGCCTTCCGGGTTTCATTGACTTGGTAAGATCTGCTGACACGGAGGCTGCAAGGCTAGGATTTCAATTCTTGGAGCTGGTGAGTATATCTGATTGTTCATATACAGTGTTCAAATGGGTATTCTTCTAGTTTGTTATTTGTCACAATTGTTGGGCTTTGCTGGGTTAGAATTAGAAAGCATCTCTTCTTTCCCTCACGTAACTAAATCCTGTGTGTCACCTTTTTCTTCAAACTGAGGACGTTGACCGTCTCTTCGGGGCGGAGCTAGGAAAGAAGGGAAGCATTTGGCCCCATAGCTCGTCTCTTTTATATGTATTTCTTACTATTCTCTTAAGATGCATCTAGTTTGTGGCATCCGTTCAATTGGTGTCCTCGACTAGGTGGTTAGAGATTTGACTCCTCTCCTCTTTGTTTTGTTATGAACTTTTTACATAAGTTTTTGAAAATGAAAAAAAAAAAGTTTACAAAAACTTGGATAGAATTTGCAAAGAGAAATGATGAGAAGACAAACACGATTTTAAAAAACCGAATAGTTATCAAAGGCAGCGTTAATGTTGAAGAGGACTTCTAGAAAAGTCCTTGTTCTACTCCATAATGATCATGCATTTTCTTGTTGTCTGTCCAAAGGTATTAAGAGGCATGCCAAATGGGGAGGGCCCAAGGCTGGTTGAGCGGGAGGATGGCATAGAAGCGATGGAGAGATTTCAGTTTCATGAAAACGAAGACTTAAGAAATATGGCAAATCGTCTGGTCGACATGTACTTCGGCGAGGACTACGGTCTCGGTGAGTAGGAAATTCGTGGTTTTTAAGATTTAGGCTCACTATTTTCGTAATCACAATTACGTACTTGGTCATTATCAAGCGCTTTTCGCTCCATCTATCAGCTACTTTATGAAATCCATCATCCCAAGGAGGAAGATGGAATTGAGGTTTGTGTAATATCATCATTTTTTATTTGCAAGTTTTCTGATGAGCTTGACCAGAGCATGTCTTGAAAAGTGTTTATTAGGAGGGAAATGTTTGCAAAATTGTGTGTAGTTGACATGGGATTTTGAAGTCCCTTGTCATCTCAATTGAACTCTTCTTTTTTCACAATAAGTTATAGAACCGATGGTTTATGGATTCTTCTTGGATGAGGTATGTTAAATTTTGACTATACTATTTGAATTTTTAATTTTAGGATTTATATTTTATTTCGAATTTTAAGCTCAAAATTAGTTTTTAACTTACCGAGTATTATTAGGGTATCATTCAATTAGCTAAAAATCTTCGACCAAGGCTAAGAGGTTTTATAACAAAATGCTCGTTGTTAGCAGATATTGTCTCCAAATGTGTCACTTGAGAGAGTTTTTCGCACCCTTGTAAGAAATGTTTTGTTGCTCTCTCGGGATGTCACAGGTTTTGAATCAATTCATTTCATGTGTACTATAATAAAAAAAATTAATCGATTGATTGGTTTTGGATCTATTCACTTTACGTGTACTATTACATAATCTTTCTGTGACTAATAATGTAAAATTATAAAATGCAAAATTTAAAATGTAAAAATATATTAGATATTTAAGAGATTAATTTCACATAATTAAAGTATTAATTATAGTTAATTAAACCAGCAAATTACGGATAATTCAATTTTGTTGGAACCCTAATTTTGAATTCTTAGTAATTACAAACCTAATGTGCAAAAAAAAAAAAAAAAAAGAAGAAGAAGGAGAAGGGAGGGAAAGGTTTTAACTATGAAAGAGGAAGGGTATATTAAAATCCTTAGGGTTTTGGCGCCGACGATCAAATTCACGGCCCTGTTTTGCTAGGGTTTTGAAGCCGACGATCAAAAGGAGATAATCTAGGTCGGTAGCTGAATTTAGGGATTCAAGTTTCTGAAAGTTTAAAGGAGAACGCAGTATTCGTGAGAGACGCAGATTTGTTAGCCCATTGTAATGGAGAAGGGGGCTTCTTTCTTGTTCGCCGGCATTCATTTTGACAAGAAGAGGTTCGCCGCAGATTTCTCTAGGTTCGAGGTAAACGTCTGTAGCTGCGTTGTTGACTGTTTTATTATGAGAAAATTGAAGGATTCTGTGAGGTAATTCAACTTTGTCGTTTTAACAGGGCAAAAAAGAAAGTGATGATGTAATCGAAGGTTTGAGTAACATTGCTAATAGTGATTTCGAAGTAATTGAGGATTCAACGCATTCGGAGAAGAGGAAGAGGAAGAGGAAATCAGCGGCTACGGGTATATTGCCGAATGCTTTGAATTGCTTGTGGCCAATCGCGTCATTGTAAGCCGTTGAGCTTAGTTTTAACTCTTTTTTTTTTCCTTATGTAGAATCGGTGGAGGGGTTCAGCGTCTTCAAGGATTCAAAACTAACTGTAGCTGCTTCAGTGAATGAGGAAAATCATCCATCTGAAAACGATCCTTCCGAAGAGAGGAAGGAATTTCATCGGAAGCTTGAGGTACTAATTACTTCTTTTGTACTTCCATTGTTTCTTTTTGTGAAGTTTGGTTTTAACTTATGTACCACTTGGTCTCTGTCCATCGTTCATTCCATATTTCTTCGATGAACATAGAGAGATGCGCTTTTCCGGAAGAAGTATAACATTCATGTCTCTGGGAACAATGTTCCATCGCCACTTCAGAATTTTGCAGAGTTGAGCACAAGGTACTAAATTCTATACTAGCTGGATGTTTTTCTGTGTTCATACGTCATGATGATTTTTTTTTTTAGCAATTCTAAATATCTTTTCCCCTTATAGGTTCTGATAAGTATGACTGAAGAATGATAATTATATGCTTTGCTTGCAGATATGAGTGCGACCCATACATACTGCATAATCTTGTAGAACTTGGGTTTAAAGAGCCAACACCAATTCAAAGGCAGGCTATTCCAGTCCTCTTATCCGTATGATCTTCCATTACTATCTTACTGTGTGCAGTAAACTTCATCTTTCATGTGTTGTGTTCTAATGTATTGAGAATAAGATAGGATCTATTGTTGTGACCTGACAAGAACTGGGTATTTAGGTCGACTATTTTGGTATACTGTTTGGTTTTAGTTTTTTTTTTTTTTTTTTTTTTTTTTTTTTTCTGATCAACGTTTTCCTTTATAGGGCCGTGAATGCTTTGCTTGTGCCCCTACTGGTTCTGGAAAAACCCTGGCTTTTCTGTGCCCTGTGCTTATGAAACTGAAGGTATAGTCTTTTAAGTGCAATTTTTATATTTCTTGAATGGTGTTCTGTTCTAATCTTAGTTTTTTTTTTTTTTTTTTTTTTTCTGATCAACGTTTTCCTTTATAGGGCCGTGAATGCTTTGCTTGTGCCCCTACTGGTTCTGGAAAAACCCTGGCTTTTCTGTGCCCTGTGCTTATGAAACTGAAGGTATAGTCTTTTAAGTGCAATTTTTATATTTCTTGAATGGTGTTCTGTTCTAATCTTAGTTTTTTTTTTTTTTTTTTTTTTTTACCAGGATCCATCAAAGGAAGGCATCCGTGCAGTTATACTTTGTCCAACACGAGAATTAGCATCTCAGACAACAAGGGAGTGCAAAAAATTGGCGAAAGGGAAAAAATTCTCTATCAAGTTGGTTACAAAAGAAGTTATTAGACATGCTGATTTCTCAAAGTTCTCATGTGATGTACTCATATCCACTCCACTTAGGTTAAGACTTGCTATTCGGAAAAAGAAAATTGACCTCTGTAGGTAGGTGTTGACTAGGGGTATCAGCATGTTGTCAATACAAGACCAGCCTAAATATAACTCATCTCCTCATACAGGGTTCGTTGTTTTTCAGGGTGGAGCACCTTGTTCTGGACGAATCTGATAAGTTATTTGAGCTTGGCTTGTTAAAACAGATCGACACCATTGTAAAAGCATGCTCCAATCCTTCAATAGTTCGCTCATTGTTTAGTGCTACTTTACCTGACTTTGTTGAGGATCTTGCTCGCTCAGTAATGCATGATGCTGTTCGGGTTATTGTTGGTAGGAAGTAAGTTCGCTACTATCATGCTCATCCTGAGATCATCGATTCACACGATATACTTCTATGTTTTGAGAAAATTACTCATCCCATATTTCTGATACGTCATTAGGAATACCGCCTCTGAAACCGTCAAGCAAAAGTTGGTTTTTGCCGGAAGTGAAGAAGGGAAACTTCTTGCACTTCGTCAAAGTTTTTCAGAGGTTCGTTACATGTAAATTGTAGTATTGAACTTTTTCTTTGAGTAGAAAGTGAAGAGCTTATCTTTTATCATGAACAAAAATCCTTTTTAGCATTCATTCATTGCATGAAATGTCAGCTTGGATCTAATTCCTGTATCTAGTAGTATACTTATCTGACATCTTTTGACAGTATTTGTTATTTTGATCTTACTAGACAATGCATTGACTTTGTTGCTTTTGTGCTTAACAGAGTTTGAATCCACCAGTACTGATCTTTGTGCAAAGCAAGGAGCGGGCAAAAGATCTTTATGGTGAACTGGCATTTGAGAATATCAAAGTGAATGTCATCCATTCTGACTTATCAGAGATAGAGGTAATCAATTCATCATCATCTGCTAAAATTTAATATTTCATGGCAGTTAAAAGTTGGTCAAAATGCCAAGCATACTACTCGTGCAATTCTAGATTGGAGTCCGAAACAATAACAATGTGTAACAGCTTTAAATCCTTAATAACCTTTCGTGAAGCCATATAATGAAGAACACGATATTAATCGTTGTACTCCTATGTGGGGCCTTGCACTCCTAAAAGATAGAACATAAAACAAAATGCCATAAAGTTTTTTGTTCTTACCTCTTTTATTGTTCTAGACCTGAGTTTGTTTAGTGAGCAATTGCTGAAAATATGAACTTTCTGCTAATTTTTATTTATTCATCACTTATTATGTAATTATAAGGGGTCTATACAAGGGAACTACCATAGGATGGCCTAGTGATAAAATTGGGCAATGTAAATAATAAAGGGCTTAGTGAGAATGAGTTCAACTCATGGTAGCCACCTATCTAATATCTTACTAATGACCTTTGCAACCAAATATAGTATGGTCAAGTTATTTTCCCGTGAGAATAGTTTAGGTGCGCGTAAGCTGATCTAGACACTCATTGTGATGTCCCACATTGGTTGGGGAGGAGAACAAACCACCATTTATAAGGGCGTGGAAACTTTCCTCTAGCAGACGCGTTTTAAAGCCCAAAAGGGAAAGTCCAAAAAGGACAATATCTGCTAGCGGTGGATTTGGACCGTTACAATGGTATCAGAGCCGGACATTGGACGATGTGCCAGTAAGGACGCTGGTCCCAAAGGGGGGTGGATTTGGGGGCGGTCCCACATTGATTGGAGGAAAGAAAGAGTGCCAGCAAGGACGCTGGGCCCCGAAGGGGGGTGGATTGTGATGTCGCACATTGATTGGGGAGGAGAACAAACCACCATTTATAAGGGTGTGGAAACCTTCCTCTAGCAGACGCGTTTTAAAGCCCAAAAGGGAAAGCCCAAAGAGGACAATATCTGCTAGCGGTGGATTTAGGTCGTTACACTCATAGAGGTAAACAAAAATCTATTCGAGGGACACATGGACTAGAAATGTTTCTAGTCTTTCTATGTCTGATATTCTTTCTTGAATGCAGCGGGAAAATGTTGTTTACGACTTCAGAGCTGGAAAAACTTGGGTGTTAATTGCCACTGATGTAATTGCTCGAGGAATGGATTTCAAAGGGGTTAACTGTGTAATCAATTATGACTTTCCAGATTCTGCCTCTGCATACATTCACCGGATTGGTATGTTCCTTAACATTCTTCAGCTTACTTGACAATGAACCTTGTGTTTAATCCTTAAAAAAATGTTGAAAGATTCATACTCTATATGATGTGGCTGAGCCTAATTTGCATCTTTCAACAGGCCGTTCTGGCAGAGCAGGGAGGAGTGGAGAAGCCATTACATTTTATACAGACGAGGACATTCCATTTCTGCGAAATATTGCCAATGTGATGTCAGCTTCAGGCTGTGAAGTTCCATCCTGGATAACTGAGCTTCAGAAAAAGAAGTGGAAAAAACATAGGCCGAAAAGAGATTCAATCTCAAACAAACCAAAGGATGATGGTGACACCGAGCAGCCGAAAAAGAAGTCGAAAAAACGCCGGCCTAAAAGAGACTCAATTGTGACCAAACCAAAGGGCGATGGTGACTCCGAGCTGCAGAAAAAGAAGTCGAAAAAACACAGGCTTGAAGGAGATTCAATCCAAAACAAACCAAAGGACGAAGGTGACACCGAGCAGCAGAAAAAGAAGTCGAAAAAATGCAAGCTTAAAAGAGATTCAATCTCCAACCAAACCAAAGGATGATGGTGTCTCCAAACCACAGAAAAAGAAGTCGAAAAAAACAGAGGAGGCCTGAAAGAGATTCAATCTCAACCAAACCGAAGGACGAAGGTGAAGCCTAATTTAAAATTGCTACCTCTAATCTATTTCACTTCCCAAAACTTAAAATAAAATATGCCTTTAGGAAGTTTTTGTCCAATGATGTGAAAATATGTCGATTACATCTAAATTTGTCTCTTAAAAGGTGAGCTGCAACTCAAATGTAATAGATAATCTTATTTGAAGAATTTGATCATTTGTACATGGTCGACTTAAAAACTCCATTGATATTCTTTTGGAAGGAATTTTAGGATTTTTGTGTATTTGAATTTTGAATGTGATTTTTCTTTGCTAGTTCCATGGACGTAAATTCTTATACCACCTTGGTTAGAGTGACTACAATATCTTCAATTTGTAATTTAACCGAAAAGAAAGTTGAAAGTTTAACGATCATATATAAACAAGCTTGAAAAAATTAGAGGCTAAACTTATAATTTGTCGAGAGAATGATTGTGCAATCCTATGCACACCCGAACATAAAAATTGTGTGATGTGATGCAAGGTACTTCTAAGAATCTACTTGAATAATTATTCCTATGATATAATCTAATCAAAAGACTCCATCTGTATTGGATCACAGCTATCATCTAAAATTTGCAACATCAACTCCTCTAGCATTCTGTATATTCTACCTCTCTCAGGATGCAAGCTATCTTCAGCAAGAAACACATGAACTCTATCCTTGATCTCAATCCAGCTCTGACCTGGAACTTTGCTGACATCCATCTGTCTCATCGAGCTCCTCAATTGAGCAAGATCGTTCCAATGGCCCGAAGAAGCATGTATATTACAAAGCATCACAAGTGCCGCAGAGTTGGATGGATCGGTTTTCAATACCTTCTCTGCAGCTCTTTTGCCAACCTCGAGATTGCCATGGACTTTACATGCTGCTAGCAGAGTCTTCCAGACGACAATGTCGGGATCGAAAGGCATTTGGTTGATAAAATCCTCTGCTTCATCCAAGCATCCAGCACGGGCGAGCAAGTCGACCATACACGAACAGTGTTCTCTAGTTGGTGCAATGCCATCTTCCTCTTGCATTGTCCTGTATAACTTCAAACCTTCTTCCACCATTCCAATATGACTGCAGGCAGTAAGGAAACCAACAAATGTAATTTCATTAGGCTTTACACCAAGGCCTCTCATGGTTCTGAAAAGTTTGAAAGCTTCTTCACCACATCCAGCCTGAGCATATCCAACAATCAAGCTACTCCATGAAATGATATCCGGATTTTCAATTGAGTCGAATATTTTTCGAGCACTTCCAAGGGATCCACACTTCATATACATGTTGATTAACGCATTTGAAACAGAAGTATCAAGATTCAGCCCTGATTTCATGATTAAGCAATGAACTTGACTTCCCACTTCATAAGATGCTATTTGTCCAGATGACACCAATACATTCGTCAAAGTAACATGGTCAGGCTTAATGTGAGAAACAAGCATTGTCTTCGTTAATCTTAAAACCTCACCAGCTTGGTTGTGATGGAGGCATGCCATAAGCATGGTGTTCCAAGAAACTATATCCGCTTTATTTCCTATATCTTCAAATATTTGAAGTGCATCATTCAAATTTGAACATTTTGAATACATGCTAAGTAAACTGTTGCACACAGGAATCTCTGAATCAAAACCCATCTGGACAATGTAGGAATGAACCTGCATTCCCTGATAAAGCATCACAGGCTCTGAACAAGCACAAAGTAAAGAGAGGACTGTGACATCATTTGGAGCAAGCCCTGTTATCCTCATCTGAGAAAATAAAGACGTGGATTCCTTTACATCACCAACACTGGCAAATCCTGCAATAATAGCATTCCAGGCTACTAAATCAGGCTTTTCAATCTGATTAAACACAGTTCTTGCAGATCTTAGAAATCCACACTTCGCATACATGTCACAGAGGGAGCATCCGGCAAAAGCATCGCTTCCTAATCCAAATTTTATACACAAGCCATGTATTTGGCGTCCATAATTTGGTTCTAAGAGCTTGGTACAAGCACTAAAGGCACTACCAAAGATGAACTCATTTGGTTGGTAGACAGGCTGAGAAAGCATTTCCCTGAAAAGAAATAAAGCTTCGAGCTCATAACCAAACCGGGAAAACCCTGCAATCATTGAGCTCCAGGAAATTAGATCCTTTGTAATAATATGAGAGAAGACATTTATTGCATCAGCAATTTGATTGTACTTGGTATACATTGAGATTAGAGCATTCTGTGCGATTAGGTGGCCACCAAATTCCGACTTCAGAACATGGGCATGTAGTTGTCTCGCTAACATAGAATCATCAAGTCCTGAGCAAGATTTTAGTACACTTCCAAAGGTAAAGTGATCAGGAGTACATCCTGATCTGAACATTTGAACATACAATGTAATGGCATTATCTTCTTGTCCATAATGCGAGTACCCCGATATCATGGAGGTCCAAGATACCACGTTCTTCAGGGGCATTGCATCAAAAACATTTCTAGCTTCCTTCAAAGACCCGCACTTCCCGTACATATTAAGAATATGATTCTGAAGTATCATATCAGGCTGGTAGTTAAATGTCGTCATATGACGATGAATTTTCCTGCCATGTTCTAGGAATCTTAGAGAACAGCAAGTGTTGATCAAATGGGTATAAGTTATAGAATTCAATGGGGAATTTGAACACTTCTGAAAGGTTTCAAATGCTTGAAGAGCCTCTCTGTTTAACCATTTTTTGCAGAGAGAAATTATATAATCATCATAAGATTGTTCAGAAACAGGGGAGGGAGAAAAGGCAAGCTGGGTGTTGGGTCGTGTATGAGAGAATGCTAATTGCAGTCGAGGTTTGAAGTTCTTTAATGAGGTAGCTGAACAACAAGGGTTGAAGAAAATAATAGCTTCTGAAGAGAAGGTTTCAAAATATATAGAATTTAAGGCTCTTAAAAATGCCATTCTCTTAATCTATTCTAATGCCATTCTTAAAGAAACTGCAGAAAACAGCACACGAGGTTTCAACTTATCCATCCCCTGCAACTGCAAGAATCAACTTCCACATGGAGATTTCAATCGTGTTAGATTTCCACTACTATCTCTGGTACGAATTGGAGTCTGATTGCATAGGACACAGTCAGAAACCATGGGGTGCAAGAAATTGAACAAATGAGGCAGTGCCAAGGCCAGACATTCAAATCTATCAAGTGAAACCAGAACTTCCATTCAAATTTCTACATTCTAGTTTCACATTAGAAAACACCTTGTACCTCAAACGCGTACAGCTCCAGTTCCACACCCAACTATTTTACAGTGTCACTGTTCACGTCGAAATATGCTAGCAATATCTCTCAGCGGACATTCTTCGAGCACCTAGCGTACAACAATTCAACATCCATAAAAGTACAGAATCATCACAAATATTCATACATTACAAAATTTCTTTGAAGCACAATACCGAAAACAATATTGAGTCCAAAAAGCCTACCTGAAGAAGATACGTTTGGAGTTTCTATCCCACAGTGGAATGATGAAAGAAAAAGACTTCAAGACGCATAAACGAACAGGTGGACAAGTTCATCGCCGATATCAGTATCAGAATGCGAAAACAAGGTCCAATAAATTAGAATTTAGAGACAAAGCCATTATCGAAGGATAAGTCCTGTAGAAGAAGAAGAAATGGAAATTCCCAGCAAATGAAAGAACGTGTCTTGGGTAGGAAAGTTTCTAAATCTTTGCGGTTTCGAACTGGCAATCAGCTGAATAAAGAGTGAAGGAATCAAAACTCTGCAGAAGAGGGAAACTCCATTAAAGGTCTGAGTTTTGTTCATTTTCGGCTCTCTTTGATTCTAACAGAAGGGCATGGTGATTTTGAACTCTGGTATGGCCCTTGTGGGTAGTTCCGTAATCTTCGGAATTATTATAGGGAGGTAGCAACGTTAATAAATTTCCCAAAATTATACTTAAATTACTAAAATGTATCATTTAGTTGCGTATTATGTCACTTTAAACTTAGCCAAACCTGCTTAAATCTATAAAGATTTGTACTCTCCATTGAAATTTTGTCCAAATGTTACAAATTTAGTAAACCCATATCATCTCTCCACATTTGCCTTCAATAGTTCCATTCTTTGGAACCCGCAGAGATGGGGTCGAACTTCCTCTGTCCAACACACTTCTCAGGTATATTAAACCACTCTTCCCCATTTTTTTAAATAAAAATATTTGTTCAATTACTCTCTAAATTAAATAATTTATTCAACATTTTTCTTAATTCGTAGACTTATTAAATCCACATTTGCCTATCTTTTCTCAACCGTTTTTTTTTATTACTAATTGTTTTAGGTTATGGCTCTTTGATGTAGATGTGAGTGAGTCATCTTAATTAATAATAATAATAATAAATAAATAAATAAATAAAAGAACATGAGAAGAAAGGGAATGCACATCCCCCATCTCCATACCTCTTGGAAAAGAGATATTTTTGTTAATAATTAAAAATTTAGTTTTATTAGACTTGAATTTTTAGTTATATTCCTTTCTACCGTCTGTGATAAGTTTGGACAATTATTTGAACTCTGCTAAATGTAGATTACAAATGAAGAGTGTGAATTAACCCAACCATACCCCAAATGATCAGTAAAAGGGTGGTATCCCCTTGGTTTTAAAAGGTCATGTCATGTTCACTCAAGCCTTGGCTTAACATTTTAGCAAATTCTTCAGGACATAATTCAAACATACACCCAATGATATTCTGTAATGGGGGCAGAAGACAGGGCAGAATCCACAAAACTCTGTTATGCTGTATTTACTAGCTAAAGATAAACAAAATCAAAATCCAAATCAATGGTTTTGAAGAGCAGAAAGAAACTGGGAAGCATCTCATTCTGATCTTAACAAAGGTCGAACACCGTACCCTTTGATTCTTACTGGCAGAATCTGATACGTTCCTTTAAAAGGGAGGGGAAGAGTCAGAGCCAGAAAGAAGTGGAAGTGAAAAATGTGGCTAACCTACAAGCTTCACCATACTATTGTTTGTTCCCCATGAAAATGGAAGGAAGAAAAGACTATTTTTTGTGTGGTTTCAAGTTCTTTGAGATTTGTTTTCTATGGGCTGATTTTTTCTTGAATAATTTGCGATTATAACATCTGGGTGTTGTGATATTCTGACTGAAACTCTCTGATTTGACCAGTTGAACTTCATAACTTTGCATATTTTCAAGGTAACTTTGCTGATATCTTAAGGATATGTTCGAAAAGCTATAAGGGTATTAAACAGAGAAATCTAACCATCTTCCCCACCAAGCTTTATTTGGCTTTAGTTTGATGGGATTTTATACACTTCTCTTAACTGAACTGAAGTATTTATAGGGTGTTGGAAGTGAAGTTCAATCTCTTCTATGTCATTGTAGTTGCATGTTTTTTTTCTCTTTATAATATCTTCTTCATATTGTCATTGTTCCCTGAAGAACACTGTTAGAACAATCATAGAGGGATGGGAAGGAAAGGAAATTGGTTTAAAACTTTGAAGAAAGCTCTCAGCCCCAGCTCCAAAAGGAAGAAAGACCAGGTTTGTAACTTTACATTTTGCTTATATACTGACTAGATGGGAAATTTCACCTTCTTTTGAATTTTCTAATATTTTTCCGATTTGCAGAAGACTAAATTGTCTGGAAAACAAAAACACCCCAGTGTATGTTCTACTCCTACATTGACTATTGCAAATCAGATAACTCAGCAAGAAAAGGTAAAATCGACCTGTGAGGTGAATGAAGACCACTGCAAAGCTCATTCTGTTCCAATTTCGAATTCCACGGGCATGGCTTCTACAGCCGGCACACAGGTTGTCCAGACCACTACTGTGACTCAATTCACCAGAAAATCTAGAGAGGAAACGGCAGCAATCAAGATTCAATCAGTTTTTCGTGGATATCTGGTGTGAACTCATTCTTGCAATTATCTCATTAATTTATCAAATACCATTTCCTGGTTTCCATTTTTTTACCTCACGTCAATTTCATCATGTTAATGGAGAAACTCAAAATAGTTTTTCTAATAATTTTGAGCTCAACAGTTCAAATGAAACTATCCAAATTACCCAAAATTCAAAGATATTGTGTAGAATTTAACCGTTTCAAAGGTTGAAATTTATAATTCAACTTTCTTTCTAAAGACTTCAGTTGATAATCTTGACAAACAAGTAGTAAAAGCAATTCAATACCCTCACCTCTAAAATCTAATACTATGCTAAATGACCACTCAACCAAAAAAAATTTGGTTAATGGGTTATTTGTAAATTTAATATTTTATCTAATACTTAAAAACTCTCCTCATTTGTAGGCTAGAAATTGAAATTTGCATAAAGTACAACAGTTTGGTACCTAAGACCATGTTTGCAATATCATATTAATCACCACATAACCCAAGAGATTAGTGGGTTATAGTAAATTTAATTTTTTTTTTATCTCAGGCAAGATCAGAAATACGAACCTTAAGAGGGCTGTTGAGATTGAAATTATTGATGGAGAGTTCAGTTCTGAATCGTCAAGCCATGAACACCATCCGGTGTATGCAAGTTTTTGTCCGTGTCCATTCCCAGATCCGGTCAAGAAGGTTGAGGAAGCTGGAGGAAAATCAGGCTCTCCAGAAACAACTCCTACAAAAACATACAAAAGAACAAGAGAATTCTCAGGTCTTCATTATCACTTACCACTATTGCTCAACTATTTTATGTTTGAGATGCATTACTTGTTCTATAATCCGGCAGTGAGATTGGTTTTGGTCTACTCTCTCTCAACATTTTCCCTAAATATCAATGACCAAAAACGAGCAATTCTCATGCTTTAGCTACTTTCCTAATCAGCTTCATTCTTTAAGTGTCATTTAAAAATTGAAACATGAACAGGTTGGGAAAGGGTGGAACGACAGCACACAATCAAAAGAACAAGTTGAGGCTAAACTACTAGGCAAGCATCAAGCAGCTATGAGAAGAGAGAGAGCGTTGGCTTATGCCTTTTCTCGACAGGTGATTTATTGACTATGCCATCTAATAGAATTATGCATTTGATCTACCAAGAGCAAGAGAGAAGTGATCTAAAATATTTGGCACTAAGTTGTAGTAAGGATTTCTTTTTTCTTTTTTAATCAGGATATCTGGGCTCACCCCTTACATTATTCTCATGGTCCACCATACTAATATCTGGAGAGGCTTCACTCATTCCAAAGCCGGTTCTGAAAAACAATAAAAAAATTTAGTTCTTAAATTTTCAATTTAGAGGACCGAAAGTAAGAGTTTGGAGGGTACCTCTAAGCATCTCTTCTGTTACCACGAACCCAAAGGCACCCTTTGGGGTGATAGTTATAGTAACACATCGAACGAATAAATATCAACTCGTCTAAGTTATCATCATTTGGTCGTCTTTCCATTAGTTCTTTGTTCTTCTTGTAGTTTGCTTGTTGCCAATTTTCTTATAGTTTGCTTTCAAATCCTTTTTAACATAGACGTTAAACATAAAAGCTAAAGGAACATTATTCCTATCATTTATGGTTATGTATTAAGACATTAAAAGAAAACATACAGAGCTCAAATATGGAGAGATTCTTCAAGGTTTCATCTGAACTCTTTCAACAGAAAATCTGGAGAAATTCTTCGAGGTCAACAAATCCACTATTCACAGATCCGAACAATCCCACCTGGGGATGGAGCTGGTTGGAGAGATGGATGGCAGCTCAACAATGGGGGGATGCGAGCTCTGGTAATGTTTGTGGAGAAATTAATAAAGCCGATGCTCAATCCAAACAGAGCTCGGAGATAAATTCGCCAACAGTAAGCCGATCTGGAAGCCGTAGATATACATTCCAGCCCCTCACGATTCATTCCAGACGTAGATCAGTTGCAGAGGCGAATCAACTGAAGCCATCAAGCACACGAAAGAGCTCAGTTCCAGATGATTCTCTCCAAGCTAATGTTCAATTTGAACTGAGCTCGGAGGCGAATTCGTCAACAGCAAGCCGATCCGAGAGCCGCAGATATACTTTCCAGTCCTTCTCAACTTCTTCCAGACAAAGTTCAGTCGCAGAGCCAAAGAAATCGAAATCATCAACCATAAAAAAGAACTCGGTTCCAGAAATTGAAGGATTCCAGCTGACCTCGAAGGCAAATTCGCTAACAGCAAGTCGATCCGAGAGCCACAGATATACCTTCCCGTCCCTCTCAACTCCTTCTCCGCGAAGATCAGTCGCAGAGGCAATGAAATCAAAGCAATTAGGCGCCAGAAATAGCACGATTCCAGATGATGACAGCAAGAGCCTGGCAAGTATAAAATCAAACAATGGAGGACCTCGATCATCCGTATGGGACGAAGAAAGCCAAAACAGTTCACAAAATCTTCCGAGTTACATGACGTTCACCGCATCGGCAAGAGCCAAATCGAAGCTTCATACTCCATTCGAGTCGGAGAAGAATGGAGCTCGAGAAATAACGTCGTTTAGTTCATCTGCTAAGAAACAACTCTTGTATCCGCCATCTCCGGCCGGGTCGAGGCGCTATTCCAACCGTCTGAAGGTGGATATAGCGGCTTGAATGAAGAGAATAACAGAAGCAAAGGGAACATTGTATGAATTTTGATCGAAGAAAAAGTGGTACGTCAATGGCGGGAAAGCACTGAAATCAGCACCTTTCTTTCTTACACAGTTCAGCAATAATTCGTTCGTTAATTGCTTTAATAAGGTCTAAATTTGAATTTGGTGGTTTTTTATTTATTTTTTTATTTTTTATTTTTTATTTCTAGGAAATGCAATCGTTTTCTTCTTGAGTAGTGGCCGTTAATAAATAATAATATGTTCTCTTTTTTTATTTTTTATTTTCTTATATTTGTAATTTGCTATTGAAAATATTTGTTCAATCCACCACACTTAAATAGCGTAGCAAATAAATTACAAGGATATGAAAAGAGTAATAAATGGAAATATACTCATGACAGAGAGGCAAATAACTAGGTTATTTGCTTTCCAATAAAATATCAAATATGATATATAAGGTAAACTATAATTGAGTACTAAATATCCTTAACAGCTATGTATATTTATTTTAAAAAAATGATTGATGTATTTTAAGAATAAAGGTAACTAAATATTTTAAAAAATGTATAAAATCTCTTGTAATTTATTTTCGGTTAAAACACTTATTATATACCAAATTAAAAATTAAAAATTAAAAAACTTATTAAATTCTATTAATAATTTAAGAACTAAATCAAAGATTAAACTCTCAGTAAAGAACAAATTAGCTATCATTGAAAAATAAGACAAAAGGTTGATATGTGTAGGCTAAAAATGTTGGCAAAATAAACCAATTATGAAGGGTGAGAGACTAATTGAAGCTTAAATGAGTAGTAGAGCCATAAAAGCCAAAAGCACCTAAAAAGAAGCTTGGCCTCATGAATTGCTGTTAAAATATAATAAAAGTAGAGTAATGTAATGTAATGAAGCAACGGTGATAAAATTACACACCCTTGTCCAAAAAGTGAACACAAATGAAGAAGAGCATGATATCGATGTTGATATCAATATGGCATTTACATCATCAGCATTTGGAAGGCAAAATCATCGCGTTACTATTAGCTGTATTTCGAGACGACGACGACGACGTATCATTTTACGGTAAGATCTATAGTACTCGCTATCTCTCCTCCTGTATTTCCTTCTAAAGGAGAAGCTTCCGTTCTTTCCCTTCTGTCAACTGGCCCCTTGGGAGGTCCAAAAATGGTGGAAAATATCTGTCGATGACATTCATCACAAAAATAGAGATACGAGAAGTGTCCTTCATTTGAGAGCTTATGCAATATGGCTGCTGGTAAAATGCGGCCTATGTAATCAGTCATCGATCGTGGAACTACCTTATCATCTATTCCCTGTTCAACATGACCAAAGTTTATATTAGAAAGACGAGTCGAGAATTTTAACACCGGCTGAAGTCTCTTTGATTGTCATATCATCATATCATCATATCACCATACGCTATATAAAAAGTACATTCCAAGACGCGAGACTTCCTTTCACCCATCTAGCAACATAAGAGTTGGAAAATTCATGCATCACATGTATCTAGGTAGATCATCAACATTACTATAATTATTATTATTTGGGAGTTCAACAAGAGGGAATCGAACTACTAATATCAACATCGAAGGCATCAGCTTAAACCAATTGAAGTATGTTCAAGTTGACTATGCATCTATGTGTATTAGTATATATGATGTGCGTGCTAGTGGATGTCGTGGGAAAAAGGATAAGAGTTCCAAATAAACGTTCATAATCTTCCCATGGCAATTAGAACAAATAAGTCCAATTTAGGCAGTTAGCATAAGATTTTGTATGATGTCATGTGAGGAAAAGAGAAGTGGCCTGACCTGCCATATATGAATCGGACCAACAAATCCGGCCAACTCACATTCTTCTTGACTGTACAATGATTTGAGCCAAGGAAGAATGCCTGTTCTTTGACACTTTCTCTGCACCCTAAGATCTGCCAAGCTAAAGCCCCAATTTGACACAAGTAGCATGGTTTCTTCTACAAATGGTTTGACATTTTTCTGGCGGATTGACTCTTCCACGTTCCTGTACCAAAATTCCCTAAACTTTGGATCTTCTATCAAAACTTCGTCCTGAAAATGTGAAGATTGTGAGTTGTATTAGGATCGCATACACTCGATCAAGATGAACACAAAGAACAGGAGAGAGAAAATGCAAGGAGGAATAGTGGCTAAAGAATTTGTATCGATGACTTCAAGTATAAGATACCATGTGATCGGGTGCACGAATGTAAGTTACGTAGCTATTGAACCAAAAAATCCACCAACTCACCTTCTTTCCCAGTGATAGGGATAACTGTCTATCAATTTCTTCATGCCTTCCTGACAAAAAACTTCGGCGATAGAAGTAGGATAGAAATCTAGGAAATCTACGAGCTAAGAAATATAGAAATCTCTTCCGTGGACCCCAACTTTCCCAAGTTCTTCTCAACTCTTCCCTAGTCATGCTTTTTTCGTAAGGATTGATCATTGGAGCTACCATGACTGCACCTGTAAATTCAAAAATATTCATTAAACTTCCAAAGTAAATGCATATTTAGTTTATGTTTAATCAATGACAGAATACAATTCATTCTAATAACCAGCGGATACAAGCAAGTCTAACTTTCTATGTTACTGAAATGGAAGATCTATTAATTCTTTCAACGTACTATCAATCAACAATTTTTTAGGTTCTGCGTGATACAGAAAGCACCGTACCCGAAAGGATACAAAAATCTCTGAAGGAGCATAGTGGCCCCAAAGAGTACGACATTGAGGAACTAGGTGAGAAGTACCTACTCATATATTGAGTTGTCTGCCAACTTTGTTTTGAGAGGCCCATAAAAACAAAGCTCTTATTCCTTTATGGGGAACAAAGCATGCAAAATACACTCGTTTTTGTAACTTCTATAATCATATGTTCTTGGATATCTAATTTTCACCGGTAGATAAGATACTAAGCTTGCAAATATCATAAGATTCATAGTATCACACAGTACAGTCTCTCCAAACTAATAAAATTTATACGTACATTCTTACACACCTGCAATTCTGTCTGGGATATATCGAAGTGCAGCCCAAGCATGCATGGCTCCTTCCGAGTAGCCAAGCACCCAGAATTTTCCATTAATACTAACAGCATCAGCTAGGTGCAGCATATCTAGTGCTGATGAATTCAGGTTCCTGTTGGGATGAGGATCACTCTCCCCAAAACCAGGAAGATCATACGCAACCAAGCAAATACCAAATTCTTCGAGCAAAGACGATTTCACTCCCGGTATACCTGCCATAGAAATAGATGCTATAATGTTAATTCCACAACAATCTTCCCAAGAGTTAGGAATGTCCAACTTTTGTGATTCAAGAATTGCATTTCAAATAATTCAAGAGTCTAAAGATATTCTAATTTATAATATTTACCTGCAAATCGAGATGAAAGAAAAGAATGTGGAGCTATTATGAAGAATCTAGCTCTATCAGCTGAAACGCCAAGAACATCATAGGCCAAGTGCCTGCCATCAGGAAGAAGTATGCGAGAAGCACTAGGAGGATGATCACGCACCTTCATAATCGGTCGGCTAAAGCTCTCGTGTCTGTTATTTACACAGATTACTGCAAATAATAGTTAATTATTGCATCAGAGCTCTTTATCGAATCAAGAAAATACCACAGTTTCACGATTACCACTCATAACATACTTCCCGGTACCCACTAAGATTAAAATCAAGAGGAAAGATTACAAGATCTCCGCTCAATATTTGGTATGAAAATAATCAAAAGGAGAAATGTTTTAGTTGAAGCAATTTACAAAGAAAGAGTACTGTAATCTTCTGAATCAGAAATCGTCAATGAAAAAGGGAAAAAAAGAAGTTCAAAATCTGAACACACCTGTGAATGCGAGAATGGAAACAAAAAATATAACCGGCCAAGCATAAACGGGGTCGCGATCCTCCGGCAAAAACTCGTTAAGAAAACTCAATCTAGCAAGAACATTTGCGCAAGGTCCTCTAAGCTTTTGAGCAACATATGAATCCTCAGTAATCAAATTCTGCTGCACAATGTCCCTGCACCCTCTCCCTAATTCAAGAAGAATTTCACCCCATGCGACCGCAAATCCCTTAACCTGATCCTTCAAACTCTCCGACTCCTCTGATTCATAGTTCCGCGACTCGACCTGGAAATCCGATCTCGTACTCTCATACGAAGGTGAAGAAATTCCGATCGGCTCCGCCATGTAACGGATCCCGGAATCCTCCACCAAACTTGCAAATTCTTCGCTCCATGAGCTCGATCCTCTGATTTCCGACATCGGCAACTGAATACTCACTCCTTCAACCACTTCAGAGACATCAAACTCCGTCCAGCTACAGTGAGTGTGCCCACAGAATGTCTATAGCGTCAGAGTCACACATTCATCTATATATATATATATAGAGAGAGAGAGAGAGAGAGAGAGAGAGATTGTTCGTGTGAATTTGTGCTTTGCTTTAAGCGGAAAATTCCAGAGTAATAATGTCAAACCATCATATAACAGAACTAGAATCAATACTTTACAAGCGTGATAATGGAATCTCGTTTGTTCAACCACGTAAAAACCCTAGCCGAAACCGACCACCATTCAAAAGGAATCAAACTAATACACAAAACAATAAGCAATAAGAAAATACTTACTCAGAGATAAAGCCAAAAGCATCTCTGTTCCATGCTTAGCTTTCACTTTCCGACACTAAAATTTGCTGACCCTCTCTCTCCCTCTCTCTCTCGCATAACCTTTTCTTTTTTCTTGTGTGGGAATTGACTGGTTAACGCAATCCATTTCGTCATTACTGAGTGTTTATTAGCTTTCTTGCCGTCACCTGCTACGAATCCGACTAGACGATGAATGGAAACCGTCGATTGGCTCGTCTTTTGAGTGGCCATGAAAGCGACGTACACGATCTTTCCACGTCTCTAATTGCCGGATACCGGACTGGCCGGTACGTGGTGTGGACGGTTGCTGCGTACTGAAACATGATGGAGTGATGTGCGGGCAGACACGTGACGTGCCTGGGAATGTGCCTCTCTCTAAAACAAGTATTTACTAATTTATCCGCCCGAAATATATAAATAAATAAATATATATATATATATATATTCTTATTTTAATTCTATTAAATGAAGAAAATTAAAATTATAACAAAAATTGTTTCAAATAAAATCTATTTTTAGTTTAAATACATTAAAAAAAAACTAAACAAGTTAGAAGCTATAAATGGTAAAGAATGATGAGATTAGATTAAATAAATTGTAAAGAATAATACATTTTTTAAATAAGTTGATGTAGATGAAATATAAAATTATTTAAAACTAATTAAAAACAATTGGTAAGAAAGGTAGTGACGTCATTATTTTAAAATTAGCGACAAAATTACGCAAATTATAAAATTAATATTCGTCTCAAATCAAATTTAAAACAAAAATAAATAAATTTATATTTTAATAATTTGGTGTAAAAATGTTAAGAAATAATTAAAGGATAAAAAAGTAAAAAGGGAGGTGCTAGAAATTAGGAAGAGGTTTTAAAAGGGGGGCGATGAAGAGGTCTGGGCTCGCGGCGGCTATTAGCTAAGGGTTACGTGAAAATGCAAGGCGAACGAATCCCAAAGCGAATGGGCTCAGCCACCTTCGTAGAAGTTCTTATCGCTATCTTCATCCCTCCCCTCGGCGTCTTCCTCCGCTATGGCATTGGGGTAATCTCCTCTCCCTCTCTCCTTTCAATTCGTTCCAGAATTTGATCCGAATTCAAACCTCTGATATCTTGATCGATCCATCT
This sequence comes from Cucurbita moschata, assembly GCF_002738365.1. NCBI lineage: Eukaryota > Viridiplantae > Streptophyta > Magnoliopsida > Cucurbitales > Cucurbitaceae > Cucurbita > Cucurbita moschata. Next base: position 9,545,028 of record NW_019268517.1, read on the forward strand.
GATCTATGTTCATTCGAACAACCTTTTAATTAATTAATTAATTAATCTTGTTGTATAAAATTTGCAGGTAGAATTTTGGATTGATTTGGTGCTCACATTTTTGGGATACCTTCCTGGAATTATTTACGCCGTTTATGTTTTGGTGGGGATGTGATGAAAAAAATATTGTTTTTTTATTTTTTTATTTTTTTATTTGCTGCTTTTGAGATTTTTTTTTTTTTTTTATTTATTTTAATTTTCTGTTATTTTCCTATTCTCGAGCCTGCAAACCCTGCTACTGCCATGGCTTATCTGGATGGAATCCATCTTTTTAGGGGTCTAGACCATTTGGTAGTTGTGAGATAGGATTTTTTTTTTTTTTTTTAAATTTTAAATTGGAATGTAAAAAAAAAAATTGAGATGAAATTAATGTAACTCGGATTTTTAGGTTGGAAATTTATTTATATACCCTTCTGATCATAACTGTTGTGAATTTAACCCTTCAATTTTGTCGAGGTTACAAAAGTAATTTACTAACTTTAATATCTCCTGATATTTTGGCCCTGTTTTCAGTAATTTTTCTGGTAAAATTTACCATTTTAGCCTTGGCTCTATTTTTGGGGGAAAAATAAATCGTCTTTTAATCTTTAAATTGTCGATCTAAAGATAGAAACAATTTTTTTTTTTTTACAAAATATATATATATATATAATTTTTTTAAAATAAAAGAGTTATAAAAGCATCCACTAGTTGCAGGCAAGGGAAAGGAGTTTGATTTATGTCGATTGATGTAGAGACAAACATTAATTGACAGCCACCGCAAAATTCCATTACCCTTCTGGCAACAATAAAATGGCCGCCATGTTACGGTGGTTTTACTGTACGGCTTCCCAGGTCCACCGTGCCTCCGCCGGAACCGTCGCTTCCGCCCCCATGTGGGGAAACTTTTAACTTCCAATTCAAATTAAATTTACAATTAGTTTTAAATTTAAAAAATAATGTATCCGGTATGTATATATATATTTAATAATTAAATAAACACTTTGTTAATTTTACAATTAAACTAAATTTAATAAATAATTACAAAATTTAGTCTTACCTTACCAAGTTTATGGTAAATATTCACGAGTTAAACTATATTTACATAAAATAAAATAAAATAATGTAAAATAATTAATATTATGGTAATTGGCGTTTAATATTATTAAATAAAATAATTAATCTTTAAGTTTATCATTAACTTGTTTATATATATATATATATATGTATGTGTGTATGCGTACCATATACTCTACACAGCCTGCGGGTGTGAGTCAGCTTGTCAGGCGACTCACCAATGGAAAATGAATTTAAATGATAGGTCTTGTCAGACCTAAAAATGGATTTAAATGATAAGTCTCATCATGTTATTGCATTTAACCCTAAGAGTGGGGTCACGCTACTCGAGACCATAACACATACATAGTAGTGATATTTATTTTCATAGACTTGAGCTAGAATAAGATGTTTTTAATTTAAACGTTTATTTATTTCATTTAACCTTTTGTTGTAAGGGTGTTTTCAAAACGTAAGTCCATAACTGTGTTTTAACATAAAAGTTACGTTTTATGAAATTTAAATGAAGTATTTCCACGTTTAATGTTTATGATATGTATATAGCAGCGACCTTAAATTAATTAGAAATTTTCGGGTCGTAATTAGTAAAATATATATATTAATTATGGAAAAGTAGAAATTTAAAATTTCAATATTATTTATAATTCAATCATTTATGAGTCAAAATATACCAACTATTTGAACAAATAATATATAAGAACAATCTAAGAGATTAATTAAAAAATAAATTATGTCTACCCACCACATGTGTTTTATTGACCCACCCACATTTATCTTTAAATTACGCTGAGTATCCATAGTCAAATATCCTACATCTTAACCAACCAACTATTTTGTTTTAATCCTCAATTATATCTACAATCAATTATCGATTTTATTTTAACAATTTATTAAAAAAAAAAAAAAGGTTAAGAACACAAATTCAGTATTTTTATTGTAACAACGATTTAATTTATATACTTTGATATATAACAATATATCCAAAATTTTAATTTTAATATGTAAGGATAGGAATTTACTGTACAACCACTAAATCCCTATCATATAAAATATATTAAGATTTAATGAGTAATTCAAATATTGTTTAAAATTTGAAAGTAAAACCTATTAAATGATTTTTAAACGATGAAATTACAAACTTTGTCACAAAATTAGAAATTAATTACATAATTTTGAAGTTAGATTTTGGTGTTTAATGGCTTTATTGAACTATAAAGAATAATAATTATAGTTTATATAAGTTTTTTTTTTAATGAAATTTATAATTTAATACTTTTAAAATAAATCAAATAACCTTTCGATGCAAATTAAAAATCTTGAAAATGGAATTGAATGTTAATTAATTAATATTGACGCGTGTTGTTTTCCATTGGAAAAGGGCTGAAAGAACATGTGATTGGAGGGTGAAAACGCGCGTGAAACATGAAGCGCGTGTTACGAATAAAAACGCACCCACGTAACAGACTTTTGAAGAGCGAGAAATAGAAATTGAAAGAAACTCGGGAACTGAGCTCACAACCAGCTGAAGAAGAAGAAGAAGAAGACGAAGAAGAAGAAGAACCAGTGCTTTCTTCACCACTTCTCATTTTGGCACTTCCTCTTCAATCTTTGGTTCAAGAGGAAAAAACTACCAGGTTTCTCTCATTTCAAGCGGAATAGCAGAGGTAGACTTCCATTTTCGGGTAAGATTTTAAGAACACTCTGTTTTGTCCTGCATTTCGCTTCGTCAAATGCTGTCGAGCAAGAAGAATGCTGGTTTTTTCTTTGTTTTATGCTCTCTTGGTTTTCTGTTCTAGTTGCTGAAAGATCTGAGTTCGCTTTGTGTTGCATCCGAGTATTGCTTAATATTGTGTATTTTTGGAAGTTATCATCGTGTTTTTCGGATAGGTTTGCTTTTGATGATGCAAAACTGTTTGAAGATTTGTTTGTTTTTTCCCTGGAAGCTTATTATTCCTCGCTGGCAAGTTTGATGTTGTGTTTCTGCTTCTTATTTTTTTTGTATGTTGAATGCTTTATATTCTCAGATCTGTGAGTTCAATGCGTTTGAAGCTTCAGAGCTCTTTTTTCGTTTGGATTTTCAGTTTGTTTACCCAACTTGGAGACTCTGAAAGCACTTCTTCACCATTCTCCATTAATGTTTTTGCTTCTTCCTCGGATGTGTGTTTTTTATTCAATCTACTTTTTAGGATCCACTGTTGAGTACATTGCTTTAGAGTTTGTTGAACTTTATGCGAAATGACATTTACTGAAAGTGGAATACTGCTTTTCTCAAAATCGAATACATATCCTAAAGTGAGTATGTGTTTTTCCATTTCTGAGTGATTCTGGAAATTACATACTCTTTAAGTACTGATAATCTTCCTCTGAAAATCTGTGCGAAATACACTTCATAAAATACAGTAATTTCATGTCATAATTCTTTTTGATGAATTTCAGGGGTCCATTTGGTCACTGTAGGGCAAAAAGGAGGAGCAAAAGGGAGAAAGTTAAGGGTAAAAAGTCTGAAATATGTTTTGTAGCATAATGATAAATATATGCTTTTCTTTCTTGCAGTTTTTCATTTACTTTATTATTTGAAAAAAGGTTGAAGTAAAATTATGCTATGGTTTGGCTTTTGTTGGTTGTAGTGGGGTTAGATTTTTGGGGTTTCTTTGAAGGGATTGTATTGTGTGTTGTCTTTTTTTGTTAAGTTTGGTACTGATGTTGATCTATGGTAGTAAGGTTGCTATCCTTTGTGAATGATTTTTGTACAAACATATATTGTCCTCCATTTTCTGTTTATTTCTCAGTCAAGATTCTCTCTGCTGTTTCAGGTATTGTGGGTCAGACGACTCTAGAACTCAATTATTTTATTACCTGCTTGATTATTTTTCTAAAGGAAACACACAAGCATGCAGACCCCAAAAGCAAAGTAAGATTATCTTTAGTTTTTGAATTGCTTAGCTGCTTGCTTCCTGTCAGCTTAATCAAACGGTTTTCTTTTGTTCATCTTTTGACTCCCCACAAACCAGAGCAGAACTCCCCACTTTCATTCTTGAGCTCTGTTTGTTTCTTACTGTAATCTTGTTATGTATGTCTTTTTTCAAGATCCAACATGGTCTAAGAACAAAAATGTAGTAGGGTCAGGTGGATGTCTTCTAAGAAGGGTCGAGTTACGTGCAAACAGATATGCGTATATATAAACTGTTCAAGAAGCAATCATCTTAGACTCTCTGCTTGTATGTAGCTACGCCATATTGTCAATGTACTGGCTGATTTATTTATTTATTTATTTTTGTTGGGTTAGATGGTAATTCTCAGTTTTGATTTTTCAAGTTGGTGATTGCAAAAAGAGGGAGAGGGTAAGAAGAAGATGAATAAGACTAGTAGCACATAGATACAGTAATTTAGTATATACTAAACGTGTTTGAAAGCATATGATTTTTAGAATTGTTCTTTTCATTGCTGGAAATGCAAATGGGAATATGGAATGTAGTTGATATGGTAGTTTGTATGCATCATCATAGTTTCGAGGAGGGAATTGTTGAACCTTATGAGTGTGAATGATTTTCCTAATCTGTTTGAACCCATTTTTTAGAACCCTTTTCTTGTACTTTTTTTAAAACTTAACTTGTTCTTGAAATTCAGGTAAAAAGTAACAAAACAAGAAAATTTATTGGTAGAAATCAGAAAGTTATCTAAGGGGCTTAAAGAGTTAAACTAATATTATGGCTAGATCTTACAGTTGTTTGAATTGGATTGCAGAGCTAGCTCCTCAGAGGTAACTCAAAGAAAATCCCCCAGAACACCCCGAACCGCTCGTCAACTTAAAACTCCAGCCACAGATCCTGATTCCGTTTCCACTTCTCCACTTGCTGCTAGTAAGACACCTAAAGAGAGAAGTCCAAGGGTAGTGACTGACCGCAAGTCACCACGATGTCTGGCCGCTGAGGTACTTGTTTTACATTTTACGACTAACTATATAGAGATTCACATCAGTTATGATAAAAGTTTTGTCTTTAAACTTTTATTTTCAATGTCTGCCCGCAACTCTATTTTCAATTGAGTGACTGTTAAGCCTATGAAATTAAAAAAATATCGAAAAAGTCGAGATCTATTGGATATGAAACGAAAATCTAGTAACTTATTGGATGCCATTGAAAGTATAAGGACATGTTATACATTTCTTATAAGTTCATGAACTTCTTAAAATAGAAAGGAAGAGATTAAACTTGTAATTTTGCTTTGTTCAATATTGGTAACATTTTTCTCACTTCAGAATAAAGGGTCGAGTAGAGTGGTTGAATTGGAATTACGGATTTCTCAACTCCAGGAGGAGCTGAAGAAAACAAGTGAGCAACTGAGCACATCTGAATCACACAAAAAGCAAGCCCAACTGGAAGCCGAAGAAGCAAAGAAACAACTATCAGACATGTCTGCAAAGTTTGAAGAATCCCAACAGCAGGTGCTTGATCTCTCAGCTTCCGAGGAAGATCGTGTTCAAGAACTGCACAAACTTTCTCAAGATCGAGATCGAGCATGGGAATCCGAGCTTGAAGCTGTTCAGAAGCAGCACGCAATGGATGCTGCTGCATTGGCCTCCACCATGAATGAAGTTCAGAGGCTCAAGGTCCAGCTGAACATGGTGTCTGAATCCGATGAAACCCGAAGTAAGCTCGCTGAGTCTGCACAAGTTGAGATGGATTATCTAAGAACACAGCTCTCAGAGACTCTCTCCCTTGTTGAAAAACTGAAAAACGAGCTTAGTTACTGCAGAGAATCTGAAGCTCAAGCCCTCAACATAGCAAGGAAAAACCAAAATCAATTCGAAACAGCTAAAGCAGCTGTGGAAAAGCTTCAATCAGATGGAATCAAAGCCGTTGAAGCCTACAACTCTTTGTCATTGGAATTGGAACAATCAAAAGCTCATATTCAATCATTGGAAGGTCATATCAGCAAGACTCAAAAAGGCTCAGATTCAATCACGGGCAGTAAGAATGAAATCAATGACATTAAAACTGAGCTTGCCGCTATGAGATTGGAAGCAGATAAATCAAAATCTGCATTACGTGCAGCTGAGACAAGGTTTGAAGAGGAATCAGTTCGTACAGCAATGCAAATTAGAATTGCTCATGAACTTGTGGAACAAGTGAAGGTAGAGTCATGTCAGAAAGAGGAAGAATTAGATGCAGAACTGAAGGAAGCCAGAAAAGACATTGAACAATTGAGAGAAGACCTTAAGGTAAAAGAAACACAATTGTGCAGTGTCGTGGAGGTAAACAAGGACTCTGAACTAGCAATGGAGCTAAAGAAGCTGGAGGCCGACATGGCGGAGTTAAAGACCAAACTGTTGGATAAGGAGACAGAATTGCAAAGTACATCCGAGGAAAACAATGCACTTAAAAACAAGATCCAAAACATAGAAATGGAAATGAATAGAATCAACGATGAAGCAGTCACTTTGGCAGAAACAACCAAAGCTGCAGAGCAAGAGGCAGATAAAAATGGCCAAAGAGCGGCACGAGCCTCCGAGCAGCTGGATGCTGCACAGGCTGCGAATGCCGAAATGGAGGCTGAGCTAAGGAGGCTAAAGGTGCAAACAGACCAGTGGAGGAAAGCAGCTGAGGCCGCAGCTGCTATACTGTCAACCGGCAACAACGGGAAGCTTGTTGATAGAATAGTTTCATTGGAGAACAATTATCCTCTAGGCTCACCGTACTCGGAAGATCTCGACGACGAGTCGCCGAAGAAGAAGAACGGAAATATGTTGAAGAAGATAGGAGTTTTGTGGAGAAAAAACCATAAGTAAAGTACTGAAGATTCTTGTATGAATGTGTGTTAGTTTAGTAGGATGTTTTATGGTCTCCTCTGTTCTGTTTTTTACTTTCCCATTGCCTTTTGGTTTGTTTTATGTTTGAAGACTCTATCTGTGTATGCAGAGGCTAGAATTGGGCAATGCCCCACTTTACTTTTCAATATCTTTTTTCTTTGCATCTTTTGCAGTGCACATAGAAAATATGAATGCTTAAATTACCGATAGACGAAAGTCTATCTCGGCTAATTTAGAGAATGATCATGAGTTTATAAACAAATAATACTCTCTCTCTATTGGTTTGAGGCCTTTTGGGGAGCACAAATCAAAACCATGAGAGCTTATGCTCAAAATGGACAAAATCATACTATTGTGGAGAGTCGTGTTCGTCTAACATGATATCAGAGTCATGTCCTAAACTTAGGCGTGCCAATAGATTGAAATATCGAACAAAGGACTCCAAAAAGGAAAACGAGTCAAGCCTCCTCGAAGGTACGAAGGCAGTAAAAAATGACTAAAACTTCAAAGAAGTCGAGCCTCGATTAAGGGGAGGCGTGCTTTGTTCGAGGGGAGGTGTTCGATGATGAAAGTCCCACGTGATACTATTGTGGAGAGTCGTGTTCATCTGACGAACATTTTTATTAATAAGTTATTTTTATTAATTTAGCTTAAATTTTAACTTATATAATTTATATTTAAAAATTAAACTTAAATATAATATACATAAAAAAGGAAATAACCACGATTTTACAGGTTTTTTTCTTTTGATTAATGTATAATTATTTTCAAATTCACTTTAAATTTTGATAGCATTTTTTTTCATGTATATTTAAGACTAAAATAATGAAATATGAAATATATATTTAAGACTAAGAGGGGCAACTTCGTATAAATACGATAATATGAAGGGTAATTATGTAAAAGGATAGTTCAAACTCGCTATTGTTTGGGCTCAAAGACAAAATTTCATTGGTGGGGGCCCAAATTGTTTAATGGGCTGAAGTTGCAACTATCGGCCCGAACCAGTGCTCCATATATTAGAGCTTCATTCATTCACGAGTTTCTTCTTGGAGCCTAGGGTTTTGGTGCGCAGCTCTTCCATCTTCAACTTCCGAAACCCTCGCCGAAGTCGAAGAACCCGTTCTTTCTGCAAACATGGGGTAAGATTGTTCGCTTTGAGAGGTTTTTGAAACAATGCTTTGAAAATATTCTGAGATAACGAAAAACGATACCGTGAAGAAGGGATGCTTGGTTTGTGGATTGAGTTTTGTTATGGGTACTGGATTTGTATCGGTTTTGAAATGATTTACTTGCTTCACCATTTTCTACTTTGCATACGAATATTCGATTTATGTAATTGATTTTTATTCCAATGAGTTGGATTTTCTTTTGTGGATTTTTCAACTACGTTGTATGCGAAGGAGTGAATGATTGTGAGGACGTTTTCTGCTTTTAGTTTGAACAAACACTTATTGGAGTTCTTCATCTGATTTGAAATTCAGTTGATTTTTGTAATGCCATCGAATTTGAATGAGCAAGCGCGAGTTAAGAATTATGAACTCGCGAGAAATATTTGTAGCACTTTGGATAATTCCAGGCGAATATCAGGTTGTGATTTTTGTACCTGGTTTTGATTGATTGGTATTTTTCTGACAATCTTACCCAACAGGAAGACTCGCGGTATGGGAGCGGGACGCAAGCTGAAGTCCCACCGTAGAAGGCAAAGGTGGGCTGACAAAGCCTATAAGAAGTCTCACCTTGGCAATGAATGGAAGAAGCCATTTGCCGGGTCTTCTCATGCGAAAGGCATTGTTTTGGAAAAGATGTAAGACATCAAACGTACTGTTTACTTGAGAAATAATATGTTTAATGTCATGGCTAGCAATATGTTCCACTATCTCGATTGTACATTGTAATTCCGTTTATTAGTTTGCATTGTGTGATTTTATCAATATGGATTCTATACAACCAGAAAATTGTGTCAGTTGGTTGATTTTATTGTTGGTCGAATGATTTTAGTTTTGGTAACTTCAAACTGTATATAGAGATCTTAAATTTAGTAACCTAATGGATAAATTTATGCAGGTTCTCTCTGATGTAAACTGCTTTTGAATAATTTTTTAAATTTTATTTCGCTATGTTAATGTTTGGTATCTAAATAAGCAATGCTATTCTGATCACAGAGGTATTGAAGCTAAGCAGCCTAACTCTGCCATTAGAAAATGTGCCAGAGTCCAACTCATCAAAAATGGAAAGAAGATTGCTGCCTTTGTACCCAATGATGGTTGCCTCAATTACATCGAGGAAAATGTAAGTCTGATCTTATGCTACTGCCCCCTTCCAGTATAAGAAAAGATTCGAAAAAGAAAGACCCAATGAGATGAAGAGTGCTTAAAACTGATATCAAACTGTGATTGCAGGATGAAGTGTTGATCGCTGGATTCGGTCGTAAAGGACATGCCGTCGGAGATATTCCCGGTGTTCGATTCAAGGTCGTGAAGGTCTCTGGTGTTTCTCTCCTTGCCCTTTTCAAGGAGAAGAAGGAGAAGCCAAGGTCTTAAATTTGTTTGGCAGAGCTTGTTTGTTATCTTCTTACAGTTTTCTATGGTTAATTTTAGAGTACTTTCAGATATTGATTATTGGATATTTTGGACTATGATGTAGTTATTACTCTCTTTTTGCACTCTGAATTTTGACAACTTGTGGCATTTTTGAATTTGCTCAAACTATGGCTATGTTGAGTTCTTGATTGGTTGGTGTTCATGTTAGCTAGGAATTCTTTTTGGGGTCATAATGTCATGTTACTCTTTGGGCTTCTTCCCTTTTCCTTTTGCCCTCTGTGATCAGTGTAACTGCCCAAAGGAGTTTTAAAGTCTTGAAAGGGGAAAGCCCTCAGAGGACAATATAGCAATAGACCTTGGCTTACATTTAGGGTTCATTCAGATTTAACTTTTTTTTCTATATGGGAAATTATAATGCAATTATATTTTTTCTTAATATGAAAACTTTGATAAATTTATTTTCAAAATCATTTGCAATTCAGTTTCAGTATATTTTTAAATCCTAACAATTAAAATTGATTATAGAATTAAATAAAATTATAATAAATATGTTCTTAGACCATTTTTTTTTCATTTTTGAAAACTCTTCTAAATTTAGCTGTAAAATAAAATTATAGAATTAAATAAATATGTCCTAACAATTTATAATTGTTACAATTAAATTATATTTTCTAAATCCACAAAAATTCAGAATTACAATAAAAAGGAAATTAATCTTTTATATAAAAAAAATTTAAGGATTTAAATTGTTTACCTTTTAGACTTAAAATATAGTTGAAGTAGAATCGACAATAATTTAATTGAAACAATACGTATTTTAGTAAATTTAAAAACTTAATTTCAATGAATTGTGGAAAATTTTATTAGTGCGCCGTGTTTTTTCTTTTTTAATTTCTAATTTTAAACCGCCACTTCCACCAATTTCAAACAAACAAATACAAATACAAGAAAAGATCAGAACCCCTTTTCCCTCCCCTAAACCTCCCGCCCCTCTCTCTCCGCCTTCGATTTTTCAAATCATTCAATCCGGGTCGGACAGTTCCTCACCTCTTCTGCGCTTCTTCCAGATCTGTCTCATGGACGCCGTATATACTGATCACGATCGCCGTTTTAGCCGTCTCAGCCTCATCGATTTCGCTTCCGAGGACGATTTGCTAATCTCTTCTCCTTCCTGCGACTTCCATGACGCCAATTCTTTAGGTCCGCTCCGGCCGTTCTCATTTCAGTCTCGTTCTGTTTCATTGTGTTGTGAATTTTACTTTTACTGATAATTTTATCCTTTTCCCGCTTGTTCTATGTATTGAGCTGCTCGTGTTCGATTTCTGTTCTGTGGTTTTTTTTTTTCCTCGGATGTTTCATTTTCTTTTTGTTTTTTCAACTCAATTGGCAGCAGTCGCTTTCACTTTTTTTTTTTTTTTTGGTTGAAAATTAACCCTGTTGTTCATGTGTGGAAGCTTTGTATTGTTTTTCTAGTTTTGATTTTACATAATGTTTGAGAATCTTGAAGTTTTGATGATTGTTTTGGGCTTCGGTTTTGTGTAGGCTTTGCAAAGGAGGATGAGGAACAGGACAATTTTGAACGATTAGAGACTGTGGATTCTAACAGAATAGAGGAAAGAACAGATGGCTTCGAACAGAGAGAGGATGAACCTCAATTACTCCCATCTTCGGAACCGGAAAGGATCGAAAGAAATGGGAAATATAACTTGCGTAAGAGTTTAGCATGGGATAGTGCTTTCTTAACTGGTGCAGGTATTCTTTTATTTGCATTTGGAATGTGACATTAGTTTTGTCCCAGTATTCCTCTTACATATATATAACTTCTTGTATTTCAGGGTTTTTGGATCCTGAAGAGTTAACTAGCATGATTGCACCAGTGGGCAGGCATGAAAAACGTGTATTACCCATAATTCCAGAAGATGTTCTGAAATCTTCAGATTCAATTTCTACATTGGGTAGTGAAATTATGCCATTGGAAAGCATTGAGGGCAATTTATTCGAAGATGTTAGGGCTTCAATTCAGAAATCTAGTAGAACAATTGGGAAATCTAACTCGAGGATTAAAGTTGAATCCGGGCGACAGGGAGCACTAAAACTGCCTTGTGAGTAACTTCAAACACAAAAATTTTAGTTTAATAATTTTTTTTTTTTTTGATAGTTTTATCTAGATACAATAAGCCCTTTCTCAATAACCCAACTTCATAATGGGAGCGGTACTTGAGTTTTGATATGGTTCCTGCTTTAAGAACCACTTTTTCTTTTTAAAACATGGAGCTACTTGCGTCCTATATCAAATTGCCACCTTCTATGTATTTAGATGGAAAGATTCATGCGGACCAGATTACAGAACATTAATATTTTCACTTCTTTATATTTTCCTCGACTAGTTTGAGACAGCTGAGAGATTTTTCACCTTCTTCCCTCTCCCAATGACAATTCACATCTGTGTTTTTTTTTGTTCGTTTGGACCTTTTCGTTTCTTTTCTTTTTGCTTCATGCTAATCTGTCTGTTGCAACTTTCGAGTAATTATTCATTAATTCTGCAGGAGATATTTCGTTGTGGGTTTAGCAAGATTTATGAGTCTTTTGTAATATCTTTTGTATCTCATCAGAACTGAATCTGACATTACTCATTATTTTCAGCTCCAGGACGGCTTGATCTTACTTCACAAAATAAGGCAAGTTAAATGAATTTTTCAATCCTTTTGGTGTTTCACAGCAATTTTTTCTTTCTTCCTTATCCTTTCAAAAGTTGTATTTTGATGCTTGAATTTTCATATACAGTTCCTTTTGGCCCTTGTTATTAGATATTTGTCTAGCATTTAACTGAAACTTTGGTTCACTGGTTCTCAGAAATGAAATCACACCTTATATAGGTGTTGGTTAAAACACTGTCATCTGAAAATTCACTTAAGAGCTTAGAAAATTTTTATTTTCAGGGACCAAAAAAGATCTTTGTGCTCAGCTTAAGGATTAGAATAGAACATTTGAAAGTATATATCAAAATAAAATAAATGTATAAGTACAAAGGTCAAAATTAGATTTAAACCTTTTTTTACATATTCAAACTATAATGTTCCAGTGTAACATTTCAGATAAAGGACGGGTCTGCGTCCAGTAAGCAAAGTGATGGGTTGCAAGGACCTAGGAGAACCACTAAGCAGAATTCTTCACAACCACGCGAGGCACAGGTGAAGTATAAGCCTAAGTTTTTTTATAACTGATCTTATGTAATTCAAATATCTCTTGGCTTCTGTGGCTATTAAACCAGAGCATGGTTAGTTGCATTAACTGAGACACTGGCAATATTATTTCTAGCTGTTTTGACTGGATTACATTATATTCCAGTAGTCTGAAATTTGTGTTAAAGTTCACAGTGTTCGTTAGCTTGTAGTGACTGGTGGCCAAGGAAGGCGAGTGTACAACACCTGACTATACATTAGCATATGGCTGTCTAATAGCGATGTCATTTCTTGATCGTCCATTTTCTACTTATTTGCCCCACATATTTTTGCTGCTTCTGAAAAAGAAAATATTCCTACTTTTGAAGCAACTGAAGGCAATGGGCAAGCTTCCTTCAAACTCAACGTTGACCAAGAGGCCTTCACTTGCCGCCACTGTGAATGATAGTACTACGAGTGGTGCAGGATCTGCAGGTAACTAAAACTTGAATTTAGCTAAGCTAAATTTGTTCTTTGAACTGTGATGCTTGTATCTATCTATCCTGAATTTTCTCATGCGAATTGCAGATGGGCAGGATTCAGTTGGTCTTAGATCTACTACACACAAGCTTTCCCGACTTCCAACTGCCGGCACGAGGGAGCAAAAGACTTCCTCTGAAGTTTCTAAAAGTTCATCTATCAAGGTCGGTAAATCTTCCTCCAAAGATGCAAGGATAAAAACAGATTGTAAGGCTTCACCTTCCTCTGGTAGCACTCAGAAAACACAATCTCGAGTTGCACCTAAGGTCAAGACTCGTATTGGGAATTCTCGTCTCCCTTCCTACTCGATATCTCAAAGTAAGCATTCTTCAGGAATATCATCTGCTAGCTCTAAAAGTGAGTGGTCGACAGAGTCGTCATCAAATTCCACTCATGAACTTCAATCTAATAGCTCAAGAGCCAGCCTTCACTCAATTTCGAGCAAAAGAATCTCCGTAGACAGCGATGCATCTCATGATGGAAGTAACCCTGCTGTTGGATCCCATACTCAAACTACTGGCTCAATAAAGCCTTCGGGCCTTCGATTGCCATCACCTAAAATCGGGTACTTTGATGGGGTAAGTTTTGTGTTTTATTGTATCAAGTATCTGAGACTACTTATTTGTAGACCCAATATTCAAAAAGCAATAACCAAAATGGTTATCAAAATGGGAAATACCATTTTATGTTTTTAATTTTTCAAAATTTTAGAATTGAATATTTTTTTAATACGTTTTCATGACTGCATTTCACAGGGGAAAACTTCTATCATGAAATCTAATGTGTCTGTACCTGGTGGCACGACTAGGATTGGAGCTGGAAATGTCAGCGCAATTGGAGGCCAAAATAAGACCAAGCCTTCGAAGCTTCAACCTGTTACAGTGTTGCCCAAGAGCACAACTCGTGCTGTTAGTCAGCCTAATTTGAATTTGAAATCTCATAAAACCACTGCAACTAAGATGTCCAAAACGAATGAACTCGACCAAGAAGTCAAAGAGCTTGGTTGTGATGGATCAAATACTGATATGCATAATTCAGATGTATGTGCGATTTCAATTGCCACGAGGAAGATGAGCCTAGAAAATGAAGCAGGAAGTAATGCAAACGAAACGACATCAGCGAATACTGATGGAGAACTTAACGGATTACAAAACTTCGGGACCTGATGTTGATGGTATACTTCCATTTCAGAGGATCCTTGAATGTGATAAGAGAATTTGTTCAAGAGGGTTCAATGTAATACCGTGGAAAGAATTCATTACGAAGCCAACTGTATGCTCTTGCAGAAGGTAAGTCGGAATCATGAATATGGTTTAGTATCAACTTACCAAAAGAGTATAACTGTTCTAAAGTATTCTCGGCTTGTGAATATTATCTGATAATGTTCAAAGGAAAGCTTCCCACCTTCTTCTGAAAACTCAAAAAGTATTCTCCTCTCACTGCTCATTTAACTTTGGTAACTGTTGTTCATTTAACTTCGGTAACTGTTGTTGACAAAGAACTTATCATCTCTAACTGAGGATCTCTCTGTCTCAGCTGCGGCCTCAGATATGGATCAAGTAAGACCCATCTTGCCATCTAAGCAGACCGTTCTTAGAACAAACAGTTCTAATGTTGTGGCCTGTCCAGGTGTGTCCGTCTGGGGTTTCTGGTGGAATGTGAAGTTCTGCTGTGCTGCATTTGAGCATCCGATACCAATTACATGGAGACGTTGAGTGATCTGAGTTGGTATTGTGTGTGTCGTCAACTGCTTGTGGGTTTTGGGAACAAGATTGACCAGTGATTCGAATTGGGATCGTCATGTTCGTCATGCTTGTGAGCTTTGTGAACAAGATTGACCAGTGATTTGAGTTGAGTATCATTGTGTTCTTAATGCTTCTGATAGCTTTGGGAACCAGAGTGACCAGTTATTCGAGTTGGTATCGTCGTGTTCGCTGTGCTTGTGAGCTTTGGGAACAACAGTTTTGAAAGATTGAAGAGGTGTTTGGTTACGTTAGTTTCACACCATGCGGAACCCAGAAATGGTTGGTATGTTTGAACCTTGTTAGTTCATGAATAGTACTGTAGATGTTCCTCTTTTAACCATTTTGCTGAACTAAACATTTCTTATTTCACAGAATGGTGTAATTGAATGATAATTTTGTAGGAGTTAATAAAAAAATAAATAGAATTGATGTACGAACGATTTTCAAATTGAACAAACCCAATTAGCCAGTAAAACTTAGTTGATTTGGGAACATATTAAATTAAAACACGTTACATTAAATAACAATCCATGATTCAGAAATACAACATTTAAGGTCCTACAATTAAAACCAAGAAGGAAAAAACTACCATGTACAGGCTAATCCAAGTATCTCTACTAACAATACCCTGAAAAAAGTATCAGCCATGTCCTATTTGTTTGCAAGTTAACTCTACCCAGTCAAATTATGGATATGAATTGAACAACAGACATCAGTTAAAAGTGAACAACAGACATCAGTTAAAAGTGAACAACAGACATCAGTTAAAAGTGAACAACAGACATCAGTTAAAAGTGAAAGTAGCACAGACCTGTTTCAAACCTGAATATTTAGGCAGCCAAGAAGCGTTTTGTTCTTAAGATTTCACTTCTTTTCTGCCTCTCCTTGTCCGACGTGATGAAACTTTGCTCGGAGCCAAGAACTTGAGTCGGTAACTAACATCGGTCGTTCCAAAAATGCCGTGTTTCCCAGAACTACTGAAAGCTGTTTCGGCATCTGAAGTTCGCTTGAAAACTACTTTGGCTTGTTTACTTTTCTTTATTACTTCTGTCTTTGACTCGTACAGAGGTCCATATTTTCTAAATATGTCGTTCAAACTTTTTTCAGAAGGAACGGAACCGAAGTCGGTAAAGGTTAAAATCAGAGCAGTGGGAGAGGGATCCTCCACACAAGTCTCTGAATCTGGTTCAACAAGTTCAGTAGGGATAACCGTTTCACTTGGAGTCTGAATGTGGCCTTCTTCAATTTCGTTTTGATTCTCAACAGTTACTTCATCTTCAGCAATGCCTTGGATTAACCTATCAGTCCAATAAGCGTCCTTAATAAATTCAGAGTCAGATGTTTCTATAGGGGCTGAAACCTTTCTTCTTTTCCTTGTCTTTGTCGACTTATTTCCAGTCTTCACACCGGAAACTAGTTCCGAACTCCCCTGCGCTTCTGGACGTGTTAGGATCATGCAAACGAAAATTCTAAATTCTGAGAAAAAAGTATCCAAAAAGCCAAATCCTTTAATGGGTTTATACCAGCCAACAAAAGAACTGCTATAGAACCCTTTAATAGGATTATCTGTATACAAGAGCTGTTGAGTGTGGTACCTTACACTTTCTGCCTCGTCTCGTCTTGGAAACAGATTTTTGAGATAATCCATCATCGTGCTTCAGTATCGGATTCAACTCGTTCAATTTGTAAGCAACCTTTCGTATGCGATCTCCAACTCTAAAACTTTGATTAGTCTTCTTCCCAGATTCAACATTTGTTATTGGACTGTTGATAGCAGTGTTGTTACAACTTACTACCTCATCTTTTGTAATTGAAACAGGAAAATTCAATTCGTTGTCAGCATCCTCTTTAGATCCCAGTTCTTTCTTCCCGCTACGACGGGGCTTCTTGGACGTCGAATTAGAACCCTTTTTACTAGAGTCTTTTAAATCCTCAGATTTACGCTTGCACTTTCCACCTGAAATGTCTTGAATTTTCAAACTTCCTTTCCTGCTTTTGGCCACTTCATCATCTTTAATGTCTATAGCTATATCCACCATCGAGTCACTTTGGTCATCGTTTTTCACATCCAAAATGTGATCAGTATCGTTGAACGCTGCACTGTGTTTATCGTACTTGGACAGTTCAGAGTAGCCCTTCCACCGACTCAATGCCATCAATTGGGCCTCGGCACGAACCACCTCTAACTTGTCAGCTTCAGCATAAGGTGACATGGCTACTTCCTTAACAAAGTTAACAAGCTTCATTGGATCAAAAGATGACGCAGTAAGAGAGCTGTCACCACCAACTCTTTTACTCAACTTCTTGCGGATTCCTCCGTTAGCGAGTGTTTGAGTTTGAAGTTTGGAATATAATTCTTCTGATAGACAAGGGCAGGCAAGGCTAAACTCAACTCGTCTGGAGAACTCTTCCAGAGCACAATCAATTGCGTCGTGAAAACTTCCTGAATTGCTTTGCTTCTGCAACTCCGAAAAATATTCTGAAAACGGTTTTATCATCACTGCTTCTTTCCATGCAAATGTATGATCCCCAAAAAATGCTACCAGATATTTTCCTGTTTTGAAATATTTCATGGCTTTTTTTGATGAAGCTGCTGGATCACATATCTGCCCAGGCCACCAGGGATGGCTCGGTACTCTGCTCCATACTAGATCGTGGACATTGAACTTCACAACTGTGTCTTCACTGTCGTCATTAGACATGTCATCTTCATCCATGCTAACATGAGGGTTCACTTCAACAACAATGTCAAACAACTTTGACTCATCTATATCTGTTGAAGGCCCTGTCTTCCCAATATGACTGCCAGTGGCTGGATTTTCAATTGTCTGTCCACCATCAACTTTCCCACTCTGATTTTCTGAGTAGTTCGATGTTGGCACGGTTCTAACCTCAGTGGCTAATTCAGGTGGTACTTCATTTCTCTCTGTCATATTTTCAGCCTTTTGATCAAGCTTGTTAATTGACTGTATTCTATCCTCAGCACTTTTAGGAGAACCAGATGCCAAATTATCATGAAGAGAACCCGAACCATCGACATCCTTGTGGTGAAATGGACCCTCAGGATTCGTGTTTACGCGTTCATCGACACAACCCTTATGGTCAAGTACACTGTGGGATTCATCATCCTCGTTCACAACCTGATCATGTTTCACATACAATTCTTCATTTTCTGTAACTTTCTCATCCTCATCTTGCATTGTGCTAACCCCTTCTTCCTGGCTCTCAACATTATACTCAATACCAACAGAAATTATTGATCCATCCCCAGCCGTAGCATCGTCATAGGCTCCACCTTCTGTAGACTCATTCAATGATGCAAGTCCCTCTCCAACCTGGCTTTTTGCTTCACAACAAGCTAAAGCGTCACTTGGTGAAGCATTTAGTGTCCCATCAGCATTCACCACCTCGTTGTCGTCAACAATTATCTCATCCCTACACACAGCTTCAACTTTCTCTGAGGTATGTTTCCTCTTGCTAGATTCCATTTCCAACTCTGATAAATCATTTATTGCCATAGACGATGCTTCACCCTTCCTTGCGGGAGGGTCCATTTCCGTTCCCTTGACATCATCCATAGATCTTCCCTGCAAAAATTCAACATCGACTACTTCATTTCCCACATTTCCGTCGGTCTCGCCCTTATCCAACCCACAAAGCCCTTCTCCAAAGCTGTTGGTCTCTTGATCTTGAATGGCCTCATCCTCTCCCGTCTCTCCCGAGCGATTTTCACCATTGCTTTGCTCGTTTACGTAAACGGTAACAGGATGCGAAAGATCAATCCCATGGGCTTCAAACTCTCGAGCTCCCATATCAACTTCAGAGTTGAGGTCGATTTGTTCACCGTTTCCCGACATCAAAACAGACTCAAAAACCAAAAATTCTAAACCCTAATAATGACAAAACGTTGTTAAATTCAAATCATACAGCCGAGTCAAAACAATGAAATGGTACCTCGAATTTCTTCCCCCTTTCTCCCTTCTAGTTATAACAGCTTGATTTTCTTCGACTCGCAGATCGTCTTCCTTACTGAAGCTGGACCATAGAGTGAAATAAAGAAGCCTTCTCCATGGAACTGGTGTGCGAACTCGAACACCAAACCTTGAATCTGGTCTGCTTCGAGGTACAATGGTAATCCGACTGGGCTCAATACGTGGAAAACGAGAAACTCTGCCTTTTTTGGGCCTAATATGGACCAACCAATTGGCACATAAACCTACTGGGCCTGATACACGTCCATGTGAATATGGGCCTAATATGGACCATCATGGGCCTTATGAATCTGGGCCTTTTATGGGCCCATAATGACCATCATGGGCTATAACATGGATAAGCCCACACTAGCCCATCAATTTTAGATCCAATAAAGTATTAACTCGAGAGAATAAAGGATTTTTTTTAATTAAAAAAAAAAAAAACTAAATGTATTTAGTCATTTTCTGAGAGAATTATTTTAAATTTTCTGTTCCATTTTAGCCCTCTAAAAATGAGACCAATATGGGCCAAACACGTGGCACGTAAAACTGGGGCTCTGGTTTGAGCCTAACATGGACGAACATGGTCACTAGTTAAACCAACATGGGCCGTGAAAACTGGGCCTTTGCTTTAACATGGACTAATATGGGCCTAACATTGGGCCCGTAAACTGGTCCATTTACTTTGGACACTAGCCCATGAAGTGGGTCGGCGGTCCGGTTCAACCCACCTTAGACTAAAGCGCTACGTTTCTCTCCCGCCAAAATTGGAAGAACGCTTTGTTGTGATGGAAAATGTCCGGAGATCATACAGAGCGAAGATAGGCATGGAGCAAGCGTTTTCAGACTTCGACATAGCTGGAGACATCTTTGATTTGTACTTCCCCCATACTGTCTTCACTGTCGAAAATGAATGGCTTAAGCTCATTTCTCAGCTTATTTTCTTCTTTTCTTCTCCGGCAGGTCGGCATCTTGCTTCACAGGTAACTTCATCTCTCATTCGGATTGATTTTTCCTTTTTTTTTGGTTTTACATGGGATTAATTGAAGAAATTGTGTGGCGCGGGGTTTCGAGTGTTCGTGATATGTTGTTGCATCAAGAATTGGATGTAGGTAGTTCCTGCAAGGTCACTTCCAGCTTGCGATTTGTAGTTGATTTTGCAACATCGATTTCCTATTGAATCTCAAGCCTGTATCATGGACAATGGATATCTCATTAGGTTTTTCTTATACACTATAATATTGACTAGAAATGCCTCGTTTCTAGGTTGGATGTAATGCGAAAACATTTAAATCTGTTGGTTTGCAAAAGTAGCCGACGAAGTCCTCTCCATGTCCTTTTTACTTGTTCCTAGAATCGCGTGAAGGAGGGAGCTGACCTTCAATTATTTTGACAGGCTATTGATGATGGTCGTGGCATCTTTATTTTGTCAATTGACTTTCAACACTTCCGAAAGATTTGCGATGAACATGAATTATACCTAATGTTAGAGAAAGATCCTAAAGTTGCTCTCAAATGTATGAGTGCTGCACTTCACCAGGTAAAAACAAATTATTACAAGAATTTCGTTCTCCATTTGTCTGCTATAAAATACTTTCAGGGTTTCAGCTTAGGATGGTTAGCTGGCCTTTAAAGCAGGTAATGAGGACCAAATGGGCGCACAATTTAGAAGTTGTCGCAAAATTTCTAGTCCGATTGCACAACTATTCAGAATCCATGCTTGCATTGAAGAACTTGAAGGCAGCATATATTGGTACTTCGTAGCTTCTTACAAATTTATTATTGAGTCTGAAGTTTTACTGTTAAGTTCTTAAGGAAATAATGTAGGCTATATTACTTTGGGACAATGCAGACAAGCTTGTATCAGTGCGTGGTACTGTTGTTAAAGTTAGCACTGTTAAGCCTTTGGTGGTGCAAATGAGCTTTGATTGTGCTAAATGTAAAAGCAATATTACACGCATCTTTCCTGATGGTAAGTTTTCACCTCCATCGTTTTGTGAGCTGGATGGGTGCAAAAGCAAAACATTTATTCCCATTCGATCTACAGCTGAAGCAATTGACTTCCAGAAAATACGGTAACACTTCTAAAAGTTGAAAATAATCTCAATTTACAGTTAGTTTTACTGCCTACTCATTGGAAAAATCTATTCATTAGACATTTTTCTTATGTGCATTACATGTGGTACATAATTTTTCCTACTACTGTGAATATTAGATATGATTTTTTAATCTTTCCAGGTTGCAAGAACTCACTAAATCTGATGACCATGAAGAAGGAAGGGTGCCTCGAACTGTAGAATGTGAACTGACTGAAGATCTTGTTGACGCATGCATCCCTGGAGATGTTGTCACTGTTACTGGAATCATAAAAGTAATTAACAATTACATGGATATTGGAGGAGGTACCAGATTTCTTCCAAGTTGTATAGTTAACTTCTAATATTTCCCAGGAGTGGTAATTTGGTCCATGGGTCGCGTTTAAACATTTCTTGCTTGCAAGTACACACATCAACATCTTAATCATTAGGTATTTCATTACGCAGAAAATAAATTTTGATTAGTATTTTTGTTTCCTTCAACAGTTGAAGGTTGTTGGGTAATGCTTGTTCTTAATCGATTTTTCTTCTCTAACAGGGAGACTGTAGTAATGCTATACATCAGCAATTCCATAATTTTGTCGTGATAAAAATTTCAATGATTGACATCACACATCAACACCAGAGCAAAAATGAAATCAAATAAATAAAAATATCACTCACCAAACAGTAGTTATGTTGTGGATTTCTGATTCCCATTCTTTACTAGTACAGATCAAAGCAACTTTTCATATATTTTCAGGAAAATCGAAAGGCAAAAGTCAAGGATTGTACTATTTGTATCTGGAGGCTGTTTCAATAAAAAATTCCAAGTCACAATCTTCACCTGAGGAGATGCAAGATTCTAACTCCAATGCAAGAGCAACGGATTTGCTTGACTTATTCTCATTCTCCCCAAGAGATTTGGAATTTATTGTGAAATTCTCTGGGGAATATGGTTCCGATGTTTTCCGTCAAATACTTCAATCTATATGTCCATCCATCTATGGACATGAACTTGTTAAAGGTAACATTTTATACAAATTCAGATTTGCTAGTTCCCTCCATTTTTTTGGCTGACGTATTTTGTGGGTTGACTTAAAATCTGAAAAGCTGGAATAACACTAGCTCTATTTGGTGGTGTTCGAAAGCATTCAAAAGACCAGAATAAAGTTCCTGTTAGAGGGGATATTCATGTCATAGTTGTTGGTATACTTCTATGTCCATATCCTTTCCATGCTCACTTCTAGAAAAGAGTGCTTTGTGATCAATGAACAGACGTTATGGATAACTTTTTGGTGTTAATTTCATAGGTGATCCTGGACTTGGCAAAAGTCAAATACTACAAGCAGCTGCAGCTATTTCTCCACGTGGAATTTATGTTTGTGGTAATGCAACAACCAAGGCGGGCCTAACTGTAGCTGTTGTGAGGGATTCCATGACAAATGACTATGCTTTTGAGGCTGGTATGTCTTTTCTTGAACCTTACAACGTCATTTCCTATTTTTAAAATTGAGGATTTACATATTGTAATGGTAGTGATTTGGTTTTTATCATGGAAACAAAACATTGTGGGCACTTGATGATTTTATTCCTTGACTCCCAAGTATTAAATTAATCCTTACATTGGGAATTGGGAAATTCTTATTATACGCTAGTTTTAACATAGCTCAAATCTTTCAAGAGCTTATTGCATACATAGATTTCACAAGTAGATGACAATGAACTTTCAATGGTTTACAATAACGGAGTTCCGCTGATTGAAGAGAATTCTACTTGAATTCTCATCTTATGCTTTAAAACTCCTCCTAGCCGATACTTTTCAGTTTCAGAAAGTAATAATAAAGAAAATCCTGGCTACCTTCTATCCCACCGCTTTTTCCGATCTGCTTGATTATATGATTAGAGAGGGCCTGATATTCCTACTAAATTTCCATAGAAAACATCGCAATCTTAAAGAAACATGACAAATGTTTCATGAATTTGGAATCTTATTATAATAACCAATAAAGGGGAAAAAAAGTAACTTGGTTAAAATACCATTTTGGTCCTGGTTCACTGGGCTTCATTTTATTTTGGTCGTTATTCCTTAAAATTATCAAATTTAGTCAAAGCTTAAAAAGAGCTCCTATGGTTAATCCTAAGTTAGTTTTTCTCCTCAAAATTGATTAATAATAATAATAACTTTCATGCAAGAAAAAACACAGCGTGAACATATCTGGGTCTAATGGTGCTTAAATGCTTCTGAGTTGCAAGCGCATCATAGTAAATATATTGTTTTCTCCTCTAGCAATGTAGTCTACTTTCTCCACAGGGGCTATGGTACTTGCAGATGGTGGATTATGCTGTATAGATGAGTTTGATAAAATGTCTGCAGAACATCAGGTTTTTGAGCCAATGCCTAAATTCCAATTAAACTCTTACTTTTCATTGTCCATGGCTAGATTTTCTTACCTTAGATTATTGCAGGCCCTATTGGAAGCCATGGAACAACAATGTGTATCGATTGCAAAAGCTGGGCTGGTAGCAAGTCTATCAGCACGTACTTCTGTTTTAGCTGCAGCTAACCCTGTTGGCGGTCATTACAAGTAAATTCCGTTCAGAAATGTATTTGTCTCGGTCATTTGCTTTCCTGACTGACTATTCGATTTTGTGACCGATAAAACATCTATATGGTTGAGTCTTTCTTATAATCCTTCCTCTTCAAAATATCAAGTTGAACGTTTTCCAGTTTTATATTTATAGAGAATATTGTTCTTATTCCTGAGGAAAATCTCTATACATTATTTTATTTCAAAGAACCCATATTTAAAATTTTCCAGTCTACTCCAACTGAATAACGATGGGAACATGTTCTTTTATACTGGTGGTATGTATTAATTCTTAAAATAAAACTTGCAGCCGGGCAAAAACTGTGAATGAAAACTTGAAGATGAGAGCTGCTCTTCTCTCGAGATTTGATTTAGTTTTCATATTGCTGGATAAACCTGACGAATTTCTGGATAAGAGAGTCTCAGAGCACATCATGTCGGTAAGTTAATTTCGGTTGCTTCTTTTTCTTATGCTAAGTGATCTCTCGAATTACTCTGACGAATTTAATTGGAACTTAGAACCATTGAAACCATACTCTTCGGAAGCTCTATGAGAAGATGAAAGAACATTCCAATAATGAAGTTTATCTTCACAGTTAGATTGACATAAAACAAAAAGTGAGTAATCAATTCGTGATAAACGTCTGTTCTGATACCGATAAGACTTTTGAGCAGAAGGCAACAATGTGCTTGAACAAACTGAGGAATAAGGATGTCTCATATTTTGGCAGCTACATCAAGTATGATATTTGTCTTTCTTGCAGCTTCATGCAGGATATGGGGAACGCGCTTCTACAGCAAAAAGATTACGTAAAGGTATGTATCCTATTTCTTATCTATTCCTTTTACTTTCACTCACTCGATTTCCACTAATAAAAGAGTTTCTCCCGAACCAGATATAACTCCTTTGGCCTTAAAGAATGTACCAATGGAGAATGATGGAAAAGGAGATGCTTGTTCAAAAGGCGAGTCGTTAGTTTCAAGACTGAGATTGGACCGAGCGAAAGATAGCGATTTTGTACCATTACCTGGCCAACTTCTTCGCAAATATATAGCCTATGCAAGAACTTTTGTCTTCCCCAGGTTAATTTACATGCTCCCTCTACCATTTTACTTAATGCTAAAATAACTAGCGGAAACTTGGAGAAGTATTCATCACTATATTGACTTGACCTGATTTTTGAGAGCTATATTTATAGAGGTAATAGTCTACTCCACCCATCCATTTAATTATATTAACTGGTAATGGTTATACACCTTACAACTCAATGTCAATACAACAAACCTCTTTTCTCGAAATCTATCCCAACACATCTCTCCATGCTGGAATTAGGATGTCAAAGCCGGCGGCAGACATTTTGCAAAGATTTTACTTACAACTGCGTGACCAGAATACATCAGCTGATGGTACACCAATTACAGCAAGGCAACTCGAAAGTCTGGTGAGGCTGGCAGAAGCTCGAGCACGAGTAGACCTCAGGGAAGAAATTACAGTACAGGATGCCATGGTTAGTTATAGAAAGATGTACCCCAAATTTAATTAGTATGACTCAAACTTGACTTTTGTCATTAACTTTGCAGGATGTGGTAGAAATAATGAAGGAATCCCTTTATGACAAGTACGTAGATGAACATGGAGTCCTGGATTTTGGTCGAAGTGGGGGAATGAGTCAACAGAAAGAAGCCAAGCGATTTTTGAGTGCACTCAACAAGCAATCAGATTTGCAGCAGAAAGATTGTTTCTCCATCTCCGTAGGCTTATGCTACACGCTCTTGTCTCTGTTAAAGCTTATCACTTTCAGCTCCGAGCTAACCACATATTTAATGCCCTGCAGGAAATATATATCTTGGCAGATAGGATTGGTCTGCAAGTACCCGACATTGATACCTTCATAGAAAATCTTAACAGTGTTGGATATCTGCTTAAGAAGGGACCAAAGACATATCAGGTGCACGCTTCTCTTAGCAAACATACAACCAATTAAACAACAAAACTATGCATCAACCGATCATTATCAATCTTTGCACTAATCCATACATTTCCTAAACAGGTGCTATCCTCATCTTACACCAGTCAATCTACAAGGTCTAGGGGATAAAACTGGCCGATATTGAGAGGTCAAACTTTCTTTACTCTATTTTTCTCTCTCACAATGTCTCTAGGCTAGAAATGGCTCAGAAATGGCTCTTCCACAATACCAAGCATGTATTATTCGTTGATGCCGTAATAACTGTATAGTAATTTCAATGAATAACATATTTAAGTGGTACAAAAAGATATTGTTTGGCATGATAGTTGGAGATCCCAGGCCGTCGGAGACATCACTAAACCACAGGCTGTCGGAGACATCACTAAACCACTCGGGATGTCTCTTGCAAAGAAGAATTCATAGAATTTTTTTTCAAAACTCCAATCCAACCTACATGAGCCTACCCAACTGATATAGTCTAGAATCCACTAGCGTAGGCCGAGCCTACCCAGAAAATAAAAATAAACATTTTCTTTTTTTGGCATTATGCAGTCCAATGGATTATCTTTCTTCGGTAAATCTAACCAAGATTTGAAAACCTCAGCTTCTCTCTTCCTCTCAATAACATTTACAATTTAACATCCATATTTCAAAAGTCTCGTCTTTCTTTGTGTCGTTAATATTCAAAAGGTAATTATTGAAAGAAATTACCTTGAAAGATATAACATCAAACTAAACTTGCTAAAATATAGAGGTTTTCATTTATAGTACCTTTGGAAATAAATGTTTTTTTTTTTTTTTTACCCAAAGTCAATTTTTCAATAAAAAAAAATTAATAATTTAAAATGTATTTACTATGATTTCTTGAATTATTTAAAATTATAATATTTTTTTCTAAAGAAAATCTTAATAAAGAAAAATACTTTAAAGTTTTGAATTAATAAAAAAACCTAATTTTTGAAGCGAGTTCATCCTTTGAAAACTCTCATTTATCAAAGCAAATTCTATGTCCAAGGAGTTAGCAAATTAAAACTGCCTATTTCTTTCTATTGAGGAAAAAAAAGAATTGCCTATTTCTCACCTCTCAGGACATGCATAGTTAGGCCAGAAAATTAAACACATTCAACTCCATATGGCACAGATTCTATGCTCAATAAAAGAAAGCAAGTAGGACGAGCTAATTTTTACCGTGGAGATTATTTACAGTGTCAGCATGGGTTAAAAGTAAAATGGGAGACCATGCCAATAAATCTAAGAGGAGGCTGTACATTGGAACTTACCCACCAAATGAAGAAGCAGCCTCCTCTTATTCACCCACAATCTGATCTTCTTCCTCCATTTTCACCTTTGTTATAGCTCTACTCTCATAATTACCAATTTCACTTTTTACATATGTTAAGAAACTTGAAGATCCTACGATAGGTGAAACGAGCCTTGTCCTTCCGTGATGGCGTATAAAAGCTTCTCTTTCATTATCTCCTGAACAAATAGAGAATTTGGAGTGAGAATGACCATTTTGTTCCAATAAAAAGAAAAAGAATGGTTTTTAGTTCAACGATATGCAAATGAAGGATTTGAACTTCTGACCACTTCATCTAAGGTCTATATATTAACCAATCGGGCTAAGATCAAATAAGCAAAGCACGAAAAAAGTAATCACCTTTGAAGAGTACGGAGGCAACTTTAGATAGTTTGCACAGGTCATCACACTAGGCAAGTCAGAATCAACCAGATTGCTAGAATGCTGTGTAAAAAAAATTCAAAAAATTAAGTATATGGGCTGGATTGAATCAAATATTTAAGGAGAATGTGTTGATAATGAAACCTTTCGAACTATAGTCAACTTCGGATTTAGAGAAGCGAAGCCTCCAGAAGGAAGCCTTGGCGCCCCAGTCACAAACTGTAGAAATGCTCGTTGATGTTCGTTGTCGAACTCTTGAATAATTTCAAGCAACTACAATTCAAAAAATGGGAGAGAATCATGCCATAACCTAATAAGAAATATTTTAACAAATCAATAGGGTTTAGGGTTCATTTTATAAGCTAACATTAACAATGGAGGGGCTACTGGCTGTATATCCGTGGTCAAACTTCACATTCTCAAGGAGTTCATTCAACTGCGCCAAAAAAATTACAAAAAATCAAGTTAATGGATAACTTCAGAAAAGTAAACAAGCTGGTTAACTGATACACGTACAGCCCAAGAGTCGTGTTCTCCACATATTAAGCGCTCTAATTCTTCTGCAGTAAAAACTTGAAGATGTTCTATGGGGAAAACCTGAGGTTTGACAACGAAAAGATTGCGATTATCAGTTAAGATCGCGAAGGTACCAGTAGATGTCCGAAGACAATATAAACACGTGTTTATAAGGTAATTAACCATTTTTCTTTAAATCAACTAACAATGCTTCATGACATTCTGAGTCAAAAGTTTCTTGCATTAAAAACATTGCAGTTCATCCATTCCTTATATTGTGCCTATAACATAATTTATAGACACTCAAAGTTGAACCACAGATTTTCCTAGTTTTTCCCTTAAAATTTGAATGAGATAATAGAACTACATCTGCACTTAAACCAAAGTATACGCAATCCGGTATCACGTCTAGAAATCAGATCATTTGATATTATTTAGCCAAAGGCATCGATAATGATTCATAAAACAGCAGTATATCATCCAATTGAAAATTTTGATCCTAAATAAAGATATCAAAACATAAGCTGAATTCCCAAGATTATGAACAAGAAAGGATCCTTTTCATTCTGCAAGTTTTAACTAGAGAGGCCAAATAAATAAACATGAGAAATCCAATAAGTGAGAGGGGCCATAGTGAAGCTAACCTGATTAAATCCAGATTTAAATGCTTCTATTTGCCTCGAAATTCCAGAATTTAAAGTAGCATCTACAACAAGAGAGACGTAATCCTCCAAATTTTTTGTATTTACCTGGGAAAAGGTCAATTGTATTTTGTGTTATTTAGTGCATCCTTACAAAAAGATGACCATAATCACAGTGAAAATTTGCATTACCATTGTATGATCTTGAGATGAGATCAGGAGATAATCAGGATAACCAGGAACAGTAAAATCAAGGCAAAGATCCTCAATATTGGTATTATGGTAACAAAATTCAAGTTTGGCCGACGAGTTTTCTTCACAGACAGATTCTAACAATTTACCTCTGTCGACCAGAGCTTGAAACTCGAGCAAAGCAGTTCCAAGTTCTGGATCAAATGATTGGATGTCATATATACTCACCTCCTACACGAATAACATGAAATCAAATAATGGAATGCAAAAAAGACAAGAGGAAGCACTTGAAAGAATTTCATGCAGGTACCTGCCCAAGTATTAATTTATAGAAGGCTTTGGAGAAGTAGATATCCATAACCCTACCATCTTGGATGGCCCTTGCCACAATTTTCCCTAGAAGTACAAACTTTTTAACTACTTCGGAAAAATATAGCTCATGAGTATCCAGGGTTGATGGCCATGGACGGGGGAAAAGCCCAAATGGAGATTCAACAGTTTCTCTACCCTCTATGGAAATAAGAGCACCATGATCCCCTCTCCACATTCCAAGGTCAAACTTCTGAAATTCACGACCGACAAGAGTATAGAATTCTAATGTTGGACCAAGCCCTGTGCCAACTTCTTCATCGTATTCCACCTCAAGCAGTACTTTCTGATGTGCATACTGATCCATCATTTTGACAGCAGAATCTAGAATTTTGTTGCGGTGTACTAATACCTTCTTACGAGGCAAGCCACCAGAATTTGATCGTTCGTCATTTGAGGTCCTTAAGTCACTGTATGATCTTATATATGGCTGGCGATGCGACATGGCAAATGCTACTATCCGAAAGTACTTGCATCTAGCATCAAAACTAAATAAGAAAGGGCATGAATCCATAAGTTCCTTACACCATAAAGGCATGCCACCAATAGAAAACGCAGAAAAGTCCCTCATCTGCTGTTCAAGTTTTTCAGTCAGTTTGCTGTTTACAAATTCATTCTGCGGCACTGAAGGAAATGATAGCTTTATATTGTCCAAGGTATTAATTCTCCCTTCAGCAAAAGCACGAATCCTTTCATGTGACATTATGTGAAATGCCATTCTGTTCATGCCCTCTATGCTCCTTAGAAGAAATAAAACATCATAAGCAGGACTTTCTTTTGCCAAGTCAGAAGGCAGAATACAATCTAGACCATGGAAAAATGAAGAGAACTTCAACGTTGCAGCTTTGTCTGACGCAGAAAGTAATTCGTTAGAACTGTTGTCCTCACTTTCTCCAGCACTTTTATATGTTAGAGTATATACTTTGTTCCACAATTTTGTCCCAGAAATAGTTTCATTTTCTTTCATGTGTTGTTGAAGAATTGCCTGATAAAGTGTCAAAGTGGGCTCCAGCTGCTTTCCCTCAAGGTAAAGTAACAATTTGGGCTTCATGCCTTTCTTACTGCAAGATACAGAATACTGTAATTTCTCATCGGTGTTGACTTCTGTAGATCCCTGAACCAAAACAAGGTTAACATAAATTTAGGAATGCACACATAACCATAGTCCAGAAGATGAATCAATGCTCTCAGTCACGGACTAAGCAGGCACTCAAAAAGACAATATAAGAGAAGTAAGGCAACCAATTATACTAGAATATTCTGCTGGAACCATAACATTTTTTCTAGTTTACTTGGAAGGAGAAAAATGGCATAAAGTTGAATCCAAAAGGATCAAATTAAAATTTGCAATGGATGAAGGTGCAAACTCTAGAACCGATCCATCTTATAACACAGTTTCACATGTGTGCTTATAGAAATGATCAACTTACAATATAAGTTTCATCTAATTATATTCTTTCACTTAAAAATAATTGAACCTAAACCAAATGGATCTAGATATGGACATTATTTACCAGAATCATAAATTCATTGAAGCAAACAGACCTCCACTATGCATAATAAATCACTCTACTTCAGTATCATAAAATTTTGGAGTAGTTTATGATTTTCTCAAAATTATAAATTTCAAAAAGAAAACAGGAAGAGACCTGAGTTTCAGACAAATCTGTGGACATGCTGTCAGACCCTACTAGTTTTGGGTTAACACCCCAACCATAACATACATTTGAGAGGAGTTTAATTTGATGTTCCCTCAGGCTATCTGCTTCAAAGGACTGCTCAGCTTTTTTTGTGCCAACTTTGGACCACAGAAACCCTTCGATGGCATTCAAAGAAGAAAAGGGGTCAACAGTATGGATATCCCCAGTATAGTTGCAGAGATCTGTTTCCCCGTCTCCTCTCACAAACCGAACTTTCACACAAGGATGTGGTATGCACCGACCATTTGGAACCGTAGCAAAATAATTCCTGTGTTTGAGTCCCTGGCTAGAAACAACAGGAAAGTTTTCTAAAGACGACAGTGAGGTTTGTAATTTCCTTATCAAGACCAAAACTGGCAAGCTTTCAGACGGGGGTTCTGCACTAGATAAGAGAAGCCTTGCAAAAACCTCAAATCTTCTTTCCATAATTGAGAATTGTCTAGATATAATATGTGGTTCTCCCTTTTTCCTCATATACTGACCATTAGTTAGGTAATTTATAAATGACTTGACAATTCCACTTTCGATAAATTCAAAGGTGGATATGGGCTCGCCACACTTCAGCTTTGACATAATCTCAGCCAATAAAGCATAAAAATTTTCTTCATCCTGCGCTGGAGTATCCTTAATTAAGGACAAGTTCAATAGATCATCTAGAGAACCAGAAAGAGTTTGAAGATTTTGAAGAATATCTGTCACTCCTTTATCAGTGTCACATAATTCTTCAGAAAAATAATGGGTTCTTATGTGATATGCAAGACTATAAACAGAGTCCTTGTCAAGCTTGCAGTTTCCTGTTTCTTCCGTTGAGGAGAAACAGCCACTCAAAAAGGCATAACATAAGCATCTTGCATTTTCTCTTGAAGACTTTTGACATGAACCAATTGAAGGGTGGACACCAGTAAACACTGGGAAAATCAACTGTTTATACTTCTCTGGGGTTATCAGTGCATCAATTGCAAAATAAACACCCTCCTTAACAAATGATTTAAAAAATATACTAGAGAGCTTTTGCAGGATAATCTCAGTGATTTTTAAAGCTAACATCAGCACATGGTGGTCTTTTCGAGTAAATACTCCAGCCAGGAAACTGACAAATTAGGCAGAAAAAATCATTAGACGTTCAGAAAGCAATTTGAAAATACCATTAAAAGGAAAATCAGAGACACCATTCACCTAGAAATATTGGTGTTCTGAAGCAACTCGACAAGCATGTCAGATTCACCCAAACAGACAAACTTGTAGATAATAGTTAGGCAGCCACAACAAACATACAAGTTTGCACCAGAACTAACCACCTGCAGCAGGGAAAATGAGATGTTATAGAGGATGGGAAGAGACAGAGCTCTTTTATTAGTTTATAATAATAACCACCTGAACAAGCAAAGGAAGTACATCCAAGCCAAACTTCTGCAGTTTCTTGGGATTACTGACTAAAAAAGATACTTTTTCGGACAATTCTTCTGCATTTGCATCTCCAGTGGGGAGAAGCTCGTTAAGTAATTTCAGGACTTCACATACCTGAGAAAAATCAATTACAATAAATCCCCATACAAAATTTTTAGAAAAATCATAAAAACATTGAGGCATATGAATTCTAGACTCAAATTAGGCCAATTATGAGCAATTGAACTATCACTTATGACAAATGTTAAGGCATTAATTCTCCTAGCACAGGCTACTAAGCGCAAGCCAGGTACAGTGGAGGTTTGAACATGATGTTATATCCTTAACAAAGCATCTTGATTTTAGAGATTTATGTTGCACATGCCTTCGATATATCAAAAGCATGACTTGAGATTTGGAAAGATAAAAAAAAAACTTCCAGACAATAGTATCCATTGTATCCTGCAACACTTAAAATAGATTTCTATGATTTTAAGTATTTTTTCAGAATAATTATTGAGGAAAAAAAAATATCCCTCTGTAAGTTTCCTAGAAATATTTTAAAAAAGAATCTGTCACGGCATCCAGTCAGAGTGTTCCTGTGGACATGCTAATAGACTAATACCTGGTTGCGCTGCCCGTCAACTACAGAACATGAAGAAGACATTCCATGCGAGAGATTGTAAGCAGATAATATGTCCTTCAAAGTGTTGCTAATGTTTAGCTCATAAAGAGTTTTGAAAGCAACAGTTGATCCTGAAGATAGTTTGACAAGTACACCAAGCAAATCCTGAAAAGAAACTGGATGGTCATTCACCATTCTGCCTTAAAGATGGTGGTAGAGGCTACAGCTAGAAGTTCATTTGCATTTTTTAAAAATAAAAATATACAAAATTCTAAACCATTTCGTGTATGATTCTCTACTTACATTGTAAGTGGTCTGGGACAAAGTCGTTCGACTATTCAAGTTTATAAGGTGAATGACTTGTTGAATCAGCCCATGACGACAGAGACCATCCAAAAGCTCACAGGATTGACTGACACGCTCAACTATTTTAATCATGCATAAAGCCACATTCTCTGATAGCTGAAATGTGTGATTATAACAAGGAGAAGATTGATAAAAAAAATAAAAATTAAAAAAAAAAGCAATATGAAGTATTCAAGCCCAGTTGTTCAAACCTGCCCATCTTCATACTGAAGGAGATTGCATAGTATAGGAACAGCATCAATCAAAGTTGGTGGACACTCAGAAGGAAGTTTTCTGCAGACATTCACCACAGTACGAAGAGCAGTCCTCTGATCCAAACCAGATTTATACGTTAAATTTTCAATCTTTTGATCATAGGGTTTGGGGGGAACAAAATAATAGGAACATGAAATCAATCAAATTGTCAAGAAAAAATCAAAACCCAGAAAGGAAAAGACCTTACTTGTATGCTAGTAGAAAAAAAATCAATGTAAGTTAAAACAGCCATAACTGCACCAGCCTCCAAGCAGGCGACAGGTTGTTCCCGTGATATTTTTTCCAATGCTATCAAACACTGCATTAAAACAGAATCTCCAAAATATAGTAAGAGTATTCAGCATCCAAAGATGAGCTATCGATTGTAATATCTAGAATCATATAATTTAATGAATGAACTAAGACTAAAAATCATATGAGCATGATGAGCTCACCTGTTCAGCAACATCCAAATACTTAATAACTCCTAGCATCTGACAGAGGGCACGTACTCCATCATGACGAACTAGAAAACTAGAAGATCTGGGGTAAACATCACATAAATAAGTTATAGCCCTTAGAGCCAAAAGCACTATCTCCGGGTCGCTATCAAGTTTCACCAGATTTACAAGAACTATAGATAATGAATCTGATGTCATGCTCGATAGTGAATTCTCCATACAGAATGATAAAACTTCACATAGCTCCACTAGCAGTGTTCTTTGTGCAGACAGCTCAGATTCTTCACCCAAGCTTGACAAAATCCTTTTCAATCGTCCATGATCACTAGACGATCTTTGCCTCTGATAATTCCGAAGATCACTATGTTTTTGTTCTGCATCATCAGAATCACAAGAGCCGTAGGCTGAATCCTTATCATATTCTCCTTCTGAACGACTAGAGGCAGAAGCAGATGGTGAAGTGTCCATGTCATTATCATGAAAGCCTGAACTTGAATTAATGACCGTCACGTGCATTTGCATAGATGAATTAGACGAGCTTGGTCTGAATTCCAGTGAACTGCAAGCCCGTTTGTCTGCCGGTAATCTATCCACCATTTCAGTACGCTTTTGGCCACGATTTCCCATTTATCATTTATTAGCTTTTTAATAGAGATTTAACCCTCCTATGTAATTAAGAGATCCAACATTGCATAAGATTGACAAACTTTTTTATCCTTTAATGCTTTGCATATTACTAATGATCGGAATCAAACTATACAACAAGAAAAATCATTAAATAAAAGACACGAAGACAAATGGTATTTTGGCTCAACACTAACAATTTCACTCCAATAGAGCGAGAGGCGGAGGTGAAACATTAGAATCTGAACCTCATAGAATAATCGGATGAAATTGAACATTCAACTGAGAAGTGTATCTCTTAAACCTTAAGAGCTAAATAAGAAAAAAAAAAAAATTCTATGCACCGTCAATTTGAACAAAAATAAACAAAATACAACAGCTCCAAGATTAACACAGAACCCAAAAACTCCATGGATTTAACCACCATTGACAAGTAAAATTTAATATCACATATACTTAACAATCACGAACATATAACTAAGTTCTCCAGTAAGCTCGTAACCAGTCCACTTTTAACAACCAAAGAAGACCAAAGCCAAAACAAATGCAACGAAGAACAAGATCAAAAATCACGAATGTAAAGACGGATTTACGATCAGACAAGGCAAACACAATCTCATATTTTCTTAGTACCTTAGCGGTGCAAGCCGAAGACACGAAATTCCAAAATATGCGAGGAGAAAAAGCTTCTCCGTCTACGGAACGCAACCAACCGGAGGATGCTTTTATCGGTGATCGAAATTGCAAAACTCCTTTGAGGTATGATGAAAAGAAACAGAGCTAGAGAACATCAGAGCTTAGAGATATATATGAAAGACTAAGAGACTGAATACGTCTGATCAAATATATATTTTATTATTATCATTTTTCATTTTTTTTTTATTGTTTTTAATTTTATTCTTTTTCATTGGTGAATCTTTTATGTTTATCTATATTTCTAATTAAAATAAATAGAAAACATGTCAGTAATAAAATTATATTTTAATTTTTTTATTAAAATTAATTGTAACTTAAAATAAATTAAAAAATAACTTGCCTTATATAAATTAATTTGGCACAAAATTAAAAAACAAAATTGCTGATATATATATATATATAT
The DNA here is from genome assembly GCF_002738365.1 of Cucurbita moschata. NCBI lineage: Eukaryota > Viridiplantae > Streptophyta > Magnoliopsida > Cucurbitales > Cucurbitaceae > Cucurbita > Cucurbita moschata. The sequence goes on from NW_019268517.1 coordinate 9,580,425, forward strand.
AAGTTACTGCATAAAAGTTTTTATAATATATATATTTAAGAATTTGGAAAGTTAATTAGAAAATTAAAAAATGAATAAAAAATAGAAAAAAAAAAATCTTCCAGATTTCTGGTTTAAAATAAAATATTTCTAAATAATACATTATTTAAATCCATTAAACAAAAAATATTAAAAAATAATAATAAACTTAAAATACATATTTATAATTGAAGTTGTCATTTGAATAAAATTAATTTTTCAGGCCAGTAAGATATTCATATTTCAAATTAATAATTATATTATATTTTAAAAATAATAATAAATAAACTAATTTTGAAATATTTATTAAAAAGATATAAGTATTTCTAATCTTGATCTTAAAAAAATAAATTCGATTTATTTCGTGTCTTAATTTATTAAAAATATATATTTTATAAACTATAGACTAAAATAAAATCAATATAAAAAATATATATATTGTTAAAAAACTGATCATATTGCAAGTTGTGATATGATAGAAATCATTTTATTTGACCTTTAAAAAAGAAATATATTCTAAATTTATATCACAACATTAATCTAATTAATAAGTAATATAACTGAAATTATTTGTTGTGTCTAACATGAGTATGCTAATTTTAATTTTTTTTATAATATTAAATTTATATAATTATGATGTACTAATTAAACAACTCTTCACCAAATAGATTTAAACTAATTGGTTATATAATTTTAATTGAATCAAATAATCATAAAAGTTAACATTTTTTATTAATTAATTTCCACCAACTAAATGAATTTAATAAATTATTAATTTATTAAATATTTCAATAAATATATATATATAGATATAGATATATATATATTCAAATTATTCTCTAAAAAAAAAACATCTATTCACTTTTCACTGACTTTTAAGAAAATACCAAAAAAAAAATCTACATATTCACCGAGCAAAAGCAACACCTACCTATTCCTTTCTAGGGTCCAAGAAACAACTCCTCACGTATAAAATTATAGCCAATCGAATTGTCTCGTTCCGTGTAGTCGGGACATGATAGGACTAATAGAATTGAATAAATTGGGAGCAGAAACTAGAAAAGGAATAGAAAACTGGATACTCGACAAAAGATCCTAACGGTTGAGCCCGAGAGAATCTGAACTCAAACTTCTAAGATAACCCCCCAATCAGAACACGGCGATCATCAAGATTAATTAACTCTAAAACATAAAAATTAAACATTTAAATATGTTCTTGCTTGACTAAGAATGGTAAAGAAGGTAACAGGACCCCACCATATCATGAAAGAACATGATAATGCAGGTCATTCTCATAAGAAAACTAATTATCATTTAATCTTTAAAAGCTTAAAGGAAACACAATAAATGAAATGAAACAATCCTGGAGAGGTGAAGTAGAGATGAAGCAAACACTTTTGGTAGGGAAACTACTTTTACTTTTCCCCCCAAAGGGAATATAACAGTAAAAAAACAAACAAACAAACGAAACAACAACCAGAAATCAACACAAACAAAAACCATTCATTTCATCTTACAGCAAAGGAGGATTTAAGAACACTTCTAGAACCAAATCATTCATTCCTGAGAACACAAATTTATTGTTTTGATTAGGGAAATGATTAAAGAAAATGTGAAGGGTCCTTTTCAAGATCTTCCATCCAAGTCCTTGCTAGGGTTGTAAGGTTTACTACAAGTCACCAATAAATGGGATCCCCAGGACTTGGAAGGAACCTCTCTTAAATGTTGTGTCCTATTCCAATCCAATAAACAAGAGCCATAATAATATACAACATTTCAACTGTTTCTACAAAGTATTGAAACCACCCAAACTTCAAATAAATAGACTCGATTTTTTTGCTGTTATGCTGAACATCGATCTCCGTATTCAACAGTTTAAATGGTCGAATTCGAGGCAAGTTTAGTCGGTGCCTTGCATGGGGACCATCAGATGCTGGGCTTGTGACTGCAAAAAATGCGAAGGTGGGTATTAAACCTAAAGAGGAGAAACACTTCCAAGTCAACTACTTGAAACTATTGTGAATGGTAAAAACAAAGTTTCTAACATGTACTTGTAGCTGGTTCGTTCCTGCTCATTTATGTCTTAAATGTTTTTATAGGACCCGGGATTCTAATTATTTCTATATCCGTGAATGTCTGGGTCAGCGATCCTACTATATTTGATTGTCACGGTAACTAGTAGAATATTATATCTTAGGTAAGTAGCCAACATGGCTTGAACCGATTCTCACCTAGTCCTTTAATTATTTATTTGACCACTATACTCAAAAGGGTATCTCTCAATTTAGAGAAGTTCAAAAAGGTTACATGCTCATTTTCTATCACCAAAGCTACAAGGGAAATAGTCATTTACTCCTGTAAGTCATCTCCTTGAGACATTCAAATTTATGTACTAATTGTTCATATATTTCAACCAAGACTTGTATATGAAAGCTCTAACAATAAACCCCAAGTGATAATACGAGACAGATGCTTTGACTCAGGAAAGAACTTCCAAGACTCATGAAGATATGAAGTATGAACTAGAAACAAAATTACTTTTCTAAAACAATGCAGTTACTGAAAGAGAGGGTAGAAAGGATGAACTCTAGCAAACCCTAACAGATTCTGCAAATCATGGGGAGTCTACCAATGGGATTCGCCTTGCTTCATGACACAAAAGTAGACATGAGTTACAAACCGTTGCTTCCAAAGGGAAAGCCCAAAGGGGACAATATCTGCTAGCGGTAGGTTTGGGTTGTTACACATGGTATCAAAGCCGGTTACTAGGCAGTGTGCCAGCGAGGACGTCGAGCTCCCGAAGGGAGTGATGGTGTAACGACCCAGGCCCACCGCTAGCAGATATTGTCCCCTTTGAGTTTTCCCTTTTTGGGCTCTCCCTAGACTTTAAAACGCGTCTGTTAGGAGAAGGTTTCCACACCCTTATAAAGGGTGATTTGTTCTCTTCCCCAACCAATGTGGGACATCACAAGTGGAATGCGAGATTTCACATCGGTAAGAGAGCGAAACAAAGCATTTCTTATAAGGGTGTGAAAATCTCTCTCTAACAGGCGTGTTTTAAAACCTTGAGAAGAAACCTAGAAAGGAAAGCCCAAAAAGAACAATATCTGCTAGCGGTGTACTTGGGCTGGTCACTAGGCTCTTCGTAATTATGATTTTTGTCTTGTTCTTTCAAATTTGAGTCATTTTTTGACGTTAAAGTTGGACTAATGAGATAAAAAAAACTTTTCACAATCTAAATACACTAGCATAACTGCTTCTTCGCTTATTCAAAGGACATTATGGAAGTACGTGCTTGTTTGTGTGTATGTGCGTGTGTATGAGAGAGAGAGAGAGAGAGAGAGAGTACTTGAGAACTTCCATAATTAACTCCTTGGGAAAACGTCCCTTGATGAGCAACCTACACAATTGGGAAAGAAAAAAGCTTAGAAGAAAACACCAAAAAGGGCAGCTCAATGAGAAAGAAAGTAACTCTTATAATTGACCTGAGCACCAGGGGTTGGATGAGCTTCCTTCTTAGCTGACGCATCGCCACCTTTAGCAGACCCCTTAGTGTCACCCTGTCAGACAACACAACACAAACAATATATAGAAACCTCCCAATTTCATTCAAACATGATGTTGACAAATCACAGAAACGTAGAGGAAAACACTCAATCTTACCTCAGTCTAAAACGCCCCAAGTCCCAACCAGCAGGCAAAGAAAACAGCCATCCATCAGTTCAAGAACACAACGAACAGCAGTAAAATTAACAAACAAGAACTAAATAAATCAAAAGTTAAGACTAAATGATGAGCTGAGCTCCCTGTTTCAAATGAATCATGAAAAGTGGATAACAGAACACATAGTGAAAGAATGGCCAGCGATGCATTAGTATTAGCATTAGCCGATTCTGAGTACCTCTCTGTATTTCGTCAAGTAGGTTTTTAGCGGATCGATATAATCCTCAAATCCAAGAGTCGCCATAGCCCAAAGCAAATCATCTCCATTAATCGTCTTCCGTTTCTCTCTTTGACATTTATCACTAGCCCTAAACACAATTCAACCCTAAGAATCCCAAAATTCAGAACAAGAAACGAACAACAATTAACTATAGAACAATAAACACTTCCATACTCGCTAGTGATAAAACTGATGAACTCCGAAACACATTCTTGTACGGTCTCCTTGGCATCCTTCGCAATCTTACCATTAGCCGGAAGAGCCTTCTTCATGATCCTACTAATATTCGCAATCGGAAGAAACCTGTCCTGTTCACGAACATTAGACCTCGGACTATGCTCACCGCTCTCATGGCTACCTCCGCCAGGGCTCGCCGGAGCATCAGCCATGTTCTTCACTACCCTATCTCAAAAAACCAATAACGAGACAACATCATCAACAAAACCCATGAAAATGACCACAAACCGAAGCTCCAGAAGAGACCAGAAGCAAAAATGGAAGATGGAGGAAGAATTAGAGCGCAAAAACGGGAAAAAGCCATGAAAATACGAAAAGGTTGACATCGGTTTGAAGAGAAAGAGAAAAAAAAATTGAAAAATGAAGAGGTTTTACCTGGTGGGAGAAGAAACGGAAGGGGATTTGTAATTTGGGCGCGGGAGAGGGAAGGGATTTAGATCGGGTGGAAATGGAGTGGTGGAATGGATCGGACGATGGTGAAGGTAGGAGAAAGGAGACGACTGAGATGAGAGAATCAAGCTTATCAGCACCGTTCGTTTTTGCTTTCCCCCTTTCAGGCAATTCAGAAAGGGAGAACCCAAACCGCTTTATATTTATTCTTTTAATTTCAATAAATAAAAATAAAATTTTATTCCCGGATTTCCCTGCGGCTTGCTGGATTCTGCTCTCGGTTGTATCCGACGAATCAGATTCAAACACGTAGGGACATTTCTCGCAGTTGTTTCTCCGCCACTTGTTCCGCTGTCGATTAATTTACTAAACGACGTCGTCCGCTCTGCCGACTGGAATCGCCTCTCTCCTTTCTGACTCTTTGTTAAATAAACAAGTGGCCGCGTTACAGAAAAGCGACACGTTTTCATTCTTGATTTAAATTCGATTATTTTAAGATAATTAAATATTAATAAATTTCAAGTTATTTTGGAACCAATAATTGATATTTACGTGTATAAAATATACATCAATATTTAACATAATTATTAAATATACCTTGAAAAAATTAATTTTGTGTTTAATAATAAAACTCGACTGTTTTAAATTTTTGTGGACATTTTATTGAATTAATAATTGAAATAATGATAAATTATAAATATTAAAAAATTAATTCATGATTATCGAAATTTAATAATTATATTACTGAAAAGGGGTATCCATGAATAATTGACACCTATTTCTGTATTATTATTTACTAAAAATGAATTAAAATGTGGGTCCATCCCAATTGTTAATAAAAAAAAATTAAAAAAATTAAAAGGGGAATTAAAAATAGAAAATAGGAATTTTATTTTACATTTATAGATTACTATCGTCTATTAATTTTAATTATTAAATACTTTAGTTATTTTGTAAATGATTTAAAATTAATTTTTATATCAATAAATTTTATAATAACTACTCATAAAAATTTGGTAAATAATTATTTTTCTTAAAAACGTGAAGTTATTTAATTTATGATTAGATTAATATAAGATCGTATGGGCCTATTTTTTAAAACAATGAATAAGCTTGTTTTTTAAAAAATATCATGTCAAAATTAGTATAATTGTTAATTCATTACATTAATGTCATTATTTATAGATTTTTTTTTGGTAGTTAATTACTTTTTTTTTTTTTCATTATAAAAAACCAATTTCTTTTACTGCCTATTTAATATTAAATATGGGGTCCAGAATTTTACGCTAAGGCTTTGTTATCAAGAAATGGCAATTTCATTTGTTGCCTTTTATTGTATATTTATATGACTATTATATAGTTTCTATGTCTTTTTAATGTAATGGGTCTAAGTATTAATTTTAATACTTAATTTACTTTTGACTTTTTTTTATAAGGGTATTTTTTCATAGCTTTATAAGGGTAATTTTACCAAAAATGTAAGGATAAAATGGTAAAAAGCACCGAGCTTTTTAATATATTGTAGATTAGGGCAAAAGAAAATTAATTTCCACTCTAAATTTAGATAAATGTAGTAATATTTTCTTTAAATTTGAATAAATGTTGAATTTTTAGAAAAAATAAACCTTGTACAGACAGGAAAAACAATCATATTAAAAAGTTGTATTACATCTCGACCTTACATAAGTACTTCAAAACTATCATTGAACTAAAATTGTTATATTGATGGAGGAAAAATCAATGTGTCGGTGACCTAAAACGATCTGACTAGAACACTCGTTTGAAATAACAACATTCAAACATGAGTATGAAAATTTGTTCCGAAGAACTAATTTCTTTGTACAACAGCTACCTTGCAAGAGGTCGAGCAATGGATTCGTCAAACGACACGTAGTTTTCGTTTGCACGCAAATCAAGAGGCCCTATATTCATAGAGTGGACTGAATTTCCAGAAATATCGTCAGAGTTACCTTCTCTTGCAAGAGGTTCTCTTTCAATCAAGATTGAATCCTGTATCTCCTTGAGCACTTCAGACATGGATGGCCTCAGGTGCCCATGTGGCTGGGCACACATCAAAGCCTTCTCTGCGATTTTCCACATAGATTGAATGTCGTACTCGAAGCGTAGCGATGGATCGATGATCCCTCGAATGTTGCCGCTCTCGATGTGTAGTTTTGCCTGCATTACAACCAATGCGCACCATTTACAATTTAGAACATATTGGCTGACTTATTTCCTTCTCATTAACCAAACAGTTATATCCGACTTATTGGCCGAGTACCATTTATGTGATCTAGTTTGTACTAGACTTACCCACTGGACGATGTTGCGGCAATTAGCACCAAAGTTAACGTTAGATATAGCTTCTTGACCGGATATCAACTCGAGAAGAATAACGCCGAAGCTATATACATCACTCTTGTCGGTCAATTGCTGAGAAATATAATACCTGATAACAAAATAATGCAACAATGATAGCACGTCACAAGGATTCTAAGCAAACAAACTAGAAACATATTTAGGTTACAGGGAATGATAACGATAACAGCAGTTGAAAAAAAATTAGAAGTATATTTGATTAAAAGGATCCAGGAGTTTGTAATAGTATGTCGAGAGAGCATAGGTTACAATGTCATCACTAACGTAATAAGGTCAAGCACATGCATCATTAGGCTAATAGGATCAAGCCCAATAATTGCATAAGCCCGCTGTATATTTATTTTTAGAAAAAATGATTTATTTATTTTAGAATAAAATACCTAGATTTAAATATTTTAGAATAAATTGTCTAGCCTCTATTATAAATACCCTCTACTCTAGGTTTTCATCGCAAAAGAAATACAGAGTGTTCAGGTGAGTGTTTCCACAATGTTTTGTAATCTGAGAAATATATAAATTCTCAAGAAAGAGGAAAAGCTTACTCTGGATCCAAGTATCCGACAGTCCCCCGAACTATGCTGGACACGTGGGAGGCGCCATCCACGGCAAGCTTTGACAGACCGAAATCTGAAACCTTTGCTCTCATGTGTCGGTCAAGAAGAATATTACTGCTTTTCAAGTCCCTATGAATAATTGCCGGTATACACCCTGTGTGAAGGTATTCGATCCCTGAAAACATATCAAGCAGAATGTGTTGAGGAAAATATGTAAGGCAGATTCGTCCAAGCACAGGGAAAAACAAGATAACCTCTGGCAGCGTCTTCAGCAATCTGAAGGCGCTTTATCCAACTGATAGTTTTTCCACGTGTTAGTGGAGCTGTACACAAACAAGAAGTTAGTTGGCTATGGAGTTTCAATTGTTCTCTGCAAAAATATTGTGGCTTCCTGGCTTACCATAAAGATGTTCCTTGAGAGTTCCATTGTGCATATACTCATAGACGAGCATACTTCTATCTACTTCTTGACAATATCCAAGAAATTGTACAAGATTTCTGTGATGAATCCTCGAAAGAAGAGTCACCTTCATAACCAATTGGTCATCCATCAGCCACAAAAATCAATTTCCAACGTCATTAGGTTTTATCTAATACCAATCCACTCTATGCAACAAGATAAAAATGGGAGAGGACAATTTTGTTGCTCTTGTACTAAATATTTGAAGACTGTGTTCAAAGTTTTGCGCTAATTTGAACTCTATAACTGTAATAGTCCAAGCCCACCACAAGCAAATATTGCCTCACTGTTTTAAAACACGTCTGCTAGGAAGAGTTTGATTTTGTCACACTTAGAAAGTTTTCTAGCTTTTCCCAACAACAACCTACCCTCCCTTGGCTCCCTCTCTCATTTCTAACAGAACTAGTAGACCCCAATAAAAGTTCTCCCAAATGGTTGTACATAAATATTTAACTTACCCTTTTCCCTATACTTAATAGCTCGTCAGTCAAAAAACTCATGATTTAGTCAGCCCCACATGGTTCCCTCTACGCATATGTTTCTACCACATTATTGACATGAAAGAAAAGGAAGAAAATGATATAAGAAAGTATTATGGAAGCGGCCAACACAACCGATACAGGCCACTAAAGGAAATCACAACAGGACAATTCAAGTATCTACGAACAAGAAACAAGAGAGGGGTTCCTTGAATGAAAATTACTGAATTGAAGAAAGGATCAGTTATACAAAGATTACCTCATTTGTAAATTCTCGCTTTCCCTGGAAGGAGTTACTAGTCAAGACTTTAACTGCAATTTCTTTTCCATCATTTAATTTCCCGTAGTATACAACACCAAAACCTCCAGACCCAATTTTCCTTTCAAAACCTCTTGTTGCTTCTTCAATTTCTTTAACACCGAAGCAATGTGCGGTTTCCTTGGGAGCATCGCCCTTTGAAGAGGCAAATTTTTGTGCAGGCTTGGATTCTTCAAGTACATCAGCTAAATTATTGTTTATAAAAATACTTCACCATGTCGAATCAACTCGTTCTTGAAAGGAAAAAGTTTCTGTATGTACCTTGCTCACGAGATTTTCTTCTTCTTCTTTGCAAAAAGTAGCAAGATACCACAGTTGCCAAGAGCAGGACAAGAGCACCAATTACAGAACCCAAAATGATATAAATGTGGTTCTTTTTCCCCCCTTCATGAAGATTAATGTTTCCAGAGTAGCTTTAAATGAACGAAAGCACATAGTGAAGGCATGCATATAGAGCAAGGAACTTGCTCAAATACTAAAATAGGTGGAGTTTTGCAAGACAACAATTATTTGAAAATGACAATCCAATTTGGACAAAAACCTGCTCGCTTACAGCAGCCATCCAAGGGGTCTTTGGCTCATGTTTTCTTTTTCATTAAAAAAAAAAAAAATTATGATTATTTTACCTAGCATTGGCCCACAATTCTAAGGCTTTGCATAAATAACTACAATCAGATATTGCATATTAGGAATGATTTACTTTCTGAAACAAGAAAAATTCACAATTGAATATTAATCCATTTCAGATCTTTAGTATTTCCATCAAAACCTTTCCAGCATAACCTACAAGAATTCACCTCTAAAATATAAAAATTAATTCAAAGTTCAGGATTATTTAAGATGATCAGGAAGAGAAACCTGATGCATGTAGTACAAGGAAAGCATCAGGTTTCAGATAACAATGAAATAAATTTATTGAAACCGATACTCACACTAAAGTTAGATCCTTTTTTAGACGACCGGAAGGCACTGTTCCAGATAACATGTTATTCTGCACATACCTAAAACCATCAGATACATGAAATATATTAGGCACGTCACTTGGAACCTATTAATGTAAACTCTATCAAATACTACAGAGAAGACAATTCAAATATAAAGCAAAAAAATTATAGACATTTGTGTCAATATTCTTTCTGGAATACAGAATGCAATGCCATTATCCATGATACTTACAGCTCTCGTAAACTAGGAAGATTTACTAATGAGGAAGGCAACTCCCCCGTCAACTGATTGTTCTCAAGATGGCTAAAGAAAGTAAAGATCTCAGTCAGCTTAAAAACCTTCAACAGAATATGATAGAAATGAAGGTTCTTGAGATTACAGGATTTTCAAGTTCACACAGCCAGTAAAATCGGGTATAGGACCAACAAATGAATTTCCATCAAGCCACCTGCATCGGGCCACAAACAAATGGTGAAGCCAAAATAGACACAAAGCTTAACGGAAGTAGAATGGAAAAGGCACAATTGGACGACCAAGGAAAAATTGCATGCAAAATGGAACTTACAATTCAACTAAACTGTTCAACTTTGCAACGTCTGTAGGGATGTTCCCTGTCAAATTCTTTTTGGACAATAAACTAACAAGCGCCAAAGGTAGATACAGTAACTAGAATGTCAAATATATGTAAACATAAATAGACTTGAAAAATAGCGCAAAAACTTTTACATTTTAACTATTCTTGGCTGTGGATCAGAGTTACACTGCAACCATGACCAAGGAACTGGCATGCATGGATCACCACCTTCATCCAAATCTGAAGACGATAATTTTGAAATTACACTAGCAACAACTGCTCCTGAAGTTCACATGTTCCAATATCAAACATAATCGATCAGCAAAGTTAAATACATTATAAGACATAAATATATAACATTCAGGAGTTTAACTTCAAATCAATTTGACTTTAGGATTACCATCTAGAGAACCATCACTTTTTTCAAGATACTTGTTAATCTCCATGGCATTTAACAGAGGTCCCAACACAGAATCTGATGTTTTCCCAAACCTAAAAGATAATACAAAAGGGAAGGTTATGTTGGTAAAACCAGGCTCATAAAGCCGATATTTTCCTTGAGCATTTTCTTCAATGTTGACTACAGCTTTGCTGATTTCAGGCATGCCGGGAAGTACAAGCCTGAATTTTCTCGTATCAGTAGGACCCAAGTCTTCAATTTCTGCAAAGTAGGTGAATGCCCATCCAAAGCCAGGAAAACCATCCAAATTCAAACGGTAAGTTAATGAACCATTTCTGCCAACTACAGCCGTCTGCATAACTTTTTGAGGTGGTCTTTCATCTCTGTTGACATCTATTGGCATTTTAGTGGAAACTTTTTCAGTACCAGCAGCAACATCAACAAGATAATTTGCTTTTCTCACAGAGTCAGACTCCCATATCCGGTCAAAAGGGTCATCAGGATACCTGCCGTGATGATTTCATATTATATACATTATTTTAAAAATTAAAAAAAGAAACTTAATCCAAATATTGAAGGCATTATCACAATAGATGGCCCTACAAAGGTTGGTACAAAAAATCCAGATTCTTATTGCTTTTATTAATTTGCCGTTGGCTACTTGTAGAACTATTCATTGAGTATATAAGAAAGTAAATATACTCCTAGTGCTCACTGACCTTACTGGGGCTTCGGAATCTGCTCCAAAATTGATCCTTGCCGAGACACTTAGGTAAAACTGATCCTCAAATTCAGTATAGTAGATAGAGCCATTAAATTGTCGAAGCTCAAGCGTGGATATGAACGGCTGCCCAGTTGTGGCATTTGACAAACAAACACTCACAGTAGGAGTTGAAGCCAGAAATATGATCTCTCGAACCTTTATGGTGTTGGCGTCAGATATGACAATTGTTGTCCAGTGAGTTGCCCCAAGGGAAATGTCAAATTTTGGATACACGTTATTGTTGTCGAAGTTACCATACAAAAATGTTGCTCTGAGAAGGTAACGTGTTCTACTAGTGACATTGAGTGAGTAACAGTACTTCCTGGAATCGGCAGGGAAGTGTCTTAAGGTCCTGTATTGCTTCCTCGTCTCATTTGCAACAGATAGGTTAATTGCTTCTCCAAAACGAACTTGAGTATCTGGAACCCATTCCAGACCAATGTCATCAGTGAAACTTTCTTGACCTCCACAGTCCAAACTTACAAAACCTAATCCACAATAAACAGAATACTTTAGCTTCGTAGTAAATACTCAACATTCGATTAAACAATCAGCATATTTCATATCGAGAATTCACATGCTAATAAATGTTATTTGGCAAGCTTCATAAGACAACGATCAAGCAAAAAAGATTAAGAAATTCAAAAATACCGTGACGAAAATGTTCAAACGGAAGGAAGAACAATTGAAAATAACTTCAACATTAAATATTAGTAAACCGTGGAGTACAAATTATCTAGTTAGTCAACAACAAGTCCAAAACATAATGATCAAAAAATTGAAGAACGGACGACGCGTCAATCATCATCTTAAACCAAAATTTAGGTAAAAAGATGACGACAGCGATAGAATCCAAAATATCTAACGTTCATTCTCACAAGCCAGAATCTAAGAAACACTGCAACAGCCATTTATCAAACCGGAAAGAGTGAAAATCAAAGACTCGGAGATAACGCCATTTGAACTGAACAAAAACACAGAAACCAACAGTTGCAAAGCTCGATAAACCTTAAGACATGAAAATTACAGTCGAAAATCAATATAAAGTGCAACAGAGCACGGATAATCACTACAGAAAATCGAATAACAAAGATGGAGAAAATACCTGGCATCTGAGCAAAGGAGACATCAAAAAGAAAAAGAAGAAACAGAAACTGAAACTTAGCCTCCATTTTTTCCGAGCATGAAGAAAACAATGGAAATAGATTCAGAGTTCAATCATTGCTGCAACCATTGGAGCCATGAGAGATCTTAAGAAAGCAGAAGGGGAAGAAACTGGTTACCAGAGTGTAAAGTAATCAAGAAGGATCTACGGGGATTTATCAACTCTTGAGCTCAATAATCAATCAAGAAATGGAATGTGTGGAAGACAGAGAGAGATTGGACTGTTCGTATGATTCTATAATATAATTTCCATTTTTTTCTGGCATGTTATATATAAATTTAACTTAAAATTAATTATTTATTTCCTTTTTATTTTTGACGGGATCGGGATGCGTGGGGCCCGATATAAAGGCGGTATACAAAAGCTGAACCATAGCTATACAGCGAGATATTGTAAATCTTACACGTGGACGAAGGAGATTCACCGATTAGAGAGGGACCCACCAATAGTTGCTTCCGCGTCACACTGTATCCAACTTAAACGCGGGAAAGCATAAAAATATAATTCTAAAAAAAAAACTAAATTAATAAAATTACCCTTAAATTTTAGACTTCTTTTTCCAAAAATTATTATTGAAAATTGAAATTTTGAAATTTTAAAAATGTATTTTTATTAATATAGTCTATTAAAAAACAATAATAAAATATAATTAAAAAAGATAATTAGTGTTAAATGGATGATTATTAATTAAGATTTTATCAACCGCGAATTTTAGTTCATGTTAACGAAGAAAGAGAGTGATCTTAGCTCAGTGAGTTCTTTCTCCCGCGATGGCATTAATCATTCATATGATATTTTTCACTTTCATTCACGTTGTTTTTTTAATCTCGACCTGAAAATTAGGCACATTACCCACATGGGCTGTTTTTGTAACCCTTTCGTTCATTTTAGTTTGGTCCAATAAGTAGCTTCAAATTTTCAAGTCAATGACTTTAACGGAAAAAAGTGACCTTTTTTTTTTAAGCAGAAAAGGAAAAGCAATACATTTTGCAATTACTTTTAATTTTATATTTTAAAAATATTTTAAAAATATCGAAATTTTATTTATTTATTTATGAATAAAAGTAAATAGATTCGAACCTTGATCTATTTGTAATTGAATATGTTGGTGTTGTTTTTACCCGTTTATATTACAAAGTAATTTTTTTTACTTTAATTTTTATTTACGCCAATTATTTTCAAATTATCTATTTTCACGAGTTGGCCCAATTAAACATAATGGGCCTTAGCCCATCGATTATTGGGCTTAACGGATACATAAGGCCCATGTTGAGTTCAATTCCAACCTCCGATGACTTGTAAATTTAATCGAAATAGAAATATATATAAAAAAAAATATATAAATTGTCTAAAATAAAAAAATTGGAATCTAGCTTTGTCGATCCATAAATAAAAATAAGCTATAGAAAATTACAAATCTTAAAATAAAAAAGAAATAAATAAAAGAAGCCAAGTTATTAATTTAATTATTTTTTTAATTATAAATTTGATAATATTTAGTTCATGAAAATTAATAATAATGACCAAAATTTTAATTTTTATGGGTAATAGATTTTTTAATTTTAAAATTGAATAATAAGATAACCTTTTAATTTCGTATTTAATAGATTTTTTTTTAGAAATGAATTTATTTATTAAATATAAATTAATTTATTATATTGTGAACCAAAATTAAGCGAAAGTTTTTAAATTTTGTCGGCCTTTGGAAAGGAGCATCAGGAAGGGGAAAGGGAATGTGCCTCTTCCGAAATGACCGATCATTCTTAGAGGATCGGGGACGAAAACTCTGCAAGGCAAAAACAGTTCTCGATGATCGCCATTTTTATGGACAAATTGCAGAGGAACACAGAGGTAGCAGCATCGGATCCTAAATTAAAATGGAGAAAGAGATGAGAACGATGTGAAATCTGAACCAGGAGACGAATCGAGCGGTAAATTGGATGAAATTGCGTTGCGATGTTTTCAATTTAGGGTTTGCAGAAGGAATAGTTGAATCAAGAGTGACACTGACAGTTGTTAATAATTGATGGATTGATGGATTTCTTGTTTGATGATGGAACTGTTCATCTTCACCTTTTTGTTTCTGACAGCACGATTGGAAATCTGGAACTTCGCTCGATAAGGAGAAGACAGATCAGTAGTGTGCATGCGGAAGTGACGGCGGAGGAGACAGCGGAGGTCGGCAAGGCGGAGCGGAGATCAGAAGAGATTTCGATATGACTTTCAAGCTATGTGAAGAATATCTCATCCAAGTAATCCATACCTACTTCTTTTATCCATCTTTCGTTCAGATTACATTTTCATCCATGAAATTTGAAAATCGTTTCATTTTAGTCCTAAAACAATTTAGAAACTACGATGAGATTAAATTATTGTTATTTTAACATTAAATTTTTTTCGTTAGTTTAAAAAACTATCAACGTATACAGATTGATTTCTATCCATCATGCATAAGATTGTTTTTATGCAACTCAACAATCCAAAACATAATTTTATAATCTTAATTACAAAAGCTCACAACTTAGAAACTCAAATCTTCAGAAGGTATTATTACAATAAAATTGTGTGCGTAACCTGTAATCTTTCTGAAACAAAGAATACCTTTATACTGTCAGTTCTGATCCTTCCTTCTTTCTTCAGTTCCCCCAAGGGATTTCCAGTTCAATTCCTACAGTAGAAGTTGGATAAGTTGCTGTCATGGTGATGGAAAATAGCTGAGAAATGGATTTCACCAACAGCAGAGGATGAAATGGCAGAAGAAGAAGAAGAAGAAGAAGAAGAAGAAGAAGAAGAAAGGAATCCTGATGATGCTGCAGCAGAGAAGAATGGCACAGAGGTTAATCCATTTGAGTGGCCATGGATTTGCCACTCCCCCATTCTCGTCTCTGCTGCTCTGTCCTGCATTCGCAATTTTAATTCACAGGCAAAAGTCAGAACATCAAATATGATATATCTACCAATTACATGAGGAGCTGAATGCAAACACAAGAAATATATGTTCAGATTATATGAAGTTTGTTTATCAAATGGTTGATTACCCTGGAGATGGTATAGAAACAGGAATTTGAAGGCACAGCATAGCCATATGGCTGAGAAGATCCAATTGCTGCCGAAACAGAGTTGTCAAGCTGTTTGTGAGAGAGCAAGATGTTAGCCAAGCATTAACAGGAAAACGAAAGAATTCCAGAACTCAGTCTCGAGAATTACCGTCGTTCTACCATCAACGACGACGTCGGGTGAGCTGAGATGACAACCATTACCAAACATGCGAATGCTCTCACTTTGAGGGTCAGAATGATTGGGGGGAGCAATTCGCAAACTCAGGTCAAGACTCTGGTTGTCCTCTACAAATCAAGACGGTTTTCGAAACCAATTGTTATGCATAACCCGATCGAGCAAAGGGGGTTGTTAAGAACTAGAATGAGAAAATGTGTAAACAGAGAAGAATCAGACCTCCTGTGTCAGTCTCTGCAGCCATCTCTGACATATAAGAACTTGGATCAAAGTTTGTTACAGCCTCTTTACCATTGCATCTTAAGGCAGCTATGTCATAGGCCCTGATTGAACAAGAGTAAACTATCAAGTTAAAGGGCGTGACCCGAACGTACCGAAAAGAAAGAAGAAAGGCAAACAAGCTGTGTCACTCTCGACTATAAAAGCTTCTTGCATGGAAGCCCTCTGTGACACTAGCCTTAAGCTAACGGCGGACATAAGGAAGCATTAGAAAGTCAGAAAGATTTAAGAAGACCTTGCAGCTTCAATCTCACTATCAAAGAGACCAAGATACATGTACCTATAAGGAAGAAAAATGCCAACAAAAACAGCTCGATTCAAGACAAAATCCCAGAAACATGATCCAAGAAACACACAGAAAAGGAAGTCCCAGAATAATTTAGACTCACTTTCTGCCTAAGAACTGGCCCATCCGAGCTTCCCATCGACCACATTTATGCAAGGTAACTCCTCTGTACTTGGAGCTCCCTCTTGTAAATCCATTGCTACGGCGACGAAGATTATGAATAAGCTCTTCCTTAGTGATATTACTCATCTGGGGTGTTAATGGCAGAATCAGAGAGAAGCTCTTCATCAATGGCGTTATTTGAATTTCTGACAGTAACAAGCATTATCTTAGACTGCTACCTCACCTGTTTGATATCTTCTTCATAAGTTCTGACACTGAAATTGATATCTGCGTCGACCCCCCGAAACTTGATCGCCGCTTTATCATATGCTCTGAGATGGAAAATATGAATTCTAAGAGAAATCCAACCAAAAATGGCGGAAAGAACAAGAGAAGTGGTTTTTTATTGTTACCTGGCGGCAGCATGAGCAGTATCGAAACCGCCTGAAGGAAAAGAGAAACAGCCATAGAGAAAATGATGAATCGAAGTTCGAGAAAAGAAAAGAAAAGAAAAGGAATCAAACAGCAATGGCCGTACCCAAATAAACCTGTTTCCCGCAGTCCCTGGTAACGAATAGAAAAGGTGCTCAAGAACGGCATAAATGGCGGATTCAAATTCAAGCAACCTAATAAGGTCATGCAACTGTCAAAAATATAAAACACTTACCAAATATGCGATTCCCATCTCCCGGTTCTACGATAATACGTAACGCCACGATACTGCGAACTTCGAGGCCTTGGACCGCGTCTGTTTTTCCTCATCGCCTGATCCTGTGGCTGCGCCGGTGCGCCGCCGTCTCCATGTTTGAATTCCGATGGAGAAACCCCCGGCCACTGCTTCTGAGTACTCGAACTAGAATTTAATCCTTCGGTTAACGGGAAGAACTCCATCGTCTGGTCGCGGTGGTCATCGGAAATAGAATTTAATCCGTCCGTTAACGGGAAGAGCTCCATCGTCTGGTCGCGGTGGTCATCGGAAATAGAAAGTGATTTCACCGTTGAGCTTTCTTGAACCGCGGAATTTTTACCGAAAGTGAACGGGAAAACCTCGTCGACGTTGGTGGTGCTGGCGGAAGGATCGCCATTAACGACGGGGGACGAGTTGAAACATCCAGCGGTTTCCATTCTGTTCGCTGGAAGATTCAGAAAATTCTCAGTAACCATCTCCGATGGAACAACGTCGTGGTTAAGATTCAGCATGGGCTTGAAACTCCACCTTCTGCAAAAAAAAAAAACATGGAAATCAAAGCATAATTGGATTGTAAAGAATCAAACCATCACAGCACTTCAGCTGTTACAATCAGAGGATCATTATGGAAGAAACAAAGAGAAAATGAAGAAGAAAACAATAAGGGTGGAGATGGGTCACCAGTAAACAGACTCCTGACTGGTTGAATCAATGAAGAGAGGAGAATGAAGTCGAAAGAGAAAGTGGGTGAAGTTGTTAATTTATTGAAGGTGGGAGCTCGATTTCCATGGCGGATAGAGGCAGGAAATTGAGAAAAGACGAGGTGGGGGTCACTAAAAAACTGCACTTCTCTTGTCTCTTTCTGTAGTTTGAAAGAAATCAACGAAAACGTTTTATTTTATTTTAATTTTGTTTTTATTTTTATATTATTTTCTTAAGCTCATCGATAGTTTACCTATTTCTTGTTTTTTTTTTAAATATTATCAAACTTGATTACTTTCTAACATATTTATTTTTCCTCCATGCATCAATCTTTTAAATTTATTTTTAGACTAATTAAAAAAAAAAACTTTTTAATAATATTACAAATTTTAATATTAATGGTATATTTAATCATTACTTTTAACTTTTCAACGTATATTTACTACGAATGGCTTATGTGAGAGATGACGTTTTCGTTTACCACGAATGACTTATGTGAGAGATGACGTTATAAATAAAATTTGGGCAATATTTAACGAATAAAGTATAAAAATAAATGGTAACATGAAAATAAATGGTAATGTAAACTTATGATAATTTATTTTATATAATTAAATTTATGTTATATAGTTTATATATTGTATTTTTACAATAGGAGAGGAAAAACTAGAAATTAAAATAATAAAAAGAATCTTTATTGTCTGTTTCTTTTTTTTCCAATAAAATAATAAACAAAAATCAATACTTACTATATAAAGAAAGAATAAAGAAATATATTTATTTTTTCCTCTAGAGCAAATCCCTATGAAAGAGGAAGATCCACTTTTACATGGAACTACGAAATTTACCCTCTTTCACTACATGCACCCTCTCCCAAGGCATCACTCACCATATATATATATATATATGTGTGTGTGTGTGTGTGTAGATTTGCCGTAGTTTGTGACAGGTAATTTATTTCCATTTCTGTTTATTAAATTAATCATTTAAGAAAGCAGAGCCTGTCACTTGGAAGACGGACTAGCCCATCTCTTTTCGATGATAGGCCCAATTGGTTACGTGATTAACCATACAAATGAATTAGGGAAATTGTGATGGGTGGCTGAAGAAAACTAGGTAAGATGAGAATAAATAAAAAGAATATTTAAAAATATTTTCTTTAGAAAGATCTTGTTGGTCCCGAGGGACGGAGACTAGGTTGAGCCAAAAAATGATTACCAATTTTTTCAAGTTAAGAAGGGTAGAAAAAATAACTCCAGCCAATCTTAGAGTACCCGGTTCAACTTGAATGACCCAACAAAAGGGTAACTGTACCCAAAACCAACACAGGTAGCTAAAACCAACACAGGTAGCTAGGTAGAGAATACCTAGAGGCACGACACAACTAGGAACTTGACAAGCCTAGTAACAAAAATAATTTTAAAAAAATACCCAAATAATTATCTAGCGAATGTAGTAGGGAAATGGTTAAAGATCCAAGGCTCCTCCACACATGCCGTTACAACTTCAAAACCATACTATGTTTCAATCAATCGCATGAACATTCATTGCAAAAAGAAGACATAGTATACCAGTCTATCTATATCTAATCATCAAAAAAAGAAAACAGTAGATTCAAAATTTGAACAAAAGTTTTGAAGTGTAAATCTCAGTCCAAATTACTAAACTCACCTTTCTAAGCTCTTCAGATGTTCAATTCCATTTCCAAAAAGAAATAATCCTCCACAAGGACAAGGTAGGCAAGAGAATAGGGGGAACTCAACATCCCATTCAGTATACTCAGCCCTCCTACTTTCTTCCATGACGCAAAACAGAAAAGCAGCAGAAACAGCAGCGCGTACAAAATTTAATTAAACTAAGGTCTATGGAAATTTTTGTCAAACAGAAACGAAATCACTGAGAGACACCAAGCCACTTGGAGAAGTTGTCAAACTCGGTGTAATCACTGTCTGAAATCATTGTCTGATACCATGCTTTGCCTGCTGCCCTTATTCCTGAAGCCTCCTCCTGAATACAAAAAAATGGCCAAAGGGTCAATATGGGTCTCAATATCACACATGCAAAGCCACAATCAGGTGACCTATTCAAGCTGAAAAAAATTATGAATTCCAAGCTATACACGAAAACTAAGAAGTCTGATTCAACTGTACAACAAGTGAATAAACTTAGGAAACTAATAAATCAGCAATCAGTTCCAAGAAAATAATGGACAACAAATTCACAGATACTTCCATCAATGTCATAGAAAAATATGCTATGTATCAAGCATAAAAGGAATTTGCTAACATAAAATTGAAAGAAAGGAAATGATGACTTGATATCTAAGAGAGACGTGACAAATAAAGCTATACAGCACCCAATACTCATCTACCAAGTTGCAAAAAAATTATATAACCATAATCTAAAATCTAGCCAAAAAATAAAAGCTGAGGCTAAAGCATTTTAATCAACAGTTAAATGCATCGCTCAAAATGAAAGCGGTTGTGAATACAATACTCTAAACCTATCATATCACTACATTAAATCGAATCCCATTTAAAAATCTTGGCACTTCAACATTGGAAATATTGTGAACTACCACATATTTGGTTGATAAACAAAGCTACCACCTAAATATTGAAACCAAGCAGAGATTAATTAAAAATTCTAAATCCACAGAGCGAAATTCAAAAGATACCTTCGGGATAATATTCCTCTTCTTGTCGAGCTTCTCCTTCTTAGCTTTCACGCGTTGTGCCTCAGCCAATAAAGACATTCTCCTTGCAGTTTTAGCATATGGGTTAAGCTTCAACATGGCATTAAGGTTCTTCAGTGGGTTCTTCTTCAGAGAAGGTCTCTTCACAGCCTTCTTGATGGGATTAACGACAGATTGAACCTCATCAGAGTTTATAATCCTAGACAAATCAGCATTGACCATCTTTGCTCTCGGAAGCACGTAACCCTTCTTCTTCTCAGATGACTTCTCAAACGATCCATAGATGGAATCGAGCTTCTCAAAAGCGGTTTTAGTCCAGATAACAAATCTTCCAAGATGACCTCCAGGAGCTAACTTCAAAAGATTCAGCCTCTCGACATTCACCACCTCGATACCAGGAATGTTACGGAAGGCCTTCACAAGCTTAGCACCTTCAGTACCATACACAATCAATGGACCCTTTCGCGAAATGTAGCGACGATTCCTCATCTTACCCTTACCAGGGCGGATGGCGTGACTGTCCTTCGCCTTCTCAGCATCAGGCAACGCACCAACCTGCTTCAAAACCTTAATCGCAGAAGAGGTCTTCTCGATTCCCTCAGCCGAGTCGCTAATTACAAGGGGCAGTTCCGGAACAGACTCGATCCGATGACCACGAGCCAAAACCAAAGAAGGAATAGCAGAAGCAGCAATGGCAGAAACAACGGCGTACCTCTTTTGATTCACGTTGATCTTTCGGTGCCATCGGCGCCAGATCTTAGTTGGAGCAAACATGCGTCCTCCTCGACACATGTTTCCAAAAGCTCCTTGACCAGCGCGGTGCGTACCACCACCAGGAACACGAGGAATACGAGAAACAGCTCGTCCTGTACCCCATGACTCTGCGGAAGTTTGATGACCGGCACGCTTGCTCACTGCATAGGGTTGGCGGCGATTCTTGGAGATATTGGCGTGGACAAAATTGACGATATCCGGTCGAATGGAAGCTTTCATAACATCGGGCAACGGCACAGTCGGGGCAGCATCAGTGGCCATATCTCCTTCGAGAGATTGGACGGCGACCAAAGGGCGAGCGGCTGCGGCGGCCATTTTGGACGGGTGTGTGGTAGCCGGAGCAAACTAGGGTTTTTACCTCTTGGAAAACGAGGGAGAGAAATGCTGGTCAATTTATAGTGTTGATATTGAGACAGAATTAGGTTTTTAATCGGGACTAGTGATTCCCAAGCCCATGGGCCCATCCTTTCCCGAAAGCCCATGGTCCCATTCTTTTCCCGAAAGCCCATGGGCCCATTCTTTTCCCTAAAGCCCATGGGCTCAATTTTTTTAAAGCCCATATCCTGATTGATCGGACCGATGTTGAGCTGATCCAAAGCTTGATTTCATTTTATTATTTTTATTATATTTTCTCCATAAATATACTTATTTAATCTAATTATGTTGTATTATTTTATTTACCCTATGTTACTTTCTTAAACCAACACTTGTATATTTTATACTAAAATATAGTTTTAATTAATTGTGATGTACAAATTTTCATAAATTCATTAATTTATGATATAAATTAAATTTGATTATTGCAAAAAACAAACAAATAAATAAAAATTATAATAGTAGAACCATGCTTGAACTTTTTTTTAAAAAAAGGTTTTTTAAACAAAAAAAATTAAAAAAATATTCTTATTATAATTAACGCGTTTCAAAAGTAATATTAAAAAATTTAGAGATAATCTATAAATCATTAATAATCAAATTTTGTTTATATATGGTAAGATTTTTTTTTTTTTTTTGAAGTTTTTTATTTATTTATAAAAGTAATTGATATTAATATTATTTTAAAAAAATTTAAATAGATATTTTTAAAATATAGTAATCACACTAATTTTTAAGCTTTTAAAAAATTATTTAAGAATATCTTTAATATTTTTTAAAAAATTTAAGAATATTAGTGAAAACAAAATAAAAAGTTTTAGTAATATTTGTATTAATTTAGTATTTAAAAAACTAAAACTTTTTAACCAAAGGGGACTAGTAGACACGTGTTTATATTTTAGGAAGAACGGAATTACACGCTGGACATAACGGTGACCACAAGATCCAACGGCTGAGATTATGGAGGTGGCCAGCTGTGCACATTTGGGGCTGGGTAGGGCCTACTGCCCCAGTCATCAACCCCGAACCCACACCCTTTGGTGAGACGACACGTGGCAAGAGGACTCCCACATGTGAAAAATTATTAATTCTTTTTTTGTTTTTTCGGAAACAACAATTTACGTGACGGTTGCCACGGAGACGGGAGAGTGAATGGTAAAGATGGATTAGGATTTTGTGTGTTCTTGATCCAAATTCATTGATCCTTGAGTTGAGAGTAATTGCTAGTGCCGTTTAGATTGTGAGTGCGAACGCACATTGTCGAGTAAATGCTTTAGTGTAAAGGGATGATGCACCGAGGAATGGAATAGAATGATTCCGAGTCTGGCGTGATGCATCCAATAACTATGGGTTGTAGAACTGCGAGTTTTTTTGAAGGATGTTGTTGTCCTTGTTGAGCAAGCGCTTATTGGATGTAGATTCCAGGTGGGTCGGTATATTGGGTACGCCTTTGCTAATGATCCTTCAGACTTTTGTTAAACTGCTGCATACATTGAACATTTTGTAAATCTTTCCATAATCAATTTTTTGCAATCGTTAGTTTTCGTCTTTGATTTTTGGAAAAAAAATGATCTGCGTTTCTTGAGATTTGAATCGGCCGTCGTATGATTTTCATTTGCTCATTCGTCGAATGGTCGTCATAATCAACAAAATTTGATGGGAGCAGGGATGCCTATGGATTTGCTCTGAGACCTCAACACACGCATAGATATAAAGAGCACACTAACATCTACAAGGTATTTTCAACATCTTAGATTATACCATTGATCTTTGTTTTCATTTGCTCATTCGTCGGGTGTATTGTGTACATTTCGATACTCATGGAGTCATTGTTATGACTCTAAATTAGTTTCTGTAATAAGTTCTGGTCTATGAAATCGAGTTTGACAATGCAGTAATAGGCAACTAACTAAATCCATGTTTTGTTTGGGAGACTGCAGAATTTGCTAGAAAGTTTAAGTTTATTTGAAATATTTTGTATGGATGTCGCCAGATGAGCTCAAGAAATCCTTCAATGTTTATATATTCAATGTTTCAATGTCTATGATATCAGGAGGAGGAAGAGGAAAGGTGCCATAAGTGGGAGAACTTTCTTGATCAAGTAGCTACACCATTTCAACCGAGCCCTCTTAAGGAGGAGGTAAATACAAATACACAGCAGGCTGAAACGAGTGAGCGTCAAGAAGAGACCGAGTTGGGGAGGTGTAGCACAGGAGATGACTCAACTGCCTCAAAATCTGATACTGTCGACGCAACAGATAGTAGTCCTGAAAAACTGTTAGAGCCTCCAATAGAAACACGTAAACGTGTCGTTCAGACTTGGTGTCAAACTAGGCCATCCCTAAATGCCATTGAGATTATGATGGGCTCTCGTGTTAAAAAGAAGATAATGAAAGATGCAAAGACAAGTTATGGTGGAGTTCATGTTCCACCACTAGAGGGGGCAGAATCTTGCCCTGAAGAGGAAGAAGCTTTCCGTAGTGGAGCAGTAAATCGTAGAACATCTGCTACTGGGGTAGGAAGAAGGGGTGAAGAATGCATTTCTAACAGTGTGAAGCCCTCTGAGAGAGATGGTGTCGTGGGCGATGGAGTTTCAGAAGATGAGCTCTTTCCATGGAAAAAAGAATTAGAATGTCTTGTTCGTGGGGGGTTGCCGAAAGATCTGAGGGGAGAGGTAAAGCTGGAATTTTGACTCATCTCAAGTTCCTTATTAGGAAGATTTTTGTAGTTCTAATAATACCTTACAGGTGTGGCAAGCCTTTGTAGGTGTAAAGACCCGTCGAATCGAGAAATATTACCAGGATTTGTTGGACCAAGAAACTAATTGTAGTGCGGATAATGAGAACCATATCCCCTCTGGTGTACCGATAAAATTGAAAAAACAGATTGAGAAGGTCATTAGATGCATGCGCCTTCATTCAATCTTTTTAATTTGTAGGTGCTACTTCTTTTTCCTTGTTTTGCAATTTGGCAAAGACGGTGCTGTAATCCGTGCCTTTTGTTTACAGGATATACCACGGACGTTTCCTGGTCATCCTGCTCTGGACGAGAATGGTAGAAACTCCTTGAGGCGTTTACTTTTAGCATATGCTCTTCACAATCCCTCTGTTGGGTACTGCCAGGTAATTCATGTGTCACAAGTCCCATTTAACAAGCAAAGAAAAGCTTGACATATTGATCTTCATCAATGTACATGTAAGAAATAAAATGGATGATATCCTCGAGATAAGACCAGTCTTTGTAAGTGTTACCACTGAGCTTTTGGTAGTACATTGTTCCATTCTTGAACAACATAGAAAAATGTCAGGCAACAAAGCCAGAAATGTTTGAAACAATTTGCATTCTGTTGACGTTATATGTTGTTTGACAACCTTAGGTGTTTTAGATGTTTGCTTGCTTTAATTTCTTATTTTAATGCTGTATTTATTGTAAAGTTTATTCTATAACTCTTATTTCTGGAATGAAATTTATTTGTAGCCTCATGCTATTCATTTTACTTTTTACTTAAAAGTTGTTTTTTTTAGTTATTCTTATTATGAATTATGATTATTTTGTTTTTACTTAATATTTTCTGCTTTTCAAAATGATCCAGGCAATGAATTTCTTTGCGGGCTTGTTGCTACTCCTGATGCCCGAGGAGAACGCATTTTGGTACACTTCAGATCAGAATTTTTCTTTTTACGTTACATTTAAAATGATGCACTTTAAATAGATTCTCTTTTTATCTGATTGAGGGTGTTTTTTTAATGTGATTCAGTTGCATAATCTGTTTTTTTTTTTTTTTTTTTCCTTTCTTTTCTTTCTGAAATAAACTGAACTTTCACGGAACAAATGAAAGAATACAAGGGTATATATAAAACAAGCCTGAAAAAAGTGGTAGTCCAAAAACTAACTACAAAAAGGGACTTCAAGCTAAGAGAACAATACCAAGGTCATAATTATAAAGAAACCTGGTGACCAACGGTCATAAAAAGATATTATATCTAACAATCTTCCAAACCTCTATCGATCCCAAAGGTTGTTAGTAAACTGGCACTCTCTAAGCATGTGAATCATGTGCTCCTCATGTCTCCTACAAAAAGTTGCACCATTGCACGTACAAAACTAGGGAAGAGTGTCTTTGAACGTGATCCAAAATGTTACCCTTCCCAAGTAAACCTACACGCAAAAAAAAACTTTTTCAGATGCATAATCTTTATTCTTCTCTGTCATGACTTCATTTACTGTTATTATTATTCTTTTTCATTAAAAAAAAAAAGAAAAAAAGAAGAAACTAGACTCTGAAGTTCTTGATCAACTGATGTAAATAGGTCTTGTTTTAAGCAAAAATGCAATATTGCATTTTTTATTTCAGATAACTTGCAAATAAAAGCACCTAGAGGTAGTTTTAACCAAAGGCACAAGTTCTTTATCTGATTCTAGGAGACAACTACAATTGAATGTCTATGTCCCTCTAAGATCATCTCTTCACTTACATGCTTATGTAATAGATTCCTAAAGATGTTATGGATGAACTGGTTACAAAATTTTACAGGACTTTGGTTGGAATAATAGATGACTATTTTGAGGGATATTACACCGAGGAAATGATAGAATCGCAGGTATTGTTTAAGAATTCATAATCTGTAATTACTTTGCTTCATAGGTTCTTGCTTTGAAGTCTTTAGGTTTGAGTTAGCGATCGTGTGATTATCGGCTTTTACTTTCAGTGTCTAACGTTTGGTATATTATATGTGACTTTTAAGTGTGGAAAGTCTCTTTATCAACTTCAACTACTTTCTCTCTGTTAGCATTTTATTGAAACCTTATAATTTTCTCAATATCTCCAATGCTTAATGGTACAAGCTGGTCATGGGTTGAAAACCCTTTGGTGGTCAGAATTGTTGAATTTTAAATATTTCACAAGTTTCCATTATTACAGAATGCCACAGAGATTGGTAGTAGTCTTTGTTCAAATTCAATAACATGTGGGAGTTGAGAGAGTTCTAGATATCACAAAAATAAGTGTAGTAACATTATGGTATGCAACCAAAGGCATTTTCTGCTGTCTTCCAGATTTTTACTCCAGACGTAATGATACAGTTTTTAATCATGTACATGTGTAGTATATAAAGCATGGAGTTACATTTTGGTTATATGAATTATTTATTCTACCTTTTTAGAACATACATTTTTTTCTGTCATATATCTTTTATCACAGTCTGTGCTTCCTATGTAGGTTTACAACTGAAATAACATAGCCGAGAAACAAATGTACCTCATTTGAATTTTACTTTTTTTTTTTTAACATTAATCTCCTCTGTGTTTCTTTTGTTAGGTGGACCAGCTTGTTTTTGAGGAATTGATGCGTGAAAGATTTCCTAAATTGGGTCATACATTTTATCTGTTTCCACATCTATCATTTTTCTTTGGCATGTATTTTTCATTATGAGACATGGAGCCAGTTGGCTTATTTGTCGATGCTTCTGGTGCAGTTGATCATTTGGATCTCTTGGGAGTGCAAGTGGCATGGATCACAGGACCTTGGTTCCTTTCCATTTTTGTAAATATGATTCCGTGGGAGAGTGGTGGGTTTCTTTTAATATCGTGTTCAAGATATTTTTTTTATTTTCTATTAACGTTTGGGGGTGGTTTCTTGATTGACTAGATGATTTCATGGCTTTGCATTAACTATTTTCATAGTGTGAATCTTGACAGTACTCCGAGTTTGGGATGTGCTTCTGTTTGAAGGCAACAGGGTCATGCTGTTCCGGACAGCACTTGCATTAATGGAACTATATGGTACTTGGGTATTGTAAAAAAAATGTTAACTGCAATTTTTATCAGTTTCCAGATGCACGAGAAGTGGGTGTAGTATTATACTTTTCTATCATATCGCTCTTTCTTCAGGTCCTGCGCTAGCTACTACAAAAGATGCGGGGGACGCCATTACTTTGTTACAATCCCTTGCTGGTTCCACTTTCGATAGTAGCCAGCTTGTGTTGACTGCTTGCATGGGCTTTCTGACTGTAACTGAAGTAAGACTAGTGGAGTTGAGAACAAAGCTCCGGCCATCCGTGCTAGTTGTAATTGAAGAAAGAACAAAGAAAGGTCGGGTTTGGAAGGACTCAAAAGGGCTAGCTTCCAAGCTTTATAGTTTCAAGCATGATCCTAGATCACCTACAGAGAGAGAAAAGACAGCTGCAGGAGCCGATGTAGGGCCCTGCACCCCTAAGCCAGATGACATTCTTAATGAATTGGCCGGTGATTCTGGAACAGAGTCGCTTCCAGACCTTCAAGAACAAGTAACTTCCTTTTTCATTGGTAATTTGGTGTCACCTGATATTTGTTTGCCGATTGTTATTTGATGATTCCTTCATTCTGAAGAAGGTCCATGATACAACAAAAGGGATGTTTGTCCTTCCCTAGGATCCAATGAATAATTAGATTTTGATTGTTAAAGATTGGCCTGCAAGCTGCCTTAAGGAGAGTCTCATTCCTTGTAATTTTAGAATGTGGATCCTGTACAGTAACATTTGTAGGATTTTTTAGAGATTTGATTATCTATCATTGTCGTGTAGAAGGACCTGTCCAGTTTAAATGTTATCCATTAACCTCTGGAGAATTTCCTTTCCGTTTAGATTTATATTTATTTGGAGGTTAGTAGCCATTGATTAATTGTCTATACCTATCACATATGAAATGCTTCTATTTGCTAAGATATCATAGATGCATTTTTCACTTTAAAAGGCCATCTTTAGTTTATTTTCCCTACAAGCATTGTCCAGGAAGCTCATCATCATTAGTTATTGGGTTCAATTCACCTCGAGTGTCATTTCCAACTCATAAAATGGTATTTGATTTTCAGGTTTTCCCTTTTTGGGTTAATTTCAATCTTAAACGGTTTTGTGCAGGTAGTATGGTTGAAAGTTGAGTTGTGCAGGTTGCTGGAGGACAAAAGATCTGCGGTTCTAAGGTTATTACTATATTTTATGAGACTTGGATTTTCTTCTTCTCTGAGAATTTATATTGGTTCCTGAATGATTGCCACAGATTCTATTAGGGAGTGGTGATAATCAACTTAGGAAAAAAGATATGTGAAGAAAAAAAAAAAATCCAATGATTTTGATTTCTTGACACTTAGCACCACCTTCTGTTATTGAGTTCCAGCCATGTGTATTTGCCTCAGTACTCATTATATCAAATCATAATGACTGCTTCAATATCGCTTCCTTGAGGGGACTTTCAGGATATGTTCCTCTTTTCATGTGTTTGTGCTTGGATTAGTGTATTTAACGGGTTATGGCTTATTATTAGCAAAACAAGCCTGCTTCTTCTGCGGAACTGGCTCTTCTTGTGATTGTTTCAAGAAAATGGTTATTAAAGCTTCTGTTTCTTTTTGCTAATCTTTTCCAGAGCTGAGGAGCTAGAAACAGCACTAATGGAAATGGTCTCGCAAGATAATCGGCGGCTATTGAGTGCCAGGGTATAAATCTCGTCTGTGAGGAAAGATTTTAATGCTTGTTGTTACGTGATTGCTTTTTGTAATATTATAATTCAAGACCTCCTGCATCCTTGTATCATTGAGAAGTGCTCCTTTTATCTCTTGACTTATAACCTTTTAGATACATAAGTGGAGGCTCGGTTCATCTAAGCGTGACTAGTGGACTTGCTTCTAAAACTTTCCTTTAGGTTTCTGGTCCATACTTAAGATTTTGCTTATATTCTCTAGGTTGAACAACTAGAGTTA
The DNA here is from genome assembly GCF_002738365.1 of Cucurbita moschata. NCBI lineage: Eukaryota > Viridiplantae > Streptophyta > Magnoliopsida > Cucurbitales > Cucurbitaceae > Cucurbita > Cucurbita moschata. The sequence goes on from NW_019268517.1 coordinate 9,609,915, forward strand.
GAGGTAGATGCGCTACGGAAAACTCTAGCAGAGAAGAAAGAACAAGAAGTTGCAATGCTTCAGGTGTGTGTTAGGTGATATCACATTCACATTCTGATGGGGAAGCCTGATCTTAATCCGAAAGTTGACCGAGTTTTAAGTTTTAACTATCAGTTACTTCTGTAAACAACTGATCGATTCTTCTACATCGTAGTTGTTGATGCGTGTCGAACAAGAGCAAAAAGTAACCGAGGAAGCTAGAATAAACGCAGAGCAAGATGTAGCAGCTCAGAAATATGCTGTTCATATGCTTCAGGTCAGATTATTTTTGGTTCTCTGATAATAATGTGTTGTCGTCTGATACTCAAAGAGCAAAGTTCCCTAGATTGCTTGAAGTTGTTTAAAGGTTGAAGTAGATGCTATTGGTTTGTGCTGGTTTTTTACAAGATAGAAACTCATACTAGCCTGCATAAACTCTGAAGCTCTTTCTGTTGTCCCATAATCATGTCGAGATTTTTTCTTCTGTGATTATCATTTTCTCTATAATTCAAATACAGGACAAGTATGAGAAAGCTATGGCCTCACTTGCTGAGATGGAGAAAAGGGTGGTGATGGCAGAATCCATGTTGGAGGCTACGTTACAATATGAATCTGGCCAAGTTAAAGCAACGGCATCTCCTGGGTATAAAAATATTCAAAAAGATATTTTGTGTGAGACTTGAAACATTTCTCTGTTTTCTCGAAAAGAAAGAAGAATCTATTCAGTTTCCTGTTGAGAATTGTTGGGAGGGAGTCCATGTTGGCTGACTTAGGGAATGGTCATAGGTTTATAAGTAAGAAATACATCTCTATTGGAATAAGACCTTTTGGGGAAACCCAAAGCAAAGCTACGAGAGCCTATGCTCGAAATGGACAATATCATACCACCATTGTAGAGAGTCGTGATTCCTATATTTCCTCGGTATAATTTTCTTTAGTGAATCAATGATAATGTACTAAGAACATATAAAGGTTAGAAAATGTTTTGTTTTGTGTAATTCATTAAGCTTTCCATACGAAAGTTCATTTTTATGAGGGTTGGCTGCTCTGTAGGTCACGTAATCCAGGATCTGCACAGGATAAGGATAAGGATAAGGATAATCAGAAAAAGGTTGGTTTGCTGCCATTTGCACTCGGCTGGCGAGATCGAAACAAGGTATTATTTTAGTTCAATAATTTTTCAGCCAAATATGCACCCACAAGAATTACCAATTGGTCCTATCATGGCCACTCTTGTGCTTTTTTTTTTTTTTTTTTTTTTTTTTTTTTTTTTTTTTTTTTTTTTTTT